>NC_092699.1:21259751-21883460 GCF_964275005.1 Diadema setosum | reverse complement strand
CCGCAATTGCGGTGCCAAGCAAGTGAGTGTAAACAGAACGAAAAAATAATCCTGGGCTAAGCGACGGAGACGAAGTCCGACCCTCACTGACCAATCAGAAACGAGGTAATCAAGTGCTGCCGGTGCGTGCGTGTACGTGTACAGTACACAGCGTAATTATGAATATTCATGTGGTTTGGAAAGTCCGGGGCTAAGAAATACGAGTGTAAAAAAGTCAGTTTTCTCCTTAGCCCCGGACAAGAGATAGTACGGGACTAATTGGCGAGTGTAAAAAGCTGAAAAATTGGTACGGGACTAACGATAGTCCTGGGTCAGAGAAAGTCCGGGGTTAAGAAACCCAAGTGTGAAAAGCCCTTTTGTGTGACCAATTTTTTGCGATGAGTGGCTCAGACACATACCAGTATTCACAGTGCACAATTATCCACCCATTCAAAATGTGCAGAGAAAAGTGAGGAGCTATGTTTGTGGATTTTAGAATTTGCACTCGCCAGAAGTAGTGCTAAATACATGAAAATTAATGTACAACGAAAATTTCTGCGTTTACAGTATTACATGAGCATATGCATGTCACATACATACATACATACAACAAAGCTCGACATCAACATTTACTTTGAAGGCCACCAGGAATTTCATATGATGTACATGCTATATAGAATTAAAAAATGACTTTTTCTGTTCCAATTGCCAAATATCAGTGTGGGCAATTGGGAGGTTTTATGAAGGCTTTATGTGAAACACTCCTTGATGCGATTTTATGATATGTATCAACTGCATTATTTCAGATTAAAAAGTGTATGCATGGACAAGCTGCGTAAGGGCAGCATACTGGTACATTGTACAATGTATATTGGTTTGCTATACAAGCATTTGATTTGGATACCCATCACTTGAATTCACCACTTCAGTGACACAGGAAGTGTAGAAATAGTTTCAATGCACACTACCCTGTATCTTGACCACATAATGACAAAAGCATTACCAACAAATGGGCAGATAAAAGCATTTTAATGGGCATTTCCTTACAAATCTGATATCAAAATGTCATCAGGTATTATGAAACTGCACAATGTTGAGTGAGAAAATATTCATAAGTTGTACATTGTAGTTTAATATAGACTCAATACATTCAATGCACCAAAATATCAGTACAAACATACAATGTACAATGTACCAACCTCAGGCGACATTTGTTTGCACCAGTATCTATCTTTTTATGCAATCTCTGTCCTGTTCTCAAGTTAGTAATCACCACAGTTCTAGAGCGGTTTTGAATTGATATAAATATAAGCTTAAAAAACAAGTTATTTGCCAGTCTGTGGGGGCTCATAGTGCAATGTATTATTTCTCGTATTTTTTGCATCAAGTAAGATCTTTCCATATTCTCTTCATGTAGAATTCTATAGGCCTACTCATATCTAGACTAGCAGTTATGGGGAAAGTTAAAGATGTATGTGGCGTATGTGGAAAAGGAATTACAGGGAAAACAGGAGGTATCCAGTGTGAGGGAAATTGCCAGTTATGGTTTCATCCGCATTGCATTAATCTAAACTACCATGAATATATAGATTTAGGGAATAGCTCCGTTATATGGATTTGCAATAAGTGCGGAATGCATAACATTGGAATGAGTATGACGTCAGGGATTGGTAGCGATATCTTGGGATTTTCGTCTGAGGATAACACTTTTGATGCTCTCGACTCGGGCTCAGAAGAGGAGGAAGAAAATGCAGATGATGTCAATAATATGTCATTCACACAGAGTGATATTGGTTCACCACTTCATATGTCTTTACCCAGTAGAAAAGTTGTAAGACCTAGGAAGTCTAACTTCCGATCCATTAAGATCCTCAATGTCAACTGCCAAAGTATTCGCGCCAAAAAACAGTCTTTCCATCTCCTGACGCAAACACATGATCCAGAAGTTGTCATTGGTACTGAATCATGGCTATCGTCATCAGTCAATAATAATGAGGTATTCCCAACTGATCAGTATCATATTGAGAGAAGAGATAGACCTAATGACCCTCATGGTGGAGTGCTTATTGCCACTAAGAGAGAACTTCTAGCTACAAGAGAAATCGAACTTGAAACAGATTGTGAAATTCTCTGGTGTAAATTAAATATGGCGGGATCTAAGACTCTACATATAGCTGCGTACTACAGGCCTCATGAAAATGACGAAGAGAGTCTTGCAGAGCTTCAACGATCCCTGTGTAAATTGAATCGCGATCATATGGTAGTCATAGGAGGTGATTTTAACCTACCTGGATGGGATTGGGAAACAAGACAGGTTAAAGCATGTCATCACCCAGTGCTTCATCATGCTTTTGGTTCTATGCTTGATGACCATGGGTTAACGCAGGTAGTTACGGAAACAACCAGGAAAGAAAACGTCCTCGATCTATTCCTAGTAAATAATCCAACGTTAGTCACTGATGTCTCAGTTGTACCAGGCATTTCAGATCATGATTGCCCAATTCTCACGATTGCTGGTTGTCCAACTCGCCAGAAGCTAGTAAGAAGGAAAATCAACATCTACAGCAAAGCGGATTGGGAGAAATTTGCTGATTTCATGCAAGGTGTAGGCAAGGAAATTGAAGATAAGCTTGACTTTTGCTCAGTGAATGAGGCATGGGTTATGTTCAAGAATGGAATAGAGAAGGGAATGACAGAGTTTGTTCCACATAAGATGACATCCAAAAAGAATGACATACCTTGGATTTCAAACAAGATTAAAAGGTTGATCAAAAGGAGAGATAGGTTGAACAAAAAAAGTCGGAACATGAAATTGAGACACCACGGGGTAGTCCCTTTTCAATTGGAGGAAGAGTTGAAAGCAGTTAAGAAATCACTGCAACAGGAGCTAAGGAGGGCTTATTGGAATTATGTGGAATCTCTTTTTTCTATCGATGAAGATACCACAGAATTTGAGAGTATGAAGAGATTTTGGGGCTTCATCAAACACAACAGGACTGATAATACAGGAATAAGAGAACTGAAAAGTGATAGTATTACGATTACTGATCCAGTTGCAAAAGCTGAAGCATTGAACCAACAGTTCAAAAGTGTTTTCACCAAGGAAACTCCCATACCGAATGACTTACTACCGGAAACCTCAGACTTTGAAGAAATGGAGGATATTTTGTTTACATCAAAGGGTGTAGAGAAGTTGCTTTGTGGTTTGAAGACATGCAAGGCCCCTGGACCGGATGGTATAACTCCACGAGTCTTGAAGCAGCTGGCAAAAATTCTGGCTCCAATTCTTTGCAATATATTCCGGTTGTCGTATGAATTAAGTGAAATACCAAATGATTGGCATGAAGCAAATGTTGTACCAGTCTATAAGAAAGGTAAGCGATCTACTCCTGTAAACTACCGCCCCATTTCGCTGACATGTATTTGCTGTAAACTAATGGAGCACGTTTCAGCCAGCAAAATTATGAAGCACGGGGACGAAAATAACACCATTTTCCCCCTGCAATATGGCTTCCGTAAGAACATGTCATGTGAACAACAATTACTTGGTTTCACAAGCGATTTACATAGGAACTTGGATGCAGGGCGTCAAACGGATGTTATAGTCATGGATTTTCCAAAAGCTTTTGACAAGGTTGGACATGAGCGGCTTTTACGTAAACTGGACTACTATGGTATCAGGGGGAAAAATCTGAAATGGATTCAAAGTTTTCTCAATGGAAGAAGTCAGAGGGTCGTTTTGGATGGTATTAAATCTTCTTCAGTACCGGTAGGATCCGGAGTGCCTCAGGGGTCGGTTCTTGGGCCTTGCCTCTTTCTACTTTACATCAATGACTTGCCTGATGGTCTCGCGTCAAAGGTTCGCCTTTTTGCCGATGATGCAATTTCTTACATGACCATCGACAATCAACATCATACGCAAAATCTTCAAGAGGACCTAAACAAAATTGGTGACTGGGCAAAAAAATGGATGATGGATTTGAACACAGATAAGTGTAAGGTTTTGACAATATCCAGGAAAAGAAGTAAGGTGCAACACGTGTATCATCTAAATAACGCCCCTCTTGAATCTGTTGAATCCGTGAAGTACTTGGGTGTAACCATCACTTCTGATTTGAAGTGGACCCAACACATCAACAATACTGTCAATAAGCCAATAACGTGCTTGCATTTCTAAAACGCAATCTTCGCATAAAATCTTCTGATGTTAAAGCCACAGCTTACAAAACGTTCGTTCGACCAATTGTTGAGTATGCTTCCACAGTTTGGGACCCATCTACCAAGATCCTAATCCACCAAGTGGAAATGGTCCAGAGAAGAGCTGTGTGATTCACTTTAAATCGCTACCATAACACCTCGAGTGTCACCAAAATGCTACAAGAACTTAATTGGACCACTCTGGAACAGCGCAGAGAAAATGACAGGCTAATTATGATGTACAAAATATACAATAATCTCACTCCTCTTTCAGCACAGGACTATATTATCAAACAGGCTACTCAGTTAACGAGAGCCTCGCAACCACACTCCTATCAGGTACCATATTCGAGAACTGAATTGCATCGCCATTCGTTCTTCCCAAGAACTGTAAGGAACTGGAATTCCCTGTCGTCAGAAATTGTTTTAGCGCCATCTGTGGGATCATTTCGAAACCGTCTAACGGTTGATCACAGTGGCTAGTTTTTTCGTCAAATTTTCTATGTGCTTGTAAATATCTGTAAATAAACTGTATTATAATGTAAATAGCACCAGTCTGCAAGAATCTTCAGTCTATTGAAGGAGGCAGACTTAATCAGAAGAAGAAGAAGAATCCCTGCACTAAAACCTCTCTTTCACAATGAGGTTAAAATCACCTCATCATTCTCCAGTGCCATAAAATGGACAATCAGTCCTGCTCTTTAATTACAACATGCATCCATAGTGAGGAAGTCATGCCCACAATGACCCATTGTAGGCGTGATACATCAACACCATCGTGATGTGTCCTAGTGCCTACAGCTTAATAGTATTTTGTGAAATTGAGAGGGCTAAAACCAAAAGTGAATGGCAAATTGTTGATGTGCATCAAAGCACATCTACATGTACATGTACTGTACAGACAAGTACACATAACTACAGTCAAGTACCTATTACAGACAAGTCTACTAATCTCTTGTCATTCATATTAAAGTCAGGATGTACTGAATTTCCTGAATGTTTTTTGTTGTTTGTTTGTTTTTTAATGTGTTACTGAAAACAGAGCAATGTATGCCCTGTGCGAATTGTGTCACTAAAATGTTTTGTCAAAGGCTCGAAAAGATTGTCAAAGTACAATGTAGTAGGGGCACATTAAATCTTACAATGTCACTTCTAAATGGTACTTCCTTTTTTGTATATCCTGCCAAGACACCAGAATGTTCTATTGGACATTCAGTCAAGGTAGTAAGGCTAACCTTTAAAGGGATGGATAGTATTGATTGATACAAGGATTTAGCTTTTGACTTTTTGTGAGATACTTAGAAACCACTTTATGAAATGTTAAAGAGCATTATATGGTCCTAAGAGGAATTCAAAGTTTATTTGATGAAACTCAGTTTTGAAGTGGCCGAGATCTAAAAAAACAAACAAACAAACAAACAAACAAACAAAGTAAAACAAAGTGATCCTAAGAATGTGGATCCCAACTTTTACTGGGAATGCATTGTTTTGGATATCTCAGCCATTTCAAAACCAATTTTCATCAAATAAACTTTGAATTTCTCTTAGAATTAAATGCTCTTTCCTATTTCAAGAGGTTTCTCACTATCTCAAAAATCATCATAAAAAATTGCAAACATGAAGCCTCATTTCCTTCTCAACCAAAACTATACCAACCCTTTAAAGGTTGCGCATACTTTTGGTTGATACCTAACTTCAGGTTTTTTTATTATTTTTCGGTGAGATAAATGAGAAATCTTTCATGAAATATGAAAGAGCATGTAATTCCAACAGGAATTCAATGTTTATTTGATGAAAATCAATTTTAAAATGGCTGAGATATCCAAAACACAGCATTCCTAATAAAAGGTGGGACCCATCTTTTAATATTAGGTTCACTTTGTTTTACAGTACTTTGTTTTTGGATGTTCAGCGATTCCAAAACCGATTTTTCATCTCATAAACTTTGAATTCCTATTAAAATGTCAAGATCTGTACTATTTTATCTGTGGTTTCTTGGTATCTTGCAAAAGAATTAAAAACCTAATTCTCATCTCCACCGATACTGTACTATCCCTTTAAGGTCATTGTGCCTGACCACAATGGAATGCAAAGCATCAGTCACTGAGTGAGACAGGCTTCTGTGTAATGTCAAAGCCTTCATTTGCCAGCTTCTTGTGGGATCTCAAACAGATGCTCCCTGTATCTTACAAATGACAACTTGCCTTGGTAATTACGACATGATTTGTGGTCGTAAATCAGATGCATCACTCAACATCGGATCATATAAAAACCCCCGAAGGACTGCTATTACTACTTGAACATCAGTAAATCATGTGATTCAACCAATATAAACTTTGCTCTCATTCATGTGACCACTCTCCCTATGCTGTCATATTCCAATTCCATTTCTGGCACAAAAATATCATGACTAGCCTTGTGTGTAACTCTTTCAAGAGAGTTTTTTTTTTTTTTTTTTTGAATCTCATACTGAGCATTTTAAGTACTTACTTGGCAAAAGAGCATTATGTAAACACTGTTTTTGTTTGCATTTTTGATGTTATTTTTTTTTTTTTTGTAACCTACACTGAGAACTGTTCAAGAAAATGACTACATCACTACATGCAATAAAACAAGTATCTGGCCATCTTGATTCAACATTTTGGTACAGTGTCTCAAACACTTAGGCCCACATTCACAAAGGTGGTACAAATGAAACCATGGTTTAAACCATGGACAAAAACCATGGAGCGCCAAGTGTCACATGGAATATTTTGTTATGAAATCAGTCATTTCGTCGATGAAATGATTATTTTGTTACAAAATGACAACATTTTGTAACTAAGTGAACATGATGAAATGATAATTTCGTTAACGAAACAGTCATTTTGTCAATGAAATGACCAATTTCGTAAGGAAATATTCTGTGCGACACTTGGCGCTCCACGGTTTTTGTCCATGGTTTAAACCATGGTTTCATTTGTACCACCTTCATGAATTCGGGCCTAAGAGTGATCTTTGGCATGAATAATGAGTTTGATATTGTATGAGAAAAAAAAAAATGTATGTGGCATCGCATGGACACAAATATACAGTAGCTTGTATTAGTATTTTCTTTTTCAGCATAAATAATGAGTTCAGTAGATCCGCTGTAAAAACAGAAAGAAATTCTACTGTCGCATAACGTGGAAACATGCATAGAGTACTAGCTTGTGTTAGTACTGATCAGAGCTTCCTGGTCTTTCAATAAAGCTTGAGTGAGACATTGCTGCATATGCTATCACAGTTGAATGGGAATACCCCAACTGCTGGGTTCAATGTATACACACACACAACAAAAAGTGATCCCCCAATCAAAATGGCATAACTTTTTAAGGCAAAGGTTTTGAGGGAAAAAAATGGCTGGGGTATTCTATCACCCCTATTGACTAACTTGTGTGTGATCATAGTGTAGAGACATTACTTACTGACCTAACAGATCAATGTTTGAGACAGATGGATGCTGGGAATATCACTGCAGTTGTTTTACTTGATATGTAGGCAGCTTTTGATACTGTTGACCATTCCATTCTCACCCAGACTCTCAGATCTGTTGGTGTCACAGGACTTGCATTAGAGTGGTTTCACTCTTACCTTACCAGCCGTTCACAATATGTTAAAGGGACTGTATAGTTATGGTTGAGACCTAATTTCAGGTTTCTAACATTTTTAGGTGAGATAATGAGAAACCTCTTATGAAATATGAAAGAACATTTAATTCTATGGGGAATTCAACGTTTGTTTGATGAAAAGTGGATTTGAAATGGCTGAGATATCCAAAAAAGTAACCCATTCCAGAAAATTCTAGGAAGTGCTGGCTGAGTGAGGCACTGCCCTTGTAACCCAATGCGATTGGTAGTTAATTTTGGCAATGATGTTATGCACATATTAGGCAGTGAGTCATCCAGGATTCCTGGAATTTGGACTTGCTAGTATGTTCAGGTATGTGGCCCCAGGTTGGAGAAAATTACAGAATGTACTAGAAAGGGGTGAATGGATAGTATATAAGCAGGAGAAATTCTGAGGTAGGCAGAGTACCCAACACCTCTGCTCTGAGAGTTACGTCACTTCTGGCTCTGAAGCGACTTGTTATAGTCAGTCCTGTGTTACCTGCTGACCTGCTATACAAACTGTGTTTGTGGAGATAAGGCCTGGGAGACATTTTGCTTGCAGAGAATTAATTTGCCTACGTTGGAGATAGACTCCATATTTTAGTGTCAACGGACATTATTACGGCAAAGCTGTTGACGGGCTGGTTTCTTTGCTGGACATTATAAAGTGAATCATCATTCAACGCATCAACTGGACGTGGTCGTCATAACATTTGGATTCTGCCCGTTTCCTGTGGATTCCGCACGTTTCGCTGTGGACGTACATATCGTGGAATTTACCCCGGATCTATAACATGGATTATTGCAACCCGTGCCTCTGGATTTACGTCGGAGGAATCATTCATCGGTGCATCAAGGACCATTCATCTGTGCATCGAACATCGTAGTTAGACATCACCAAGGGACTATATAACATCGTGATTACGATTTGGGCTGTAATGCGTGTAAGTGATTTTATTACTGATTTATAATTGCTTCTCTTGATCATTATTGTACTGATGTGAAAACCGATTACGAGTCTGTACCCACAATATCCCTGTTAATAAACCGCCTGAACATTAGTTGATTGTTTCTTTTGTGCGATCATTCTCAGAGTGATTTTGGTCGTAACAAAATTGGGGGCTTGTGTCCGGGAAGTGAATTTAAAGCCAAAACTTAGAATTTGGAACGTTCCGGAATCCAGAATATTGGTACAGACAAAATACCAGTGAGTTGATTGTTCTATTGTACATTGTGTGTAATACATGTGACAATGTCAATCAGTACAATGGATGTTCAGGCATTTGTTCAGAGGACAGATTTGTCCCTCAAAGATTTGCAAAGGTTACACAAATGTGATTTGACTGCTATTGCACAGCATTTGAATGTTGATGTTCCACAAGGTGCAAGAAAGGCAGAGATTCTTGACTTAGTAGCTGGTCACATGGAGCTCAAAGAAGAAACTCAAATTTCAGATCAAGCCCAAATGTCTGATCAAACACGGCTTGAGCTTGCTAAATTGCAAATGAAGGAAAGGGAAAAACAAAGAGAAATGGAAATGAAGGAAAGGGAAAGGGCTAGAGAAATAGAAAGAGAGCAAAGAGCTAAAGAAATGGAAATGAAGAAAAGAGAAATGGAAATGGAAATGCAGAAACTTGAAATGGAGCACCAAATGAAATTGCGTGAGATTGAATTGGCTCATGCACAGATTGTTGAAAATCGTGAAAGGGCTCCCCCTGAATTCGATTTGGCCAAGAACATTCGATTGGTGCCAAAGTTTGAAGAAAACAGAGTCGATGCATATTTTGTGTCATTTGAGAAGGTGGCTAACAGTTTGAACTGGCCACAGGAATTTTGGCCCTTGCTCCTTCAAAGTGTGTTTGTTGGCAAAGCTGCCGATGTGTACTCATCTCTCTCTGAAGAGCAATCACGTGACTATGCTACAGTCAAGAAAGCAGTGTTGAATGCTTATGAGTTGGTGCCAGAGGCTTACAGACATAAGTTCAGAAATTCGTACCGCAAACCAGGCCAGACACATGTTGAGTTTGCTCGTGAAAAAGAAATGATGTTTGATAGGTGGTACAGATCCCTGAAAGTGGATCAGGAGTTTGATAACCTACGTGAGGTTGTTCTCTTGGAAGAATTCAAAAAGAGTGTTGCTTTCAGTGTGAGGTCGCATTTGGATGATCACAAAGTGACAAGTTTGCATAAAGCAGCCTTGATGGCTGATGAGTATGAGCTGACCCACAGAAATGACAACAGACCACCTTTCAGGAATTTCTCTGGAAATAAGAGAGACAAAACTCAGTCGAGCAATCCAAAGAATGCTGGTCCTGAAAAAGGCACGAGTTCTGAATCTTCATCGGCACCAAAGCCTCAATCTGACAAAGGGTCCAGTACAAGTGCAAATGTCATCAAATGTTTTCACTGTAACAAGACAGGGCATGTAAAGTCACAGTGTTGGAAGTTGCAAAACAAAACAAAGAAGGACATGGGATTTGTCATGTCAAAAAGTGTCCTACCCGAAAACAGTGTCCCGTTCAGTGAAACACAGGCCATTGAAAGTCGATCTCCCAAATTCAAAGATAGGCTGAAGCAGGTGGATGAGAGCTATCGTAGCTTTTTGTTTGATGGTGAGGTGACCCCATGTACTTCTGGTGAGGCAGGTAAACCAGTAGTCATCCTGCGGGATACGGGGGCCTCTCAGTCGTTAATGGTGGATGGTGGTATGACTTTTCCACCAGATAGTGCAGTTAATGCAAAAGTCTTGATTCAGACTGTTGATGGCAGTTATATGTCAGTTCCGCTGTATAGAGTGGATTTGAAGTGTGACCTAGTTTCTGGTCCTGTCACTGTTGGAGTTGTTCTTGAGTTGCCCATGGTAGGCATTGACTTCTTGTTGGGGAATGACTTGGCTGGGGATAAGGTGGTTGCGTCTCCAGTTGTTTCGGATAAACCAGTGGTGGTTGCTGAAACTGAGCAGTTGCAGGAGGAGTTTCCTGGGATTTTCCCAGATTGTGTTGTGACTAGGTCTCAGGCTCGTAGAGCTGTTCAAGATGATGCGGATTCTGTTGATGTGGAGGAGAATTCCGGTGTTTGGTTGGCAGAAACCTTTTTCAAGGATTTGAATGATGGGGTTGCTGTATTAGGCTCCGAGGCTAACAGTGATGGGCTGTTTAGCAAGTCTTCCTTGGTTGAAGCACAGCAGGCAGACTCTGAGTTGAAAGGCTTGTCTCAGACGGCGTGTTCTGAGGCTGAGGCTGAAAAGGTCCCTGAGTGCTATTATGTCAAAGATGGCATTTTGATGAGGAAGTGGAGACCTCCCCATAGGCCAGCTGATGAGGATTGGACGGTGGTCCGTCAAGTTGTTGTCCCTCCTAGTTACCGCGGTGAGATCTTGAGGATTGCTCACGAGTTACCTGTTGGCGGCCATTTAGGCGTCAGAAAGACAAAGGATCGGATCATGAGGCATTTCTATTGGCCAGGGTTGAATGTGGATGTGGCTGAGTTTTGCAAGACTTGTCACACATGTCAGGTGGCTGGTAAACCACAGCATTCAGTGAAGCCGGCGCCATTGATTCCGATACCTGCGTTTGAAGAACCATTCAGTCGGGTTCTAGTTGACTGTGTTGGACCTTTGCCTAGGACTAGGTCGGGTCATAAGTACCTCTTGACAATCATGGATATGTCTACACGGTTTCCAGAAGCTATCCCATTGAGAAATATCACTGCAAAGACTGTGGTAGATGCTCTAGTGCAGTTTTTCACTAGGTATGGGTTGCCCAAGGAAGTGCAGTCTGACCAAGGGTCAAATTTCATGTCAGGCATATTTCAAGAGGTGATGTATCGTTTGGGTGTGAAGCAGCTGAAGTCATCAGCTTATCATCCCCAATCCCAAGGTGCGTTGGAGCGCTACCACCAGACCCTAAAGACAATGATTAGGGCATTTTGTGAGGAGTATCCTGAGGATTGGGATAAGGGCATCCCTTTCCTGCTGTTCGCAACGAGAGACTCCCCAAATGAGTCAGCGGGTTTCAGTCCATTTGAGTTGGTGTACGGTCATGAAGTTAGGGGCCCACTGAAGCTCATCAAAGAGAAATTCATGACTGAGGATGATGAGGTCCACCTACTTGACTATGTGTCAAAGTTTCGTGAAAGGCTTTCAAAGGCTTGTGAGGTAGCTAGGGAACACTTGAAAGTGTCACAAGATTCAATGAAGAGAAAGGCAGACAAAAATGCCAAAGCCCGAACCTTCAAACCAGGTGACAAAGTTCTTGTACTGCTGCCCATACAAGGTGAACCACTGAAAGCCAAGTTCAGTGGCCCATACTGTGTCAAAAAGAAACTCAATGATGTGAACTATGTGATCAGTACACCAGGCAGACGAAAAGATCAGAGGGTGTGTCATGTAAAAATGCTGAAAGAGTGCTATGACAGAAAGTCAGTTGGTGTGACATAGGTAGTGGATAGCACAGTAGAAGTTAAGGGTGAAAGGTTTTCACCTCACATTACACATACAGTGTTTAGCTTATCCATTACTGAGGTACCGGTATGCAATTTGAGTTTGACATGATTAGCTCAGAAAATTCAAGCAATATCATTGGTATCCATGAAAAGAGAACATGGAATTAATGAAGCTATTCAAAAGGCATGCGATAGCATATGATTATTGTTGCTTGATTTGGATTTTACCTCACATTCGTTGTAAATAACAATGAGAAATTGTGAAGGTAAAAGAAACCCTTGCTACGGCAAGGCTTTCTTTTTCCCATGGGGGATGGTGTCACAAATGTACACACAAGTAGTTATGTACATGTATCAAGGCTGTATGCATGGTTGTTTAATGTGTATGTACACAGGGTGACCAGATTAATGGAGAACATTCTATATGATATAGATATAGTACATACAGGCTGACCAGATCAGTGGAGAATTTTCTACATGGTATACAATGTAGCTACAGTATATGTATGCATGTGACAGGAAATACATTATAGCTCACTCAATCTAGAATGATTTAACCCATTCCAGAAAATTCTAGGAAGTGCTGGCTGAGTGAGGCACTGCCCTTGTAACCCAATGCGATTGGTAGTTAATTTTGGCAATGATGTTATGCACATATTAGGCAGTGAGTCATCCAGGATTCCTGGAATTTGGACTTGCTAGTGTTACGACCAAAATCACTCTGAGAATGATCGCACAAAAGAAACAATCAACTGATGTTCAGGCGGTTTATTAACAGTGATATTGTGGGTACAGACTGGTAATCGGTTTTCACATCAGTACAATGATGATCAAGAGAAACAATTATAAATCAGTAATACAATCACTTACACGCATTACAGCCCAAATCGTAATCACGATGTTATATAGTCCCTTGGTGATGTCTAACTACGATGTTCGATGCACAGATGAATGGTCCTTGATGCACCGATGAATGATTCCTCCGACGTAAATCCAGAGGCACAGGTTGCAATAATCCACATTATAGATCCAGGGTAAATTCCACGATAAACAAGGTGTATGTCCACGGCGAAACGTGCAAAATCCAAACGTTATGACGACCACGTCCAGTTGATGCGTTGAATGATGATTCACTTTATAATGTCCAGCAAGGAATCCAGCCCGTCACAGCTTTGCCGTAATAATGTCCGTTGACACTAAAATATGGAGTCTCTCTCCAATGTAGGCAAATTAATTCTCTGCAGGCAAAATGTCTCCCAGGCCTTATCTCCACAAACACAGTTTGTATAGCAGGTCAGCAGGTAACACAGGACTGACTATAACAAGTCGCTTCAGAGCCAGAAGTGACGTAACTCTCAGAGCAGAGGTGTTGGGTACTCTGCCTACCTCAGAATTTCTCCTGCTTATATACTATCCATTCACCCCTTTCTAGTACATTCTGTAATTTTCTCCAACCTGGGGCCACATACCTGAACATACTAGCAAGTCCAAATTCCAGGAATCCTGGATGACTCACTGCCTAATATGTGCATAACATCATTGCCAAAATTAACTACCAATCACATTGGGTTACAAGGGCAGGGCCTCACTCAGCCAGCACTTCCTAGAATTTTCTGGAATGGGTTAAATCATTCTAGATTGAGTGAGCTATAATGTATTTGCTGTCACATGCATACATGTACTGTAGCTACATTGTATACCATGTAGAAAATTCTCCACTGATCTGGTCAGCCTGTATGTACTATATCTATATCATATAGAATGTTCTCCATTAATCTGGTCACCCTGTGTACATACACATTAAACAACCATGCATACAGCCTTGATACATGTACATAACTACTTGTGTGTACATTTGTGACACCATCCCCCATGGGAAAAAGAAAGCCTTGCCGTAGCAAGGGTTTCTTTTACCTTCACAATTTCTCATTGTTATTTACAATGAATGTGAGGTAAAATCCAACTCAAACAACCATAATCACATACTATCACATGCCTTTTGAAAAGCTGCATTGATTCCATGTTCTCTTTTCATGGATACCAGTTACATTGATATTGCTTGGATTCTCGGAGCTTATACAATCATGTCAAACTGTTTTGCATACATTAATGGATATGCTAAACACATACAATGTACACTGTAAGTGATATGCGGTGAAAACTTTTCACCTTTGATACTCTCTTCATGTTACACTCTTGACAAAGCGTCAGCAATTACATTATTTTTGCCTGCCACATGTTTGATTTTGAGAGCATATGGCTGCGTCATCATGCTCCATCTGAACAGTCTATTGTTCTTCATTTTGAACCTGTCTAAAAAGATCAAGGGGTTGTGGTCAGTATAGACCGTGATCTCCCCTTTGCTATTTGTCAAGTACACTTCATATTGCTGGAGGGCAAGGATGAGACTGAGAGCCTCCTTCTCGATAGTTGAGTATTTCTTTTGGTATGCGTTCAACTTTTTGGAAAAGTAGCTAACCGGTCGTTCAGTGCCTTCTTCATCTTCTTGGAGCAAAACCGCTC
Organism: Diadema setosum; assembly: GCF_964275005.1. NCBI lineage: Eukaryota > Metazoa > Echinodermata > Echinoidea > Diadematoida > Diadematidae > Diadema > Diadema setosum. Next base: position 21,868,689 of record NC_092699.1, on the reverse strand, counting down.
CCACTCCTACATCACTAGCATCGATTGCCACTTTGAATGGCTTTTGGAAGTCAGGAGCTGCCAGAACAGGCTCATTAGCAAGGACTGCTTTTAGTTTCTCGAAGGCCCTTTGACACTCATCAGTCCAGGTGTACTTTGCCTTACCCTTCAGCAGGTTTGTTAGGGGGGTGACTACAGTGCTGAAATTTGGCACAAATTTCCTGTAGAAACCAGCCATGCCCAGGAATCTGAGCAACTCCTTCTTGGATTGGGGAATGGGAAAGCCTAGTATAGCTTCTACCTTGGCTTCTCTTGGCAATACCTGTCCCTGACCGACTACATGCCCGAGATACACCACTTTGGCCTTTGCAAATTCACTCTTTGCCAGATTAATCACCAATCCGGCCTCCTTGAGTCGATCAAAAAGTTGCCGCAAGTGTGTAATGTGCTCTTCCCACGTGTCACTATACACTAGGATGTCATCAATGTATACTACACAGTTGTCAAGTCCGGCAATGATTTGGTTTGTTAGCCGTTGGAAGGTGGCCGGAGCATTTTTCATGCCGAATGGCATTACTTTGCATTGGAACAAGCCATCTGGTGTAGCAAAGGCAGAAATCTCCCTGGCTTTGTCGGTCAAGGGCACTTGCCAGTATCCCTTTAGAAGGTCTATTTTACTGACATATGCAGAATTTCCGACCCTGTCAATGCAGTCTTCTAGTCTGGGAATAGGGAAAGAATCTGTTTTCGTCACGGCGTTTACCTTTCGGTAATCTATACAGAATCTTTGAGACCCATCCGGTTTGGGCACCATGACGATTGGGGAGCTCCAACTGCTTTTACTCGGTTCTATTATGTCATTGTCTAACATGTACTGAACCTCTTCCCGTACTTTTTGCAGTTTGCTCGGGTTTAGTCTGTAAGGGTTTTGCTTGATAGGGTCAGCATCTCCTACATCAACATCATGTACAGTCAGAGGGGTGCAGCCTGGTTTGTCTTTACACAATTCTTTGTACTCATGTAACAGATTAGTCACATCTTTCCTCTGATTTTCAGGTAGGTAGTCCAGTGCCTCATCTACTTTCCCTAACATCTCTGAGTTAGACAACCTGGCACTAGAGGGCGCACTTCCATTCTCATCTTGGGCTTCTCCCTCTTCATCTACTACTTCTTCTACCACCTGAGCTACACCTACAGGCTGACTAGCCTTTCTCTCATAGTACTCTTTCAGCATGTTTACATGACACACCCTCTGATCTTTTCGTCTGTCTGGCGTACTGATCACATAGTTCACATCATTGAGTTTCTTTTTGACACAGTATGGGCCACTGAACTTGGCTTTCAGTGGTTCACCTTGTATGGGCAGCAGTACAAGAACTTTGTCACCTGGTTTGAAGGTTCGGGCTTTGGCATTTTTGTCTGCCTTTCTCTTCATTGAGTCTTGTGACACTTTCAAGTGTTTCCTAGCTACCTCACAAGCCTTTGAAAGCCTTTCACGAAACTTTGACACATAGTCAAGTAGGTGGACCTCATCATCCTCAGTCATGAATTTCTCTTTGATGAGCTTCAGTGGGCCCCTAACTTCATGACCGTACACCAACTCAAATGGGCTGAAACCCGTCGACTCATTTGGGGAGTCCCTCGTTGCGAATAGCAGGAAAGGGATGCCCTTATCCCAATCCTCGGGATACTCCTCACAAAATGCCCTAATCATTGTCTTTAGGGTCTGGTGGTAGCGCTCCAACGCACCTTGGGATTGGGGATGGTAAGCTGACGACTTCAGCTGCTTCACACCCAAACGATACATCACCTCTTGAAATATGCCTGACATGAAATTTGACCCTTGGTCAGACTGCACTTCCTTGGGCAACCCATACCTAGTGAAAAACTGCACTAGAGCATCTACCACAGTCTTAGCAGTGATATTTCGCAATGGGATAGCCTCTGGAAACCGTGTAGACATATCCATGATTGTCAAGAGGTACTTATGACCCGACCTAGTCCTAGGCAAAGGTCCAACACAGTCAACTAGAACCCGACTGAATGGTTCTTCAAACGCAGGTATCGGAATCAATGGCGCCGGCTTCACTGAATGCTGTGGTTTACCAGCCACCTGACATGTGTGACAAGTCTTGCAAAACTCAGCCACATCCACATTCAACCCTGGCCAATAGAAATGCCTCATGATCCGATCCTTTGTCTTTCTGACGCCTAAATGACCGCCAACTGGTAACTCGTGAGCAATCCTCAAGATCTCACCGCGGTAACAGGGAGGGACAACAACTTGACGGACCACCGTCCAATCCTCATCAGCTGGCCTATGGGGAGGTCTCCACTTCCTCATCAAAATGCCATCTTTGACATAATAGCACTCAGGGACCTTTTCAGCCTCAGCCTCAGAACACGCCGTCTGAGACAAGCCTTTCAACTCAGAGTCTGCCTGCTGTGCTTCAACCAAGGAAGACTTGCTAAACAGTCCATCACTGTTAGCCTCGGAGCCTAATACAGCAACCCCATCATTCAGATCCTTGAAAAAGGTTTCTGCCAACCAAACACCGGAATTCTCCTCCACATCAACAGAGTCCGCATCATCTTGAACAGCTCTACGAGCCTGAGACCTAGTCACAACACAATCTGGGAAAATCCCAGGAAACTCCTCCTGCAACTGCTCAGTTTCAGCAACCACCACTGGTTTATCCGAAACAACTGGAGACGCAACCACCTTATCCCCAGCCAAGTCATTCCCCAACAGGAAGTCAATGCCTACCATGGGCAACTCAGGAACAACTCCAACAGTGACAGGACCAGAAACTAGGTCACACTTCAAATCCACTCTATACAGTGGTACTGACATATAACTGCCATCAACAGTCTGAATCAAGACTTTTGCATTCACTGCACTATCTGGTGGAAAAGTCATACCACCATCCACCATCAATGACTGAGAGGCCCCTGTATCCCGCAGGATGACTACTGGTTTACCTGCCTCACCAGAAGTACATGGGGTCACCTCACCATCAAACAAAAAGCTACGATAGCTCTCATCCACCTGCTTAGTCCTATCTTTGAATTTGGGAGATCGACTTTCAATGGCCTGTGTTTCACTGAAAGGGACACTATTTTCGGGTAGGACACTTTTTGACATAACAAATCCCATGTCCTTCTTTGTTTTGTTTTGCAACTTCCAACACTGTGACTTTACATGCCCTGTCTTGTTACAGTGAAAACATTTGATGACATTTGCACTTGTACTGGACCCTTTGTCAGATTGAGGCTTTGGTGCCGATGAAGTTTCAGAACTCGTGCCTTTTCCAGAACCAGCATTCTTTGGATTGCTCGACTCAGTTTTGTCTCTCTTGTTTCCAGAGAAATTCCTGAAAGGTGGTCTGTTGTCATTTCTGTGGGTCAGCTCATACTCATCAGCCATCAAGGCTGCTTTATGCAAACTTGTCACTTTGTGATCATCCAAATGCGACCTCACACTGAAAGCAACACTCTTTTTGAATTCTTCCAAGAGAACAACCTCACGTAGGTTATCAAAATCCTGATCCACTTTCAGGGATCTATACCACCTATCAAACATCATTTCTTTTTCACGAGCAAACTCAACATGTGTCTGGCCTGGTTTGCGGTACGAATTTCTGAACTTATGTCTGTACGCCTCTGGCACCAACTCATACGCATTCAACACTGCCTTCTTGACTGTAGCATAGTCACGTGATTGCTCTTCAGAGAGAGATGAGTACACATCAGCTGCTTTGCCGACAAACACACTTTGAAGGAGCATGGGCCAAAATTCCTGTGGCCATTTCAAACTGTTAGCCACCTTCTCAAATGACACAAAGTATGCATCAACTCTGTTTTCCTCAAACTTTGGCACCAATCGAATGTTCTTGGCCAAATCAAATTCAGAGGGAGCCCTTTCACGATTTCCAACAGTTTGTGCATGAGTCAATTCCATCTCACGCAATTTCAGTTGTTGCTCCACTTCAATTTTCTTCATTTCAATTTCTCTTTCTACTTCTCTAGCCCTTTCCCTTTCCTTCATTTCCATTTCTCTTTGTTCTCTTTCCCTCTCTCTTTCCCTTTCTCTTTCCTTTAATTCCATTTCTCTAGCCCATTCCCTTTCCTTCATTTCCATTTCTCTAGCCCTTTGCTCTCTTTCTAGTTCTAATCTCATCTTCTCTTTCTCCATTTCCAATTTCGCAAGCTCAAGCCGTGTTTGATCTGAAATTTGAGCTCGATCTGGAATGTCAATGTCTTCTTTGAGCTCCATGTGACCAGCTACCAAGTCAAGAATCTCTGCCTTTCTTACACCTTGTGGAACATCAACATTCAAATGCTGTGCAATAGCAGTCAAATCACATTTGCGTAACCTTTGCAAATCTTTGAGGGACAAATCTGTCCTCTGAACAAATGCCTGAACATCCATTGTACTGATTGACATTGTCACAATGTATACACACAATGTACAATTGAACAATCAACTCAACTGGTATTTTGTCTGTACCAATATTCTGGATTCCGGAACGTTCCAAATTCTAAGTTTGGCTTTAAATTCACTTCTCGGACACAAGCCCCCAATTTTGTTACGACCAAAATCACTCTGAGAATGATCGCACAAAAGAAACAATCAACTGATGTTCAGGCGGTTTATTAACAGTGATATTGTGGGTACAGACTGGTAATCGGTTTTCACATCAGTACAATAATGATCAAGAGAAACAATTATAAATCAGTAATACAATCACTTACACGCATTACAGCCCAAATCGTAATCACGATGTTATATAGTCCCTTGGTGATGTCTAACTACGATGTTCGATGCACAGATGAATGGTCCTTGATGCACCGATGAATGATTCCTCCGACGTAAATCCAGAGGCACAGGTTGCAATAATCCACATTATAGATCCAGGGTAAATTCCACGATAAACAAGGTGTATGTCCACGGCGAAACGTGCAAAATCCAAACGTTATGACGACCACGTCCAGTTGATGCGTTGAATGATGATTCACTTTATAATGTCCAGCAAGGAATCCAGCCCGTCACAGCTTTGCCGTAATAATGTCCGTTGACACTAAAATATGGAGTCTCTCTCCAATGTAGGCAAATTAATTCTCTGCAGGCAAAATGTCTCCCAGGCCTTATCTCCACAAACACAGTTTGTATAGCAGGTCAGCAGGTAACACAGGACTGACTATAACAAGTCGCTTCAGAGCCAGAAGTGACGTAACTCTCAGAGCAGAGGTGTTGGGTACTCTGCCTACCTCAGAATTTCTCCTGCTTATATACTATCCATTCACCCCTTTCTAGTACATTCTGTAATTTTCTCCAACCTGGGGCCACATACCTGAACATACTAGCAAGTCCAAATTCCAGGAATCCTGGATGACTCACTGCCTAATATGTGCATAACATCATTGCCAAAATTAACTACCAATCACATTGGGTTACAAGGGCAGGGCCTCACTCAGCCAGCACTTCCTAGAATTTTCTGGAATGGGTTAAATCATTCTAGATTGAGTGAGCTATAATGTATTTGCTGTCACATGCATACATGTACTGTAGCTACATTGTATACCATGTAGAAAATTCTCCACTGATCTGGTCAGCCTGTATGTACTATATCTATATCATATAGAATGTTCTCCATTAATCTGGTCACCCTGTGTACATACACATTAAACAACCATGCATACAGCCTTGATACATGTACATAACTACTTGTGTGTACATTTGTGACACTAGTATGTTCAGGTATGTGGCCCCAGGTTGGAGAAAATTACAGAATGTACTAGAAAGGGGTGAATGGATAGTATATAAGCAGGAGAAATTCTGAGGTAGGCAGAGTACCCAACACCTCTGCTCTGAGAGTTACGTCACTTCTGGCTCTGAAGCGACTTGTTATAGTCAGTCCTGTGTTACCTGCTGACCTGCTATACAAACTGTGTTTGTGGAGATAAGGCCTGGGAGACATTTTGCTTGCAGAGAATTAATTTGCCTACGTTGGAGATAGACTCCATATTTTAGTGTCAACGGACATTATTACGGCAAAGCTGTTGACGGGCTGGTTTCTTTGCTGGACATTATAAAGTGAATCATCATTCAACGCATCAACTGGACGTGGTCGTCATAACATTTGGATTCTGCCCGTTTCCTGTGGATTCCGCACGTTTCGCTGTGGACGTACATATCGTGGAATTTACCCCGGATCTATAACGTGGATTATTGCAACCCGTGCCTCTGGATTTACGTCGGAGGAATCATTCATCGGTGCATCAAGGACCATTCATCTGTGCATCGAACATCGTAGTTAGACATCACCAAGGGACTATATAACATCGTGATTACGATTTGGGCTGTAATGCGTGTAAGTGATTTTATTACTGATTTATAATTGCTTCTCTTGATCATTATTGTACTGATGTGAAAACCGATTACGAGTCTGTACCCACAATATCCCTGTTAATAAACCGCCTGAACATTAGTTGATTGTTTCTTTTGTGCGATCATTCTCAGAGTGATTTTGGTCGTAACAAGTGAATGCAGAATTTATACTACTACTAGTGTTTAAAAAAAAAAAATCAAAAAAATAGATTGAGGCAAATTGGACAATTGGATCATATATTATTTTTTCAGTGTAATGAAAGAACATCTGACTTATCTCTTTAGAATGCAAACTGATGTATTATAAGTCTACCCTTTTCAACATACCAATTACAAATATCAAGAAAATATAGATTTTTCATGGAAAATGACATTGTATAGCCATGGCTGCACACTAACCCATTTTTTTTTCCTACTGGTCTGACCAGCGGATACCCAGTTTCTCTATTTTTACTGGTCCATTCTTGACAGAGTTACTGGTCCAACAGTGATTTGTTGTCCGGTCCAGACTGTCGGACCAGTGCCAGTGTGCAGCTTTGGTGTAGGATTCTCTTTACATTTTAAAAATCATATCATTTCACTACTGTAATATCATCGAGTATTGTAGTCTTTTATCTAATGATGATGTCACATGGATTTGAAAACCCAAACTATCCATAACGTTTTTAAACAGAAGTGCTGATTTTCCTCAAATATCGTCATGCACACAGCAGAATGTTGTTAACGCACGTCCCTGTGTGTAGCAGAATGTCATTAACCCTATGCGCACTCCCACAGCCTAGCGACAATCTGCCATGTGCACGACAATATCTCGATGTGTTTTTCTAATTTTGGCACTTGTTTAATTCACATACATGTTTTGGGTGATTTCCCTTGAAGAAAGTATAGGATATAAACTAGATTTTACTGTAACCCATATTGTTCAACACTTTGTTCAACATATTGTTCAACAGCCCTTCTATCAGTGGGCAAGTCCAAGCTATTTGATCACACAAGACTGAAAATTCAAAATGGGTCAATCTACTTGGTATCATTTTAAAGCTAAGAAGTTAGAATACATGAATTTCAAAAAGAAAAAGTAAAAATCCTAAACTCTAAAAAAAATTTAGAGTAACGCGTGGGACATTCAAAATTCTGCATTTTAAAATATATCTTTTAAATTTTACAAGTTTTTATGGAAATAAGTATGGTGACCTTAAGTCTGAATAACAAGTTATCATGACTATGATTTTCAGTTTCTCAACTGATTAAATATGCAAATGAGGGATTGGCCAAAATTAGCATGTCCCACGCGTTACTTTTTTAGGTCATTATTTCTCATTTGCATAAAAGTTAATGATTAAATTGACTTGAAACTTTCAAAAGACCAAATTCACAATGGACCTAATCATATCCAAGAGATAAAAAGTTAGTCTTATAAATCTCATAGTCATACTTGCAATTTTTAATTAAATTTAGTAACGCGTGGGACATTTCAGTAACGCAAGGGACGATTTGTGTACAAGTCAGTGGAAGTGTACTAAATCTTAGTCTTCTGTGGGAAATGTGTACATTATTGAGGGATTTTTAGTAATTTTCTGAATTCTGACTTGAAATTTGGTGAAAAGTTCCACTTTGGATAAATAATTCACAAAAGATCATTACATGCTACTTGCAAGGTCACATTCAAAGTCAAATGTCAAAAAATAAAGGATAACACAGGCATTTCATATTTTTTATTATATCTATTGTTCTGGTGGGTCTAAATCATTGAAATTTGCAAGAATTTATTAGAAATACATCTATTTAGATAATTAGTACCACATATTAAAGTTTCTCTGAGTAAATGTGCAATTCACATCACAATATTCATAGTGACAAAAATGTCCCACGCGTTACTATACCTATCTTTCTATAATTGACCTTAAGAGAAAATAGTTTCATGATTTTTTCTGAAATATTTTGTTTCAGGTACAGTTATTGTTGTAGAAAAAGATGTTTGTAATGATTTTATAGTATACCAAGTATTTTCACAATAATTGAGATAAAAAGTAAAAGAAGAAAAAAAAGGACAATCTTTCTGGTCCCACGCGTTACTGGAGAATAAATTTGCATAAAGAGAATACTGAACGCGTGATTCTCATTATTTCTATTGTTTTGAACGAAGATACCTACTAGCTATCAAAAGCAGCCCAACATATGAAATTCAATCTTAACAGTGCAATATAGGGCTAAATCTTCTTGTGATGTCCCACGCGTTACTGGTGCAAAATAGCTTGGACTTGCCCCAGTATGAACTATCCAAAGCAAGCATTAACTGCAGCATTTCCACTCTCAGCTTAAGTGCCTAAACTAAGTAAAAATTAACAACTGATGAAAGAACATTAATGCATACATATTGCTAAAGAGCTGAGGATATGGCCTAGAACTTTCTTGCATACTATTTCATTTCATTTCATTTCAGCATGAGAACAAAGAAAAATATAATGCCGCAAATGAAAACGGATGTGCCATCACCAGAATTTATATTTGCAGTTCATATCAATCCAGCTGTCTTGGTTTCCAGGGCATGGCAAATACACAATAATTATTGAAAATGATAACTTGGATGGCAAAGCCCGTACTCACTGGGAAATGTGAACACCAAAATCTTGCCATTTAAATGAGAAATGGACTGATCTTTTGGTACACTTTGACATGGTTGTGATAGACATTGCGTTTAACATACTTCTCCTAAAATGCAGCATGTACAAAATGTCTACAAACAAGAAGACCGTAGGTTTCATATGAGGGCAATACTAATCTCCCAGTATCTCCGTCACACACATGTTTATGACAAACCACAATAAAAAGCTGCATGCTGTTGGCAGAATAATGCAGATTGGAGTGTAGTTGCTATGCCGAGTAAGACATAGGGACATTTGAGACAAATCTTAGCAGTTGTCAAAGAGTTTGTTTGGAAAACAAAAGTCTTTTCCTATCACCAGTTTAATAGCAGACATGCATTATTTGTCAGTACACTGTACCTTGCCATACTGAGCTCCTGCATCAAGGATCACAATCTTTTCTCCACATCCTCCGTTGACAGTCTTGTGATTAAGGTCCCCATTCATGATTGAATCTGGATTATCAAGGAAAAAAAAAACAACTTTTATTCTATCAATTTCAATCAAAATCACAAGTAATCAACATCTCTCTCTTTCTGCACACCATGCTGCATTATATACCAAACATCCATTTGAACTGTCTTCTTTGTTAGAAGGCATGCCCAATTACATGCTATGCTTTTGAATACCATGCCTAAGTCTACAAAGTCCAGTACAAGACATTTTAAGATCCTTTGGTACATTTCAGAGCCACATTGCACTTCTCGATAACCGATTTGGTTCAAATCTATACAAGTGATTGAAAATAGGCTATAAGTATTCCTGTAATTTTGGTGCAGTATGGGCAAGTGGAATTTGAAATCTAGACTGTAACTACAGTCAAACCTGCCTTAGCGGCCACCTGTCTATATAGCGGCCACTGAAAAATCCCTCCTCCTCCCAAAAAGAGAAGCCCTGTTATAGACCCTGTGTATAGGGGCCACCTGTCTAACATGGCCAGCTGCCACAAATTTTGTTTCCCACAGGCACATTATATTTTAACCTGTCCATAGCGGGGCCACAGACCAACATGGAGCCATAACCTAGCCAATGATTCAGCATGTTTTTCTGCTTTGTAGCCGTGCCAGTCATTCATGGTCAACGTTCAGTGCATTCATCACTCATTCAGTCATATTTTTGTTCAACTCTAATAATACATTCAAAATTATATCTATTAACATAACAATGTATATATGTTTAAGATATCAAACTACTTTTTTTTTCTCAATACTGATTTTGTTAAATATATCATAAAATTTCACAACATCCCCAAATATTATCACCCTGATAATCCCCCAGTTTTCAGACAGCCTCTCCAGAATTCAGACACGTGCTATTCAATGTCAATACGCATACAAGGCCGGTGGAAAGTGAGCACGCGCCATACCTTATTGCTGCAAAGTTGCATAAGGGATGTTGCAGCGCCTGTTCGTGTCTGAATTCTGGTGACTCAGCACTTGCATTCAGCCCCTGTACATTTATTCACTGCATCAGCACATACGGAGATTTTGTTTTTATTTTGTGTTTTTGAGGATACCATCACACTCTAAGCTTGCAATAAACGAAAAATCTCACAACAGAACAGCTTAATTTTTCAATTTTTAGCACTTTTTCGGTGACCCCGATTCTTAACATGGGGCCTAATTCATGCGTGCTTTGGAAAAAAAAATTGCAGCGATTTTGCATTTTTTACGGCAAAATTTGGGATTTTGGATGGATTTTTGGAGGCGACTCCAGCACTTCCCTGTGGTGAACGAGTGTGCCAGCATGTGAAACGATGTGATAAGCATGTGTTGTGACAGTAGAATTTGATGACTTGTGAATGTGATAAGTGATAATTGTCCGGATTCTGGAAGCCGGCCGAAATCTGGGGTTTTACTCTCTAACATTACTCTTGTCTACGTCAGTACGTGTCTCACATCACAAACATGAGCTCATTACAGGATTTTTAGCAACAAACAGATCTACAGTATTAGAGCAAGTGGCCCTTGGTTCGACAGGGTGCACTCTTACAAATAAAAATTCATTGAAATTCATGAATAAAAAATGGCGCATATCAAGTGCAAAATTCAAACTATGCAACTACCTCCACACGTGTTCCAAAGAGCACAACTGTGGGCCACGTCGCCAGACCCCCGAAATCATTGTCGCGACCCTCCCGGGTCAACTCGCATAAGCGGTTAACAGGTAAGTAACGGGTAAGTAAAGTTGCACAGCAACACATATAGACTCGTTTCATTCTAAGTTTCAAAGTTACTAGTCCATTTATCTGCATTGAATCTGTACAGCGTGTATACCTACAGCCATGATGGCAGCCGTTATTGAGATAACTTGAGTGTTTACGTGATATTTATATTTTGCATTCCACCCGTCACGCAGACAATTCCCCATAACCAGCAATAGAAAGATAGCCGGGCTGCTGATTGGCTGACCGCCCGGCCGTCCGCTTCACCGCACTGCGTGGTGTGCGAGATTCACTACTCCGTGGATCGGTGTGGTGTACACAATGTGCTGCAATCAACATGCGTGCTTGCCATTGTGTTATGTAGCGGCTATGGCAGCGAGCTCGACTGAAGAGCTCCCATCAGTACACAACGCTATACAAACCACACAATATGGCGACCAATTTGCATTGTGGTGTTGAGCTTCTTATGTGTGTCGCTCCACACCCGTACAATGTACATGTCGCTACCATACAAATCGCATGTATTGATACACACACACCAACGAACACAACGAACTACTTCACAAATTCATACCTTAAAATCATGTAAAAATATGGCTTCGCTGAATACATGGTTACACCGAAGCAGGAAAATATTTTGCCAAAAATCGAAGACTTGATGTAAAAATGCTGAGTTTGGTATCAAACTGTTCGGCCAATCGCGCTGGAAATCGTCGCACACATATGTTATAACGTTGTGGGAAAATATGTAAATGACTACTGGGTAAAGAGCCAATGATGATGCAGCTTCAGTATAGCTCCCGATTCATAAATGAAAAATGACGTCATGCTAACGCGAGCAAGGGCAGTAGCGAATCGCGCATGCGCGGCTTGCCTGTGTATATCTTCTGCGTGCCTGTGCCAGAATTTGCAGTATCACCATGGTTCAGCAACGTGTTGTGTATGCGTTGAATCTCTCGCACAGCGTGTGGAGTACATGGAGTACCATGCTCTCGTAGTGCGATACCGTGCAATGTACTATCTTACAGTTTCGCCCGCACATGGCACGCTCGCTAATACATTCACATAGGCAGGGCGAGCGCACAGGGTTGTAGTACATCGCGAATGTCGAACCATGGTCACCCGGTGCCGAACAATGGTCACGGGCATTCGAACGATGGTTGCAGCGCAAGCGTATGGATCATGCACGCTATTTTGATTCCGCAACTTAAGATGTCGAATCAAGGGCCACTTGCTTTAGACGTTAGTTTACTGGTTTAGAGCATTTAAGACCTAGAAATCTAGTATCATCGTAATTATAAACGCCCAGAAACTCTAGTGAACACAACTAGCTAGTCGTGTTCACTAGAGTTTCTGGGCGCCTAGTAGTAGGAAATGTTGGATCTAACATCTAGAAGTCTATGTTGACCTTAACTATACACAGCCCAGTCCCTGTACATGGTACGTCGCGACAGGGCTGTACGCGCGCGACCACCAATCACTAGGAGTGCGACGTAATCGTATCACGATAGCTTTGACTTTTGATACTTACGATCATTTTTGTCACCTCAAACTCATCGAGTATACTCTTCAATATTCACTCTACATCTGATGCTATATATATTCAAATGTACGTAATGAAACTTACCGAAATTGATCATCATATCCAGCATGTCCACACTGTACACAATCTTTCACGCCAGGCCAAGCTTAGATATCGGGTGGTCACGTGATGTGAATGCCCTTTCAAAAGGTCGCGCTGTCGACCGTGCTGCTACACTCAAGCAGCGTACGCACGGTTACTAGTATACAGCTATAAACTGTACTGGGCTTGGCGGCGGCTGGCGTCTGGTCGGGCGAGGAACATTGAGCTCCATACCACGGTTATTGTGTAGCAGACGCCAAGGTTTGTTCGACACTTTCAACGCACACGCGCTCGCTCTGGAGCACATCCGGTCACGCATGCGCATAAGTCAAGGCGCCATTTTGAATCCTGCAACGACGAAGCCCGACGGTCAGGAATTGCACCAGAAAGTGTCATTTATTTTTTCCACGGACTTATCGCAAGTGGTCTCCATGGACCCAGTGTGGCGAACTATTCTTCTGTAATAGAAACATGCATTTAACGTGAGTAAAGTATTCTGTTTAAAGGAGAAAAGTATACATGTTCCTATTCCTAAGTTTTGTAGTTGTGTTGAGGTTCCTCACTTCGAGGCTGCATGCCGTGCGCGTCAGACGCTGTTTTCGCATAGCGTAACAGTGTCTGGTCGGGCTATGTTGACCTAGACTAGATCTAGAGTAGACTAGCCTAGATCTAGTAGTATTTAATATTAGATCTGTCTATCCTCTCTCATTCAGGCTCTGAATAGACTGTCGAGCTGTCTACAACTTAGTGTCTAGAAAACTAGATCTAGCCCTACTAATTTTACACTACTTTTAATTTGTCTGTCATTATAGATGTTCCCTAGCTAGGGCTAGGTCTATGGCTTAGACGCCTATTGAGTGTTGATACATGAAGCACATGCACATTTGCCACAAGTTTTAAACAAATAAAAGAACCGGCGGAAAAAAAAAAAAAATCATGTTTTCCAACGTGGAATCCCATATGTGGGACCACACATCAAACCAGAGCACTATAACACTCAACATGCAACACCAGTTCCGCAGTATTAATACAATCAGAAGATAAAACAAATGCCTGACAAATGGTTTGTGCTGACAACAACAGTTCTAGATTTCGTCAAAAGACTTCTTGTCAAAGCATACGGTATGCATACCTTACTTACAGCGGCAATTTCCACACCACTTGTGATGATTCTTTTCGATCTTTCGACCGCTGCTTTGCGAGAACGCGCAGGTTATTCGTAACGTGTATTATGGTTTTTGCGTACTTTAGTATACTAAACTCACTGACTAAACTTCTGTACGTACAGCTAGCTGCCAGCGATAGGAGAGCTATCGTGCGTTGCGTGTCGATCACCGCGGGAAAACAGTAGATTCGCGGGTAGGTCTTCTCCACAGTACAGTGAGTCGCGCGCACTCTCAACTGGCCACTCAGCACATGGTGGATAAGGAACATCAACATTTTATTTTTCTTCAGAGCGCCGTTTGACGTCATTCGGCGACGTCATTGGACACGTTCCTTAGAGCCTGATTACGACGAATACTATAATCTCTGAATACTTTATCGCCGAGAATAAAACTAAAATATCAAACCTTAGGTTTACCTAATTCATCATTTCTGCACACTTCTGCAGAAAGAATAGAAAAAATGAGAAATTTCAGAGAAATCTATTTCTGTATGGTTTTCTTTTCCTGTATAGCTTCTTTGTATCTGCACTCTTTTGTTTTATTTTGTTTTGTTTTGTCTTGTTTTCCGAAACCCAAAAGTTGACATGTTTATGTAAGTCTATGTATTAAGAATTTCTTGAATAATGGATGATGGTAAGAATTTGTTGAATAATGGATGATGTTCACAACTTTACTATAACGAAGTTAACATCTGTGACCACAGTCCCAAGATCCACTTCACCAATGATTAATTTTAAAGGGTTAAAATAGCTCAACTGGTCAGAGAAATTTGATGATCCACTGTACGTCTCATATTGATTTGAATACACCACATTCTGATATTGAACTTGACCGCCGTACAATTATGTAGGTTCCTACGTACAAATGAAGTGATGATGAAACAGTATTTATAGAAAATAAGGACTTCCGAAATGGTAACTATACCTGTGAGTATACTATACTGTGTTTCAATCCTCTTCTCCTTTTTTTCCCCAGCATATTATCTCACGAGCATATAGGCGGCGACTCCTAGAAGGGGAGAAGGGGGAGAGAAGGGGCGTCCCCCCCCCCCCCAGTACTTTCTGGGCATGCTTTCTTACGGCCATGAATGTGTGATGCATGTATCTTCGGGCGCTATTTTCCCCGCACGCGAGGGTTAAATGGTAATTAATCATTATTTCCCCTTCAGGACAGCAATCTTTATTTACACCTGCCACTAATGGTTCCAGTTTCATATCTGCTTATTATTAGTATGGTAGTTTAACACACAAAAAAGGTATCATTAATAATGAGTGTAAACTCGTCAGAGCTCTCTCGAGTGTTATACGAAAAATAAATTAATAATCAATAATTCACGCATGAAAAAGTTGGAAACGGGAACATCATGCCTATTCATAACACATTTCTGTAGGCAAAATGTTTTCTTTTTGATCCGAATTATTGAGCATCATTCGTACAAGAATTAATGTTTTTTTTTTTTACATACAAATACAATTGGATTTCAAAATCATAAGACAAATGATTAGATAGGACATCCAAATAGATTCGCCTGTTGCACGATGGTTTAAATCATATCAGCTTTATATGTACAGCTGTTATGATTCATCAGAGCAACACCACATGTCATTATTATAGGCCTTTGTATTATTTTTTAGATATTGTGGAGCCAATTTCAGTTTGAGTTGAGTTTATTAACAACAAATATTCTGAGAATGTTAATACATAATGTACTTTTTTTTTGCATTTGATATGAAAGATTTGTGTGCAGGTATAGAAATACGTGCATATACTATTATAAAAACGTATACATAATATACGAAAAACGTTGTCAAAAGGAGAATCAAAAGTTAGCTGCAGCGCTAGTCGGGAACTGTTCTTCAATAATCTTACCTTGGGAGAAAAAAAAAACAACAACAAGAAGGACATACATGTAGAGCCTTTATATATATAGAACTACAATATGATTATAAGAAGAATGAGTCTCAAATACGCCATCTGTAGATCCAACAAAAAGAAAATACAAAATATAGTTCATAATAAACTTATACTTTATCATCAACCTTTGTCAACAAATGAAATCTAACATTTTATAAATGACATTAAAGAACGCCTTGTTCTTGCCTCTCGAATACTTTGTGGCAGACGAGTTCAAAATCTTCTACAAAGGAAGTTAATAGAATGTGTATAATGATGGCAGGTTGTTTTGTAGAGAGTCTTAGCATGGAGTGCTTTTTGCATCTGGTATGCTGCATCATATCGTAATATTGCATAAAATAATTATGCCCCTTGTGTAAATCGTATACAAAGTGTTGATATTGCAGGGCATGAAGATTATAAACATCCGATGCTTCTGAATAGAGCATACTGGTAAACATAGTGGCCTAGAACTTGTTCGATGTGGAGAAAAATGTATATTGCTCTCATGTTATGACCATTTTAATAATGTATGTTTATGGTCCCCTGGATATGAAAACCTGTACATTATGTACATAATAACATTGCTTCTGTGAATATTGTAAATACGTTATACAATCTATATCACTGACAGGACTGGCCTCGACTAGCCTGCACACTACTGGTTCTTTTTTTTCTTTTTTTTTTGCCCAAATTGTACTTTATAGTGGAGCGGCATAGCTTGAAAAATTAGAGGAATTGTGCATTTTATGATAAAAGCACCAAATTTCGCACACATGTTGACAATGACATTTGAAATAAATTCAGATATTGGGCCATCATCAATAGCGCCCTCAGTGGCCATGGCAGCCATTTTTCAAAATGGCCGCCATAAATGCCATTTTTCGTAAAAATTTACAAATTTCAGGAGGAAAAATCAATAAGGATTTGCAAACGAGTGGGAAATAACATTTAAAATAGATTTAAATATTGGGCCACAGCAAATTGCCCCCTCAACGGAAATGGCAGCCATTTTCAAAATGGCCGCCATAAATGCCATCATTCGCAAAAAAAAATGAAAAATTTCAGAAGGGAAAACCAGTAAGATTTTGCAAATGAGTGGGAAATAACATTCAAAATAAGTTCAGATATTGGGCCATCGTAAATAGCGCCCTCAGCGGCCATAACAGCCATTTTTTTCAAAATGGCCGCCATGAATGCCATTTTTCACAAAAAAAAAATCAAAAAATCAGAATGGAAAACCAGTAAGATTTTGCAAACGAGTGGAAAATAACATTCAAAATAAGTTCAGATATTGGGCCATCGTAAATAGCGCCCTCAACTGCCATAGCAGCCATTTTTTTTTTCAAAATGGCCGCCATAAATGCCATTTTTTGTAAAAATTTACAAATTTCAGAAGGGAAAATCAATAAGATTTTGCAAATGTGTCAGAAATAGCATTCAAAGTAAATTCAGATATTGGGCCATCGCAAATTGCGCCCTCAACGGCGATGACAGGGATTTTTAAAATGGCCGCCATAAATGCCAGTTTTCGTAAAATGTTAAAAATTTCAGAAGGGAAAATCAATAAGATTTTGCAAACGAGTGGGTAATAACATTCAAAATAAATTTAGATATTGGGCCATCGCAAATTGCGCCCTCAACGGCCATGGCAGCCATTTTTTTTCAAAATGGCAGCCATGAATGCCAGTTTCCGTAAGATTTTATAAATTTCAGAAGGGAAAATCAATAAGATTTTGCAAACGAGTGGAATATAACATTTAGAATAAATTTAGATATTGGGCCATCGCAAATTGTGCCCCCAATGGTCATGGCAGCCATTTTTTCAAAATGGTCGCCATAAATGAAATTTTTTCTCTGAATTTACTAATTCCACAATGTATTACATTATTGTAAATAGCGCCCTCAATGGCCATTGCAGCCATTTTTCAAAATGGCCACCATGGATTCCATTATTTTTTATTTCCTGATTTCACAAAAGGAAAAATAAGATTTTGCACACAATTTGAAAATCATGTTTGAAATAAATATTTGTATTAGATTATTATAATAAATATTTGTATTAGATTATTATAATAAATATTTGTATTAGATTATTATAATAAATATTTGTATTAGATTATTATAATAAATATTTGTATTAGATTATTATAATACTGCCCTCAACGGCCATTGCCGCCATATTCCAAAATGGCTGCAATTGTCATAATCATTTTGTTTTAAAAAATGGTAAGTTCAGAAAGAAAAGTCAACAAATGTGTACATAAATTGAAAATCATGTTTAAAATCAAACAATATAATATCCAGGTTGCACTAACTCTAGAAATTGTTCCATCGCAAATCTTCAAGAAGAAAAAAATGCTAATAACGGTAATTGCAGCCATTTTCCAAAATGGCTGTCATAGATGCCATTTTTCTTTTATGAAGATGTCCTAATGCCGGAAGAAGGCAATAAACATTTTTTGCTCAAGTTGACAATTACATACAAAGAAGTTTAAACATTGAGCCATCATAAGCTGTGTTCTCAATGACTATTTCAGCTATTTGCCAAAATGGCTACAATACACTCTTCTTTTTCTTTTCTTTTTTTGAAAATTTGCTTAACTTTAGAAGGAGAAGACAGTAGAATACTCACAGAGGCATTGTGTAATCTGAAATAAGGTGTTAAAGAAATCATTTGAGGAACAACTAAAATAAACAAGGCAAATGCTTAGCGATTATATCTCACCAATGATGAATGCATATTTTAGGTGGTAAACATGAAAAATTTCCGAAAAAGAGTAATATGAATATCCAGGGATAATGGCGCCATGTATCAACTTTGACAGTAACACCATATCATTGAATATATGGGACTATATGACGTGTATCTATTCTAAAATGTAACTTCCTAAACATTCTTAAGACATTCTTAATGGCCTTTCATTTTACGAAAAAAGTTAATTTACTTTATGCTATGCTTCCATAAAAACACATACATTTGATATCCATACTGTTAGCCGTCACACGCGAAATACTGCAATTAGAACTAAACTGAAAACATGAATTTAGAACTAACCCATCAATGAAACCTTTTTTTTAATTTAAATTTCTTGGAACACCAGATTGCATTAGACATAATTGCTCTTTAGCAGTATTCTATTGCTTTCTCCTTCTGGAATAGGCAAATAAAAAAAAAAAAAGGAGTGTGTGGAAGCCATTTTGACAAAGAGCTGCCATAGCCGTTGGGGACGATGTTTAAATGGTGGCTCAATATCTTTATTTCAAATTCTAATTCAAATTCAAACTTGAATTTATTTGAATATCTTTTGTCAATTTCCACAAGAAATTGTATTGTCTTCTGGCATTATCATATTTTCAAAAAATAAATAGCATTTATAGTGGCCATTTGGAAAATGGCTGCCATGGTCGTTGATGGTGCCATTTGTAATGGCCTCATATATTATTTTCTTTGAATATGATTTTCAACATATGTGCAAATTTCATTGATTTTCTCTCTGAAATTAGCAAATCGTTCCAACAAAAAAAAAAAAAAGAAAATAAAAAATAAGCAGACATCCATGGCGGTCAGCATGGCCCTTGAGGCCGCCTTCTAAGAAGACCTTATACTTAAATTTATTTTTGAGCAGAATTTTCAACTTGTTTGCAAAGTCTTATTGACTTTTCCTTCTGACATCAGCAAATTTTTGGGAAAAAAAATGGTGGGGGGGGGGGCATCCATGGCAGCTGTTTGAAACTTAGTGGCTGCTATGGCTGTTGAGGGTGCACTTTTGGATGGCCTATTATCAAATTCAGTTTGAATGTAATTTTCCACCTTTGTGGAAATTCTGATTGACGTCTGCAACACTTTACGAAAAAAAGACATTCATGGTGGCCATTTTGAAAAATGGCTGGAATGGCCATTGAGGGGGCAATTTGCAATGGCCCAATAAGTTTACTTTTGAATGTAATTTCCCACCTGTTTGCAAAATCTCGTTGGCTTTCCCTTCTGATTTTAGTAAATCTTTTCGAAAATATAACATTTATGGCGGCCATTTTGAAAAAAGGCTGTCATGACCGTTGAGGGCGCAATTTCCAATGGCCCAATATCGAGATTTATTTTAAATGTCACTTCCCATTTATAACCAGAATTTCATTGACTTTTCCTTTTGAAATTAGCATTTTTTTTAATGAAAAAGTGGCACTTATGGTGACCATTTAAAAAAAAAATGGCTGCCATAGCCATTGAGGGCGCAATTTTCAATTTCCAAATATCTGGATTTACTTTGGATGTAATTTCCCGCTTGTTTGCACAAAAGAGAAAAAAAAATTGGCTTTTCCTTCTGAAATTTGCATATTTTAACAAAAAATGGCATTTATGGCGCCCATTTTGAAAAAAATGGCTACCATGGCCGTTGAGGGCGTAATTTCCGATGGCCCAATATCTAGATTTATTTTGAATGTAATTAACATTTATGGGCAAAATCTTATTAACTTTTCCCTTCTGAAATTTGCAAAATCATCGAAGAAGTGGCACATTAGACAGCCATTTTAAAAGATGGCTGTCATGGACGTTGAGGGCGCAATTAACAATGGCAAAATATTTAAATTCATTTTGAATGTAATTTCCCACTTGTTTGCAAAATCTTACTGGCTTTCCCTTCTGAAGTTAGCAAATGTTTTGAAAAAAATGACATTTACGGCGGCCATTTTGAAAAATGGCTGCCATGGGCGTTGAGGGCGCTATTTCCGATGGCTCGATATCTAGATTTATTTTGAATGTAATTTCCCATTTGTAACCAATATCTTGTTTACTTTTCTCTCCTAAAATTAGCAAATTTTACGAAAACATGGCATTTATGGCAGCCATTTTGAAAAATGGCTGCCATGGACGTTGAGGGCGCTATTTACGATGGCCCAATATCTAAATTTAATCTGAACGTGATTGTCAACCTGTGTACGAAATTTGGTGCTTTTATCACAAAATGCACAATTGTTCGGCTATGCCGCTCCACTATTAAACTATTTACTGTTTAGACTATATATGATGACGATGTTTGTTATTTGGTAAATAATTTCATTTAATTTCATTTCACTTCATTTCATTTCATTTCATTTCATTTCATGGCATAATCGTGATATAGTCCCCACCTCTCCGTTGGGGACTATTACAATTCCACCTAGTACCTACCTAGTTGAGAGTGTAGCACGTATTGCGTAAGTCTTGCGGATTTTGACGCAACTGACGTCATGATTGGTCATAGCCGTGAGACAACACACACTAAAGTGACACACACACTCTTCATACAGTACTGCGTATCTCCGTGTATCTCCCTCTATTATATGGTCGTGATATAGTCCCCACTCTATGGGAAACTGCGTGCGAATTACACGTGGTGGGGACAATTTCACGACCATAGAGTAGCCACTCCCCCTCTGTTATGCTCGTGATATAGTCCCCACACAACGACGAACCAGGGAGGTGGAATTGTGCGTGTTTTGAATGGAGGTGGGGATTATTCCAACAGTATAAATACTCGTGATATAGTCCCCCCTCCACGGCGAACCGGCTGCGTTATGTATGTCAGTGGGGACAATTTCCACGATGCCTAATGCGGATCGCTATTCAAATCTCTCCCCTTCCTTTTGCCGCCAAAACATGGCTATACCGACATTAGCAACAATAATGTTTTAGTTCATGCATAAATCTCGCGTGGATTAGTGACGACAACGTACAATTCCATAGAATTAATTAATAGAATCCATAGAATTTATTAATTAATAGAAAATAGAACGGGATCGGAAACCTGTGCCCGTTTCAGTAGACACTTTACGTTTTAAACTTGATTTGAAAAATCTTTCTCCTTCCTTTTGCCGCCAAAACATGCCTATACTGACATTAGCAACAATAATGTTTTAGTTCATGCATAAATCTCGCGTGGATTAGTGATGACAACGTACAATCCCAAAATCTCTAGAGAGATTTTGAGAGAACGAGATCGGAAACCTGTGCCCGTTTCTAGACACTATACGTTTTAACTTGATTTGAAAAATCAAACACAAATTCCCCAAACTGCAAGTATATACCATTGCGATTTATATTCATTGCGTTGCTGCGAAGATATGCGCGTGAATTCGTATGATTCTGTCGAGATAATTTTTCAGTGCCGACTGAGTTGAAATAATATTTGTGATTTTCCTTCCTTAAGTCGCCATATTTGTTTTGCTTATAAATTTCTATATATTGCCATACTCGGAAAATGAATTGTTCTCGCGCTCCGATTCGCAACATTTAACCGCGCTGTACGGTGCAGGCCCGTCTGAAATAAAAAAACAAAAGTCAAGTTTGTTAATCTGAAAACGACAACTTTCGGATTACTAGTTCGTAAAAACAAACATCTTTCCATTGTCGGACTAATAACTTTGGACTGAGATTTAAACCTTCGGCATAGCGAACTGTAACAATAACTTGCTACCTTTTCTTTATTGACATTTCAGGAAGCAGCATGCGTTTCGGTAGTTTGAAATGTGTAAATGTTGAGGTTTCTTTCCCGTGCTAGTGCAGATTAAGTTCGGTCACGGCGAAAGTTCCTGTAGCCATTACGAAATAAAATAAAAAATAATGCAAGTCTTTTCAACAATATATAACGCACTTCCGCATAGACTTTTATTAGTTTTGTACAAAAACTGCAAGTCCGAGATTCTGCAACGCTTTTGCGTTTTAAATACAGCGTTGCGTGTGGTTTGATGGACTTGCATAATATGGACAGTTGCGTTTGAACGCAATTGAGTTTAACTGAGTTTCCTACAATTTTATAGTTTCGTATATGAATCCAAACGCAAGCCTTGACGTTCCGTGTGATTTGATGGACTTGCATTTGATTTTCAGAATGGATCTTGATTTTTAATTTTGCGTACGAAATAAAAAAAACAATTAATACAAGTTTTTTTCAACAATAACGCACTTCCGTTGATGTTTAGAGATGCGTTTAAACGCAGTTTCTATAGTTTCGTACAAAATCGCAAGTCTTCTCTGGCGGCTGTGCTCTTCCGTTGAAATACTAGTACAGCGTTTCGTGTGATTTGATGGACTTGCATTTATTTTGATTTAAAAAAAAACAATGCAAGTCTTTTCAACAATAACGCACTTCCGTATATACAGATGTTCAGAGATGGTTTTAAACGCAGTTTTTATAGTAGTAATTAGTAAATAAAACAAAAACAATGCAGGTCTTTTCAACAATAACGGACTTTCGTATATGTTCAGGGATGCTTATAAACGCAGTTTCTATAGTTTTGTATGAAAACCGTACATCTCTGCAACGCTCTTGCGTTTGAATACAGCGATTTTTTTATTATTTCTAGAGTTGTCTTTAAAGGCAAATGAATTGTGATTTCATACACCTGCATTTGATTTGGGATTTGCATTTAATTACATAGTTGCATTTTAATTAATTTTCTAGTGAAATCATGAAAACGCAAACAAAATTTCACATGACAAATACATAATCATGTGAAATAATACGTGAAGTATGCAAGTGGGAGAGACCGTTATCAATAAGAAAATCGTTTGCTTTGGACAAAGGCCTCTCAACATTATGCCTTGATTGTTACATTTTTTTTTCTTTTTAACTAGAGGTACGGAACACACGTAGAACACAATACTGCATAACATAAAATCTGTTTTGTGCACAAACTGCAGCGAAAATTATGACTAAATAAATGAGATAATAAATGAATAAGAAATGAATAAAGAAATAGAATAGCTGAATCGACCCACATCAAAGCCTTAAAATTCAAAGTAGTTTTCCGTTTATTCAAAAATGTAATAACATCTATAAAAAAAATAACTATAAAAATTGCATCAGAGTAAAGGGAAAATACGGAAAATGCATTTAACTGACATAATACTACAGCAATAGCAATGACATTTCATGATCATCATCATTATCATCATCATAAATCAATATAAATACAACGACGCACGCACCCAACTTGCGCTTGCATGCCTCGGACGGGCCAACCGAATTCTTAATTGTTATAGGGTAATTGAAACATTTTCTTTCCTTTTGTTCTGCTAAAAATATATTATAGGCTACTTGTTTTCATCACATTGTTCAGTGTAGTATTCTGGCGGTAATTGAGTCAGGGGTTGTCGTTTTTTCTCCCTCTTTCTCTCTCTCTTCTCTCTGCCTCTCTCTCTCCCTCTCCCTCTCTCTCTCTCTCATTCTTCCACTCAAAGAGGAATCCGGTACAATGCTCTAAACGTGTAAAGAAGAAAAAAAAAATTGAAGTCCAGTCACAATATTATGTAAACAAAAATCGGTAGAACATAGAAAAGGAAAATGACAAGAAAAATGATTGACGAGAGGCAATTCGAACTTCGAGAAAGTCACACAAAAACAACAACAACAACAAAGCAATCATTTGTCCGATAAATCTAAGCAAGATAAACCTTGTGGAAATTGTCCCCACTGCCATATATAACGCAACGGGTTCCCTTTGGAGGGGGGGACTATATCACGAGTATAATACTGTTGGAATAATCCCCATCTCCATTCGAAACACGCACAGTTTATCGTTGTGTGGGGACTATATCACGAGCATAACAGAGGGAGGAGCTACTCTATGGTCGTGAAATCGTCCCCATCACCGTGTAATTCGCACACAGTTTCCCATAGAGTGGGGACTATATCACGACCATAATAGACGGAGATACACGGAGATAAAACAGAGTGTGAAGACCAAGCGTCTTTGGTGAAGACAAAACTCCCGTGCGCGTTGAGGTGACCAATCAAGACGAGAGCAGACCTACAGAGTTCTGTGGAGCAGACAAGCGCAGCACAGGGAGGTACATGTACAGTTGTGTGCAAGGTAGATGTTGGGATTCTATTAGTCCCCACCGGTGACGTTATACCCGAGGTGGGGACTATATCACGATTATGCCCATTTCATTTCATTTCATTTCATTTCATTTCATTTCATTTCATTTCATTTCATTTCATTTCATTTCATTTCATGTGATTGCAGGCCTATATAAAGAATTCATACAAAAGCACGAGAGCATGTCTTGGCACATAAAACCAATTTTGCGCCTATTCATCAATACATCGAATTGGTCCTTCCACATCAAGTTGGCATCAATTTGAATTATTGGGAAAATGCGACATGAACTCTAAAACCGTTTCATATACGAGTGTGTGAATCAAGAACGAATGGTGCATGGCCCCATGCATGACACACGGTTTTTAGTCTCCCGTTTCATGTTCCAATGGTTATACGGGATGCCGTTATGCAAGTGGTACTATGAAACATAAGCGGAGGTGTGGAAATGAGCCCGAATTCGTGTGAAACATAAATAGCGCGTCGTGAAAGGTTGTATGAATACATGCGTATATACTTGTTGATGAGAGGGGGTATTGTTGAACCAACAAGTAGAAATGACCACAATGTATAGAGGTATAGATTCTTCAACATTGAGACCTTTTGGATGTATGGTTCCGAGTTCATCAATCAAGAATCCTCGACGTGGTTGAAGATGCAGGGGCGGATCTAGGAATTCCGTAAAGAGGGGGACGCTTTTACAAAATTAATTAAAGGGGGTGCACATACCCTATCCATTTTTTTTTTCTTTTATTTCATTTGTTTAAAAAAAAAAAAACATAAAGGGGGCGCCTGGTGCGCCCCGCCTGGATCCGACACTGTAGATGGATTCCATCCCGGCGATTGAG
Source organism: Diadema setosum (assembly GCF_964275005.1). Lineage (NCBI taxonomy): Eukaryota > Metazoa > Echinodermata > Echinoidea > Diadematoida > Diadematidae > Diadema > Diadema setosum. Next base: position 21,843,117 of record NC_092699.1, on the reverse strand, counting down.
AGATCGTTGATTGCATTGAAGTGTATGTGAGGACCAGAATGCAAAGAAAATATAAAGGGAATTACACACACACACACGCACACACACACACACACACATCATTTTTCATGAAAATTGCACATTCCATCAACTTGATACTGACATATTATGTTAAGGGTAGCAATTCAAGTTCCCCCTGCTTTCTGAAAGCGGTTATTCAATAAGTGCTCTTTCATTATGCTAGAAAAAGTGAATTATTGTGGAATTTTCTTTATATTTTCTATTGTTGACCACACATATTACTTCATAACATCTAGTAGTCTCTTCATCCAGCGGTTCCAACACCAAACTTTAAAAATTCATAACATTTGCATCGATTGTCCGATTTTCCTCAAACTTTCACTGATTGATGTTCTACTGATATTGCCGCTTTGTGGTCAAAGCAACCAAGTCTGTATGAGTGCGCGCTCTTCATGTTCACTTTGTGTTTTACCGTCATTCCCCGTCAACTCTTCTTCTTCTTTTTCCGATTAAGTCTGCCTCCTTCAATAGACTGAAGATTCTTGCAGACTGTGCTATTTACATTATAATACAATTTATTTACAGATATTTACAAGCACATATAAAAATTTGACGAAAATAACTAGCCACTGTGATCAACCGTTAGACGGTTTCGAAATGATCCCACAGGTGACGCTGAAACAATTTCTGACAGGGAATTCCAGTTCCTTACAGTTCTTGGAAAGAATAAATGGCGATGCGATTCAGTTCTCAAGTACATGTATATTATGGTACCTGATAGGAGTGTGGTTGCGAGGCTCTCGTCAACTAAGTAGCCTGTTTAATAATATAGTCCTGTGCTGAAAGAGGAGTAAGATTATTGTGTATTTTGTACATCATAATTAGCCTGTCATTTTTTCTGCGTTGTTCCAGAGTGGTCCAAATAAGTTCTTGTAGCATTTTGGTGACTCCTGAAGAAGGTGGAGGCCACCAAAAATTTGAGTATAATAAACTCATTCTGTATTGGCGAAATATTGCATTACTACATGTAGTTTATTTCTTGATTCCTCGTTATATTGGAGCCAATACGTGAATTTGCAACATATATATATATATATATATATATATATATATATATATATAGTATATGGGGCCCCTAATGTACTAGTATGATGCATACACGATTATGTAATGCATTTACATTAGTGCATATTTGTATGGTTGCATCAAAACACAACACACATTTTGTGATTTAAGACCATAATAAAGAGAAAGATAGATAGAAAGACATTGACTTATGATTAAAAGAATTTATTGGACTTATTCTATTCAATGGAATGGAATTTAATCATCCCCTTTTTAGAATTCAAATGTAAGTCCATCTTTGAAGTTTACATGGAAAATGGTGATTCAATGAATATCGTTTAATTAATTTTTCTCATGAGCAATTGCTGTGATAAACATTGCATGGCACATTTACACACACACATGCATGCAAAACGCACACACAGGCACACGCACACATACACATACACACACAGGCAGACACACTAGAAATATGACATTTGACTTAAATATCATGTACAGTTTATAAGTTCACGCTACTAGTCTTATTTCTTACACATAACGATTCTACACAACAGACATTACAAGCTGCTAGTTACTGTTCTCAAATAGAGATGATAGGTAAACAATGTTTAAAAAAAAATACAAAATTGGTTCTGACTGTGGTGAGTTGCATACTTGTTTTCTGTTAAAGTAGAATATATTTGGAATGGCACACACATAAAATTTAAATAGGCAACTTTGAATAATTTTACTTGAGCTGTCTAAACATTATCTCCTTTTCATTCCCCACAGAGTAAAAAAATAACCTGATACAATCATGTGTAACAGCATCTACTTGATGAAGTTATACTTTCAATACTACTGTCATGGGTTATGATCAACACATATAAAATCTTAGGCAGTAGAAGATATTTCCTCAATAAAATGTTTCATTTAAGAGGAACCATGAAGTATATAACTTTATTAAAGTGAAAAACAGATGAAATGTTGAATATCAAAATTCCTATCATACAAGTTATACTACTTGTACAAGACACCAAAGATCCACAAGCAATACACACAATGTTTGATCAGTGTTAAAGGGTGTGTACACTTCTGGTTGAGGTGAAGATTTAGCTTTTAACGTTTTGCGAGAAAATCAGAAAACGCTCTATGAAATGTCAAAGAGCATGAAATTCTAAGGGGTATCAAAAGTTTATTTGATGAAAATCGGTTTTGAAATGGCTGAGATATCCAAAAACAACGTGAAACAAAGAGATCCTAATAAAAGGCGTGGCCTGTAGTCTTTTATCATTATCACTTTTTTGGATATCTCAGCCATTTGAAAACCGATTTTCATCAAATAAATGTTGAATCCTTCTTAAAATTACATGCTCTTTCATATTTCATAAGACATTTCTCATTATCTCACTTAGGAATGTTCAAAACATGAATCCCCACCTCAACCAGTCATGTAGTAAAGTCACACTCAAGAGCAATTCCAAATGGCCTAATACATGTGTTGAACCATGGAGCCACAGGTTTTGGACAAAACAAAAGAAAGCATGATTTAACTTCTGAAAATGTAAAAACTGGGTTAAAAGGGCATAATTTACACCATAGCAATGATACTAACATGTTATGTATATGGCTTGTGATCTTTGACTAGTTTGCATACCGGTAATCATAGAATGCAATATAAACATTGATTTTTCTAGCTCTGGAGAAAAAAAAAAATCTTTTACCATGCATCCACACTTCAGTTTTGCAATTGTAAATTACATGGCACTTATAGAGTAAATGGAACATTTCTTGTTTTACCTTCACACATGTAGGTAAAGATGATCCCGTAAAGAATTGCTAATGAGTGCAGATTTTACAGCATGACCAATATGAACCAAATCATCCATATCTATATTTGGCTGGCTAACTGTTTACATCTTTTTATGACAGCTTTGAATCTCTTTAACCAAATAGAATTTATTACATAATACAGACAGATAACTCCAGCACTCATAAGGTTTCTAGTATGTATGTAACTCACAATTAACATCAACTTGAATGTTCATGAAGGCAACTTTCACACTAAACTAAACACATCTTCAAAAAAATAATATATTCAAGCAGTGTATTATAAGTACAGGTATACATTCGTTCACCAGATGCTATGCATTTTGCCTTCACAATGAGTACAGTACTGTTAAACTAAAATATATATATACACAGTATATATACATACACACATGCACATGCACACACACAATTACATTTGAACTTATGATTTTTATTCTTGCTATTAATAATATACCTGGCATTTCATATTAGAAAATTTAGCAAAGAACACAGAAACCATGGGTTCAAGGCTTACCTGAGCATAAATTTGTCACCCTTTTGACTCCAACCAAAGGCAGAAAAGACAACAAAAACCAATCAAAAGAAAAACTACACACTTTTGCATGAAAATTTGCTACATCTGGACAAAGTATTAAAACAGAAACTATTCCACTGTGATAAATTTTCATTGCACATTTTCATTTAGATGTTACTTTTCCTTAAGGGCACCTATCTCCAGGAACATGTGGACCCATAATGGGATTACCGATAAAAACTACAACATTTTTCCAACCATAGCATTTTCATAGTAAACAATACAAAGTTTCTAGTGCATTATCATCTGGACAGCTTAAAACCACCTTACCCACACAACAATACCTGCAGGGAATCCATTTCTCACACCATTGCTTTTTCAATACAATGGAATTGAAATTATGAAAAGTTTGATAATAATTCTCCACATAAGACAATTAATAACAAAATGAAAAATAATAAAAGAGAGTTAGTGATAGCAGCACCTCATTTCATGCATTGGTTTAGGTGTAAATTTTTATGTAACACAGGAACCCAAAATTTAATAACTCATTGCAACTACAGTGTATTTCAGTCTATGATTGAACAAGCTGCACAACACAGAGAACACCTCATTTCATTTCTACACTTGCTGAAGTGAGAAAAAAAAAATCATAATCTATTAATGGAAATTATTAAATGATTTTAAAATTGCACTATTCAAGCACCACAATTATCATGAGAAATGAAGGACAGTCAGACCTCTGTTATACGGCCATGCTCAGACCAGCTCCCGTATGGATTTGTGATTTGGTCCGACACGGGAGAAACAATATTTATGTAAATGTACATGAACTGGTGACCCAGTGGCAGCTACAGATAGGTAGCATACACCACAACAGTGGTGCGATCTATGCTAGCCTACTTAAAATTACAGTCCACCTTTTTTGCAGAAATTGAAACATATCATTGTTAAATTCATAACATGCTTCTGTTCAGAGTACCATAGGCATATTGTGTGAGTTTTGTAGGATTTTTAATTGAGTTTGAAATCACTGTTTTTTGTTTTGTTTGTCTTCACTGTGTGAACACATCCGGATGAAAGCAGAGTCTAGATAAGAGATGGCCGTATAATCGAGGTCGGACTGTACCACCAGCTTAATTACATTATGTAAACTGTAAAGAAAGATTAAGCAAAACAGTGCCAAAAAGAGGCAAACACTTGCACATCACTTTTCCTAGTATGACAGAATATAACATACAGAGAGCAGTATACAGTGCATGGTATTCCTCTTGTCTTATATCTAAATGGCTTAAAGTGAAAACATAGTTTTGGTAAGGGTTTGAAAACCCGTCTTGTACCATTTCATATTTGCTTGCAATATATCGAAAGAGTCTACCAAGAAACTTACCTGGCTGACGCGATTTGCTGGGATGATGAATTGTTTCAGAGTATTTGGAGATCAAAAATAAATGTCAGTATACTGACTTTTATCCCAGAAGGACCAGGTCAACTCGGTCTCAGGGACAACTCGGCCCTATTTCAGATAATTCATACGCAGTTCATGATCGCCATTATTCTGTACATAGGCGCATGTTCATTTTGGATGTGCGCCAAAGAGGTTCTTTGATGCATGCGTTGTAGCAACTCGGCCCATAACTGCGACCAGCCAGAACGCGAAGCGCTCCCATAGTACAGCATTGTAAAATCCAGAGAGACAACTCGGCCCTGCCATCAAAGTGAGGTCGAGTTGTCCTCGAGTCCGAGTTATCCTGACCCGATCAGGTAAGTTCTGAGATGCAAACATTTTTACACTCGGCCCGCCATCAAAGTGAGGCCGAATTGTCTCCGAGTCCGAGTTATCCTGACCCGATCAGGTAAGTTCTGAGATGCAAACATTTTTACACTCGGCCCGCCATCAAAGTGAGGCCGAATTGTCTCACAGTCCGAGTTATCCTGACCCGATCAGGTAAGTTCTGAGATGCGAACATTTTTGGTTAATATTTTTCATTTTCGTCATTACCAAAAGAATATCTTGTTATTACAGCATTATTTCACACATTTCTTAGGTATACATACACATTTTGGGGCACAATTTTGCAGGAGTACCAGAACTATGTTTTGCCTTTAACCCTATTCTACCTGGGCTATTTGAGACCAAGTTTTTACAGGGGGGGGGGGGGGGGGTCAATTTGACCCCCCTTCAGATCTCGGCCGCCGATCGCGCGATCGCCGCAAAATTTTGCCTGAACATCGAGCCGGATGTCAATTACAAGATTACATGGTCATACAGAAGAAAAATTTTGATTTTCTATTTTTAGTAAATTGATTATGCAAATTTACGCATGAAATCATATTTTCACCTATAACTCCATTAAAAAGACTGAATGATTGCTAAATTTTTGTGCAAGAGTACCTCAAGACACATTGAACAATTTTCTTGTAAAAAAATAGCACAATCAAAATCAGTTTCTTTTGTTTTTTATTGTTTTGTTAATTTCTTATGTATTTCATTGTTTTTTAACCTTTTCTTTTCTATTGTTTTTTGGCCAAAATTTGTTGCAGGCACTTTTTCAAGCTTATCTACATTAAAATTGATTAATTTCAATGGTTAAAAGTTGAAATAATCTAATTTATATCAATTTAACCAAAAAACACAATTTGCATTGGCATTGGATTTGCACACGATATCATGAATTTGAGCCATTTTCGGGTTGACATGCATTACGCAAAACATTACGTAACTTCAGAACGGTGTACCCGGACATCGCAAATTTGGTCTCAAAATATGCGGGAGACTTCAAAGAAAAAGTCATGAAACGACACGGCAAAATCTTTGCGCGTTGCAGAATCGCGGCGCGAAATGTCGAGGGGGGGTCAAATTGACCTCCCCCCCCCCCCCCCCCCAGTTAGAATAAGGTTAAAGTATCTCAGTTTATGATAAAATAATAGATTTGCAAACCCTGTTACATGGCACAAGGGCTATATCAAAGCCGTCATGACTTAATACATGAGGTTCAGGGCTCTATTCAGGTCCTTTTAACCAGCAAGGGCAGCTAAGTATTGGCTTAAAAATCTCTCTAACCCTAGAAATGGCAGTTTCAAAAAGAGTAATGATAAGGGCATAGTTGTAAATGCAAACGAATTGACAATATGTAACATTGATACGTAATATCGTAAATAAGCTTCAGTGTCAAACCTTACAATTTATCTGTATGAAAAGGGAGTGACAGCTACATATTAACTATTAAAGACTTCAGATATAACATGTCATGACACAATCACAGAGCTTGAGCGCAGTATGTTGTAAATTAAAGCTTAAATATCTTAGAGAAAATGTAGGAAGAAGAAAAGCCATCGTGACACTCCAAAATCTTGTGGACTTGTCATGTTACGAGAAATCAACATGTGCTCATGTACAAAAACTCTTCAATGTCTTTATCTTCGCAGGTCAAAAACTTTAAAATATGTACAAGCACACGTTGCAAGTTACCCTGCACTGAGTAACCTTTCCATGTAGGAAAGCAGTGTTTTATTTAGCAACTTTAATTGCTCACATAAGTCTAATTTTCTTATTTACATGGGATAAAAACAAAACAAATCAAAAACATTTTTGGTAACTTTGGACTCTACAAAGCCGATGCTGAATGAGGAGGTTTACAACATTTTCTCAGGACAAGCACCAAGGCATGCTGTATGACGACCACAAAAGTTATGATAACAAACACTACTACAGTCCCTGATACACCCGGTGAAGCCAAGGTTCTCTCATGAGGAAGCCATGTTGTTTGTTTGTTTGTTTGTTTGTTTGTTGCTGCTGTAACTCTAATCTGCTAACTTTTTAAGAAGACTTTGTCTGCAAGGAAGAAGATCAGACATGATCTCGATTTATCAGATGGGAGCATGTTTGAAATATAAAGCAAACACAAAGACATAAACAAAACCTGAAGAGAGAGAGAGTGTGTGACATTGAAGATCCCTTCAAAAAGAGAAGGTTGGGTTATTTAATACATGACAAAGGTGAAATAATAAAAAGAGAGGAATGTGGACTAAATTGAAAAAGAGATAGAATGATAGTGGTGAATAATGTGGACAGTTGCATATAATGAGGGAATAAGCGTGGCATGATAGATATCAAGATGGCCAATATTAACCCACTGAAGATGAACCTGAGTATACTTAGGCAAGTGTCTATGGGAAATGCAAGTTGTAGAAAATTCAGCCCATCCTCAACGGGTTAAGAATTAATGTACCAAGTAAATGGAAAAGATACAAGTGGTTGATAATTACATCTTAAAAAGAAGCTGGCAGATCACAACAGCAACAGCTGTGAGTTCTTGTCACACATCATCTAGGATCGATAAAATGCTTTGAACAACAAGATGCTAAATCAACAGTAATAAATATTGCCTTTGACTGAAAGAACATAAGAGAATATATTGCACAAGTTAACAAGAGGAACAAAGATAAATCTTTCACTCTGAGTGCTACAATTGCATTTCACTTTCTTTAACAATAGATACTTTTCTCATAGGAAAGGTGTCATTGCTTTAGAGGCAGCATATCTTTGTGAGTTGCTTATTTTGGAAATGTTGTTTGACACACAAAATAAAAAAAAATGCAACAAAATATACTGCATTTATGGAAAACAAGGGTAGAGATGTCAAAAAGAGGAGATACAATAAGGTTTACCATGGGGAAGGGGACATTTCATGAAGCACTTTGTCCTATAGCTTTGTCAGACAAATTTTCTCTCAACCAATCAGATGCAAGGATTTCAGTGGCTTATTACAGTTTGTGAGGAAAAACAAAAATATTTTCACAAAATGCTTTATGAAATGCCCCCAGATCCATAGTGTGATTTAAAGGTTTTTGTCACTCACCTGCTAAAGGTTCCAGGGCTTCCTTCCATGACTTCTTTTGCCTTGGCTGAGCTCCATCAATTTCATCACCTGAAGAAAGATGTGACAAAAATTTTAATGATGTGAAAGAAAATTGTACATAAGCTACAATAATTTTATTTAAAAAAATAATAAGACTAATAAGGGTACAATTATGCATGTCCTTATTTAGAAGCTTACAGGGGGGGGGGGTTCAAGGTCTTTGTCAATGTCTACATGAACTTATAGGTCTTGCTGCGATGGATATACATATTATATATTTTCCTCTCTCTCTTTTTTTTTTTTTTTTTTTTGGGGGGGGGGGGGGGGAGTCTCTTGAATATCGCTTTCTGTAGGCAAACTGAATGTCAATTGTGCAACTGTTAGTGTCAACTATCCGAAGAGGTTATATCTGAGTAGGTAATAGAGTGCTTACTCCCAATATGCAATGAAGTAGTATTGCTCTTTGAGTGCATAGAGTGAGGTGCCGGGCTAACCCCTCATGGTGGACAGTGCTCTCTGCTAGCATACTAGCAGCCAAGGAGAGCAGACTCGCTGTGTGTCCTGTACAATAGTTGTTCTGTAAGTGCGCGGAGCACATGCATCTGGAGTAAAGTCCGCCATTTCCAAGTAGGGCTAGCCTACACTCATTGTGATCTCAGACATTTTACAAAGTCTGCCCTCTATAGGCAGTGAGTATATAACCTCTTTTTTATCATCACAAACCTATGAGTAAAGTAAACAAACAAAACAAAACAATAAATAATGCCCCCAGTGATGGAGGCATAAGAAAGCTCAGTCTCGTTTACACTAGTAGCAAAATCTCTTGAGCTCTTACCTAGTGTGTATTTCATCCTGATAATACAAGAGGAAAACAATATCATCATGTTATATATCATGTCATAAATGTTTCTTACCACCATGCTGGGAGATTTTCTTAAGATAACAAAGAGCAAAAAGGACAACAGATACAAAGACGATGTTGAGCGTCAAGCACACAAGGAAGCCTGCTATGTATTCTTGGGTTCCTTCTCGACCTGTACAGCAAACCGCAAAATAAAAAATAGAAGAACAAAAGATGAATGGAAGTACTTTTCCTGATTTGATTTCCTTTGTTCAGGGCAACAGCAATGTGATCAACCAACACTACTTACTGATTCACTGCCAGTTTTGTTTTGCATTCTCTTCTTTTATCTGTCTGTATGGTAAAGTTTTCAAGATATATGAAATCTAGAGTGAACTTACACATGATGTAAAGTTGCATTTAATGCCAAAGATATTACTCAATCTTGATTTATTTTCCCAACAGGATCAATAAGAAGTGAAATGAGAGATGACCCTTTTAATGAATGTTATGTGAAAGTTATTCTCTGTTTTGTTAATACAGAATCAATCAAAAAGCAATTGATAAAAGTATTATGGGCAAGATATTGGTAACTAAAAGCAGAATGGTGTCACATGGATACCACTAAAACTGAACATTTGAATGATCATGTATTACATATAATGGCATTGAAGATGTATTTTCATTCTTTTTAACATCTTTCCATAGAATTGGCAAAGCACTGTCTTTGACTTGGCTTTATTGTACGTCACATGTATTCAAAGTGTTTTCCATTCATCTAGCCTAATTTGTGCATTCACCTGTGTGTCGTGCATGCTGTTGCAAGATATACAGTGAGTGTAAATACAGTGTAGTACAAATGGCTTTCTTCCATATACCACAGTCATTTCCCCATTAACCCCAAAATTCACCACATACTTCCCTGTATGTCATATATTCAGCAAGTCTAATTTTTTAGAGAATGGGGCCTTCCAAACAATTTTCCGAGTGGTTGAATTCGCGATCATGGATGAGAAAATGTACACATACACGTCACATTCGTGTCAGGAAAATATGTCATGTCAAAGATAATACTTTCGCGTGTTGTAATATTTGTGAATAGCACCCAACTCATGAAAATAAAACCCCACAAAATACATGGCATATACAGTATACTTGCATGTCTGCTATCTGTACCCTTATTGGGCATAGGCCGAATGTAAAACAGAGAAATTCATAGACTGTCATTTAAAGGTAAAATAAAAGTCCTTGGCCAGTATGTAATCAAGTCACATAACACTTTGTTTATAAATCCTATGAAGAGAAACACGTCAGAACATTATTGTTAAAAAAAAATAAATAAAAATTCACTTTTCAGAGAACAGCCCAATGGATTCTTGTATGTGTTTGTGTGCATCTGTGTGCCTTTGCAAGTGTCTGTCTGCATGTTTAGGTGACCATACTTGCCTGTGCTTTGTGGAGTGACCTTAGGCTGATATGATGGGGCTGGAGATAGAGTGATTACAGCACCATCAGTTTCAATGAAACTAGGATACCACAGGGTCATAAAACAGCATATCTGTGCAATTAAACAAAACAGCATAAATGAGGGAAGTAGAGGGAAATTGGGAACTTCACAATTTTTATTGTCAAATGGTGAGATCAGGTACATACTACATGTCATGAGTACTGTTACATGTATTAGTATACATTTTAAACTCAATTGAGTACTAACTGAAATTGAATTTATTCATCTGATTAAATATCATCCACCATGCTAACTTACATTGTATTTCCTTTTGGGTTATGAATGCTACAAGATCTCTTTTTGATCAGGTTTTAGAATCTAACCTTTTTTTTCACTCCTCTAACAAGAACATTTTAGAGATGAGCATGTGAGCTTGAGAGTAGCCACTGTAAGAAAGTTGGCAGCCTTGCATGGCAACCTCTTCATAATATTGTTGTATTCAAATGGATTGACTTTAGACTTCTGCAGACTTTCCTAGAGCAGTAATACTCTGGAATGGGGTCCCATTCAACACCTTTGATGCTGCGTCACTAGAGGTCTTGAAGAGAGCTCTTCCGGCCAGAATCTAAACTTAGGGATCGACTTTTACTTGCACTTATGCAAACAAATAGATAGGCACTGCCACGGTGCACCTATAACTTAGTATAAAAACCTCAGCATTTAAATCCTGACTTATGGATCTTGCATGGTATCCTTGCAGAATTAGAAGACTGAATACAAGACAATGGTTTTCTCACCCACTTCCATGTATGACTGACAATCAGCCCTATACTAGTCCAGGGAGAGCAACGCATTATTTATCAGTTTGTCAATCTCTTATGTCAGCTTTTCATGCACTTTGACGAGAGGAAACAATTGTCCCGGTTGTTTCAGTCTTCCTCAGCTGTGAGTGAGATAAAAATCAACAGAAACACAGAAGAAAAAATGAGCACAATTCAACTGATGCTGGGCATCATGGAAATCATATTGTACAAAGTTGTGTTACCTAATACATGTATACCCACGTAATACCAATATGAAGTGTTGAAAGGGAGTTGTCTTGATTAGCATTTAAAAGCTGAGAGTGAGAAGTTGATGGCAAATTTTACTTAGATAGTAACTAGATTGTATCTACCATGATACCATGAGTGACACAGAAAAATTGGACAAGAAATTTTGAATGCAAATGCAACTATCTACATGAGTGTAATAAACTCTCATAGCTGCTGCAAAAGCAAATATATGTCATTATATCTATCTATAGATCTACATTTCAGCTAGACAGAAAATTGGTTTGTTCGGAGGAGTTTCATAACATTTTTTTTATATTGACGGTCCCCCCCCCCCCCCCCCCCCCGAGACAGACAGAAGCCTCTCCTAGACAGCACTGTGGGGGATGCATAACCACTGTCCCTATGACGTGCTGGGCGAGGACCCTTACCATCCAAGATTACATCTAGTTCAGTCTTCGATCCACAAATTTAAAGGGCAAGTTCACCACAATGCATGTATATGTGAATTGAGTAAATTCAGTAATATTAGTACATTAAACATCAGAGAAAGTTTGAGGAAAATCAGACAATCTGTTCAAAAGTTATGAATTTTTAAAGTCTCAGTGTTACCATCGCTAGATGGAAGGACTGCTACAGCTTGTAGAATGCACAGAATAACATAAAGAATATATAATAAAGAGAATCGGTACTGCTACTGGGCACCCTAAAATTTCATTTTAATGGGGGGGGGGGGGGGGGGGGGAGTACATATTTCCCCGACTTGTTACCGAGGCAAGTTAGGACTTAGGGTATTAAATATTATTGCCTATTATCTAGCCCGACCAGACGCTGTTAATACGCTGTGCTACGTACAGCGACTGGGCTGGGTAAAGTTAATTATTGCTCTATGCCTTTGCCTTCTGAAAGAAGCAAGGTAAGCAGGCAAGTGCTCCTTTATCATGCAAGAAAACAAACAGTATGTTGACTTTTCTTTATATTTTCTAACCCTATCGTTCTACATATATGTGACATCCTAAACTAGAGGTTGAAATCTCTATTGGATTATAGCAGTCTTCTCATCCAGCGATGGCAATTAAATATTGACAGAACAGAAGGTACAATCATGGTTGTACTTTCAGCTAGTACTGAGTACTACGACTAGATCTAATTAAATTTAGGCCCTACACTAGGGAAATTACTCATGCCCGTGTAACCAGTTAGTTAGTACGGTAGTGAATATTTCTCCATTGTATTGAAATCAAGTAATTTAGTGTCAGCTGTGTTTAAAAGTAATGTTTCTAATGGTGCAACAACGTTAGACCAATAAGGCCTAAATTAATGGTGGCACTACTACTCCACTACTACTACACACTTCACTAGACACTAGTTTAATACCACTGGCACTGCGGTAGCACGGCACTGCCAGTATTCAATGCCATGCCATCAAACATGTATCACACTGTTTTAGCAGCACCATTTACACCCAAATCGAAGTAAAAATAAAGGACAACAAAAGGAGGAGGGTGCAGCACTGCTCTGTAGTGTAGGGTCTACAATGTAACGTGCTAGACACTATTCCTTGATACCTTTGGCTTTGTGTGTGTGTGTGTGTGTGTGTGTGTATTATTTAAATTACTAGCTGTCATGTCCGCTCGCGCGCTCCGCGTGTGCTATAGTGATGGTATAATACCTCACGAAATGCTATACACGGGACTACAAGAGGGTCGGGTATCTTGTTTATCGCCGATACAGCTACAGCATGATTGATATGCGTACTCTGTGACAAAATACTGCAGTAGTAGGATGTCGTTAGAATGTGCTATGTAACAGAAACTGTAGGCCTATATAACTAAACTTACGTACCCGCAGGGCTATGCTGTTGATGATGGTAGAGACACCTCTTCTTTCCCGAGTTCGAGTAACACTGCACAGTTACAACACTGGTGGTACACGTACTGTATTTGTTTTGGTTTGGCGACTACTATATATTACGTAATCACAGTGTGGGACCAGCCTAGGGAGGTGGAAGTCTTCCACCTCCCTGATTGGATGTACTGTAACACCCTTGATAGCTCCACTTCATGATTGTAACAGCCACCTTGGCTTGTACATGTACAATGTATTGGTAATCCCCACAAAGTTTGAAGTTGAAGTTTGAAAGTTTGGACCAAACATACTGTAATATCTGTGATTACATAAATCATTTAAAAAGATAAAAATACACAAATTACATACAAATGGCTTTCTCAAATTCTAGGCCCCATAAGCTACTGTGAGTGGGGCCCTATACAAAATACATACCATATATGCAGTGGACTCCCGTTATAACAAAGTCCTCTGGACCGGCAAATTTTCTTTCGTACGTTTTATCGAAACTTTGTTGAAACCGAACAAATTAACAAGTAAGAACAAAGAGCGGGTAATTTTGCGGTCTGAATGTTATTCCGAAGGTTTGTTATTCCAAAGGTTCTTTACGTCCGAACGTTTGTTATTCCGAAGGTTCGTTAATCCGAAAATGACACAAAACTCGTTATTCTGAAGGTTCATTACGGACCCTATTTCATTTCGGATCAACGAACCTTCGGAACAACGAACCCTATTTCATTTTCGGATTAATGAACCTTCGGAATAACAAACCCTATTTCATTTTCGGATAAATGAGACTTTAGAATAGCGAACCCTATTTCATTTCGGATTAACGAAACTTTGGAATAACGCCACAAATTTTTGGATTAACAAACCCTTTTTCATTTTTGGATTAACGAACCTCTAGGTATAGGGAATTTGTGTGTTTCGGATTAACGAACCTTCGGAATAAGGAACAGCACCCGAATTTTTACTTCGTTGTAACTGGGATTTCGTTATAACCGTGTTTGTTATAATGGGAGTGCACTGTATATACAATGCGATAGGCGGACTCCAAGAAAAATTAAGACCGTAAAACACTTAAAATATACACACACACAGCATCCACACTGCACAGAATACACAAGACTACATGTGTAGGCTCGCCAATCTACATACAAACAATATTTACGATTGGCTTAACTAGTTCACTTCAAAATCTGTAACTAGGAATTTTTTACGAGATTAGAATTGCATTTTGTTTTTTCCCCAGTTTTATCATATGCTATCTTCTCCTCGATTTTCTTTTCTCATCTGTTCTCTCTCCCCCCCCCCCCCCCCCATTCTCACCTCCAGCAAGAGGTTCAGGTGTTGTGCTTTTCCTTCAGTCATAGATGTTTTGGTTCCTGAAAGTATATAGTTTCATGTGTGTGCATGAGTTAGCATGTATTTATGTATGTGTGTATTTAAATGTTAATGTATATGAGGCTGGTGAAACTTATCGTTTAAAAATTGCAAGTCTGCACGTCTCAAAGCATGTACATCAGTCAATCATCAATACACAGCTTAGGCAACTTTTTCAGGCACAGATTGTTCACCAGACACTATATATATTGGAATCTTTCAAGCAGGTTATTTTCCATACGTATGAGATAGAGAAAAAATAAATAAAACAAAACAAGACAAAACAAAAATTTACATAGAGGTGTAAAAAAAAATGAAAAGAGGGGCAGATAGATAATTGCTTTTTTTTTTCACTTTATCATCAATGAGCAAAAATATTCCAAATGTTTTGTTTTTTTTAATGGAGTATTTAATCATTTTACTTTATGCAAATTCTGTACACATACAGTATGAAAAGCAAACACAGCTCCAAAACATGACATAATTGCACGGTATAATACAGCATCAACATGGGTACAAACACACCGATATATCTTGAGGAAAAACTGATGAAGGGCATGTTTTTGCCTGGTCTATTTAGCTGCTAATAAATATCAACCCCCCTTAACTGCAGCAATTTCATCTAGGAAAAGAATACTAGGAGACTGTAGCACATGGAATTACAAGTTAGCAGAAAGCACTACCCAAAGAATGGCTGTTGCAAGTTCATATTCCATTCAATGAATAAAAAGTTGGATTGGTTTGGATTGCATCCTTTGACTTCCAAGAATGGTTACCGTATGTTTGGAGAAAGTCAACTGGGAGAGAATGAAAGATTATGTCAACAGTGTGTTACCATTTCCAGAGTCAATGTGATGCCGGCATCATTTATTTGATGCTGCTTTAGGAACAGCTCGATCACCAGTGGTACAAATCTATGAAAATGGGCAACAGTGAAATCGCATAGGGACATTATCACTTTGTGTTATGCGCTATATAAGCACTGTCAATTATTATTATTATTATTATTATTATTATTATTATTATTATTATTATTATTATTATTATTATTATTATTATTATTATTATTATTATTATTATTATTATTATTATTATTATTATTATTATTATTATTATTATTATTATTATTATTATTATTATTATTATTATTATTATTATTATTATTGTTATTGTTGTTGTTATTATTATTATTATTATTATTATTATTATTATTATTATTATTATTATTATTATTATCTACCATACATCTTCTTCAGATAAGTCTTAGACAAAGGTGAAGATAATCAATTTCAAGGTTAAGAGTCCAGACAAGTCAGTTGCTTTCTCCTCTTTAGCAGTATTCTTCTTCTGCAAGTTTCCTGTAAATGAGGTATTTTGGTATGAGAATAGTACTTTCTAGTATCAGCTAAATTTATCTTCTGCTTCAGAGTGAGTGATTGGAGTATTTTTGTGAGTTTCCTTAATGTTAAGTCATCACAAAAGGAAAAGGGTCTTGCTAGTAATTTTTGTTAACTCTCAACCTTACATAGGATGTACTTGCTTATTATTCAAGCTTTCAAGCAAGAGGTATTAGCTGCATGTGACAGTGTGCGAATGTATCTTCACAGTGCCCTGACAAAATGCATACTCAAATGAGGTCTAAATTTGCTTTCACACCTTAAAAAGCCAGCCTAGATCAGACACGTCGTCAACTAAATGGGGTACCTCATACAAGCTTTGTGACCATGTACATATATAAAACAAGAAACAAAAATAAAACCTGAATACAGAGCATCCAAATAAAATCTCCATGGATATGGTTTTACTTCAACTGCATCTTCAGAGTAAAGTATGTCCTGAATCTAAACCCTAACACTACACCTCTCATATCATTACTTTTTTATGTCAACAGAATCCAAAGTCTCATGGGATAATGATCTGAAAAGATGTGAGATTTGTGATGTCATTCACGTTGAAAGCGATACCCTCACACACTAACATGATAAATGATACAGGATTATTACTGGGACACAATGTTGTGTATATGGGTTATCCATCTATAGTTCATTGTCAATCAGTAGTAAGATATCTGTCTGCATTCTGGCAGCAGCGAACGATATAGGAGTCCTAATGAGTTGGTAATTCACGTCAGTCAGATATAATACAACGCAGTTAGCACTCAAGATAGTCAAATATTTCATGTACTTCCACTTGTGATACACTATTTCACACTGAGGATGTAGTGTCAAACTACATCAGATTCAAACTTCTGTGTACATGTACACTGTATTTGCAATAAAATGCAGGTTTTTTTGTTAATTGCTCTACATGGGCAATAATGACATAGAATATTGTCTGTGTTCTAGATACATCATACATCCACTCATTACAACTGAATGGTATACGTACTCCTGTGGGGTATCAGCATGGGGAAGAGATGGTCTGAATGCTTACAAATAGTTCCAGGATCAACGAGGTGTCCTATTTGCAAACTACACATTAACAACAAAATTCCTGGGACAGAATAGAGTACAAGTATGCACTCATTGTTTCTATTTACAACATATATATTATAACAGTGACAAAATCCCAGTGTTTCTGTTTAATAGCAAAAGAGACTTTTGTCAAATTCATAGTTTCTGTTAACAAAAAATATATAACATTTACAAAAACCCAGTGTTGCTGTTTAATAGCAGAACTTTAGTCAAATTCATTTAAACTCAAATTTCAGTATAAATTCTGTCTAGTACATTCCAGGTGAATGATTTATCATATATATTATAACAGTGACAAAATCCCAGTGTTTCTGTTTAATAGCAAAAGAGACTTTTGTCAAATTCATAGTTTCTGTTAACAAAAAATTTATAACATTTACAAAAACCCAGTGTTGCTGTTTAATAGCAGAACTTTAGTCAAATTCATTTAAACTCAAATTTCAGTATAAATTCTGTCTAGTACATTCCAGGTGAATGATTCATCATATGAACCATGGTTACATTTGAAAGTACAGCCACTGCCCAATTGTCCATCTGAGTATGTGTGATGTCTTGACCAAGGGGGAAAAAAAAAATCCTTCTGTTCTCACAACCCTCACATTAATCATTTGAGTAGATGCACAGCAAACTCCTCAGTATCAATATTTCATGTTTGCATAGTTACTTTCAATGACAAAGAGACAACATATCAATACATATTTACTGTATGCAAACACATGTTTGTGACCTACAAATTTGATGTTGTAACAGTTTCCTTCATACAAGTTTGAAAGTATGTACTGCAGTTGAGACCTTAAGCTTGCATCTTTGAGGGCAAGATTGCTACCTGTACTTTTCAGACTGTGAAATCGGTGTAAGATTGACTTCTGACTCAAAAGTGAATAGGTGGATATATATGAAAGCACACTAGCAACAAAGAGAGCTACTGACCAAATGTTTAAAGTGTTTCAATCTGTTTACACCAATTTACAACTTTGTTGTATTTTAGATGTGTTGAATCTATAATATGTCAATTTGATAAGTTCCTTTTGCCCGAAACTCCATGTTACACATCATCTAGAAATGCGAAAACCAAATACATCAATTTTTCATACCCCTATTTCTTTCCCCTACTCATGCTTAATGGTATTCACAATATTTTTGAGAAACTGCCATAAATTCAAGAGACAGAACAACTAAATCAATTGTATAGGAGAGAGAATTAATTGTCAAATCTTACTCCTACATTGGAAATTACCTGTGCTTTCCTAGATTTGTATCAAAGGCAATGTACGAACAGGGAAGTCATTATTGAACTATCTATTTGTGCAGCCAGTACAAAAAAAAAAAAGAACAGTGCGTAGCAATTATGCAATTATGCATTGATTGCTATAAAATAATGACAAAAAAAAAGGGGGGCAGAATTTAAAGGTACAACCCATGCCAGACCCATCAAAACAGTCGTAATAGGTTATCGGCAGTAGGTCGCATCAATTTGCTTGACACATGGCAGAGCTAACTTGACCTTGTTGCGGTACATCTTGTCACGAAAGATGGGATTGTGCTCCAGATAGACAGTCTGAAGAGAGGTAGCCCCTTGTAGCTGGTCCAAATCCCTCCAGCTATCCAGAAGGTTGTTGTTAAACTGTTTGAATCAGTAGGAAATGCAAGAAAAAAAAAATATAGATGTTGATGAACAGTGTATAAGGAAGAAGAAAATGGTTATATAAATGTGAGCACATAAATTAGGATTTGGATATACATGCCATTGTTTAAATGGACCTCAGCTGCTGGGGGCAGGTCATGCATACAAGTAAAAACTGGTAACTATGTATCAAGTTATGTATGTGACCCGCCACAACAAAAGGATCCGAAAGTCAGTGGAGGACAATTTTCTGAAAATGGCATGACATTACCCCCTTACTCTTCTACTTTAATTTCATGTATAGCACAACTCATAAAAGTACTTGGTTGCGGATATATCAATGATTTTATTAGAGCATGTCAAGTGGTTGAGGAAATCTGAGTTTTGAGAAAAATGCCTTCAAAGTTTTCCTTCCAACGCTATCATGATCAAGGGCAGGCGAGACAGTTTTCACCGCTTGACAATAGAAGGCATTCTCCTAGCGACCTGGAATCCACGATGTTCATTCAAGCTTAGCGCCAGCGGTCTACGCACGACCAATCAGTAATCAGGATGCCACGCACTGACCAATAAGATCACTCCTTCGTTGCTAGGGGCGGAGTCTAGCTGCGGCGCTAAATCCAAATCTTCGGACGCGTTTCTAATACGTTGAAGTCGGAAAATCATGGCCCAGAAAAACGCTGATTTCTTGCCTTTCCTTTGATCATTTAGCTTTGAAATTTCGGCAGATGATAGACAAAACATTAGACTGCAAAATCATGCCAAAAACAGAAATCTGGTTGTTTTGACCAATTTTGATGATGTGACTTCAAACTCGATTTTCTTGGCTCAGCCGTCAGCGACTTTAGGATCCTTTTGTTGTAGCGGGTCACATATGCAAGGAAAATCATTTCAAGTGTCTTATCTAACTGCACTTACTAGGGATGAAATATTTTTCACTTTTTTATAATACAACAAAAGTATTGGAAAAAAAGACAAGAGAAAGCAATGTATCTGCAATGCCATTCAACTAAGTATAAACACACAAGTAAAGTCAAACCTACTTAGCAGAAGTTGGGACTACTGTTAATTCCTGACAAGGACTAAAGTTAGTTTTAAGTTAATTGAACAATTTGTTCATCAGCGTTGCCTTTAGAAAAAAAAAAGCATAAGTAAATCATCTTCTTTTGCACAGAGTTTGCAAGAATTTGCAATTAGTTTACTCTAAACAAATTGGAGAATATATTACAGGTGGAGCTCCACTGCAGAGGAGATATGAATATCATCTCTGCTGATGTATGCTGCATACCGAATAGCTACACATTGCTTGATGACATATCTTTTGAAGAATACAGTAATCAGTGGTCATACCCAAAACTCCTCCAGTGATACTAGATGCGCGACATTCTCTATCCTGGATATCTTGTTGCTTGCCAGATCAAGTGTTGTCAGCTTTGTCTGATATTAAACATGAATAAATTAAAAAGAAAGACAATTTAATACACAATATGAATTGATGTCAAAGGATAAACTGTAATTCAATAATGTTTGATAATGATGGTTTCCTATTACATTGGAACCCTTGCACAAATGTCTAGTATATATTTATCTTATGTGTTTTAAAGGGATGGTACAGTATTGGTGGAGATGAGAATTGGGCTTCTAACATTTTGCAAGATACCAAGAAAACACTTATGAGATAGTACAGAGCACACCATTTTAAGAGGAATTCAAAGTTTATTTGATGAAAATCTGGTTTGGAATGGCTGAAACATCCAAAAACAAGGTAAAACAAAGCGATCGTAATAAAGTGTGGGTCCCACACTTTATTAGAATTGCTCTTTTTTGATATCTCAGTCCTTTCAAAGCCAATTTTCATCGAATAAATGTTGAATTCCACATAGAATTACATGCTCTTTCATATTTCATAATAGGTTTCCCAGTATCTCACCAAAAAATGTTAGAAACCTGAAATTAGGTCTCAACCAAAACTATACGATCCCTTTAATTTACACTGACCATCAGCTCAGATATCTTGAGATATCACTTTTTGCACATCCTTTTCATATCCTGGAAAACCATCCAAGAAGTTTTGAATAAAATACCGTCGCTAATAATTATGAATATGATCTATCTATATGATCTCCAGGCTGGATGGGTAATACTTTGACTTCAGCACAGTTGCACCATAAAAAAAAAGGCAGATCGATATCACATTTCTTTCTGTAATAAAGGAAAAGGAAGAACGCAAATATCAGATTCATAACTCAAAGGAATCAATCCAAAAAAAAAAAAAAAAAAAAAATCCCAGCCATTTTGCTCTCAGAAACGGATAACAATATCCCAGGAATATCCTTGCACAATCAAATCAGAAGTAGGTGTAACAATCCCAAGAGTCCACATGAAGGTCAGTAATATACAGTGGGAATCGTGGGCATTGTGAAATTTCCTCTTCTCTTACTACTAATTTCCTGACATCTGTGCTAATCACTGAGTAACATGGTGTGCTGGTAAACAGTGAGTCCTTTGCAATATTCTGCATTAAGTATTTGCACACTCTCCCTGACTACTACAACATTACTAAATACTACAAAAAACAACAACAACAAACCTAATATCACATATGCTACAAGAAGGTTATGCTAAAATGTGGCCCATCAATCTGTAATTGAAGCACTGCTACAGTTTTCAGAATCATCAGTTCACTGAAATCATCTTTATTGTCAATGAATTGATAATGAAAAGTAAAGTCTGGGAAATTTGACTGTCACAGTAATTCATACTTTGCCTTACAAATCCACAAAGTCAACATCTAATAGACCAATACAGTTCTTTGCGCTTTTCATAATGTTAACACTATGTGAATAATAATTAAACCTTACAAGGCTTGGTTTACCATTTGACACATCTGCTGATTTGCTTTATTCAGCAATTGGCTAAAACAGTCTGAACCTTGGGGTCAATGGAAAGGGAATATGCAATCATACTAATCCCTACTGTACAACTATGTCCTTCCTGTGGGATTATGGCATTGTACCAAGTATAGTGGGTTGTTTAAAGGACAAGTTCACCTTCATTAACATAAGGATTGAGAGAATGTAGCAGTATTAGTGTAACACATCATTGAAAGTTTGAGGAAAATAGGACAATCCGTTCAAAAGTTACGAATTTTTGAAGTTTTTGTGCAGTCACCGCTGGATGAGAAGACTACTGCAGTGTATGATGTCACATGCGTACAACAATATAAGGAAAATATAAAGAGAATTTCACAAAATTTCATCTTTTGAAAAAAGTACACATTCCCTTGACTCGTTACTGACATATGTTATGGGTAATATTATTCCCATTGCCTTTAGAAAGAGGCAAGTCAAGTGCTCTTTTATTATGCGAAAAAAGTGAAAATATGTTGAGTTTTCTTTACATTTTCTTTATACTGTTGTACTCATATGACATCACCAGCCTTAGTAGTCTCCTCATCCAGCGGTTCCAACACAAAAATTTTTAAAATTCATAACTTTTGCATCGATTGTCCAATTTTCCTCAAACTTTCACTGATGTGTTCTACTAATATTGCTGCATTTTCTCAATCCTTATGTTTATGAAGGTGAACTTGTCCTTTAAACTCTCAACTAAGTCAAGTTGGGGAAGATTATTTGAGTGCAAATGCAAATAGTCTTGTAATATGCAACTATGTTCATTGGCACTTGAAAGTTTAAAATGGAACTCACATTGTTTTCCAGATTCTCAATCTTCTCCAGGCCATTGTGGCTGATGTAGAGTTCCTCCAGTTCAGTCAGTGTTTCTAGACCTTCCAGCTTGCCGATGCGATTGCTCTGAGTAAAAGAGAGAAAGGCAGTATTTGTTACCATTGTCCCCTTCATATAAGCATTCTGTCAATGACATGTAATGAACTATCCTATGACAAGCTCATTAGGATGATTTGACAGTGTGGCCCTACTATTGTACACTTATGCTCATCTGCTTTTAACAGTTTTCTTTGATCTGCTGCTTTAATCAACATGTGTCCCATTCTCCTAACTTTTCTTTTCTCTCTTTTTTCTTTTTTTTTTTTTTGGAATAGAAAGTCTCAGTAGGTCAGTGTCACTGCACACAATTAACAAGAGGACCTCTAGGCAACACCCTAGTTGACTGGATTTACTTTTGTTACTTCTCTTAGATTAAAAATATGAACTCATAAAGAGCAGACTGTCCTCTGCTGTCACACAAAATATGTATTTCTACACTCACACTTTGGTGTCAACTCAATAAACCCTTACATTTCTGCTAAAATATATCACATGTAATGTAAGACATATTCAAACGATACCTTTCACCCCTATTTGTAAAGAAACTTAATAACATTTTTGTGTCAACTCTCTATGAGACTGAGTAAGAAACTGAGAAGATCAAAATTATGAATTTTGATTCAAATCAGCACTTACTTTATAAAGAAGAAAGAAAATTGCAACACAAACAAATCCAGCGTTCATACAAACCTGTATACTAAGAACTCTCAGTTTTGTGAGTTTCTCAAGGTTTTCCAGCTTGGTTATCTTGTTCTTGCCCACAAATAAGCTCTCCAGGTTCTGCAAGGCATCTAGGTTTTCCAATTTCTAGAAGGGAAAAGAGTGGAAAATGCATGACATAAACATTCTATAGTGCAGTACCTCACTCTTTAAAGGGGATGGCTAGTAACCGATCAGTGGGAATCAGTGGGAATGCTGAGGGATGATTGTTCCAATCCGTGTGGGATTTATTTAAGAGTACATTATATATCTACTGTTGTGTGAAAATTATTTGCTTCAGAACGGTCTCATATTCAAGTAATGCGCAGATTAATGCCCCGTCACTGACCAGGGACGCTTACCTGGAAACATTAAACTGCACATTACTTGAATATGAGACCATTCTGAAGCAAATAATTTTCACACAAGAATACATATATAGTGTACTCTTAAATGAATCCCACAAGGATTGGAACAATCATCCTCCAGCATTCCCACTGATTCCCACTGATCAGTTACTAGCCATCCCCTTTAAACTCCTTAATCATAACCTCTTATCTCACTTCTACCTCTACCCTCACATGGAACAAAAATATGTACTCAAACATTGAATCAACAAGAAAGAAGACAGAATCTACATACTGCACATTGCACCTAGAGAGCATACCTATTAGAGACGGTGTTTTGTTTTGTTTTTGTTTTTTGCTTTTGTAAAGCCTACTTCCATTATGACAACAGGCATATGTTCAATTTATTGTTGGTCCTTATATAATTCTACTTCTAGAAGGAAAGTATGGGAATTACATTATTTTACTCATGATTCTAGATTTTATCATTTTGCACCTGAAATTATAAGATATATGAAGGTATGAAAGAAAATTATCTGACATCAAAATAATAACAAAAAGAACAAGACAATATGCCAGGACTGCAATTAAAAGAAATGTACAAAAATAAAAATCTCCCATTCAATCTCCATGGACCAAGGGAGATGTTTTTCAGCTATCTTTGGATTCGATCACCTTACATAACATAAGAATTAAATCAAGTTAAAACTCAATCCATTGCTATATTTCTTTTTTTTTTAATTGAGAAAACTAGTCACACCTGTATTTTACAGTAAGGTCTGTCTGACTCACTCGTATTCTGTTATCGCCAAGTTCAAGCATGTTGAGGTTGGTGAAATGGGACACGTTTTCAATCACGCTGATCTTGTTGTGGATGAGGAAGAGTCTCTCTACACTAACCAGTGCCTCCAAGTCTTCTATTCTTCGGATCTTGTTGAAAGACAGGTCTAGAAATCTGTTAAAGACACAAAGAAAGTATCCAGTAGTGTTTGCAAACAGACAACCAAGAAGTTATGAAAGTATTGTATATACCATATATTTCAAGACTCTAAATTTTCACGAATCAGAAATCCTGACGATATCGCGAGTGGTTAAATTCGCAATCATGGAGTCCTGTACTGAACGGAGAAATGTACACGCATACGTCACATCCACATCGGGGTCAGAGTCAATATTTTCACGTGTCTTTAATTTTGCTAATAGCACCTGACTTGCGAAATTTGCGAAACTATAAACCTCGCAAAATATTCGGCATATACAGTAGTACTTTACATCATTAAAGGGGAATTTACTTGAATACATATTGAGAGCTTTTTACATGAAAGTGGAAGAGAAGTTTCAGAATGATTCCCAATAGGCAGTACATCCCAATTTTTGGCACAGCCTTTGCTCAAAAGGGCTCCACCATCATTTACAAACACTAAAGCTGCCTTTTCATCACAGCTGATAGTGCCATGTCAAATTGTTCAAGTAATCACACCATGCTTTTGTGTGCCACTGAACTATGCTAGTGGGTTGTAGCAAAACATATTTTTTGTCCATACAGCTACATGGATCAAGAAACAATATATTGAATAAATTTTGGATAATTAATTTGTTTTCATCCCCAACATCATTCGTAGCACAAGATTTGACTTATTTACTGAGTTCTACTGTAATCCCACAATTTATCATTAATTTTTAGCACTAATTCTGACTGAAGAACAATCTCTGTGTTTCAACTCACTTCAAGTTGACCAGCGTTGCAAGGCCTTCTATCTTCTTCAGCTGGTTATCATAGAGGTCCAGATCAGTCAGTCCAGTCAATGTCTCCAGGTTTTCAATCTTCCTGATTTCATTTTGCCGTAGAGTGAGTGTCTGACAAAGGCAACACATACCAGAAGAAAATATTTTGAAGGCTTTGTGATGTTTTATAGTACACAGCTACGGAAAAGTGTGCCTGCCATAAATTGATAATTTAGTATCATGATTTTTATGACATCAGTTTGAATCATTTCTTATCTAAGCTTTGAATGACACATTAACCACAGACATGCATGACTAGAACATAGATATATCTATATAGCAATGGACAAAGTGATGTTGCCCATATGCCTCTGATTACTAATGCTGATGAAACATGGATTTTGCTGCATGTAACATGCTGATCAACAGCATACTTTGCCAAATATATAAATATTTAAGACATCAATGCCAGTTACATTATCTTTAAGCAAAGAGTAAAATTACAAGACTTGTGCATGCCCTTTCTTCCATTCTCCTGTATATCTAGAACAAAAAAACAAGCAAAAAAAAATTAAAAAACTGCTATTTCATCACTTTATGCTTAATGCACTAATTTGGGACACAACAAAAACTATGCCAAAGAGCATATTATAAGGATACCTCGGTAAACCTCAAAAGTGCATGCATACAGCACTGTTCTTTTCACCTGAAATAAAAAAGAAAGACAAAATGCAGGCAGAGTCATTCCAATACAGAGGTCAAATAAGGGGAAAATATGGTCTCACCTCAACCTGTCTCAGAACTTCAAAGCCAACGATTCGACCAATCCTCCTGTGCGTCAGGTCAACATCCTGCACAAATTTGAAAGAGAAGGTTGACGTCTCAGTTCATTTTATGTACTACTGTGTATATAATTCCTTTGCATCCTCTTTATGCTTTTTGGTGTTTTTTTTTTTGTTGTTTTGTTGTTTTTTGTTTTTTTTTTAATTCATCTGTTCAGTGTGTCATATTTTATGATATCAGAGCAACAGTCCCAGGATGTGTGGAAGGAAAGCAATAGAATTGCTTGTTATCACTTTCACTTTCTGTCTTCGCGGTCCTGCACCAGAACTGGACAGGGTTTTATCTTACATAAAGTTTCATTCAAAAACTATCTGTTTACATGATTCTTGCTCTGCAAAACTAACATGACAAGACTCACTTTCATTAAACAGTGAGTAAATAAATCTGATGTAAGGTTTATTCATGCAGTGAAACTCATGTCAGACTTCATCAAAACAATTCATTAACACATATTTATCTCTCACATTCTGAGAGTTTGCTGCATCAAATAAGACTGGTTTGGTGAGGATATAGTTCTCTGCTGGACCTTCACAAGACTGGCTTGGCAAGGGGTATTATTTGTTGTACTCACACAGGCATTGGGATCTAGATTGATTGGCTCCTGATCTGGAGGCTCAATGATTTCAACCCCTGGTCCTCCTTCCTCCTCTTCCGACTCATCGGAGACATTGGCACCTGCATAGATAGTGTGATAATAATTTCAAACTTTGTTGGAAAGTGCTAACTTCAGAAATTGGAAGGAATAATTAGTCTGACAATCCTTATTGGGAGTAGGACGCATCATGAAAAGTTGCTGTGCCTTGGTGCAAAATGCCAAATTTGGCATACGAGTGTGCTTCTTGTTAATCAAGCAATTAGTGGGGGGGGGGCATTATGACTGTCAGACCAGTGGTGGTACAGCTGTAAGTGCTTTGATGATATTGAAAATACCTGGATACATAATTTTATCAAATAGCATCAACAGTTTGAAATGTCTTCATGTAAATGAAAACAAAAAACTTTTGCTAAGCAAGTTCAACTGGAATTTGATGGCGAAATCAGAGGAGACAAACCCAAATGTGCCATCATTGCGAGATAAGAAGACTACAACTGTCCTTGCTGTAACAGTAGGGCATGAACATAAAGAAATACAACTTAAATTCCAAAAAATGTCACTGTTCTTAAATGAAATTAAGAGTACCAGAACACATTTCCTTGACTTGTCACTGAAGTGGTCTGTCAAGGGTAATATTATTCCCACTGCCTTCTGAAGGAAGCAAGTCAGGAGCCCTTTCACTATGCTAGAAGGATGAAAATACTTGAAATTCTTTTCATATTTCTTAAAATCATTCCTCTATTGCGACACCACATATTTTGGCTGAAATCTTATTTATCATTCATATTCAACGATGACAGCATGAGATCTTAGCCAAAACTTCACACCTTCTGAACAGCTCATCTGATTTTCCTTCACTACTTTCACAACTGTGTTCGACAAATATTTATTCATTAACTGAACCCAGCTATTATCCGTTTGGGTAAATTCCCCTTTGATAGGTTGTTCTACTCGACCATGACAGCTTTTTTTAAAAGAATCTACCAGGAGCTCCCTATCATATAATATACATCCCACTTCATATCTAATACTAGTATTCATTTAAAAAAATAAAAATAAAAAAAAACCCAAAACTTGCCATGACAGAGATACATGTACATAATGCTGGGATGATATGATTTTTTTTTTCTTTTTTCTTTTTTTAATTGGCAATCAAAATTTTCAGGTGATTTTAACACAAGTACATGAAAATAGCAAATATACTGACTTGAGAAAAAAAGAATACGAAAGGAAATCATATCAATATCGTGCCTGATTAAGGGAATGACAGATACTTTTTTATATTAAAATAGTTTTCAATATAACAGCATATGACACGTCTGAATCATGACGTGGACATATCACATGGTATAGGTAGCTTATACATGATGCCGCTAAAAGTAAATGGTACAGTTGTATCGCTGTCATTTTTCCATACACTCCTTCAAAATATCAAGGCTTCTATTTAAAAATTCCATGTCAAATAAAGACCCCAAAAGGCAACATTCTCCACAAGGGTATTTCCATTCAAATACAAAATTATGTGAGATGCACTAATCTAGACTAGAGAAATTATTCCCGTCTGCGACAGCATGTCTATGCAGCAGGAGCAGTTTCATTATACTAGGGTACTCTCGCATCTCACACCCGATTGGGTCTTTTCATCAACAAATGAAACGGGCCCCTGCCAATGCCGCAAATTTGTAGGCACGCTGTTCGCAAACAGCTAAATCTGCTCACATTGAAATAGAATTACAGGAAATCACTATGTAACTTAGAACCCTAACGTTCATATCCATCATTTCATTGTTTGAACGTGAAGCACCATGTGCCCATGAACATCGAAAGGGAAAGGTGGACCTGTGCGCGCCCTATACAACTTAATGCCTATTAACGTTACTAGTATTGAAGTAGCCATGCACTATTACACATTAGTATTAGTTTAATGAATTACTATTAACTAGTTCTAACGTTAGTTATTTTGTTTAATATATATTGATTATTATTATTCTAGTCTAGAATGTTAGGGGAGGTAATTTACTGTGTTACTGATACTGTGACTGAAAATGAGTGAAATCCTTTCTCAATTTCATGCATGGATCTGAGAAACTGCCTGTGTGCCCATGTGCCCCATCAAAAAAAAAAAGGAAAAAAAAAAAGGGGGTGCACCACCAATTGCTTCTCCTTCCTGGTTCTCCCTCGGTCCTTTTCTCCTGTCCCAGTGGCACCCTGCCTGGCTGGCCCTTCACGGCAAGACTCAGCCTCAGGTCCGTAAGGCCAACCAAGCAAGAGAACAGAGTAGACTAGAAGGAGTCCCGCAAGGTACGGTCACAGGTCCACTTTACTTTCATTTACATGTATACATCCAACGATTTGCCAAAATATGATTTAAACTCCACCTGTCGAAAAAAAAGTCATGTCTTACACATCACACATGCAAAAAACCCAGTCAAATACCAGTATTCACTAAACAGCACATTGACAGAGACAAAGTGTCACAGATACCTGGGGGTTGATATATCATCAGATTTGTCTTGGAATGCGCACGTCGACAGAACATGCATGTGCTAAAGCAAACAGAGTTGTAGGATTTCTAAGGCGAAACCTTCATGATTGTAACAATAGAATCAAAGATACGACATATAAGACTCTTGTTAGACAGGCTGGAAGCAGTGCAGAACAGAGCAGCGCATTTTGTTACAGGTGACTACTCTAGACACATTAGTGTAACAAACATGAAGCGTGAGCTGTAGCTGGGCTGGGAGTAACCGCAGCAGCGACCCCAATACGTACCGTTACAGCCCCCCGCGCCGGGGTTAGGCTGGGAGCTGCTGAAACATCAACGCAGAGTAAGCCGCATTACCACATTCCGCGAAGCGCTTGCGGGTTCGCCTATCCATCCCAGTTTGAAAAGCTCTGCGTCCGGTCCGAAGCCGAAGGGCCAGGTTTCTCCAGAAATCATCAACTACAACTCGCAAGCTTCATCCCAATCACCACGAACAAAAACTGTTATAAGTACTGGTTTATTCCAAGAACAATCGCAGACTGGAACTCACTCCCATCAACAGTTTCCAACATCACAAACAAGGACTCCTTTAAAGCAGCAACCCTACAATACATCCAGGAGCAAAGCAACTAGACCCCACACTTCTCTCTCCGCGCAATTTAACACCAGCGCACCCTCTGTCCGGTCAAATTGGCCCCTACTAAGGCCGTAAGGGGTGTTGGACAGTAAACACGAAGAATCAGAAGAAGAAGAAGAAGAAAACAAGAAGGTTCCAGTCCGGGGCCGGATCATATTTTGTATTATTAATAAGTGGGTACCTTTACCGTCTATCAGGCTGTAAGACATCTTACCACACAAGGAATCCGCTCCAAGTCGTCTCTCAAGTTCTGGATAGATAACGTTCCACCCTCTGCTAATCTCCTATATCCGAAGAAACCCCCGTCTCCTATCATCCGTCATTCTTTAATAATTAACGTTAGAGCCCAACTTCTGTCATCCACATACTTGATATAATGTCGTCTCTACATACTTAGCTCTAGAAAGTCTTCCATATGTATGGTTGGGTGTTCATAATATCGGACACCTAACGTTTTTCTATCAATAGAAACGTGAAAAATCTCACAATTTGCCTGAAATTTTACTCACGTGTGGAGAAAATACTCCGGATTCACAAGCGCGCACTGAAAATGCGATCTGAGGTACGCGCTCTAGATGGCGGCTTCGAACGCGTGGGGTGTCATTTTTTCCGCACTCAGTTGCCGGGCTCATATCGACCGACCACCCCGCCCTATATTGACAATACGTATAAAGCGTACTTAAACGCGTTTTTTCGACAAGCTGCTGTTATTTTCTAGTCGTAATTTTTTCCCCCAATAATATTTGAATATATTTTGAATCCTTCGATATTACTTTTGAAGGACTGTTTGATGAATTTGACATGATTTTCATTAGGAAACTTTTCATCGTAATTGAAATAAATTAGATGAGTCGGTTTGTTTTTTTACATTCATTTCTCGTTTCTGCATCAACTCGTACGGTCGTAGCGGGCGACAAAATGTTTATGTCATGTGTAAGTAACGTGTGTGCACGATCGTACAAGCGGCGGTGACAATTTTGCGGTCAAAATCGTCAAATTTATTACGGAAGGATACTCTACATCTAACAACGAGTCAGCAAAGGTAGGCCTAGTTATATGTAGTTACACGATAAACCTTATTCGATTTTGCTAAATTTCGGTAATTTAGAGGGAATACTTAGTTGTTTTCGCCACATTTTACTCGGTAGCGTAGCCCAGTGAAGAATCGAACACCGTTGCGCGTAGTCCCATGCGTACATTTTCTTTCTGTACGCGCAATGCCATTATAATGCGCGGTCGGTCGTTATGGACCCGGTCGGTGGGTTGGACCCCTACCATACTTGCCCCCTATGTGAATCTGAAGATGAGACAGTGGAACACTTTGTTGGATCTTGTCCCAGTCTTGTTCATCTCCGTCAAGAGTTCATATGAAAGTCAAGGAATGTCTTGTTGATCACCCGAACTGTCTGGACTTGTATGACACTGATTACCCACTGCAATTTTCTCGTGCTACCTTATTAACCTTTCAACCTTGCCTGCCATCAAGCTGCCATCAAGGCCATCTGTAATCCAAAATAGCCTGCTTCTTCTATCCCTCTTCTTTCTTCATAAAATCCATAGAGCCCTACTTGCCGTTCTACTTATGTTTAATACCTGAATACCATTATCTTATCTTGCTGGACTTGCAATATGCATATCTAACGTTAGATTCCAGGAATCTCCAAAATAGTGGAGCAGGGATCAGAGTCTGAGAGAGAGAGGTACCAGGGTACGTTTACCGGTTATGAAGAAAAGAAATCTTGAAACTAAGCCACAATCGAGTGAGAAACACATTACATTCATCATCTCTGACATAGGCCCCTAGAAGGAAAGCTTAAGCTTAAGCTTAATTGTAATTCACATCCCAAAATACTTTCATTGCACTTACCGTTTCGTTCTTCAGCCATTTTTCAATGCTTGCATCAGATTTAGAATGATGTGTATGCATGCTATATAACACATTGCTTGCACACACACATGTACACTGCACTCAGTGCATTTACCAGTAGATGCAATCGATGCACGCGTATATGCGCGCGCCGCGCACAGCCGTACTTCACAACCCATCCCTTCCCCCCTCCCCCCCCCCCCCCCCCCCACGCTCTAATTGAACGTTTTGATTGCATATCATGGAATGAACGCTGCGCTGCTGACGTGTGTTACCGGCAGCGCTTACCGGTACTGTGTGTAGCTGTGGTCAGTTCTGCTCAGAAAATCCTTGCTTTAACTGCCGGTGAGTTTGTTTATATGGATTGAATGCTTAACTCGACGCCATTTATCAAGCACAAGCAGATTAACTCATCTTAATAAGAGTCACATACTAAATTTTACAATGGAATTCACCATCTTGCCAGCTGTGTACTTGTAACAGTCCCATTCATAAGATAACGCGTTGGTGCTTGTATAGAGCTTTAAATGTAGACTCGACTCGGGAGTTAAAATAATCTATTTGCAAGGCCAAGGGTAAAGCCATAGAGTCACGTGGGAATTATTACTGGAAATGGCGGGATGGTAGGTAGGTTAGGAGATAGAATTAATAGTGAGTGATAACAAGGGGAGCCATCTGGCATTGCATAGGCCTACATAGGTAATATTAAACACTTGTTAAAGTGCAGAAATTAATTGTGTGGTGGTAAATTTTATTGATATAAAAAAGCCTAAAACTAGTATTCTATGCACTGCTACTGCCACTGGTTAGTGGTAACTAAAAAAAAAAAAAAAAAAAAAAAAAAAAAAAAAAATATTGAGCAAGTGAAGTTGTAATTGTAGTAAACTAGTAGTAGCCCGTGCCCGATCAGACACTGTGTGAAGCCTATTGCTACAGACAGTGACTAGCAGCAGGGCTGTGTATAGTTTATAAGCAAGTTTAGTAGGTGATAGGTGAGTGGATCCTATCACTCACCAATTACTTGATTTTTGTGGCTCTGAATTCCCTAATCAGATGATGAAATTTCTGCCAAAAATAGCACAAGTTGATAATGCACAAAGTCCTGAATATTACAAATTTTGCAAAATTATGTCAATTAAATCTATTCACACCAATTTTGGGGAAATAGACTTCAAGTTAACCTCTCTACAAAAAGTTTCTTCTTTTGGTGCGGTGGAAAATCACATTATAATTAAGGACACGATTTTTATAATGGAATAATTAATGTCTTTTTTACATAATCTTGTCCATGCACCAGAATCACAATTCATACC
The DNA here is from genome assembly GCF_964275005.1 of Diadema setosum. Taxonomy (NCBI): domain Eukaryota; kingdom Metazoa; phylum Echinodermata; class Echinoidea; order Diadematoida; family Diadematidae; genus Diadema; species Diadema setosum. The sequence goes on along the minus strand of NC_092699.1, from coordinate 21,809,899 downwards.
CACGATTCACCATACACATGTGTATCGAGCAGACGACAGAGAAGGTTGGCAAATGAGGCCAAATTTTGTATTGTTATTGTATGATAAAAGATCTAACATGAACATTTCAAACAATTTACGTGATGAAATCTTGTGATAAATCAACATCTTCTAAATCTGAGGTGAAATGTGAATTTCTTGGCATTTCTACATTCTTGTGTCACATTTTTGGCAATTTTGGCCCATACAATGCTCAGTAGGGCTAATCTACAAAGTCTTGCATGTATTGAATGTCATCATTATGCAGACATGTGCACATTCAGAATGACCATGATGTCTGGAGAGTGGTTTATAATACCATATTTTAAGTCTTTGTAATGTACGACTGTCATGTCAAACTCTGCTCGCCATATCCGTGTTCAAACTGCTGAACTTGTGTGTGTGCAAATAGATCGCACAGTCTGCACAGCAGCGTGAGTTGAATGGAAGATATTTGTATGTTGTGAGGAGCTGACCATACGTGTACAATGTATGTACCGACCATACAGTTAAGAAGAGGCCACCAAACAGGAGGCAGACTTATCAGTCGGAGATTTCTGATACTGTATGCTGTGAGTGTTTGCCACACACAAACAATGTTGAAACATAGGAAAGCTAGAATTTAAGGGCCCCTTCAAGAAGACGGTATTATATCTTGAGATGGGTTGACTTGTGGAATAGATGAAAGAACATTGGTATTCTGTTGTCATGTAGGCCTACTCATAGATGTCTTAATGTGTATCCCATTCTCTCTCTCCCTGTCTCTCTATAGATTGACACTACACTCAAAACCGGACTGTGTAAAGTTGTCTTACTCAACCAAATATCAGGGAAGCCTATTGAATGACCAGATGCAGATATTATATGGTTGTATGGAAACAGTCACTGATTTGTCTGTCCAGTTTTGAAAGTGCAATCACCAAAGCATTATAGATATTTCTGTGATTGAACAAAAAAGTTGTGGTTTACAAACAAAACAAAATATAATAAGGAAAGAAGGCATTCTAATATGTCGTCTCCAAAGAGGAGAGGAGCAAAGAAGCCAATCAGCGATTCACTTGTTAATGATCAAAGTTCAAGTCATATGAAGGAAAGTTCTGAGTATACAATCAATTCATCAACATCAAATCATGATGAGGACTCATCCCACCATGATGGGTGCAGCAATCTGGATCGGGACAGGGGAAGTATTCTCCTCCTCCTCTTCCTCTACGTCCTCCAGGGGATACCGCTGGGCCTGGCTGGAAGCGTCCCCCTCCTCCTCCAGAGCCGCAACATCAGCTACAAGGAGCAGGCCGTGTTCAGCTTTGTTTACTGGCCCTTCAGCATCAAGCTCCTTTGGGCGCCCATCGTTGATGCAGTGTTCATCGGCAAGATTGGTCGGCGCAAGTCTTGGCTTGTACCTAGCCAGTACCTCATTGGCCTCTTCATGATCATACTGTCAAGGCAGGTCAGTGGCCTGCTCGGGGATACTAGTGCAAACAGCAGTGGCCCGAATGTACCTATGCTGACTCTTCTCTTCTTCATACTAAATTTTCTGGCAGCAACACAGGATATAGCTGTGGATGGTTGGGCCCTTACTATGCTGTCACCAGGCAATGTTGGATATGCATCAACATGTAATTCAGTTGGCCAGACTGCTGGTTACTTCATTGGAAATATTCTGTTTATGGCCTTGGAGTCTGCTGATTTTTGTAATAAGTATTTGCGTTCTGAGCCACTACCCCATGGAATTATGACACTTCAAGGTATTTTTTTTTTTTTGTTTACTATCAAGTATATGTTCCAGAATGTCTCTAATCTCTCCTGCATTTTTTTGTTGTTGTTGTTGTTGATACAATCAAATATTAGCTCTACAATGAAAGGTGAGATTGTATGCATGTTATTTAATGGGGATCGCTTTTCCATGCAAGGTTATTCTGTATGTTTCGCCGGTTGTCAGTTTATATTAAAAAAAAAAATGAACAACAAACTCTGAATGATTTGAACCTCTTGTTCTTCATTGAAAATATGCAAAGTAGAGCTTATGTGACCAGACTTTCCGAAACTTGTCATAAAAAAAGAGAAAGGTTTATATTCATCTGAATAATTTCAAATTGTGCAGGAACATATATCAAATACTGACTCGGCATGTGATTGTGTCTGAGAATTGATGCAGCTTACACTCTAGAAATTATTAGGCATAGAAAAAGTTTAATGGCTTCCTATCAGTGTGCAGTTTATCATAGGGATTCTATGGTATGCAAACATATATATTATGGTGTCACAATCCAGGACCTTCAACAGTGCTTTAAACCAGCTATGCAATTTTGTGTGCTAGAGTAGACTGGACATTTTTTTTTTGTTTTTTTTTTTGTTTTTTTTGTTTTTTTTTTAAATTTTTTTTTTTTTTTTTTTTGGGGGGGGGAACTTTCCCTTTTTTTTTCACCCTGGCTTTTCTACTCTGTGCCTGTGAAGGAATTTGTTCTAAATTTCGTCTAAATCCATCCCTGTTCATATTTATTCTCAGATTTCTTGTTCTTCTGGGGAATAGTATTCTTCATCACCACAACTGTAGTTGCAGTTCTCAAAAAGGAGACGAACAGTCATCAGGATTCAGATATGAGTGTAGCGGCAGCATATCGTCAGTTATATCGCGTTGTGCAATTGCCTGTTGTCATGTCTTACATGGGAATTCTTCTGACAGGCAAGGTAAGTTTTGTTTTTTCTTTGAGCTTGTTGGTTGAGGATCAGCATCTTAACCCTAACCAGACCGGGCTTTTTTGTGGCCGGGGGAGGGTTGATTCAACCCCCCCCCCCCCCCCCCCCCGAGATCTCGGCCGTCGAGCGCGCAGTCGCCACAAAAATTGGCACATGCATTACCTGTGGCATAGTCTACCAAACTATACAAAAAGAAATGGAAATTTTTGTCATAATAATTAATTATGCTAATATATGCATAATATCATACAGTTTGCTCTAAATCAGAAAGTAAAGCTCCTAGAATCCTAATTTTTGGTGATAACATTCTTTGTAGCATTCCTAACAATGTTCTTGAAAAAAATCTGATATCAAAATCAATTTCTTATATATCTTATTGTTTTATGAATTTCTTATGTATTTCGTTGTTTTACGACCTCTTGTTAGGTGATCCGAGTATCCTCTCGGATCACCTTCTGTATCTGTACTGATTCTTTGTTCTTCTTCTTCTTCTTCTTCTTCTTTATTTCTGGACAAAATTTGTGCATCTATTAACTCAGAAAGTTCTCATAGTATCAATTTCAAAATTATACCATATATGTATCGTGTCCCAAAGTCGACAAATTTTATAAAATCATAGTGATCAGTCAACCGTGACGTCACTATGACGTCATTATATGAAAACACATTTTCATTCATATCTCATTAATGAAAAGGAATTTTTCAATGAAATTTACGTCACATATATTTCAAGTCAAGTGCATTCTAGTCATATTATCAAAATTCATATTTTTTATTAAGAAGCGCGCGTATGCGGGCGTTGAAATATTTGTATGCTCAAATCGAGCTCAAATTTATTTTGCACACGTTTCAGACCATTTGCAGCATTTTTTGAAAAATTGAAAAAATTGGACGGGCGCGTACACGCGCGCACATATACGCACGCACAGCTCATATGCAATAGAAATTTCCCGTTTTTTCACTTTGATCGGATGCCTGAAAAGTCAAGGAAGATTTCTACCAAGTTTCAAGTCAATCCGACTCAATATGACGTCATACGGGCCCGTCAAAGTTGAAATTCCGCGCGCGCGTCAATGGCGATATACAGTGCAACTATGCCAAAAAACCGCCAATTTTAAATCCGATTTTATTCTTCAGGATGGACGGTGACCCCCCATTTTCTTTACATATTCTGAAATCTGATGAGTTGTACATGTCATTTCATGGGTTGGCGGTGCTGAAAAAATAATTAAAAGATATCAAATTTCTTAATAAAATAAAAAAAGAAAATTTTCAAAATGACGTCATCGAAATTCAAGTTCACTCAAGCGTATTTCACTTATCCTTTGCCGATTTTCACACACATTTCAGTATGTTGTAGCTTATTAAATGTTCTTTCATTTATATAAAAACAACATTTTGATTGGATGACGGCATCACCTCGTAAAAATGGATTGAAAGTAATCTTGTCAAATTTGACCAGTTTACGTGTTATCTCTATGGGAGTGCAGTTTTTCTGGAAATGAAAATTGACATGACTATCTTTCTCGAGCACTAGCTCACTTATGCTTTGGTGAATTTCTCCCAAATTTTAATATGTTGTAGCTGAGACTTTAGGCTATCGTTAATATGCCCTTCGTTTTTTCATACGACGTCGGCATCACGTCAAAAAAATTGGTTGAAATTAAAGCTTATCTTCGATGTATTGAGATATTTCTTTCTTTCTGCAACTTTCTTTGCAATAACTCAAGAAAGACAGCCCCTATCACCTCCATGTTTTGCACATGTTTAGTCCATGTTACGTACATTGTTTCATAAAATAACAACTACTTGATCGGACACCATCTTGGGTATGTACATTAGGGTCAAAGGTCATAAATATTTCATCCTGTATCTTACTAAATACATGTCCTATCTTTCCCATATTTTGCACACGTAAAGACCATGTTACAAGAATCATTTCACAAAATAACCATTTTTTGCTCAGATGCCATCTTGTCTGTGCAAAGTGGGGTCAAAGGTCATATGTACTTTTTTCTGTACCTTCGTCATGACGTGTTATCTCTATGGGAGGGAATTTTTCTAGATGTGAAAGTTGACATGATAGTCCTTATCGAGCACTAGCTCACTTACCCTTCGGTGAATTTCTCCCAGATTTTAATATGTTGTAGCTGAGACTTTGCACTATCGTCAATGTGCCTTTTGTTTTTTCATACGATGTCGGGATCATGCTAAAAAACTTGGTTGAAATTAAAGCTTATCTTCGATGTATTGAGATATTTCTTTCTTTTTGCAACTTTCTTTGCAATAACTCAAGAAAAACAACCTCTATCACCCCCATATTTTGCACATGTTTAGTTGATGTCACGTACATTATTTCATAATATAACAACTACTTGATCGGACACCATCTTGGGTATGTAAATTAGGGTCAAAGGTCATAAATGTTTCATCCTGTATCTTGGTGAATACATGTCCTATCTTTCCCATATTTTGCACACGCAAAGACTATGTTACAAGAATCATTTCACAAAATAACCACTTTTTGCTCAGATTCCATCTTCGGTTTATTCTGTATCTTCGTTAGTGTATACGGAATTCGGTACCAAAGATGGCAGGTCTGACTCCCTTTTCTAAATGAGAATCCAAACATAAGACGACCAATGTCCCTAATCTCAGATGAAAACTGTATGGTCATGCCTTTTGGGATCAGGACTCAATTCATTGATTTCCAAAAAGATCGGATCACCTAATTTGTCAGTCTTGACAAATTCCGAGTCTAGTTTGATCTTCTTTTTTTTGCAAAATTTATGACATAACCTATTTCAAGCATAATTATGCTAAAATTAATTAGTTTCAGCCTATGAAAGTGAAAATAATCATATCTTTATGAATAACAAGAGAAAACTCCATTTGCATAGACTTTATACACAAAATCATGTTTTTTAGCCATTTTCGGTCTGACAGGCATGTTTAAAAGGTCGTGCAGCATCGTAACGGTATGCACAATTTTTGCGAAAATGGTGTCAAAAGATGTGTGAGACTTGAAAGTAAAAAGTCAGCCAACAGTGCGGTCAAAAAATTTCGCGCGGTGGAGTAGTCGCGAAACATGTTGAGGGTGGTTGATTCAACCGCCGGCCCCTTTAGGGTTGAATGACTGTTAAATGGTGTTGTAGAGAAGAATATCACTGTCTATCAATTCTTCTGTGTTTCTGTGTTTCTTGTAATGGAAGTACAAATGGATTCTGTCAAAAAATCCTTAACTTGTTGTAATACACTGCATCAGTTGTTGCCGATTTTAGTCACTGTGTGTGCTAGTGAGAGCCTTTTATAAAGCACAATAGTGTTACAAATTTTATTTTCTCTTGCTCTGATACATTGTAACATACATGAGAAATTAAAAGATGTGCTGTTAATTTCATGTTGGATTTATTTTGCAGAGATTAGACACACACTTTCACAAGTTTTGTTAAAATGTATTTCTCAGCTATATATCTGTCACTGCATTATGATTATCTCTAGACCTCATTCTTTTGAGTTTGATAATTTTTCTCTAGATTGGCTTTGCAGCTGCAGATTCTATATCTGCCTTGAAGCTCATTGAGGAGGGAGTTCCTAAGGAGCGACTGGCCCTCCTAGGGGTTCCACTAGTGCCACTCCAAATAGTCCTTCCGTGGGTGATCAGCAAGTACACTGCAGGCTCCAGGCCCCTCAACGTAAACCTCAATGCCATGCCATTCAGGTGAGCAGATGCAACTGTTGTGGATATGAAAGTCATGAAAACAGTCTTGAGGCCCCTTCCGTGGAAATGTGCATTGCTGTTGAGTAAAGTAACCTACAGAATAAACAATACCATAGAAAATAAAGAAAATGAAAACAGAAATATTGATGCAAAACTCTGCTAGTGGCGCATATTGACGGATGAAAGACTGGAACCCCCAAATGTCTGAAAATGCAGTGAATGCAGAATAGTAGAAGAACATACTCCTGAAGTTTTAGGAAAATCTGACCATCCGTTCAAAAGTTATCGATTTATAAAATGCCATCAAACCCAAGTGTCATTATTGCTTGAGAAGAAGGCTACAAGATGTCTCAGTAGCATAACAACATAAAGAAAGTTTACAAGAAAGTGTGAAGAGAATTCTCCACTGCAAAAAAGGAGAAAAGAAAAATGATCTGCTGAAAATGTAGCCAATACCAGTGTGACAGTAAAGTTAAGTCAAAGGGGCCTTTTTCTTTTCTTTTTTTTTAATCCTAGCAGAGTCTTTATTAGAAGCAAAATGAGAAACAGAAAAGGTCAGCAGACACTTTCATAATACATGGACTACTGACACGGTGTAACATCACAACATGTATTATCTTGGAGGGGCTGGGGACACAGAACAAAGGAAACAAAATTGGTGGGTTGAATGTCATTAGCAGGAAGCCAATCAGATATGAAAGGGGGATTAGAGCAGTTGGGAGAGAACAAAGAAAAGAAAGGTTAGGGTCAGTGATGATCCCAAAGCTAATGAATGGGAAACATGTGAAGGATTGAGGGGAATGCAGCAAAGAAGATGAGGAACAATAGAAAGACAATGGGTGTTTTTAAAAAGGGTTGAAATAATGCATTGTAGCAACTTAACTGGTCAGGGGAGGGGGGAGGAGGGGGAATCTCAAACAGGATGCATAGGAAAGGTCATATGCTGGTGTACAAAAGTGTGGCAAATACAAATACTGCATTAAATGAATGAATTCTTGCATCAATTTATTTTCATTGTAATCACTACTGCTAATACGCTAGATAATCAGTGCTTATTTATGTCAATACAGTGCAAGATGTCAATCAGTTGCAATAACTTGAAGCTGGTCTGGAGTTCCTGTTTAATCTCTATATTTATTTCTGCTGGCAGTGATTTTGTATTTATTTCTGTGTCTATGTTTGCTAGTTGTACTTACTGCTAAAGTCTGCATTTTTGCTATCAGATCTTTCTGTGTCCCATGGGAGCATGTTTTACTGCCTTTCCCTCTCACTCTTTTGACATTATTTCATCTGACTATGTGATTTTAGTATGTGTATGTAAATCTGTTTATCAATATATTCATCTCTTTATACCCTCAGGTTACTTATGGGTTTGGAGTTTGCCTGGTTGGTGTGGATTACCCCATCTATGAAGCTACCAGATGGAACATTTCCTGTGTATTACTATGGACTTCTCATAGTCAGCTATGCCTTTCATCAGGTACGTTTGACTCATAACTAGCAATGCACGTCCACAACTAAACCCTTGTAATTTGGCATCAGTCAGTTTGCCACTTGCATAATACTGATGCGATGTATCCACCACACTAGAGATTAAATTTGATGTCATCAGAACATGGCATTTTTTTATGCCTCCACCACGAAGTGGTGCCGGAGGCATTATGTTTTCGGGTTGTCCGTCCGTCCGCACGTAAGTCCGTCCGCTTTCGTTTACGCGATAACTTCAGTAATATTGAATGGAATTTTACCAAACTTGGTCCAAGTATAAAGTGTGATGGGGCAATTACTTGATTAGATTTTGGGTGAAATCGGCCAAAGGTCAAGGTCAGATCTTGAAATTGTATCTGTTTACGCGATAACTCAAGATTTGATCAAGCAAATTTCACCAAACTTTGTCTGAGGATGATGTATGGTGGGACAATTACTTGATTAATTTTTGAGTGAAATCGGACAGAGGTCAAAGGTCAAAGATCAAGGTCAAATCCTGAAATTTATCTGTTTACGTGATAACTCAAAACTGGATGAAGCAGCTTTCACCAAACTTGGTCCAAGGATGATGTATGATGGGGCAATTAGTTGAATAGATTTTAGTGACATTGGCAAGAGGTCAAAGGTCAAAAGGTCAAGGTCAAATGCTAAAAATGTTGCTATTTTCCCCATATCCATGCAATGCCCGAAGGTATTTTCTTGAAACTGCATAAAGATTCTCCAGAGAGAGTTTTATGTCATAAGGTTGAAGGTCAAAAGGTCAAAGGTTAGGTGAAAATGTTACAATTTCACTTTTCTCGCAAATGGTTCAATGTATCTTCATGGAACTTGGTGCATACGCATGTACTGACTGGCAGGGATTATCTAGGGAATTTAGGGGTCATGGGTCAATAGTCAGGGGTCAAAGGTCAAGGTCAACTCTTCAAAATTGTACTATTTCCCTCATTTACTAGTATGTGCAATGCTTGCTCAATTCCCCAAATGCATGTACCTGCACTCAATAGACAATTATAGCAAATTTTTTTTACCTAGTTCAAGGAAAGTGAACATTCAAGATATTTCTGACAAACCTGTCATTTAAATGCTTTGCCAGTTATGTGAAACTGTCATCACACATTGTGAAGACATTGCACTATACACCTATTGGGCGAATCATGCATTATGGCGGAAGCATCTGTCACCATAGCGACATTTCTAGTTTTTTTTTATATGCCTTGATTACGGAAGGGGAAGATGTAGTATTTTGTTTCTGTGAGGGAAATATCAAACAATCAATATAAGAGTTTATCCATAGTTTGGATTTGAGTTGCTTCTATAGCCACTGTTCGGCATGGACTGTCAAGAAGTGTGTGGCAGTGGATCCAAACAGAATGGTACATGAATTTCTCAATCTGTGTCCATTCAAATTATGGATGTAGATCTCAGCTGGACAAAAAGCCCCACCCCTACCACCAGGATATGTATTTATCACAATGTATCTTTAAGGCTGCTAGCATTTATTGACCCACTAACGGGTGCTGGAAAATGAAATAAAACTTATTATTATTATTATTATGATGATGATGATGATGATGATGATGATGATGATGATGATGATGATGATGATTATTATTATTATTATTTATTCGGCATTTGCAAAACAATACAAGTGATAACAGAGAAACAGAATAAACAAACAAAACACAAGTAAACAAAGTGTCAGGCTTTCCCTGTTGAGCTTAACAAAACAAAACATAACATAACCCAGAAATCAAAAGTTTTATTTACCAGATATGATGTTTGTATCCAACAGGTGGCCCTCTACTGTATGTTTGTCTCCTCCATGGCCTTCCACGCCCGTATCTCTGACCCAGTGATGGGGGGTACGTATATGACCCTCCTGAACACTTTATCCAACCTAGGGGGCAACTGGCCCCCAACGGTTGCCCTGTGGCTGGTTGACAACCTGACATGGAAGTCTTGTCTAGGGGGTAGTGAGGAGGGACTTGACTGTGATGTCCACGCTGAAGTTGAGGTGTGTATGACAAAGTATCATAAAATCTTGTATATATGGCATGTCCCTAAACTTTGACAGAAATGAAAGCCCTATTTGATGACTAAAAAACAAAAGAAAAGTTTACATTCACACTGCCTTCTTGAGTTTCTCCACTTCCCCTCTCTCTCTTTCCATTTATCACCATAATCATGTTAATTTCATCTTCTTCTTTTTTTTTTCCTCTCAATTTAATGCAAATTTAGTTGGTCCCTTGCATAATTTCTTGTGTGGTGTTGGTCACACTTGACAAGCATCCCGCAAATACTTAAGCTTGCAATCCCAGGTTTTGTTAAAAACTATGGCCAGGGGATTGTGTGTTTTGTGTTGTTGGCAATCAATTCTACATGGTTTTTCACCTCTTCAGTTTACTGTAAATCGAGTAATGTTCACATGCATTTTAATTTCATAAATTTCGCGAGAGCTAAGATTCTCGAAATTGTCTACACTATATGCATTGAATGTTAGAGGCAACTCGCGAAAATTTCATGCAGCAAAAAAGGCCATCGGCTCCAATTCGCGAAAATTTCATGCAGCGAAAATATTGTGTTTTATAGTAAATCTCTTCTCTTCTCCATCAAGTACCATCATTGTGTGTGATTTACTAATGTTAATCACTGACATAATGGGTCATGTAACCCCACACTTTGTTGCTCAGATCACGTTTCTGAGAAATGATTTCATGAGTGACTGAAAAGTCCCGTGGCTCTTTAAATGTTGCCCTTGGCAGCATCGTTAATTTACTGGACAATTATGCAACAATTGACAGACTTGGAGATCTCTGCCTTACTTGAGTCTCAGCAAAATCATATATTCTAGACAAGTTGTAGTTTACGAAGTTCCAGTACATGAAGTCATTTTGTCACAAACTTTCTCCAGTATTGTGAATTACACAATTAAGCACATAAATGAGTACCAAGGATTATCTTTTCCATAAATGAGTGCATTCCACTGTGTGTGTGACAGTTAAAAATTAGACAGAGTTTCGTCTTTGGATTTGCCCTGTGTTCATTGTGAAATAAGTTCCTGAAATGCGGATTTACTCTCCATATAAAAACATACAATCCTTTGTTGTAAAGCCAAAACATAGTTCTCATATGCTTGCACACTGTTAATTATTGCTCCAAAATGTACACGTATGCCAAAGAAATGTTTTAAATAAAGCTGTAATAACACAATTTAATTTGGGAAACAATGAAAATGCAAAATATTTGTCAAAAAGGTTCACCACAAATTCACAATCTGAGAGCTTACTTTATCACAGTTGCTATTCAATTTTTCATAACCGATTTTCAATAATCAACAAATCAGGTCACAGCAATATCCAGTGATCTTCCGCACTAGAGTGAATCGCATGCAGCTTGTTGGAAAATACCATTGCAAAAGCACAATCAATCATCATGTAACATTCTACCTTCCCACTGTACTGGACAGGGAGGTCTCTTCGGGAACTAAAGTTGTGTGCTACTAATAGTACTATCAAAATGATTCTACACTCAATATCAAAATATTCCAAAACAAGTCATCATCCTGGCAAATCGCATCAGCCAGGTTAGTTTCCTGGGAGACCCTTTTGATATATTGCCAGCAAATTCCAGTTGGAAGATTAATTTTTACCCTTTCTGAGAACTATGTTTTGGGCTTAATGCACTTGTATCAATCACGCTACATTACAAAGACACTCCTTTAAGGTGTTGAATATTTGTGGTTCAGTTTTGATAGAAAATTTCATATTTAGCAACTTTCATCACCTTCCTAAATGTGTGCTCCTCAATCTCGTTTTGGAAAAAAGATAAATAGCAGTCAATGTAAACAGCTGCATATAACTTTTGCAGGCTTGCACAGGTGCGGGAGGGAAGTGCATTACAGACGTTGATGGCTACTACATAGAGTCGGCGATCTGTGTAGTCATTGGCTTTGTGTGGTATTGGATGTACAGACGACGCATTCTTCGACTCCAAGACCTTCCCCTCAGCTTATGGAAATTAAAGGGACTCCAGCAATCGAGGGATTGACTAGCAACAAAGGCCTATGATGTTTGATTTTCTGCATTCAGGTAGCATACTGCTGTAAATATTTTAATTTCTATTTTTTAACATTACATAGTTAGCAGTACACACATCAAATATACTGCTATGCATCTGTGTCTTGATTCAAACTGCGATTAACATTTGAGGACATGGACAAACAAATCTACAGTTTTATGCTCCTTGTGTGTGTGTATGTAAGGATATATTATATACATACTATATATATATATACAAAATGTATATATGCCTGTGTGTGTTACCCATCCCTGGTGTGGGGTAGGGGTATGATGACTTCAGTGATGACATATGTTCTTCAAGAATTGCATGAATACTGCATTGACGAAATACTAAAAGATAGTTAAAGTCATGGGGTAAAGGTGTAATATTGCAGTTAGGCAACTCAACAATACACAAAATCAATCATTTGTTGCTCTTAGGAATGGAAGGTTATTAGTCATATATCTAGAAATAATCTCATCTGATAATTTCGGGCACATATCAAAGAAAAAGCACTTTTTGACATTGATTATTTGCTGATTATGAAGATATTTACTAATGTATGGATTCTGAGCAATTTAAAATAAATCATCAAATTGGATGTATTTTTGGAGACGATTGGACGTCAGTTTGTTGGCGGAGAAAAGTAACAGTCAAATCTGGATCTTTGTTATTTTGAAATCAAGTGTGGTGTTCTACTAGAAATTGTTTTGTTTTAGTTAAGACCCGATTTCCATCACAATGTCAGTGGGAATCTTCCCACTTTACACTCTGTACTTCGTATAACTTGCTATTTTAACAAGTGTATATATGCTCTTATCTGTAGCTGCTTGAAATTTTCTGCTGATGGCTAATGCTTCGTAAGTCTTTCACTTGCTTCACCTTAACCCCTGACCTTTTGTCTTCAGAGATGACAATCTCAATATCCAATCTGTGGTCATTCATGTATCGCACCTCCTAAGAGATAGTAAGTCTAGCTCTTGTTTGTGGCAGTTTCTTATGAATCAAGTAACTTTCAGACTTAATGTTGGCCTTTGATCCTGACCATATCAAGGTCAGAATCAAGAGATATCTGCCACGTCATATGAAGACTTATTGAATATCCATGTTGAATATCCCTAAAAGTTATTTTAAGTCATGGGGTAATGATATAATATTACAGCTAGGCAGCTCAACAATACACTAAATCATCATGTACCATCAACTTGCTCTCAGGAATGGAAGGTTATTATCTATATATCTAGAATAATATCATCTAATAAACTTTGGCGCATATTACACGGGGAATTAAATTTTTGACATTGATTATCACTAATTATGAAGATATACTATTGTATTGATTCCGAACAGTTTAAAATAAATCTTCAAATTGGATGCATTTTAGGAGTTGACTTGGTTGTCAGTTTGTCGGGGGAGAAAAGTAACTGTCAAATCTGGATTTTGTTGATTTGAGTCTTATTGAATATCCATGGTGATTACATATTACATATTATCAAGGATCACCACATAAAAGGGTAAATTTCATTGACTTCTATCTCTGTCTTCAACTTGGTATGATCATAGTGATCTATACAAAGTGTTATTCAGCTGCTTCAAGTCATTGTAAAGTTGTGATGGTAGCAAGAAACACTCTGCATTTATATAAAAATGTAAGCACTAAATATCTTCAGCATTACCTTGTGGAAAAGGCATAAACATAATACATCCGTCTTATTACTTTTTCTTCTTTTTTTTTTTTGCATACAGTATGGAAAATAAAGGTCAATAGAAATAGATGGAAGTACTTGTGTAATATCTATGTTGCTATGTCATGGGAATGTATTTTTGCAGAATTTGTGTTTGATTTTCTAAATGCTTTCCAGAGACAACCAAAACAAGAATGAAGGATGCTTTAAAGTGCCTTGTGTCACATGTGAACGTGTGTTAATCTGTAGGTGAGGTAGTGATCTTAGGTGCTTTAGAGCAAGGGCATTGTTTGTGGTTAAGATGGTGTCAGCATTTGGCGAAGCAAGGTGTAATAGGTAGGCAGATAGGCAGATAAGCTTAGTGGTCAATTTATTTTCATGGATAGATTTTTCTTTGAAAATGTAAAATAATGAAGGGTTAGAAAAAAAACAAGAAACAAAAAAGTCTGACTGACAAATTGCCCTACATCGACGTAAATAAGATTTACATCGATGTAGGGCAATTTGTCAGTCAGTTGCAGTGGAAGCATCTCGACGGAAGAATTTCATGAATTTGAATAACAAAAAAGTCATTGTTATATGGTAATTCCTTCTTATCAAGCTCACATATTGATTTTTATGCTGGAAAAGCATGTGTTTTTGCTTTATTTAGCAGTTGGTTTATTTCATATAATGCCTTAATAGACAGCCAACATAGACATAATTTTGTAGCTTTATACTTTGGAAGTACAAATCCAAAGTACCTGTACATGTTTTTATAGCATATTTGTTTTACAGAAGAGTTGTACATATGAAGATTCTTTCCTATGACATTCAGTCCATGTCTTACAAAACCTTGTAGTCGTAAAGTAATAAATTTAGTAGAGATTTTGATGTGTTCTTCATTCTAAATAGCAGAATAATTGAAATCATTTATCAAAATAAAAAGAAGGAACTACTATGCAAGCAGAGGTGCAGTTGCACCCATTCCCTGCTTCTTAAGGAATGTCTACCATTCGGTCATTTTAGAAATACCGTATGTACTATGGCAACAACATGCCTTCTACAGCTGCCACAAAATTTACCATTTACAGTCAGTATTAAAGTCATCATGCAGAGAGAGAATGCATTTTATAGAATCAAACTTGGAACAAACTGCCTCAACATGACAGGCACACACTCTCTCTGCACTTAACTATCGCAGACAACACCAAACATCTAGTGGGGCAGATATGTGAAAAGATGCTCACATCCGGCAGAAAGTATGAACTTTTGCATATAGAGGTATTTGAGGGCGCCGATTTCAAAAATTGCCGGATCCATTCCCTGCTTCGTAGATCTGACTACTGGGTCGGCCACCATTTTGAATTCCAATATGGCCGCCATCACAAAACATTTAAGGATCCCTATCTTCAGTTCTGAATAACATAGGCCATTGAAATTTGATACATAAAAGCATGGTGATATGATGACTTCAATAACGGACTTATTTGACATGTCTGACAAGCTGCAGGGCAGCCAGTTTGAATTTTCCTACATTATTGGCACGTTGGAGTGATGAAAATCTCTATCTCGGATTTGTAAATTAGGCTACCTGATTGAGCACGCGTTTGTAACTGATTGAGTGCACGCTGCTGTATTTACATTGTGACATCAGTGAAAGGTGCCATATGCTTTATTTTTGCTGCGTTTTTTGGCATATCCATGAATGTTAATCGTGATGTTTGTCTCAGCAGCCATATTGGAATTCAAAATAGCGGGCATCGTGTGTGTCAGACATATCACATTATTCCATTTTCATACTCATTATGTTAAAATACCCGTTTCCACCTAATTTCAGCATCACTCGTCACTTAGAATTCGAGATAGGGATTTTGAACATTTCGTCGAGGTGGCCATATTGGAATTCAAAATGGTGGACATTTGATGCTTGTTAGACACTTCAAATTAATCTGTCATCAAATTTAACATGTCAAAACGCTCCTGTTTACCAAATTTTGGTGCCACAAGTCCTTTAGAACTGAAGATAGGGATCTTTAAATATGTTTTGTGCAAAGAGATTTTTCTCCTCCCTACCACTAGAGGGCGGACTCTACAATGGTGTCAGTGATTTCATGGGGGCTGCCATTGACCCACTTAGTAATGGCGGACTTTAAGTACTCAAGTAACATTTTTACAGCGTGTATTACGCGAACTTTTGAACTTTTACGCTAGTACGCACTTCTTGATTTGGCTGCTCCTCGGTTGCTCGTTTGCTAGCGCCAGCGTGTTAGCACGAGGGGTAAGCCTACTGCCAATGCCCCCCCCCCCCCCCCCAAGCGCTCACAAAACAATAGTACTGGGCGTATGAAGAGTCCGTCACTAGCAGTCAGTGGGGAAAATCTCTTTGGTTTTGTGGTGGTGGCCATATTGGAATTCAAAATGGCGGCCGACCCTGTAGTCAGATCTCTTGGATCTGGCAATTTTTGAAATCAGCGCCCCTAAATACCCCTATATGCAAAATTTCATACTTTCTGCTGAATGTGAGCATCTCGACCAATTTTTGCTACATATCTGCCCCACTAATCTGGTGAATGTGGCAGTAGAAAATTAGAAATCTCAATACATTGTACTGAGTTTTGTGCAATTATAATGGCAAAAATATTTTGTAATTGAGTTAGGTATTTTTTTTTCCAATGTATGACTCCATTATCTACCTCTCTGATGGTCTTGATTGTCAAAGCCAGTGGAAGTTTGGGAAAAAAGGTCAATGCTTTGTTCACTCCAGTTCCCATTTAATTACATTATTGTGCATTTATATCCCATTCCGGTTTTATCTAAACCATAATACTTCATTGCTTCGAGCTCATAGCATATTATGTTAATGTCTATGCATGTCGATACCTAAAGGTGTAAATGATATGACGTACAGAAGACTAGTTCAGCAGATAACATCACATTACAATTTGAGAAACTGACTGGGTTTTGTTTGTTTGTTTGTTTGTTTGTTTTTTCTCATGGTTAACACAAAGTTCTCATGTCCCACTTTCATGGAATAATGATGTTCAAGTGCTTATAAAAAATGCTACAAAGGTTCAACAACATGAACTTAAGAAATGCTTGATTGATTACAGGTATTTTTATTAACACATGAATGTGTTTGTACCTTGATTGTCAAAATTTGGGTCGCAGAGTTGTTTGTGTGTTTGTTTTTTCTATGTCTAGACTGTACTTGCACACATTGTACTGTACATTTCTTCACATGCCCAAGAAGGAGACCATTGTGCCAAACATTCTCTGGCTGTTTGCCAAAACAATATTGGACTTAGTAAGTCTTGATATAAAATCAAGTGCTTTCTTTTACTGTTGATCTTCTCTTTTTTTTTTATCATTTTTGTTTTTGCTTCAATTCCTTCTTTTTGTGTCGCTGTTGTGCAGAAGGCATGACATTTTCGTAGGACCAAAATTATGCATTACAGACAGAATTCCTGTGTTTTTGGTTTGTCCATCCATGCATGGGTTCATTTGCTACAGTTCTCATTATACAGTGGAAACTCTAGTATTACAAGATCCTTGGGACCAAGACAATTGTTCTTTATAGCAGATATTTTGTTATACAGTGTATCAGTAGTCAATAAACAATACAAACCAAAGGAAATAGGAATTCATTGGAACTGGAGAATTTACTTTGTTATTTCAGACATTTTGTTATATCAGACCTCTTTATATTGAGTTTCCACTGTACACAGTGTTCTCATGGTACTTGAGGTGTTCATCATACTAGGAAAAAATTAAATCCATCTTCGTGAAGGTCCAAGCTCACTGAACATTAAATAAGAATGTCAATTTTCAGCCATAATTTTAGCTACGGATATCCACTGATAAGGTGATTTGCTGGGATGGATAAAATTAATGAATTGACAATGACAGTATGGTGAAATATTCAAGGTCACATGTTACATACTTTCCCCTTTCCAGCCATACCCTCATGTAGGAACATTCCATGGTAATGTAAATTACAGTGCACTCCTGTCATAACAAACATGGTTATGACGAAGTTCTTGTCACAACAAAGTCAAAATTTATGTCCTAAAATTATCATCTACAAATATATCTTTTAATCCTTTGTTTGACTTTACTGAAATTACTTTATGACGAAAGAAAACTGCCAATCCTGAGGACTTTGTTTTCATGGGAGTCACATGTATTTTGTTAGCAAGGACAAAAATAAATGGACACTAGATAATTATGGGGTTAAAGATTGCACTGTTATGGCTAAGAATGTCATTTTCAGCCATAATGTCAGACAGGAGAGTCAAGTTAAAAGATACAGGCTGGAAGATATTTCCAAGTGTGCCAAGAGGTGAAAGTGTTATTCTGCAGGTCAATGGTCAAGATCATTGAGTTTTATCTAAATGGAAATGAAGAGAAACACCTGTAATGGAATCTAGTGATCATGTGTGAAGATGGAGGCATCCCAATCCACTGCTTGCTGCTACCAAAATGCTCTTATTGATTTATTGCTATATGCATTCCATTTAAAGGCACACGGTCCCGATGGTTCCGATGGTCCCGATCAACTCCTCTTTAGCGCTTACGCTTTGGCCCATTTCCCCGAGTCCGAAGAAGTCCAATCCACTGTAGTCAGTGGTGCGATCACAGTTTGGGCTCATGATTCGGCCGAGGGGGACAGCTTTAGCAAACTTCTTTTGTGATGTCATACTAAGAAGCACATATGCACACGCCTTGGCATTACTACAGACTGCGTGATGCGCAGAGAAGACAATGAAGGCAACGTTACCTAGTAACACCTACGCGCTTTACTCTTGATGACAGCTCAACTTCGGCAATCTTTGTACCAATGCTAATGGTAATTGGCACTATCAATCAACAGTGCCCTCTACACTACCGGGACTATGCGCCTTTAACTTGAAGGTGTTGGTGGTTGTATTCAAAAATATATTAGGATATGAAGATACAGTGTACATCATATATTACCAAAATGAATTGTTGAAGATATTCATTATGTCCAGTATGTGTGGTCTGTTATATTTTGTACAGCATCTACCTACAGAAATTTGGTGTGTATGGAGAAAGGGCAGCACAGTCTGGCTTATGCTGACAAGAGCTTCGTTTTAAAAAGTCTGACTCAATTGACAAGCAAGTTTGATCTATATTCTGCTACACAAAAAAAAAAAAAAGAAAAAAGTATTTTAAAAAAATTTTAAAAAAATCAAAAAAAAAAAAAAAAATCGCAGTACTTGTATCTGAGACCAGGGAAGGATGATATCTCGTCCAAATAATGATGTCGTACCTATTCATAACTTCCAAGAGAAAATGGTGCATTATGTGATTCAATCAAGAAAGACTGGTGAGAGAATATGTTACTTCTCTGGGCTTTGGCATGCTATTAGTGCAATCAATAAAAGTAACAACACAAACACACTCTCAATGTTTAATAAGTTATATGTATTTTTTTCTTTATTGGGCTATAGGGTTTTGCTAAATTTACAATTGTTATTGTGCTTATAGCAACGTTAAGAAAAGTATATTTACATATGTGCAAAATTGATTTATAAACTCATGTTACATACAAATATTTGTGTACAATAAAGACTAACGAGTAAAGATAAAAAAACGTATGTGATTATGTTGGTCTATTTCTTCATTTTGCCTCCTTAAAAAAGCATCCATGTTTGTGTAAAATATGATAGCACTGTTGCAAATGAATACATGTACAGTATTTCAAATTTGATTTGAAAATCGCACAATGAATTCAGTGATATCCTGTCTAGTTATACACTGTCCAGTCCCATAAGAGTTTGTGACATGATAAATGCTCCTCAATATAATACTCATTCTAATTAACCAGATATTTCATATAGGCACTGTCGCTTAAACCATGTACTAGTTTTAGTCTACAAATGTTTTAACACAGTCGTAAAATGGAAACTGCCACTGAAGAACCACGCATTTTGAAATTTTCTAATTTTTGCAACTTAAAGGACAAGTTCACCTTCATTAACATAAGGATCGAGAGAATGCAGCAATATTAGTAGAACACATCAGTGAAAGTTTGAGGAAAATTGGACAATCGATGCAAAAGTTATGAATTTTCAAAATTTTTGTGTTGGAACTGCTGGATGAGGAGACTACTAAGGCTTGTGATGCCATATGAGTACAACAGTTTAAAGAAAAATGTAAAGAAAATTCAACATATTTTCACTTTTTTCGCATAATAAAAGAGCACTTGACTTGTCTCTTTCTAAAGGCAATGGGAATAATATTACCCATAACATATGTCAGTAACAAGTCAAGGGAATCTGTACTTTTTTCAAAAAATGAAATTTTGTGAAATTCTCTTTATATTTTCATTACATTGTTGTACCCATGTGACATCATACACTGCAGTAGTCTTCTCATCCAGCGGTGACTGCAAAAAAACTTCAAAAATTCATAACTTTTGAACGGATTGTCCGATTTTCCTCAAACTTTCAATGATGTGTTCTACTAATATTGCTACATTCTCTCAATCCTTATGTTAATGAAGGTGAACTTGTCCTTTAAATCCTTATCCTCGTGTCATATTTTTTCCCTCAGATCAACAAGAGTCTCTTTTTACCATGAATAGCTCATCAGTAGTCATACACTCAAAACCAAGATTGCTAGAGTTATCATGTAGACATCAAATACATAAGCAGTGCATGAAAGTACAGTTACAGTGGACTCCCGTTATAATGAAGTCCTCGGACAGGCAGTTCACTTTCGGAATATCGAAATTTTGTTATAACCGAACAAATAAATAATAAGAAGACAAAGAGTGGATAATGTTGCGACCTGAATTTTTACTTCGTTGTAACCGGAATTTTGTTTAACCGTGTTCATTATAATGGGAGTGCACTGTACTTTTACCATATTTATAACCAACGTTACCAGAAAAGTTAATCACAGCTTTCTAATGAGGTGCATTTAATTAATTTTTGTACTGGTTTTGTAACCTTGTTTTCATTATGTGTTGTTGGGTTTTTTTCTTTCGCAATGAAAGCTTCATATGTTAGGTTGCAATTTTGAAATTTTCAGTTGCATTGGTAAATGGGTCTGTAACATCTATACTACTGTATACGCCATATATTTTGCGAGTCTAAATTTTCGCGTATCGGGAATTCCCAACGATTTCGCGAGTGGTTAAATTTGCAATCGTGGAGTCCTGTACTGAACGGAGAAATGTACGTACATACGTCATATTCACATCGGAATCAGAGTCAATATTTTGGCGCGTCTTTAATTTTGCGAATAGTACCTGACTCGCGAAATTCGCAAAAATAAAGACCTCGCGAAATATTGAGCGTATACAGTATCTGTAAAAAACTGTTTACCATCACGAATAAGGTTGGTTGATAATCTTCATTGACAAACCAGACTCTGAGATAAAGATAAATCATATTCAAGTATCATGCTCTGTGAAAACACATTGATATGTGTGAAGATTCCTGGCACAAGCCCTGGGCAGAGCAATAGGCACTGCCTAATCCTCCCCCACACTTGCATAAAACCAGGAAGTTTACAGTGATGAATACTGGTATGTGCACCATTGTGCCAAAACAACACAATAGAAGGAAACACTGCGTGTGTCTGCGTTTGTATTTAAGCCTGTGTTTTGTGCTCACACGAGGGAGCAATGTGTGTTGTTATCATGGCTGATAGAATTACCATTGATGACTGTGTGTGTTTTCTTTTTTGCTTGTTTGGGTTTGTTTATCTTTTTGTTTGCTTGTTTTTTTTCTCACACATCTGGTTGGACTAAGTACACATATTTGTATTTGAAATGGCCATTAAGTGATAAAGAACACTGTATGCATTTATAGGTGTTGGAACTACTTTAAAGGCTCACTTACAAGCCCATACATTGGTACATGTGATGCAAATTTTCACATTCACATCGGTTGGTAATTGTTTAATGCATGCAGGGACTTTCTTGGTATGATGTTCCAAAAATCCAAAAAACATGAAAAACATTGTTCCATCAGTCACAAGTAGCATGATGAAAACATGTTTTATGCTATTTTTGTGAAGAAATTGTGCTGTTTTGAGAGCACAAAGTTAGACTGATACACAGGTCACTTTTGTGAATTCCCAAAATGATACTGCTTTGCCACCTTGATTCATGGGAGCATTCATACAAGTATTAAACAAGTTTCTGATAGAACAAAAAAAAAAAAAAAGTCAAAACTGATAGACAGCCACTCAAGTCTCAACAAAATTCAGCAGCATCATCTCTGCTTTATACAAAAACCACTGAACGGATTTTGCTCAAATACTTTTTCATTATTCATAACAAAGTGCCTTTATAAACGTAAGAGGCTGCAGAATTTGTACTGAAAGGCTAAAACATGAAATGATGCTGTATTTGAAGTAGAAATGACAAAAAATGTCAATGTGTCCTTCCCAAACAGCACCCAGCAAACAAGTGTGAGTCTTCAATTCTGTTATCCTTTATTCATATGGCGATGAAGATTTAAAATATTGATTAGGCGCTTTTGACTTCACACAGCCAGTGTAGGTGCCAACAAGACTTCCGTTGTGAACACTAGTCCAGTATACAATCACTGTCTCCTGCATGTAGCCTTGGGAAACATATAGGACAGACATCTTTGGGCTGTAGTTTGTCTAGTAGGCACTACCCAGAATACTGCGGTCCTTCTTGCTGGGAAGGGTGTCAAGTGCATTGCTGAAGTCAGCGATTTGGCCATTCAGCTCACTCTCCTCGTCTCCAGAAGATGACATGAGTGACTGACACTTGTCAGTAAGATCCCTGGCCTATCAGAGAGAAGGGAAAATAGAAATCAAGATCTATGTTTGAAGATGACAATTATGATTCACAAAGAAGAGATCTTTTCAGCCCACACTGCACATGTTAGCAAGTTAGCATCATAGGCATGTTGTGACAAGTCAACCCAATGGACAGTCACTCAAAGCTACAAAAACAAGAACAATTCTCTTCAATGCTTGAGAAGAAAGGCTATGTCCTTCCCAGTGATGCACTTTTATGCAAGCTACTTCATTTTAGTTTTCACTCTTGAACACAACTTACTGCAGAATACAAATATTCCATTGGGTCCTCAACGTGATTTATGGCAGAAAAGAGTATGAGACTTAATGAGGTCTCCTAATTAAAGGACAAGTTCACCTTCATTAACATAAGGATTAAGAGAATGCAGCAATATTAGTAGAACACATCAGTGAAAGTTTGAGGAAAATTGGACAATTGATGCAAAAGTTATGAATTTTTAAAACTTTTGTGTTGGTACCGCTGGATGAGGAGACTACTACAGCTTGTGAGTCATATGCGTACAACAGTATAAAGAAAATATAAAAGAAAATTCAACATATTTTCACTTTTTTCGCATAATAAAAGAGCACTTGACTTGCCTCTTTCTAAAGGCAGGGGGAATAATATTACCCATAACATTTGTCAGTAACGAGTCAGGGGAATGTGTACTTTTTTCAAAAGATGGAATTTTGTGAAATTCTCTTTATATTTTCCTTATATTGTTGTAGGCATGTGACATCTAAGTTATTCATACACTGCAGTAGTCTTCTCATCCAGCGGTTACTGCACAAAAACTTCAAAAATTCATATCTTTTGAACAGACTGTCTGATTTTCCTCAAACTTTCAATGATGTGTTCCACTAATATTGCTACATTCTCTCAATCCTTATGTTTATGAAGGTGAACTTGTCCTTTATTGAAATCTCAAGGTTTTGATTGTTTATGCCATAACTTAGTTTTTGTGTTGTCTGAAAGTTTGCATGGTGATGTAAATGAGGAAGAGAGATTTGGGATAACATCATGTGTATGTAGTCCTTGACAAGATTTTTGTTTGGAAAAAAGAAGACCTGAGAAAGAGGAGAATGGAGGAGGGAAGGGACATAGGGAGAGTGTAACGAAAGCAAATAGTGACAGTCGATGGGCAGCGGTGAGCTCAAAGTGGAGGTAGCACTAATGTAGCCTCTACTCAGATGTAGATACAGTGAAACCCCGTTATAACGAGGTCCGTGGGACCGGCGATATTACCTCGTTATAACCGGTACCTCGTTATAACCGTACGCATCAAAAACAAAGAAAAACATAAGCACGAAATCATACCCGTCAATCAAATTTATAAGAACATCCTTTGCGTTGTTATTACACAATTATGGATCGTTATTATTGAGACAATAAAGGGAAATTATTTGTGAATTGATACATAAAAAAGACGGAAAAGTGGGGGTTGAAATGCGTTAATTCTTTATTTTTCTTCCAAAAATCTC
Organism: Diadema setosum; assembly: GCF_964275005.1. Classification (NCBI taxonomy): domain Eukaryota; kingdom Metazoa; phylum Echinodermata; class Echinoidea; order Diadematoida; family Diadematidae; genus Diadema; species Diadema setosum. Next base: position 21,785,959 of record NC_092699.1, on the reverse strand, counting down.
TTCTCATAATAGTTCACATTAATTTGAGAAGTAGGCCTACTCGGCAAGATCATATTATTCGTGATTCTTTCTACACCTATCTCTTCCTCTTGTATCGAACCATTCTGACAGATTTTTTTTTTTCGTTTGTGAAATACAGTGAACATCGTAAAATGACAATGAACAAAATCATATTGTATAGAATACGTTTGTTAAGTTTTTCTAAACACCAGCGCAAAATGAGTAACATACATGCGTTGTTTATCGTAACTTACGAGGTATGTTACACTGTTGGTGCCCAGCGGGAATGCGATGATTTCATGAATCATTTCCGCTGTAATCCTATACAATGTATGATCGTTGCGTCCGAAGGGATAAAAAAAAAAATCGTTCTTTATTTCCTTCCAAAAATCTTTTCGCGTTTTGTACACCCGTTCTTGAAAAATACGCGACAAGGTTGAATTTGGAATGTTGTGATCATTTTGCGCAAATCTGTACCTCATAGACCATTCTGAAAGAAAGAAATTCTTCATTGTGAAAATGCAGTTTTAAATGATAATGAACAAACGCAGATCTATTCAAACTGTTAAATGCGTTTGTTTCTTTTTCTGAACACCAACTCAATTAAGTAGATGAACATGCGCTATTCAACTATTTTTACGCTACTGTCACTCGGCGGGATTGCGATGATTTCATTAATTATTTCGGTTTTAATCATACACATTCATTATCTATGTAATCATTTGTTATTCAACTATTTTTACGCTACTGTCACTCGGCGGGATTGCGATGATTTCATTAATTATTTCGGTTTTAATCATACACACTCATATCTATATAATCATTTGTTACATGATAATGAACAATCCCATATCTATTCAAACTGTTAAATGTGTTTGTTTCTTTTTCCAAACAAGGACTCAAGTAGATTAACATGCGCTGTTCAACTATCAGTACGTGACTATTTTTATGCTACTGTCACTCGGCGGGATTGCGATTTCGGCTTTAATCATACACACTCATATTTATATAATCATTTGTTACACGATAATGAACAAACGCAGATCTATTCAAACTGTTAAATACGTTTGTTTCTTTTTCTGAACACCAACTCAATTAAGTAGATTAACATGCGATATTCAACTATTTTTACGCTACTGTCGCCCGGCGGGATCGCTATGATTTAATTAATTATTTCGGCTTTAATCATTATACATTCATAATAGTTACTTGCCAGCAAAACAACTGGAAGTCGGAACTAAAAATGGAAAGGGTATAATGATGAGTTGCACACGCATTTCAATATAATTGTCCATTTTGGCCACGAGTGTCGCTACATGAAAAGTTTTTGAATGCGTTATATTTTTTTTTCTCTCGTTGCGCTGTGGTCTGACCTATCACGCACGCGTATCTCGCGAAAAACAAAATTGAATGATTTTATTCAATAACTTAGTAGGAACATCGGAAGGTATTTCTGTGTCTTATTGCGTGGTTAAGAAGAAAACATGAACTACTCTGTAAAACGGGAAAGAGACATGGACAGCGTGAATTTGGTTTTCAATGTTCCGTTTGTTGCGTGTTTGAAAGCGGCAAGTCAGGAAATGGAACCTCGCAAAAAAGAAAATGGAATGATTATGATATGTTATGTGGTTTAACATGGAAAGAACGGTAGGCCCTACTCGGTTATTCTTCACTGATAATGGATGGTAAAGAAGGATAACGGTGGGACTGAAACATGTTTGTTTCCGAGTCTTCATGCTTCAGATAGTACATGTAGATATCGAGACGGGACGGGCACTTGTGCAGTGAGTTACTGCGTTCTACACATACGTAAAACGGAGATCGTAAAAGTGAAATCGCTTTTCAATTTATCGTTCGTGGCGTGATTGAAAGCGGCAGGTCAAGAAATGGAACCTCGTTATATCCGATCAAATTGCTTATGTTTTTCTTTATCATGATGCACCGAAAATGTCCTCGTTATAACCGGAATCTCGTTATAAGCGAACTTGTTATAACCGGTTCGTTCTGCCATAGGTTTACACGCAAAGGAAAACGGGACCGACGTGATCACCTCGTTATAAGCGGTTCCTCGTTATAACAGAACTCGTTATAACGGGGTTTCACTGTACTGTCTTCTTCTCTCACCTTTGTGATGTCCTCCAGCAGAAAGTGAAGCATGGCTAGGGCGTGGCAGACGAGTGCTGTGGTGACAGGATTCTGGCTGCTGGACTGCTCTCTAATGTCATGGATGGAATGCAACACTTGTTTGGCCTCGGCTTCCTGTGCTTCATCTAAAGGGAGACAGCAACAAACACATATTAGTAGTAAACAAAGGTTCAAAGTAGCAGCCATCCTCTCCTATAAACAAACATGAGAGAGAATTTTCCAATGTATTTACTCACAACACTTAATTAGCTCTATCATTTTTGGTACTCAAGAAAAAGATTTTTGAAGATTCTTATTAAAGGGTGTGTACAGTTCTGGTCGAGGTGAGGATTTAGCTTCCAACGTTTTGTGAGATATTCAGAAACCACTCTATGAGATGTCAAAGAGCACGCAGTTCTAAGGGGTATCAGAAGTTTATTCGATGAAAATCGGTTTTGAAATGGCTGAGATATCCAAAAACAAGGTGAAACAAAGAGATCCTAATAAAGTTGTGGCATGTTGCCTTTTATTATTAGCACTTTTTTGGATATCTCAGCCATTTGAAAACCAATTCTCGTCAAATGAACGTTGAATCCTTCTTAAAATTACATGCTCCTTCATATTTCATAAGAGGCTTTTCATTATCTCACTTAGGAATGTTCAAAACATGAATCCCCACCTCAACCAGTACTGTACAGTCCCTTTAACCCGTTGAGGACAAGTCCCAAGTATACTTCAGGCAAGTGTCTACGGAAAATGCGTATTGTAGCAAAATCTGTCCGTCCTCAACAGGTTATTAGGGGGCTTTGGGGTCCCCTGGGGGTCCCTCCAGGGTTGCAAGGTGCCCATTTGGACAAATTGAGATCCTATCCCTCTAGGGATGCTACCTGCCTAGTTTGGTGCAATCTACATTACGGGGTTATCAAAATCACAGGTTGTCAAAAAGCTGAAAATGTGAAAAGTAAGCACAAGATGCACCACAACTGACACTGGACGATGAATGATTGCAATTCCTCACTTGAGCCTTTGGTTCAGGCAAGTTAACCCTAAAAAGACTGGGCTATTTTGGTAGCTCGAAAGACTGGGGGGGGGGGGCCTAAAGGGCCCCCCTTAAGATCTCGGCCGTGGATCGCGCGATCGCCGCGGAAGTTTGCACAATGGTAGTGTGCGATGTAATCTACAAGATCGTATATTTAAATTTTCCAAAATAGTCTTCTTTTATTTTATTTTGATTAATTATGCAAATTTATGCGAGAAATCAGACTCTTTGATCTAAATCAGTAAATAAAGCTCCAAAAGTGCTCATTTTTGTTCTAATTATTCTTTATGGCATTCTTAGCAAATGTACTTGAAAAAAAAAATTGGCATAAAAATTAATTTCTTATTTATTTTATTGTTTTATGAATTTCTTATGTATTTCTCTGTTTTTTCGACCTTTAGTTTTTGTTGTTTTTTTAACAAAATTTGTGGCAGACACTTTTTGAAGCACAATACTCCTAAAACAAATTAATTCTAGCCATTGAGAGTAAAAATAAGCATATTTATATGAACCATGTGAAAAAACTCAATTTGCATTGACTTTGTACACAAAATCACATTTTTTGAGCCATTTTCGGCCTCACGTGCATGTACAAAAAGTTATGTAACTTCAGAACCGTACCCCCGGGCGTCACAAATTTGGTGTCAAAATGTGCGGGGAACTCGAAAGAAAAATGTCATTGAGCATCGCGGCGAGAGCATTGCGTGTTGAAGAGTAATCGTGTGAAATGTCTTTTTAGGGTTAAAAACAACTTCAAAGACTCGTCTATAGCATTGTTTACATCTGGCAACATAGCAAGGAAGCAGAAGACAAGAATTGAATGGTTTCTCTCATCTGTCAGAGTCAGGTTTGATACAAACCTAGAGATTCTGGTTTCTCCTTTTTCAGCTCCACAGCAACAGCCCCCACACCAGCAGGTGTCTCCGCCCGATGGGTGCGGGCAGAGACCAGCCGCAGGAGGTGCTTGTGCCAGATGTCTGTCACACGTGCGTAGAGTGAGTCGGCAACATCCATCTGGTTCTGGCGGAAGAAGACATTGGCCATGTGGAAGTAGCCACCTGCTGTGCTGATGTCATCTGTGCCATACTGCTCTGATGCATGGAAAATCTACAATTATCAAGCACACAAAGAGACACATAATGCACAGAAATATATTCAGCACATCACGTCCTACTGGAACAACTTGCACCAACTGCAAAATTTACTTTAGAGCCACAGTAGTGCAAGAACTAGAAATAACAAATTTTTCAATATCACATAATCTTTCAGTCTGCGCATCTCTTGATACTCCTGAGTCTTATCTTTTCACTCTGCAATGCCTTACATTGAATCATGTTAAATGGCTCATTGTTGCTGGGGAAGGTTAACCACCTGCTGACAGTAGTACCCAATAGCAACTGGTGGAAGTTGAACAGTAAAATAATAGACATTACTCATATACTCCTTCATTACATACATACATAATTAAGACACAGAACCTTAGCATATAAAGCCAATCCTTAAAGGCAGAGAATCCCATTTGCATGCCTTAAATGAAGAGTTGTATAAACACAGTGGTATGTTGAAGAGAGTATCATTTCAGAAACTCCCATAAAGGTATTGAAAGTGGAAGGTAACATTTAGTACATTTTTATTGACCGTTAGATTTTGAATTGAATTCTTTTCGGGGCTCACCGTAAATTCCAGTACATTATTAGGCTACCTTTGCAGACCCATGTACTGCATGTGTGTCCATCATGTATATTTTGTGAATAAAGTTCATCAAAACTTACAAACATTTCTATATACATTCTTGCCACACACTCTATATGTTATTACATCAGCTCGTATACTTTTAGATTTGTGTTAATAGATAAAAAATACAGAAGACTGCAACAAAAAGGCCTAAGTGTGGCTGACACACAGAACTACTGAGTAGTTGAGTTTTGTGCATTATTCAAATTGTAGATAACTGTTGACTTCCAAATTTCTAAGCAGTGGCCTAAACAAGTCCCCTGAGGTTCATATTTAATGTTTTGCTGCATTTTGGGAGTTTTGTAAAAGGTATCCCCTACCTTTAAAGACAGCCAATCCCTTTTGCATGCAAATTTTTGAAAAATTGGTGAGAACACTTAGGTATTGAAGAAAATACTATTTGGAAACCTCCTGTAAATTTTGAACTCAAGAGGGTCTTTATTTGTTTAGTTAAATTGACCATTAAGATTTGAATAATTTGTGCGTACTTTGCAAAAAATTATAAATCTAAATACTAGTCTAGTTTTACAGACCTGTGTGATGCACTTAGTTGTACATTTAGTTCATGTAAGTGGTGTGTTGTTATTCGCCATTAATAACAAAGTAAGAGAAGCAGCTCTAGTGAATTCTTCTTTTCTGACAGCTTTAACATGCATATCTGTTGTTCGAAGTATAAGTATCATATTACAACCACAGGAGGATTAATGTATGTAGCTGTGCCTAGTACACAGAATAAGTTACAGTGAGCGTTTGGTGCATTATTTGAATTTTAACAGCTAACAACCTTCAAATATCACAGAAATGTTATAGATTTACAATAGTCTTGTCATTCTCGTGGAATATATCATGTTCTGTGCTATTTGGGAAGGAATGCAAAAGGGAAGGGCCATCTTTAAAGCCAATACTTTAAGGAGAATTCCAGATGATTTTCAGACTTTTGCATTTGAACATCGATAACCAATTGGCTTGGCTATACTGGGTACAGACTTACGTGTTCAGAATTTATAATGATTGGGATAAGGAATAAGAATGTTTTCAAAATTCATAACAAATCACAGTGAACAAGGATGATGACATAGCAGCTTCACATAAGAATGCATGTTTGGATGCTCAAGGAAGCAGAACAAAAGAAGAAAGTATGCACAAATTCTACACAGCTGAATTTGTTAAGCAAGTGGTATGATAATGGAATTTCACTGCTACAGTACTGGAATATGTGAACCTTCCATGTCACCCTTGTTCAGTGTAACTTGTTTTGGGTTTTTAAGAGTATTGGTTTATCTGCTTAAAAAATATATTTCCACAAATCTATACATATAGCACTAACAATTTATCTATATGATGTGAAATTATGATAATTGTCTGGAATTCCCTTTTACTAATGTGTCTGTTATACCTAAGAAGTAATAGTTTGGTTGATATTCTTGCTCTGTGAAGATGGTCTTAAATCCTGATAGATCAGATTTGGGATGTACATACTAGGTGAGTGCACAGGTAAAGCTCTGCTTTGGGCCTATTCAATACAAGAATACAACATGCATTTGAAAAGAAGATAGTCACTGCAATCACTCGGGGAGATAGGTCCATGGAATCAAGTCTTACGTCATCTGCTAAGTTTCGCAGTGCCTCATCAAAGTTGCCCTCAGCAGCATAGAGCAGACCCCAGTTCCTGTACAGCTTTGACTTAATGGCGTGGCTGGAGTCTGGCGTCTTTAGGACAGTCCACTGGGCTTGGGCCAGGTACTCCTCTGCCTGCTGCAACTTGTGAAGTCCTGAGGATATAGTATTAATCAAACATGTATATAATGCCTGGGGAAATATTCTGCAAATGATGCTAAAGAACCATATTCTCAACAGCACACTTAACTGGACACAAGGCTGAAACTTTTGGTGTAAGTCTGTTCATAAAAGTTGTCACACAAGTAAGCCAAGCGTTATCCCATTTCAGACACAAGGCTGAAACCTTTGGTATAAGTCTGTTCATAAAAGTTTTCACACAAGTAGGCCAAGCGTTATCCCATTGATGAACATTAAACCTTGGTTGCCTATTCCAGAGATTCATTAGACATACAACCTCAGACGAACTTGGTAAACAGTAGTTTGTGCCTCACACTACATAGTACTCATACCATGCTGGAGGGAAATAAACATTCACAACTGTTTTGTCGCATAATCATTTCATTTCTTTGCAACTGATTGACAAATTGCCCTACATCGACGTAAATAAGCACTGAATTGATCAGTGTTTTAGTAGTAGCCATGATAAAAAATCATGGGCGTACATACTCGAGCAGGATTCGAACCTACGACCTCCTGATCACCGGACAGGCGTCATCTCCACTAGACCATCGAGCTTTCGCCCGACAGCAAGTGTTGGTTCTATAGCATGCAGCGGGTACTGCTTTGTTATTCAAATTTCATGAAATTCTTCCGTCGAGATGTTTTCATTGCAACTGATTGACAAATTGCCCTACATCGACGTAAATAAGCACTGAATTGATCAGTGTTTTAGTAGTAGCCATGATAAAAAATCATGGGCGTACATACTCGAGCAGGATTCGAACCTACGACCTCCTGATCACCCGACAGGCGTCATCTCCACTAGACCACAGAGCTTTCGCCCGACAGCAAGTGTTGGTTCTATAGCATGCAGCGGGTACTGCTTTGTTATTCAAATTTTATGAAATTCTTCCGTCGAGATGTTTTCATTGCAACTGATTGACAAATTGCCCTACATCGACGTAAATAAGCACTGAATTGATCAGTGTTTTAGTAGTAGCCATGATAAAAAAATCATGGGCGTACATACTCGAGCAGGATTCGAACCTACGACCTCCTGATCACCGGACAGGCGTCATCTCCACTAGACCACCGAGCTTTCGCCCGACAGCAAGTGTTGGTTCTATAGCATGCAGCGGGTACTGCTTTGTTATTCAAATTTTATGAAATTCTTCCGTCGAGATGTTTTCATTGCAACTGATTGACAAATTGCCCTACATCGATGTAGGGCAATTTGTCAATCAGTTGCAATGAAAACATCTCGACGGAAGAATTTCATAAAATTTGAACATTTCATTTCTGCAAAGATGCTTTGAGACTTCACAGTATGGATTTACTCATTCCATCCTTTGCATTTGTGACAGTAGTCAGCATAAGAAGAAAAGGATTAAAATTAGCTGTCTTTCTTTTCATGTGAAAATAAAACAGATAATTAGAATTGATCAAAGTTTTGATCAGCACATCTTCACCTCATGTAGCATACCTGGGCCATGCAAAAGAAAATACATTTTGCAGTTTTTCTAAAATTGTTAAAAACGAGATGTGGAATGTACAGATAGACAGACAACTGTAACAAACAGCAAGCCTCCAGCACCCTTTGGGGCTGTTGCATGAAAGGTACATTCCTTCCACTAATGCTTGCAAAGATCAGATTTACATGGAATGCTAATTCCTTCAGAAAACACCAAAAACTAAAAGAATGAAAACACATTGTTGACTCAAATATCATGTATATTGTATCTATTACCAAAATTTGAATAGTATGACTTGTGAATTTCTGATGCAGTCACATTTGCTTGTGTACATACAAATTGTATGGAAAAAAAATACATATTCAAAGTTATCACATATAGAAATTGTATCAGATGGGTGTAACACCAATTGAAGGATAGTTATTTTGACAGAACTTACCAATACTAGCTTCAGCTAGGATGAGGTAGGATGGTACAAGCTCTATGCTGTCTAGCCCATGTACATCAATGCTGAACCTAAGTGTCTGCATTGCTGCTGGGACAGCCTGCTCATGCTTGCCTTCAAAGAGGAGTTTCTGTCCAGTGGTCCTTGTCAGCTCAATCATGTTTATCTAGTACGTGACAACGACCATTGAATGGAAATCAGAGCTATAAATGCATCACTGTATGCTACAGTCCAGAATACTTTTCACCTCAAAAGAAGCCATTTTCTTTACATTAAACCTTTTTTTACTGTCCTCCACAAGAGTTTATTTCATGAGTCAAGGAATGATTGCAATCATATAGTTTCTCAGAAATTGTTCATACTGTACACGTTTTATCCACAAATTATCTATAGTGTGAGTTTTACTGCTTAAAAGGCCAGATGAATGAAGTTCTACAGTATGTTTTGCTAAGTTTTGGAATTCCGTGAAAGTGCAAAACTACCCTGGTAAAGACAATGCATATTACAAAAGTGTTCTCTCCTTTCTATCTGCATTCACTGGAGAACTATCATACACAGCTAGTGTATTCAACAAAGTTCAAATTGGCCCCATATGAGTACAAGTACATCTCCATAATTATGAAAGCTTAATAAAATCAACCATTGGACCACTCTTGGATCACTTTCCACCACATAATAAAAACAACTGAGCCATTCCCTTTTGGCATGGAGTGAGGAAGAAGTCTTAGGAGCATGCAGCACTTACAAGTGAGTTTACAATAAATTCCACAGCTGTGTTTGGAGTATTGTGGCCTTTATTGTCTTCTCCATCTAAAAATACATTTTCATTTTTTTTAACAGCCCTGCATGAATCAATGCATGTTCCCTCTTTTCTTTTTGAGAGTCACAATCCTGTCTAATGTGGCATTTTGAAGGAACTGATCTCAGAAATAATGAAACATCAATTAATTTTTTTTAAAAAGTATTTACATTTATGCTGGAATGGGAAACCATTACACATTGTTCATTATTGATCATAAATTTTGGTATCCCGTTTTTTTGTTTTTTGGTTTTTTTTTTAAGTACTGTGGCATCTGTGCAGCGATGAAAAGTGAGGCAAAGAGTGCTTACCCTCCTCTCCAGCATATCTGCCTCCTGCTTCCGGCGCTGCTCCTCTGAAGACAGGAAGGAGACTTGCGTGGTTCTAAGAGGGATCAACAACTGGCAGATCTTCTCATGGATGCCAACCCAGTCAGCCTGCTGGTGTTCCACCCCACTGCCGACAAACACATACATATCACATAAAACAAAACAAAACAAAAAGGAAATATAAGGCCAAGTAAAAAAAGAAAGTAGTTTCTCGTCCAGGTTTTTTGAGCAAGGCGATGAGGGAGGTCCTTACTATTTGATATCTTACTATTTTTTCGAGGATTGCCAAAATGAAAGTAACATGTGTTTCTCGTCCGGTAATTCTGAGAAAGGTTTCGAGTGAGGGCTTTACTATTTTCTATTGTGTGTCCAATTTATGAAATGAAATATCACTCTGGTAGCTGTGTTATGAGAGACCAGGTCCCAAGTGTATGTCTTGCCAGCACTCTGTGCATTTTCAAACACATACTTGAAATGAAACTTCATGCATGCAGAAATACATTTGCTTTTCCTTTCCACTACTATACAGATATCAAGGGGAAATGACCATCTTAATACTGGTACACTGTATTTTGTGTTGTAATGGCATTTCTGATACCAGTGTACTTGCAATTCTGATGTATTGTGCTATTAATTGAAACAGGTATAAAACACTCTATCAACAAATGTACGACTGAAATAAATTCCATGATATTCAAAACACTGCTTTATTTATCATTGGTATTTGTGACCTTTTGAGTCCACACAGCTGCACTGTAGGCCTATCTGCATCTCTTCACAGTACAATTGTAGCACATTTAACTGGAAACTGGCTGGTACATGGATGTCAAAATGATACTGATATGGCATTATAGCATTAAATATTTAAAGATGTTTCTTCATGTTCTAAAAAGACATTTGATAATCACTCATCATTTGGATGATGAATGATTCAATCACACTACAGCCACAGGTGATACGACTCACGGCCGTGTCCATGAATTTACATCGTAAAGAAAAGTATCCCGCAGAAATACGAGACAAACCAGAATCCATGGAAAAGTTATTTATTTTGTAGATACACCCATTTAATAATTCTACATTGGCTGGAAAAGCGCATTCATTTTCTCTTCAAAATAGAATACATCGCCGTCAGATGCAACGTTAAGAGCAGAGTGTTTGGGCCTCTACACATTCGAATGTGTTCATGATCAATGCGTGCGTGCAGACAGCTGACAGACCAGGGGGATGGGGACCCTCGCAGCTACAGACACGCATACGCGGCCGGCACGGCCACTGCACTGGCACCGTACCTTCTGACACTGCACACACATGCACATAGTCACAATGACATGAAAATGTATACATACAAACTCGATACAATCCTCACAAGCATTTGTACAGTACAATTCATCCGCTTAAAATATGAGAAACGGGGAAAAATACGAACAATGCGCGAAATATGGGTAGAATATCAGCGATTGTTCGCAAAACAAATGAAGAGTTTGTTTGCAAAAACCGATAAGTCCATATTTGTCAAATGGAGATATTTGCGATTAAAGTACAAGAAAAATAAAGAGAATAATAAGAAAATTTTTGCTTCTTTTGACCATAACTTCAAAAATATACCTTTATATATAGTGACCAATATATCATTTAAAAGGTATTATTTTGTACTTTATGACAGAGACCGTACTTCAAAATCTTCAAAAATGGACTTATCGGTTTTTGCAAACAAACTCTTCAAATGTTGCCGCTATCACGTTCACGACGTACCGAGTGCACTGTACATCATCACAGCCCAGGCCCGCGCGCCCATCCAACTACAGTTCGAGCTCGCAGTGTGAAATGCATGCGTCATATTACATACGCACTACAGAAGCTAGTAACAGCTGTACGAAGTAGAGGGTTTAGAAATGAGAAATCACGACTGGTAGGTGAATTGTCGATGTTTTTTTCGGCGGCCGAAAAAAATAGTAAATATCAAAAAAGTCGATGCGGCAACTGAAATTCGATGCGGGCGGGGAGCGGACTGGGACGAGAATTATGAATTTCTTGGTATTTTCAGCGCCATTTTGAAAATAGTAAATAGTAAAAAAATTGATGCGGCGGCCAAAATCGATGCGCGCGAGGACGAGAAACTGGTTTCTTTTTTTACTTGGCCTAATCATGCGCCACAACAAAAATTATGAAAAAAAAAAAAGTTCAAAGCTTAAATGCCCTTCTGATCTAAAACTTTGTGGCAGAGGCATACAAGAAACAAATCACATGCTGAGTGGTTTCATTATTTATTGTTTCTTTATAGAGTCTAGACATTAACAATGTATAGAGGTCTACACTGTAAAGTCTACTATCAATAGGGCCTACTCATTGACCACCTATTTTTAGATCAACCACCTTCACAATGGCTTTCTTGCATCTATAAAATAGAAAGTATGCATGGGACAGCCAGAGCGCAATACACTATAATATTCAAACCTTGACCGACAAGTATACTATCTAATTCCGCGAAAAACTTCTCATTTATAATAATGACATATGCTGGGTCAGTTTTTCGTTTCTTTAGACAGACACCATTGATACATACGCTATTGTGGCTGTTTTCGACCGTTTTGGTTGAATGCAACTTCGACCCAGTTCCCCCCGCATAAAAAAAAAAAAAAAATTAGACATACTTGTCGGTCAAATTCAAACCCTACGGGAGAGTACAGCTAACACAATGCAAGAGAAATGAGAAGGGAATAGGAAAATAACATGAGGAAACACGAGGAAAAAGAACTGAAGAAAATCCTTATTTGTTAATAATTTAATACACATAATTGACGTTACCACATTTTTGCCATTCACTGGGGCTTTCTCGATTTAAAAAAAAAAAAGTCTACGTCACACTGACATGCTTTAATTTTAAATATCAATTCAGTGGAGAACAGGTGGTCGATTAAAATGATGAGCTTGCACTGGCGCACAGTAAAAACATGTCACTTGCGTTTTTCGCCAGTAGACCAGAATAGAATTCTACCAATACCATAATGAAATTAAATTAAGGTGAAACTGAGCAATATTTTCTAGGATATAAGGTGTTTAACGTTAATGAAAAAGTGGTTGATGAGTCATATGTTAGGGCCCTACTGTAACATTAGATCTAACGTTACTGATCTTTTCTTCTTATTTTTCTTCATCTACCCCTTCACTCCTGAAGGCTCTACTCTAGACATAATGTCTACTCTCTAACGTTAGACATAATGTCTACTTTCAAAGATATCAACGTCTCATGACAGTGGCTTGGACACACGTTCACGTGTAAACATACATTGTACCGTGTTTCATAATACATGGGACTAGTATGGATAGCGGTCCGCAGTAGCACCACCGCAGCGGCGTCAGGATCACACACAGATACAATGCACTGTACGTAAACTACGTTCAACTATATGACCGCTAGTGCGCTATGTTACTACAACTCTTTGCTACAAGTTCTTGTTTAACTCACCAGTAGTATGTAACTCTGCACCTTGTACATTGTACAAATGCTGGTTTCTGACACAATTCACACAGTAATTTAACGCCCTTTGGGTTTGCCAGAGGATTTAGAGTCATCTTGCTGTATATTTATGAAAATGTGAAGTATTTACTTCGCCTTTCGGATGTTCGGTGGCGGCTAGCGGCTTAGCGTAGTCCGTTGCTAGCCACTGAAGTTGCCAATTTAGCAAACACAAGCGCAATAAAGGTGTGTACCCCCTCACTGGGGAAAATCTCTTTGGTACCCCCCCCCCCCCCCCCCCCCCCACCGTCACACTGACGACGTCAGACACCGTACCAGCGAAGCATTCGCGATTGCGGAATCATATCGTGAACAGTACAGCGTACCAGTATACAACTCCTCTTTTAGTACTACCCCTCACTAAGTATTACTGGTGTATCCAATATTCTCTGCTGCTGTCAGAGAGTGAAATTCGAAGTACCGGTACATTTTCCTCTTTATGATATAGTCTCTTTGAAATAGTATAATGCTTTTCGTACGTACAGTTTATTATACGGTATCTAGGCCTAATCTAAGCATTTTCGTTTCATCAAATTACAGCCAATCGTACTCTCCTGATGGTGGATTCCCTCAAAACACGTCCCCTCCCCCTCAATGTCCTTTCTCCTCCCCTCCCTATCTTTCTCTCTCCATCTATGCATAATAAAATGCATGTAAATACATTATTTTCTTTTTTCATTTTTGAAGCGCCATGAGCACTGAAAAGTGGACCTGTGCGCTATACAAGTAGCCACTACTATTATTATTATTATTATTATTATTATTATTATTATCTAGATCTAGGGCCTATACAATGTATATCCCATGGGCCATAGAACCGCGGAGGCGCCGCCCCCCCCCCCCTCCCCCACGTTCCGAGGCGCCTGTATCCGTGTATCCACTCATCTGTTTATTCACAGTAGACCTACTCTGCACTGCAATTAAATTCTGTGATACAAGTACTGCATTTCCATCGAATAAAATATTTTGTTAGGAAAAGAGGCGATAGATTCCACATTATAGCTATTTACATTGTACAAGGACATTAATTTTTCTTATACATGTAGTTGATCGACAATTTTTCAAATATTCCACCCAAAAGTGTGCACTATAGATCACTGGATATAAATTCTCCCTCTTGTGTGGGAGCATTTGTGTGTGTTGGAGGGGGGGGGAGCCCCCCCCCCCCCCCGGTTCCACCGGCCATGCATAAGGCCAGCCCCCCCCCCCCCCAAAAAAAAAAATGATAATAATAATAATAATAATAATAATAATAATAATAGATAAATAAATAAGAAAATAAATAAATAACAATAAATAAATAAATGAATAAAATCTTGAAAACGGATCGATGTCACTGGTAACATTCATGTCGCTTGTGGGCCCCCTCACTTTGAAAAACGTTCCGCCGACCCTGTGTATCTCACTGGAGGAGAGGTCGCCGCGACTCGTGCGACTCAAAAGACCATTTGGAGACTGGAAAAGGTCTCCAAAATATAAAACGATGATAAGAGTCATGTTTGATTCTCTCGCGACTCGCGCACGAAGACATTATAGCTATAGCCTCTACAAAAGAGGCGTCGCTAAGACGTCGCGGAGACTGCCCGACCATTCGATTGGGTGTTTCAAAAAAGAATTTCAGTCAGTCTTTAAAGTTAATTTCAACTTAATACAGTACTATAATGTGTTTGTCTTCAGAGAAATATTCTAACTTCTTTATGAGAATGAAACTTTTTTCCATGCTGACATTAATATTTTTTATTTGATTTGATTTGATTTATTGGTTCCTGTATATATCATTGTACATGATTGTATACAATATACAACATAGAATAAGTGACAAAGAATTTTTTTCTGTAATTCTGGTAACAATTTGAAGTGGATTCCGAAAACATCACCAGTAAATAGCACTGAACAGGGAAACCAATAGCATAACTTTTAAGATCGACTTAAATTCTTTGTGAAACACTCCCTCAGGTCGCCACCAAAGGTCGCCACTTATATGGAATCCAAGCCAACATAATGAGATACCCACTTTAGTGTAGTGTTTTGGTTGTTTATTTGTTTGTTTGTTTTTTAAGACCATGTATGCATTATCACAAGCTCTTCAGTTGGTTCACCTGTTCATACTATAAATCTATAACACGTATACTTCAATTACCTTTCTTTTCTTTTTTTTCTCATTCAGTTAAGCCAGGGTTACACCAAAGCCGAATTCTCCCGAATTAATTTGGATCGATTCTGCCCGAATATGGCCTCAATCGGATGAATTCGGTGAATTCGGAAAATATTCGTCTCTGATTCGGGGAGCTCCCCGAATCAGAGACAAATAGGTTCCGAATAGGTACCGAATCAGAGCAAAATCGCCAATATGGCTATATTCGCGAGGCTATTCGGGTAATTCTGGCAGCTCAATCGACCTATTCGGCTGCTATTCGGCGGTATTCTGGCCTATTCGGCTCACTCGCCTGTATTCTGCTCTGTATTCGGGTAACGATTCGGATGGATAGGGAGGTATTCGGAGCTCTCTGGGCAGATTCGGCTCTATTCGTGATATTCGGGTCTATTTGGCTAGAATGATTCGGGCCGTTACTCCCTAATAATACGAATAGGCCCGAATCTGCCCAGAATGCCCCGAATTCCTCCCCGAATCCAACCGAATTCCATCCGAATACATCCCGAATGTGGCCCGAATGAAATTTGTCGGGGCCACATTCGGGAGTATAGTTTTGAGGGTGTTCGGCTGGTTTTGAACATTTCAAAAGGAGCCGAATCCCTCCACGAATGTTCCAGAATCCCTCCCGAATTTTCGCCCATTCGGGGAAGGTGAATAGAATGCTCCCGAATCCACCCGAATACGTGTATTCGGGTGGATTCGCAGCTGATTCAGCTCCGGTGTAACCGCGGCTTTAGGGACACTTCACTCGCTTTCAGAGTGAAATATTGCATAAGCTTTACATAACAATTTATGGTATTCATCAATACTGTTCAAACAAAGAATGAACTTACATAGACCAGATGACCAGAACGATCCGTCAATTAACACTTGGGAAAGCATCCATTTCATTACCTTGCACTGAATGTATTAACAACCTCTTTCTATTGATTTGCCAAACATCACTTTTGCTGTCAGGTGGATGTGCTGTACGGCAAGAGCAGCATTTATAAGGATTACATGATAAAATCATTACACCACAGATGCTTATCCCAGTGAATTTAAAAACCAACATGCCTGTTGGTCCAAACAAGGAGGTTTGAGAATGGAGTTCCAACTGGCTATACTGTCATTTTTATTTTGACGAACAAAAAGAATTCCACAGGTGCATTTGTGACTTTGATGGTCGGGGTTCAGATGCCGCCGTCTTTCCGAGCAAAGAGATGATACATTTTGGAACGCTAACATAATGTCGGCTATATTTTGTTTGTTTTTGTGTTAAAGAAAATTAAATTTCAGCTAATGATAAGGCATATGAAAAGGAAAGTAACTCCTGTCCAGGATTATGTCAAAAAGTGTAAATCTGAGCCGTACTTTGTGAAAATATTTGAACTACATCCTTAGGCCCTACTAAAGTCGATTTTATCATCTTTGCGATCACTTCCGACAAATGAAACTGATATAGTCATAATCTTCAAGTGTAGTTCTTAATTCATTTATATGTTAGATTAGTGTAAAAACTTGTAAAGTCGGGTAATTTTAATTCTTATTTCTTATATACCGCTCATAAGGGACAGCGAAAAGTAATAACCATATGATCATAAAGACATAATCTTCCATTGATAGTGACGAGTCATGATGCAATGCCACATGAATCAATTGTCTTCCTATCTGTGAGTCAGCTCCAGTTTAGCACATACTTCAAATATTTCTTAGTGGCGGCATCAAACACGGGATCAAAGGGAATAACACTGTTGTTACTCCATCTCTTGGACCTCCTTGGTCCAAATTACCTTTTTCTGCTCATGCTCAAAGTGGAACTCCGGACTGGCTTATAATGTAGGAAATGATGATATCTTGCTGACTTTTGTGGAAGCAATATTTAGAAATCATAAATGGTCCCACTCATTCTTAATGGACCGGTTTACCAAGTATTCAATTTTATGGATGTTGAATTTCCCTGAATTAGTTGCCAGGAGCTTTTCACATTTCACCCTATCAAGAAATATTGGTGTACTCTGGAAGTTGAAAGATCTCTTATCAGAACGATCCCTGATTATTTTATATAATTCTTTAATTTTGCCTCATATATTGTATTCAAATATTGTATGGGGAAATTGTAGTATTACTAAACTGAATTCATTGTATTTACTCCAAAAGCGTGCTATTCGTATTATTACTAATTCCACATATTTATCTCATACAGATCCTTTATTTCATCGTTTGCATACTTTGAAGCTTCAGGACATCCACATTTTACAAACAGGTATATTTATGTACAAGTATGCAACAAATCAACTTCCCTCTTTATTTCATAATATTTTTCACTTAAATTCGAATATACACACATATCCAACTCGCCGTTCGACAGATTTTCACCTTGTAAACCCCAAAACTGTTTTAGCTCAGAAATCAATTAGACATTACGGTCCCGATGTCTGGAATAACCTACCTGATCAGTGTACTTCACTGGTTTCCTTTAAAGCTCATTTAAAAAAGTATTTATTATTGAAATATGTTTCCAGTTAGTAGTCTTTGATCAATGTACTTTTTATTCTTTTTTTCTGAAGTCTCAGTAAGCCCTGATCCATGCAAAGTGGTTTTTTTTTTTTTCATTCCCTCCCGTTCCTTTCCTTTCTTTGATAATGATATTGCATACATTCATTAAAGCATATACCTTACCCCCAAAATAGGCATGCTACAGCCTTTATTCTCTCTTGCACTGTCACCTGCACACACGACGCACTGTCACTCGCACACACCTACACTTTTATTGTCTACTATACCATGCAACAGTCAATGGTGCCGCGTGCTGTTTTTTTTTTCTTTCTTCTTGTTTTAAAGCGCCAAGTCACTATTTTTCTTTTATGTTTTTTTTTCTGTAGCAAAATGTGTTTTGTGTATTAAGATTAAGAGTTTTATGAGTACATATATAATTGGTGTTGTATTACATTGGTATCACATATTCAGATAGGGCCTCATCCACGTCAAGCTCTGCTTATGATGACGGTCCCCTGTACTGATTTCTCCTTTGTTAATAGATACAGTATGCCTTAATATGTTATTTTGATTCATAATTATGCCACTTCAGATTGAATGTTGTTACGCAAATGATTTTTCTTTGTATTGATTTGTATGTATCTGTATCATTTTGTTTTCATTTGCAATTGTATTCGGAGAAAGAAAATGCAGAAATAAACCAAACAAACAAACAAACATTATCTGTTTCAGTTTTATGCGTTTCAATACTATCCCGTGATAGTCTGGGTGCCAAAGCGACTTTTTGGGCCTAACCTTGTTTTACCGTCCACCCAATGTTTTTTGATGGTTTTACCCTATTTCGGGGGTGCTGAATCCGAATCTGGATGATGCAACTTTTGCATCCTTGAGGATTTTGAGATATTCAAGATGGTCGCCAATATGGCCGCCGGAACTGGAAATTCCCACGTATTTTCTTCTAAATGGTGATAGATTGAAAACAATCGACAGTTTTACCCTATTTCGAGGGTGCTGAATCCAAATCTGGATGATGCAACTCTTGCATCCTTGAGGGTTTTGAGATATTCAAGATGGCCGCCAAAATGGCCGCCAAAACCGAAAATTCCCACGTATTTCCTTCTAAATGGTGTGAAATTGAAAATAATTGATAATTCTATCCTATTTGGAAGGTGCTGAATCCGAATATGGATGATGCAACTTATGCATCCATGAAATTTTTGAGATATTCAAGATGGCCGCCAAAATGGCCGCACCAATTAAATCCAGAAATTCCCATGTATTTCCTTCTAAATGGTGAGAAATTGAAAATAATTGATGGTTTTACCCTATTTCGAGGGTGCTGAATCCGAAACTGGATAATGCAACTCTTGCATCCATGAAGTTTTTGAGATATTCAAGATGGCCGCCAAAATGGCCGCCAATTAAAAATGGGAATTCCCACGTATTTAATTCTAAATGGTGAGATATGGAAAACAACTGATGGACTTGCCCTATTTTGAGGGTGCTGAATCCGAATCTGGATGATGCAACTCTTGCATCCATGAAGTTTTTGAGATATTCAAGATGGCCCCCAATTAAAACCGGAAATTCCCACGTATTTCCTTCTAAATGGTGAGATATGGAAAACAATTGATGGTTTTGCCCTATTTCGAGGGTGCTGAATCCGAATCTGGATGATGCAACTCTTGCATCCATGAAGTTTTTGAGATATTCAAGATGGCCCCAATTAAAACCGGAAATTCTCACGTTCCTTCTAAATGGTGAGATATTGAAAACAATTGATGGTTTTGCCCTATTTCGAGGGTGCTGAATCCGAATCTGGATGATGCAACTCTTGCATCCATGAAGTTTTTGAGATATTCAAGATGGCCGCCAAAATGGCCGCAAATAAACCGGAATTTCCCACGTATTTCCTTCTTAATGGTGAGATATGGAAAACATATCATATTGTGATAGTGATGTAGAGAAGTGTACTGAAATTACCCAATAATCCATGAGCAGTTTTAATCTCTTCATCCATGAACACTCAAATTGGTTATTTGGTTTATATTGATGGTCTTGATGACATTGTTGAAGACACGAGTGGGACATTTTCATAGTTATGCTTCAATTTTTTTTTCAATTATGATGTAACATTATATATGTGTATAAAATATATAGTATGTATACGTACATATAATATATTACAAACACACACGAGGGGACGGTCATATCACAGGTAACGCGAAAAAAATTGAGTAAAAAAACAAACGACAACATGGAAGGTAATAATTTAAGTATAAGAAAATGTTAAGGAGTTTCCGTTCATACAGGACATTTAGATGTCCCAAAACCTTCAAAGACCTTCAGCACCCCCGTAATAGGGTAAGACCATCAATTTATTGTAAAAATTTTACCATTAAGAAAAAATATATTAACATTGGAATTCTGCCACTTACTTTGGCTGTCATCTTGGTCGTCTAAAAACCCTAAGGAATGGATCAATTTCAACAACCAAGTTTCGAGGGTGCTGAATAGGGTCTAAAATTTTCCAATTTTTTACAGTTATATTGGCGGTCATCTTGGACATCTCAAAAACCCTTAAAAAGAATACGAAAGTTGCATCAACCAGGTTCGGACTCAGCACCCTCGAAATAGAGTAAAACCGCCAAATGTTTTCAATTTTACACCATTTAGAAGGTAACAGAGGGCTTACATGGAAAATTTCGTTTTTAACGGCCATTTAGGGGCCATTCTGGCGGCCATCTTTATTATCTCAAAACCGTCAAGGAAGCAAGAGCTGTATCCTGGAGCTTCAAATTCAGCAAACTCAAAATAGTGTAGACCACCAACTGTTTTATATTTTACACCATTTAGAAGGAAATAGGGGGTCTACATATGAATTTCCGTTTTTGGCGGTCATTTTTGGCGACCATCTTTATCATCTCAAAACCCTTAAGGATGCAAGAGTTGTATCCTGAGCTTCGGATTCAGCACACTCAAAATAAGATAAAAACCACCAATGGCTTTCAATATATGGGAACTTCCGTTTTGGGTGGCCATTCTGGCGGCCATATTGAATATCTCAAAATCTTCAACAATGCAGGAGTTGCATCATCCAGATCCTCATTCAGCACCCTCGAAATAGGGCAAAACCATCAATTGTTTTCAATTTCTCACCATTTAGAAGGAAATACGAGGGAATTTTCGGTTTTGGCGGCCATTTTGGCGGCCATATTGAATATCTCAAAAATCCTCAAGGAAGCAAGAGTTGCATCATCCAGATTCGGATTCAGCACCCTCGAAATAGGGTAAAACTATCAATTGTTTTCCATATCTCACCATTTAGAAGGAAATACGTGGGAAATTCCGGTTTTGATTGGCGGCCATTTTGGCGGCCATCTTGAATATCTCGAAAACTTCATGGATGCAAGAGTTGCATCATCCAGATTCGGATTCAGCACCCTCGAAATAGGGTAAAACCATCAATTGTTTTCAATTTCTCACCATTTAGAAGGAAATACATGGGAATTTCCGGTTTTAATTGGCGCGGCCATTTTGGCGGCCATCTTGAATATCTCAAAAACTTCATGGATGCATGAGTTGCATCATCCAGATTCGGATTCAGCACCCTCGAAATAGGGCAAAACCATCAATTGTTTTCCATATCTCACCATTTAGAAGGAAATACGTGGGAATTTCCGGTTTTAATTGGCGCGGCCATTTTGGCGGCCATCTTGAATATCTCAAAAACTTCATGGATGCATGAGTTGCATCATCCATATTCGGATTCAGCATCTTCCAAATAGGATAGAATTATCAATTGTTTTCAATTTCACACCATTTAGAAGGAAATACGTGGGAATTTTCAGTTTTGGCAGCCATTTTGGCGGCCATCTTGAATATCTCGAAACCCTCAAGGATGCAAGAGTTGCATCATCCAGATTCGGATTCAGCACCCTCGAAATAGGGTAAAACCATGAATTGTTTTCAATATCTCACCATTTAGAAGGAAATACGTGGGAATTTCCAGTTCGGGCGGCCATTTTGGCGGCCATCTTGAATATCTCAAAATCCTCAAGGATGCAAGAGTTGCATCATCCAGATTCGGATTCAGCACCCCCGAAATTGGGTAAAACCATAAAAAAACATTGGGTGGACGGTAAAACAAGGTTCAGCCTCTGGCACCCAGACTATGAGTGAGACGTGTCCCCTATATTCATCATGAACATGATAAGTAATGAGTTTTAGGACAATTTAACATCCTGACATCTTCGATTTAACTTTCCCGACCAGGACACCAAAGTTTAGTGGTTTCTATATGAGTTTTCTATATCTTTCTCACGGTGCTTCCGGCAACCTCACGAAACTATAACCTCTTGTCATTGACATTATGGCGATTACTCTCATAATCTTTGCAGAATCAAGTTTTACGGTATCTTTTCCACATTCTGAAAATACGTACAAGGTTTTCGGCAACTATTCACGGTATCTTTTTCACACTGAAAATACGCACAAGGTTTTAGACAACTATATACAATTGATCGAATTTCTGAAATTATACATGGAACATGAACAGCAGATGACAGCTGTTACCTCATTTTCAATATTTTTGAAAACTATCATAACATTGTGCAAACGCTGTCATCTTTAATCGGCAGTCTTTCAAAACTTGGGAGCAATGGGTTCCCTTCCCATGCTGTCGCCGTAGATGGCAGCAATCATCTATCACTCGAGCGTTGATCAGAATTCTTGGTGGAAAGCAAGGCGATTCAGCCTCGCGTCAGACCAATTTGACTACACAGTGGACCTCTACACAGAGAAACTGCCTTCTGTTTGGAGCATGATTTTAATTATTCATGAGCAGAAGGGATTACATGCAGCCCGTGTATGACGTCAATATAGCGACAACGCCTCGCCCAGATATGCACTTTTGTCAAGGCGTTTCTAGTGGAGAATAAGAGCGTGCTTTATCTTTTTTTTAATCTGCCCCACTTTCGACGTCATGCCTCCGTCTTCTCTTTGTCTACTCGCCTCTCTCCCCCTCTTCCTCAACCCCTTTTTCTGTCTTTGCCATCATGTCCACCTCTATCCATCTCGCGCAGGCCCCACCCCCCCCCCCCACCGTCTCCAATATCCCGCTTTCCAGTATTTTCATACCTTCACGCGGTATTTCTCTCAGGTTAGAAAACATGTATCATAAGTTATTTTGTCGGTTCATTGGAAGAGAAAAACATTGTAAACAGTAATGACTAAAGGATTATGATACTGATTCTAATGATAACGATAACGATGATGATGATGATTATAATGATGGCTACTATTCTTCTGATAATGGCACGTTATTTTCTTCCATATATATTTATATATATATATATATATATATATAATTACATCATTATCATCTATTGTTATTAAGATTTGTTATATCATTGTAATTGTTATCATCACTGTGATTATTATTATCATTAGACGAAGTAGTGACAGGACTTTACTGATTCATCATCATAATCATTATTCTCGCTGTCATAATTGTTATAGTTATTATTGCTATTTTAATTATTATTTTGATTAATAAGAATGTTAAGGAGAAATTAAGGAGATAACCATGCGCAGAGGGCCTGACTGTGATAACTGAAAACATATCCATGCCATCCACATTGAAGGAGGGCAGACCATAGAGGGAGCGTCCCTCGCCATCAAACCTGCTCATCATCATACGTGGCCCAGATGCAAGGTCAAATGAAAAAGGAAATCCACCAGAAGGACTAGATTTTAAATCCAGCTGTTTCGTTTTGATTTAAGTACATCTGAAACTGGTCGAGACAGCTGTACGCTGTATGACTCGTCTGGAAGGGAGATTCATAAGAGAAAGCGATATGTGGGAATCATCGGGAGATAGAGGATTCCTTAATTTTGATATCGTTTCCAGATCTAACAGAAAGGTGATGGGTTGGTAGCAAGTTAGGACCATGGAGCTACTAACAGACATGGAGCTACGAGTTCTCTGTTAGTAGCTCCATGTTAGGACCAAGTCGTGTAGCCTCCGTTGCTAAGCAAAGCACTGTATAAGACGAAACGAAAGACGAATACCACAACGTGAATTCACTATGATGTACTTGCATTATGAACTGTTGACCTATTCTGTGCCAGGACTTCGGACAGAGTGCACAATGGGTTTTGCTTTGTTTGTTTGTTTGTTTTGTTTTGTTTGATTTGTTTGTTTTGCTTTGTAGTTATCAATCATCACTCAAGGCACACAAAGAGTCATTAAGAGGTACAGGAATTGTTTTTGCCCCATGAAATTCAGGTTAATGCGTGGGTTAACATTTCCTATTATATACAGAATGCATGTAATAGGCATACACAACTGCGCTGCTTGTTGGAACTCATCGAGTATACTAAATGGTGGGGTTCTTCAAAAGTCAATATCAATCTTATTCTATCTACTTTGTGTCCACGACATGCCAATCGTTTTCAGCATGTCACTCTTGTGATATATTTCCATGCAACTTACTGCACATGGATGTATTTTCGCTTCCCATGTAAAAGTGCTACCATTAAGACTGCATGGATCATGAGCTAGACAGCGTATTTACACATTTCAAACTCTCTGTCCAATAATACATAAACGTACACAGATATCCAAACAGTTACCAACTCTCCTTTTTTTTATATGACAGGTTATCAAAGGAGCTCTGCACACCACGAATGAGAAAAAAAAAAATCATGACTATTTTCTCAAGGCTGCGTACAACGTTGCAATTATAAAATGATCCTGTTTCATAGAGGCATTTTGACCACTATGGCCCAAATTCACGAAGGTGGTACAAATGAAACCATGGTTTAAACCATGGACAAAAACCATGGAGCGCCAAGTGTCGCACCAAATATTTCGTTACGAAATTGGTCATTTCGTCGACAAAATGGCCGTTTCGTTAACGAAACTATCATTTCGTGGACGAAATGTTCATTTAATTACAAAATGTTGTCATTTCATTACAAAATAATCATTTCATCGACCAAATGACTGATTTCGTAACGAAATATTCCATGCGACACTTGGCACTCCATGGTTTTTGTTCATGGTTTAAACCATGGTTTCATTTGTACCACCTTCGTGAATTCGGAGCTATGAGTTTACATAAAAATTGCTACTACCATTAACAAAAAAAAAAAAAAAAAAAAAAAACCACCCTGAAACACAGCTGATTGTTGCAGCGCTGGTGCTATAGCAGTAATGTTACTATGTGTTGCAATTCATATTAGAGCTTGATAACACGAGGTTCGAGAGGATGTGGCCTGTATTCAGCAACCCACAAGCTGTGCGCGCGCAGTTTGTTGCCATGGCAGCTGCAATTATAAAGATGTTGTTAAGTCTCTGTGTTCAATGAAGTCCAATATTTTATCATCATGTCGGCTTGTCGCCGTTTCCTTTAAGGGCTGAAATAAACACATCAGGTATATCAAGTCAAAATATGGAAGACCTTCCTTTTCCGCTCGGATAACCGAATGTGACAGCTTGTTTTACTGTATATTATTTGTCCGTTTGATGTATTGTGATGTTACGCTATATCTTACAACGAAACATAACAGGCACATAATGCCTTCATGAGCATGGACAGAGCTACTGTTGTCATCATCGCTGGCACCCTTCCTTACACTTTTGTCATCTTCGCCAGCGGAGTAGTGTTTTGTCGGCATTTCCTTGTTTGTCTGTGTATGTCATCAATATCACCTTTAAAGCTATGGACAGATTTCTATTAAATTTTTATTAGGTTCCATGTATATATAGTGAAAGGAATAAGAGTAGTTGAATAGTTTTTTTTTAATATATATTGATTTTAATTACTACCCTGAATCAATATCTTTAAAGAACTTCTCACTACAATGGGATAAGGGCATTTTCAGGATTTGTGCATGTCGGAACAGCAAACAAACTGCAATGAAATGCATAGGATCACGCAGTAGCCATCGGCAAGTACACGGTTGCAACATCCCCACAGCCACAGTCATTAATAAATTGCAAAAACAATGTGATGTGTCCTGTTGCCGAGATTTGTGCATGGTCATACTCATCAGGTCTCTCTTTGTTAAGCTGAAATCTTTGTTCGCAGTCACTACTCCGAAGACGCAGGAGGTGAAACAACCAGGAAACAAGGAAAAGTAGAAATTACGCAGTGCGTAATATATGTCCCCGCCGGAAGTAGCTGTAGCAAAATGTGCAATATAGGTAAAAAATCAAGGTCAAAGGTCAAAGAAGTCAAAAGTCAAAATTCTGTGTAAAAGTTTTGAAGCCCTCACCTAGTGCCATCACATAAAGCAAACGGAATCGAAATCGAGTTAGAAATGGCGAAGGAGTAGCATTTTGTAGCCAATCTACAATACAGGTCAAAAATCAAGTTCAAAGGTCAAAGAAGGCAAAGGTCAAAATTCTGTGTAGAAGTTTTGAAGCCCTCACCTAGTGCCATCACATAAAGCAAACGGAATCGAAATCGGGTTAGAAATGGCGAAGGAGTAGCATTTTGTAGCAAAATGTACAATATAGGTCAAAAATCAAGGTCAAAGGTCAAAGAAGGCAAAGGTCAAAATTCTGTGTAGAAGTTTTGAAGCCCTCACCTAGTGCCATTACATAAAGCAAACGGAATCGAAATCGGGTTAGAAATGGCGAAGGAGTAGCATTTTGTAGCAAAATGTACAATATAGGTCAAAAATCAAGGTCAAAGGTCAAAGGAGTCAAAGGTCAAAATTCTGTGTAGAAGTTTTGAAGCCCTCACCTAGTGCCATCACATAAAGCAAACGGAATCGAAATCGGGTTAGAAATGGCGAAGGAGTAGCATTTTGTAGCAAAATGTACAATATAGGTCAAAAATCAAGGTCAAAGGTCAAAGGAGTCAAAGGTCAAAATTCTGTGTAGAAGTTTTGAAGCCCTCACCTAGTGCCATCACATAAAGCAAACGGAATCGAAATCGGGTTAGAAATGGCGGAGTAGCATTTTGTAGCAAAATGTACAATATAGGTCAAAGGTCAAGGTCAAAGGTCACAACTGAAATTCTGTATAGAAGTTTCAAAGCTCCCATGTAGTGCTATCATATAAAGCAAACAGAATCAAAATTGGCTCATAAATGACAGAGAAGTAGCAAATTTAACATTTTGATCACACACGGACGCACACACGGACGGACGGACGGACGGACGCACGGACACACACACGTACGGAGCCCGTTTCATAGTCCCCTGCTCGAACTCGTTCGGCGGGGACAACTAGAATGGAGAACAAGACGAATCGATATTGCGATAATTGCCTGTACAACGTACGCTGTACTAACACTAAGGTCCAAAGATCCTATAAGATAAGGTCCTAAGATCGTGTTACAGTTTATATCATTCTGAAGGTTTGCTAATCCAAAAACTGAAAAAGGTTCGTTATTCCGAATTTTCGTCAATCCGAAAGCCGAAATCCGAGCAAGGTTCATTCAATTCCGAAGGTTCGTCACAAATACGCTTTTTTTTTTTTCATTTTCGGAGTAACGCACCTTATATATCACGAAATTACGAATTTTATTTCATTTTTGAAATTACGAACAATCGAATTGGGTGGATCCAAGAATTCCGTAAACGGTAAACGGGGTGGGCTTAAAGCAGTTTATATTTCTGGTTCCACTTCCTGGTTTAATCAGCTGACAAGCAAAAACAAAAAACAAAAAACAAAAACCCCAACAACAACAACAACGACAACAACAAAACAAACAAACAAACAAACAAAAGGCCTTAACAGGAATTTTCTCGTACCACTTCCGGGATTAATCGGCCGACAAGCAAAGACTGGAACAGATAGGTCTAGCTGTTGGCATCGAAGCTTTTCGAAGGCTATTATAGGCTTTGACACTATAGGTAAGTTCCCAAGCCTGGAGAGTTCTCGTGAGAGGTTTATCAAATAGGCCATTGCCATCTGTATTTTGTATAATCGTTGAAATTTTGTACATTTTCTTAGTTTGTCAAAACAATACCCAACATATTAATAGATTAGACTGATTTTAATCGTTTTGTCATTTTGCGTGATTCCTTCTGGTCTGAAGTGTGCGTGTCGTAACAATAAAACACAGTTTTTATTTGTTGAATCGCACCTACCTTTCCAAGAAGTAACGAGAAGATGACAAAGGACGGGAAGGATGATGTAGTAAATGATATTTGATATGATAGCTCAGAAGTTAATGAACTCCCGAAAAATGTGTGTGTGTGTGTGTGGGTGGGTGGGTGTGTGTGTGTAAATGCGCTCTACCTTGCAAGAGATAAATTCTGCAAAGAGCTTGTATACAATATTGTATGCTTGTTGAAAATAAAGTGATTTTGTAGAAGATTATAAGCTCAAAAAATGGTGTCTGACATTTTAACCGTTAGAATCACTGGAAATTTGGTATGGTACACATTGCTTTGAGAGAAATTGAATGAGAGAAGAGAGAGAGGGGTGGGGAGCATCGGATGATGTGGTAAAAATGGGCAATGAAAATGGATATAGATGGAATTATGACGTGGAAAATAGATACTTAGTAGAGTTTTTGCATAGATAGATAGGCACTTTACAAAACAAAAAAGAGAACATTATAAAACATGACACGTTCACAGGCGTAACCCACATCCATCAATGCTATTATACAAAATAGTTGCCTTGAGAGCTTCTGGTTAAAACTATGGGTAAAGTTGAATCCAAAATAGTACTATTCACTGAGGGCGCAGCCCTGAAGTGATCAAATAGTACTTTTGGAGGTACCGAGACATTTTAGTTTTAACAAGAATCTCGAAATTAGGCAGAGTAGATTTGTTTTAAAGTTTGGATAAAAAATGTAAACAAAAGAAAGGGAAATGCGTGTGGTGGCGTGGATACGATGTTGTGCTAGGGATCTTATACACTGACCGTCGCGAAGCAGCGCACGATGTCAGAATTGCATTGCGATGTTTTGTTAGAAATATTGCTGCATTCTACAGAGTGACGTTACGAAGCAGTGCACAATGTCAGAATTGCTTTATGATGTCACAATTGTTTTGATAGAAATTTTTACATTCCACGGAGTGACGGTACGAAGCAGTGCGCGATGTCCGAATTGCTTTATGATGTCACAATAATTGTTCTGTTAGAAATTGTTACATTTTACAGAGTGAATGTACGAAGCAGTGCGCGATGTCAGAACTGCTTTATGATGTCACAATTGTTTTGTTAGAAAACTTAGAATTGTTACATTTTACAAAGTGACGACGGTAAGAAACAGTGCGTGATGTCAGAATTGCTTTATGATGTCACAATTGTTCTGTTAGGATTGTTACATTCCACAGAGTGACGGTACAAAGCAGTGCGCGATGTCAGAATTTCTCAGTATGATGTCACAATTGTTCTGTTAGAATTGTTACATTTCACAGAGTGACGGTTAGAAGCAGTGCGCGATGTCAGATTTGCTTTATGATGTCACAATTGTTTTGTTAGAAATTGTTACATTTTACAGAGTGAATAAAAATGTACGAAGCAGTGCGCGATGTCAGAATTGCTTTGTGATGTCAAGATTGCTTTGTGCCATCATTTTGCAAAGTACTACTACTAGTTCGCCATGGAGTGTCAAACATAACATTCTGACACAGCTAAAAATACTCCCAATCACCTGAAACCCTTTCAGCCAATAACTAGGATAACTTTGTTATCCAAAATATTATAAAGCTCTATATTTTGCCTTGAGGGGGTTTTAATTAAAACTATGGGCAGAAGTGACTCCAAACAGTGATACTGAATATTCACTGAGGAGCTCAGCCCCAAAGTGAATAGTACTTTTGAGGGAACCGAGGCCCATAGTTTTAACCAGAAACTCGAAATAAAGGAGAGCATACCTATTTCATATTTGGGGGAAAAAGAACATAGGAGGGGAAATGTGAGTCGAAAGTTGTGTGGTGGATGCGATGTTGTGGGGGATCCTACACAGAGACCGTTCGGAACAGGGCGCTATGTTACACTGTTTTTATCAAATATTGTGCTATTTGACAAAGTAATCGTACGAAGCAGCGCGCGATGGCAAGATCGCTTTGTGATGTCACAGTTCCACAGTTGCTTTGCTAGAAAATTGTTACGTTTTACAGAGTGACCGTATGAAGTAGGGTGAGGTGTCAGAATTGCTTTGTGATGTCACAATCTCTTCCTGACATCATTTCACAAATAGCATACCATGGTATGTCAAACAGGACAACATTCTGAAATAGTTAAATATACAGTGTACATGGATATCAAAAATATTCCAAAGTATGAATATTGATATACGCACATGCATTCGAACACCCAACTTTTAAAGACCATTTTCAACGGTAATTTTTGTCGCTATTATCACTTTTCTTTGTTCCGATTTCGACCTAAAGTTGTGTGAAATGAATAGACATATGATTATGATCATTACACCTTGAAATGAACACTGAATAATACGACATGCTTGTCAACCTAGATTGACAAGATAAACGATTGAAATTCAGTAGAGACAGAATTACATAACATATATAAAAGTATATATATATATGTATATATATATATATATATATATATATATATATATATATATATATGTATATAGTATATAATTGAAAAGTATATGAAAATATAGCTACGGTATTCTGTCAATTTGAAGACAAACAGTGCATTTACTTGTCTTCTTTTTACCTCGATTCCTGGTTATCTTCAGCATAATCGACTGCAGAAATAGCTGTGGGTTTTAATGTTCCCGTTACGTGATATCATGAATATTACAAACTCTACAAACACTCACCTGTTGCACGGACGCTACCAAAGGAAACACGCAGCATGACGAAAAGCATTTTTGTTATACCAATAAAAGCAAACTGAGAAAAGCGGGGGAATGGTATTAAAGGGATAGTACAGTATTGGTGGAGATGAGAAGTGGGCTTTTAACTTTTTGTGAGATACCAATAAAACACTTATGATATAGTAAAGAGTATACCATTTTAAGAGGAATTCAAAGTTTATTTGATGAAAATCAGGTTTGGGATGACTGAAACATCCAAAAACAAAGTAAAACAAAGCAATCGTAAAAAAGTGTGGGTCCCACACTTTATTAGAATCGCTCTTTTTTGGATATTTCAGCCATTTCAAAACCAATTTTCATCAAATAAATGTTGAAATCCTCATAGAATTACATGCTCTTTCATATTTCAGAAGAGGTTTCTCATTATCTCACCAAAAAATGTTAGAAATCTGATTTAGGTCTCAACCAAAACTATACGATCCCTTTAAACATTCGTCATGGAATTGTACAAAATGCATGACAAGTACTATATGCGTCGAGATCCCGACGGTGAAACACTGAAGCAAAATTAGTCTGTGAGAACATGCGTCTATTCGACAATCGATGTAGAAATGCGCAGTCCCATTCTGTTTACATAGCAAGCCGTTATCAGCTAACCTATAAACCATATAATGGACCTTGCCAATCTGATGACATTTTTCCAAAGCTAAAATACGACTGAAACGACTACGATTTTTGTTCTCAATAGACCATGACTTCTTATGGGTTACTGTACGTGAGCAAGGCAACTTGGATGAGATTATGTGTGAAGACGTAAATATGACAAAATATAGTCTGCAAAGTCAGACTACATAGCCAGGAGTCGTGGACAACGTAAGGCGAGCGTTCCACTGAGCGCTATCCTCTGGGTATGGGATTCAAAGTCTTTGCCTTTACCTTCATCATGACATATGTGATGCGCTCCGTCGGAATGAGTCAAAAGTCGCAAAAAATGAAATCGTAGTTATGCCTATATGCGAATTCTACAGACTCTAAGCTTTACACTGATATGTAATACAACTCATTTCGACATCCCTATAGATCATAAAAACGAATATTAACTGCGCTTATGATGTCAGTCCATTTTCTAAATAACGGAGAAAATCGCTCTCAAAGTTCAGGCTATGTTCAAGCTCACAACCAGTTTCTTTCACGGGACGAAACAATACAACAGTCCTGCTTAGCGACAGCGTTTACGCTCCATCGCACGCACTACCGTATAAGGCGATAGCTTGGGTGTGTAAGATCATTAACCAATCGCAGGACAGGTCTATCATTAACGATTCTGACCAATACGGCAGCCCGAATGTAAACTTCGGTGCGTTTGTGTCCGTGGCGCTGCCGCCGCATGAATGAGTCGGTACGCGTTGTGTGTCGGCTGCGGTGTAGTTTGCCGCAAGTTTTTAACTCACAAACAATAGGAAACAGTTGAAAGAAAAAAAGGCACGCAATGCGTATTACGAGAAGCGTCTTTTAGCGAGGGCGTTGATCGCTTCCATTCTCCTCCCACGTTGTTGTCAATGGAAACTAGAGAGGATGCGTTTAGCAAGTACCAATACCTAAATAGAACCTGAGAACCAATTGTAGGCGGGGGTTCAAAAGACAGTATCGGTAGAAAAAGTCAATGAAGTTAATTAACGATGGTCGTCTTTTGAGATCGTGTTCTTTGCGTGTACTAAAAGCCCTCAAATTACGCACATGGTCGTAATGTTGCAGAGCATCAAAGACTGCTTTCGCGTCTGTTCTACTGCAGCTGTATACAGCCGTAACATTCTGAATTCACGCCATATTAGGCACATTTCCTGTATAGGCGTTGCGTGCACAGTAATTATCGCTTATCACGCTTGCCAATGCTGCACATACTATACGTATGAGAAGCAAAGGTTGATGTAGGCTTGATAGCTTCACGTTGGGTTTATATAATTGTATCATAAATATACTTCTTATTCTCAGTCACTTTTGTAATACCATAGCATAATCAAAGAACCATTAACTTGTAGCTTAAGCTTAATGTGTTTTTTTTTTTTTTTTTTTTTTACATCACATTTGCAGTTACAATCTCTCTGCATTTGAGAAGTGGAGTATAGATAATTATACTGACAAATAATCGGAGTTAGTACTTAGGCCTTCCTCACTTCGTTTTGTATTCACAAACCTTACTAGAATAAATGATTGCTTGATTACTTTCGGGTAAAGGAACCACCGGAAAAGGAACCGCATTTAATTTTCTTGTTAACGAACCTAAGCTAATAGCGAACCATATTTCATTGTGTGATTAACGAACCTTCAGAATTATCAATTGTTTTACTCCCCCCCCCCCAAAAAAAAAGGCATTTCAATGTCATGCGTTGTCAATATAGTGATAAAAGGCCCGTTTTTATTTCGTAGTGTGTCTCAGTACTCCTGTGCTTATTTTTAATGATGTGCCTCTCTTTATGATTGCGATTGATGTTCAACTATTTCTTTCCCGCAAGCTTGAAAAGGAAGAAGCTAAGATTCATGCAAGGAGACGAGTTTTCTTCCATGAGATACAATCATTAAGACATTCCCGAAAGTTATGTGATTGCTTATGTGCTAAAGAATTGTATCCATTACATGTATCAGGCACTATACAAAACGGTTGAAATCTGCTGAAAGTCGAACTTCGGTTTGTTTGTTTTTTTAAATTTCATTTCCATTTCAAGCGGGGATAGACTAGAAATTAGTTTGTCTTTACTGGCAGGAGACATTAGTTTTCCAGTACATACTCCGCATTTAAACAGTCGCCATATTTTCGTGGTCAGAATCAGATAATGGACACGTGATATATTATAAAAATGAAAATACAAAATAACGAACACGCCACATGTACAAACATTATAAACTTCAATGAATTATACTTACCTGTAATATTCTGCATAAAAAACAACCACGCCAATTAAATAATTTAATAGAATTAATAGAACACACAGCGATATCATGCATGACAGATCAAATCAAGTTCAATTGGTGAGAAAGCTAAATGGAGTTAAAAAGTTGACTTCTCTTCGTTTCTCTTTCAATTTATGAAAACAGAATTACATTGTATATTTATTGAAGCGGATTGTCTCTGTTGCGAACGATCGTCATATAGCATTGTTAGTCTTCTGCGCAAATCCGAATCCCTAAATACTTTAATTTTTGCTTGATAATGTAATAACCCTTATAACCCTTATATGTGTCATTTTCGTTGCGACATCACTTAGGAATTAGAATGTATGAAGATAATCGTTAGTCATTTATTTTGCGCTATTATTATAGCATTTACATTTTCCAACTGTTATTGACAGTATTATGTTACTGTATGGTTACGATTACGAATGTTGGTTATGAATTCAAAAGACTGGTTCATTAATCGAACTATAAAGGTATAACAGCTGTTTTGAAAGTGGTTCGGTACAAGTTAAAAACGCAATCGAAGTCATCGTCATAGGGGGAACTGATAGCTCTAGAAAACTTGTTTAGGCCAGTAAAGATTGCCGTATGCAATCTTTGTAGAAAGTTTTGACTTAGGCCATCTTTTTGAGTATTTTGAGATATTATATAAAGAATTATTTGTTTTGATTATGTCAAGAACTATGAGAATGAAAAGGCGCGGACACCCCAACAATGTCGTAGTTCGATTAGACATGATGGGTAAAGTGAATTCATGACTTGACTATAATCCTTACTGAATTGATGATCACTTCTGTAAACCATCAGTTAAGTCTTGTAAATGATACCTTTGTAATCCTAGTCAAAATTCTTTTGAGCGATGAGACGAAAACCAACAACCAAAATGCCATGTATCATCCCTCGAGATTCCAACATTTGGCGTCACCCGACCAACAATAAGTGACGAATCAAATGGAACATTATGTTGTGGGATAGCAGACTGTGTTACGACTTTTAAATGTTGCGAGTAATTGTTAAAAAAAAAGAGAAAATGAGGCGAAGTTCAAGAAATTAGAAAAAAAAAAAACACGTAAATGCAGGCGATCATGTTTGATTATCAAAGTAAGAGATTACAATCGGCCATGCGGATATATATGATTGCCTTATTTATATGTCTGATTTCTGTAAACTATGTTATATTTAAATTTAAGTTCCCTTCCCTCCTTGATAAAAGTTGTGTTGGGTTTTCGCTATAGGCATTTATTAGGAAACGCTGTAAAAACGACAACAAATGCCTACTATACATCAAGAGATGGTTTACATGAAACACAAAAATTCTGTACGTTCTGATATAATGCAACTGCTTGTTTGTTTGTTTGTTTGTTTGTTTGTTTTGAATTACCATGGTCTTTGTCGGGGGAAAGATGAAGAAAGATAGTATAGTGTATCACTCTCAAAATGCAGGCGATCATGTTTGATTATCAAAGTAAGAGATTACAATCGGCCATGCGGATATATATGATTGCCTTATTTATATGTCTGATTTCTGTAAACTATGTTATATTTAAATTTAAGTTCCCTTCCCTCCTTGATAAAAGTTGTGTTGGGTTTTCGCTATAGGCATTTATTAGGAAACGCTGTAAAAACGACAACAAATGCCTACTATACATCAAGAGATGGTTTACATGAAACACAAAAATTCTGTACGTTCTGATATAATGCAACTGCTTGTTTGTTTGTTTGTTTGTTTGTTTGTTTTGAATTACCATGGTCTTTGTCGGGGGAAAGATGAAGAAAGATAGTATAGTGTATCACTCTCAAATCCGGATGATTGCGATAAGTGTGTATCCCCGCCCTTTCTATACGGGTAAACGATTTAAGCTTGGTATGCTATTATAAAAGCCTGGTGTCACGCAGAAGAACTGATTCCGCGATCACTTTTAACCTTTCATAAAATTCACGTTTTAAGATAGTAACGATAGCTTGTAGGAGATAAAGTAAGTTTAAAGCGTCCCTGACTGTGGTTCTGAACACAAAAGGGGACTGAAAAATTCTTTTACAAATTAGCAGACATAATGCCGATCCTCCAACACTGTTGCTCCATTACGTCACTGATTCTGCTATCAATGGCGAAGAAAGAATACTGGTTGCGTGATTATCCACCCCTTGATAGCAGGAAGTTTACCTTTCATTGTTTAAGGCTTCGTTGATGCGGGGTTTACTCGGATACAAGGCGTGAACAGTGTCGTCCGAGTTCTTTCATTCGGAATTCCTCAGAATACGCAATTCAATGGGCAATTAGCGCTGCTACTTCGCAAAGCTGTTAGCCAAATTCTTTGCAGACTTGACCTCTCACATGTCAGCTACACGCAATACACGACAAACAGCTATCATTACAAACATTTTGATTAAAAAACAAAACAAAATGAAGAAGCACACTTTTGAGTAGCGACACAGCTTTCTGTCACTTTCTCAAATAGGTCCTACTTCTAAAAAAAAAAAAATACACAGATGACAAGAGTCAGAATATCCTCCAAAGGGAACACGAGCTATTTGGGCATTAATAATGTTTGTCTTCCGATTTGTCTCCATACCGTCACGGCCCAAACCACCATAAGAAATAGGGCAATAAGTTTTATTAACCAGGGAAATAATAGTACGCATTACATACATTTGGCGAATTATCACACGAATTGTCGAGTTTATAAAAACGAGAATAATTGACAACTTAGGCCCTACTTTATCTCCAAAGATGAACTTTAAACAGCAAGTCACATACCAGGGAACGAAAGTTATGATCATTTGAATGAATTCATTAATGAGGCCAATAACCGTTGTAAAAGTACACACACGCATAAAGGAGTTTCAAGTTCGATATGTTATCAGGTATTAGCTCATTGATAAAGTATCATAAATTTTGCGTGATCGTTTGTTGGAATTATTTTTTTTTCAGCGCGATTTGTGCGTCACATCAATCACCACTTCAAGAAATGTGGTGCATGTATCAAACGAAACTCGCTGGTCATGCAATCGATAGCCTTGGTCAGTTCACTATTATTGCGTAATTCTAAAGCCCTCGCCACTTGGCCGCCGACGCCGCCGCGCGCACCATGCTTTGTTTTGTCTTCAATGGGGTCAAGAGCAATGCTTCATTAGCATACGCCCTAGCAACGGAGGCGGAGTCTCGATCGGGCAAGAACAATAGGTGCGAAACGCAACGCAAAGGCGAGCGTTCGAAAAAATGTAACCGAAAAAAATTGTCTCAGAAAAACTGTGATTTGGGACACTTGTACTCATTTTTACACGCTGAAATTTTCTGTACAAATAGATAAAACATCAAGGAATCAAAATCCGTCATAAAAATTTTTTGACCCGAACAGTGCTTCCCCTTCATTTTCGGCTCATTACGGGAAAACTCCCCGTGCGACTTATGACTCATTTTGTCGGAGCGCCACACATATTTGATAATAACCGTGCGATAGCTACAGATGCACTTCACCATCATTGTATTTGAAGAATACCTATATGAGAGATTCTACGGCATTTTCTGAGAAAACGTACTTTTAAAGTGACAAAACTTCGATTATTGTCATTCACGGGTTGTGCGTTACGGAGATTACTGTGGTGATAATAATGAAAGCATAATCTACATCTACTTTTATTCATTTATTTTTTTTCGAGGGTATCTGGGGAATTTTTTTTTTATCAATGAAGATCATGTTTTGATTATTGTGAACTGAAGACGGACTCTTGGGATACAGTATCACCTTCGTTGCTCCTACATCTACCATGCCTTATGATAATGCCAAGGAAAACAGTGACCTCAGATATACACCGTTTACTTCCTGGGGCATCTTCTAGACTCTCTTTAACCCTCGACCTCGTTTGTATATGCTGGAATAAGTCAAAGCTTCATTTCAGACTGAAATATACTTCGTAATATCATGACACATTCCCGTGCCTTCCCAGGACACATGCGGTCTCCTCAGAAGCCCCAAGCTAAACCCATCATCAGGACACATGCGAGAACAGAAGGAAAGTTATAGTAGGAACTCATCTGAGGTCTGGGGCCTTGTTTGACTGGTGTGTGTGTGTGTGTGTGTGTGTGTGTGTGTGTGTGTGTGTGTGTGTGTGTGTGTGTGTGTGACAGTGTGTGTGTGTGTGTTTACATGTGTGTAGGTGTTTTGTCAATAGAGTGCGAGTGCACTGCTTTTTCAGGGTATTGTTATTGCCCCTCCCCGCTCGAGGGATCTCAACTCCACGCTACTATGCTTATGACCCGAGGAACATTCTCCGAGGGCTGTAACACACAATTTAGATCCCGAGGAGCAATGATAATTATCAACAAATCCCAGAATATAATTGAAGCCTATTTGTTTTATACACCGAATAAAATGAAAAGAAAGCTTAGTAAGTCGATCGCCATGGCATGTATAGGGTCATTTCGCCTGTCGCGCTAGTATTAAGTATGAAAGTCGAATGTTCGCGTACGTACTGTACGCACCTGTGTACTTAGAGGGCAGTTTAGTGCTATGGGGCTGTTACATACTATATGCAATTGTTAGATCTATGTCCCATATTGACCCAATCATAATTGACCGTTCATCAAATGAGGTATATGAAATAATGCATAGTCAGACACACACTCAAAAAAGGGAGAAAAAACAAGAGCATAGATGTGAAATAATGCAGAAAATGGGAGAGCAAACGATAGGAATGGATATTAGGAATATAAAATGCTTAACATTTCAAATAAGATAGTGTTATTTTCTAATCTTGATTGCTGTAACAAAGTCCTTTTTGTTCCTGTTAAGTTACACTCATAATCAATAAATGATAAAATGTCGTGTTTCATCAAATTGATAGGGCCTAGTGTTAAAGGTGGGAAATGACATGAGCTAAGACGGCAAATAGGTGTTCTAGTATATTGTATTTGGAGTAAGCTTCGATTCACTTTTCAATCATGCATAACGATACTGTAACCATGTAAGTGAAGATTTACGTGAAGAAGATAGGCTCCATCATTATTTCCTGCATGTGCACTCAAGAAATTAAATCATCAATCATAACAAGGTAAAGCCAGCAGAACTACATACTAGTTATCTTTCTATTCTTTACATATTTAAAGAGTTGTCTGATACTAAGAATCACGCCTAAAATGTACATTAGGCATTCCAAATGGCAGCACACTGTAATAGTAAATGTTATCAATCGTGGTCAAAAACAATCCCGGCCAAGCAGTTCTCGATATGGCTTTG
Organism: Diadema setosum; assembly: GCF_964275005.1. NCBI lineage: Eukaryota > Metazoa > Echinodermata > Echinoidea > Diadematoida > Diadematidae > Diadema > Diadema setosum. The sequence continues at coordinate 21,747,126 of NC_092699.1, read as the reverse complement.
GGAATTAGTGCGGGCGTGTTACAAAGCGACAAATAAGATTGCCAAAGGAAGTAGTTACTGCACTGTTCATGAAAGACAATCATGTAATTTGCTATTTGGAGGTGCTTTCTGTTTGTATTGTTTTGTGCGAAATATTCGTTAGATATATATCTTTCTCGCTCATTTCACGGAAAGTTACACAAACTATATAGGGTAGTACTTTTACATCGGCTTGTACGCATGCGCAAACTGCATTACATTCGAGGGTATACGGATCCTGACGGGTTTCACGCGATAGACGACAAGGGCGTAGATGTACCACTCCCTATGTTTCGGCCTTATAACCAAAATTTGGATTACATTTTCGTGGAGAAATCTTCGATTATTCGCATGAATTCGGCCGGTATAGCACTAGGGAAGCTACGGTGTATATAACAACTATATACAGGTAAGTGCCATCCTTTCAATTTTCATTTAGTGCCTCATAACATGAATTTTTAGGGTATCTTTTGAGCTATAGACAATGTCAATTGATACACACATTATCCTGTGGGAAGTGTATATTGAGTATGTGAAGGTGCACTGTCACTATGCTGTGCGATGTACACTCGCTGCATAGCCCGCCAGCTAACCGTAGTCTCGTAGACAAGGAAAGGGAGGGTAGCGGTGAGCCCGTGTTTTGGAAGTCATCGGCTTGCTGTGGGTGCTGTTAACCGACTTCCATACATATCTAAAGCCGGTAAGAGCTCCAATTTGATGCTCAGCTTAGCTTTTTGATGACTCTACGGATATTTTCAACGTATATGTCAATATTAAGGTAAAATCCAAGGCGAATGATTCTACATGCGTAGCCGTAGGTACATGAAGATCGTTGAATGTTGCTGTGAGTAGGCCTAGTGTAGTGCAGTGGGTAGTCATGTATGTGTAGTGTGCATACCAACTGCAATAGGGTTGCAGCTACAGCACTGGTCAGCAGTGCACTCGTCGCAGTGAAATGAGTGTATGAATGTGAATCTTCATGCATTGCCGACTCGGACCACTGGCCATAGGTGTATAAAGTACCCTATTTGTAGCGTTTCTAGTTGAACTAGTACGCCTGTAGCTGTACAATGTTTGTGGCTACCTGTGGCTACATTGTACATGTAAAAATGTTTCTACAAATTGTATGTAGGGCCTAGGCCTAGGGACTAGGCCTAGTTACATTGTGTCTGGTAGATTTTTGCAACTGGAGAAATACAAGTCATTTCACACAAAAACATGCATATCCATAAGGCAGTGTATACAACCACACGCGTGTGTCTTTACCATCCAGCCACACGAGTGTGGTTGTAGCCATGGCCCCAGTTGCTGGATACAGCCACACTCGTGTGTATAATGTACTGTACTATGTACATATCCACAAACGCGTAGCGGGAATGTGTGTGTGGCCGGCCACATCAACACGCGATCATGCACCACTGCAAAGCAATGAACATGAACCTGCCTCCTAGATTAATCCCATTTAATATTATCACACCATCTAGACAAATTTACTTTTTTTTAATTTTTAACTTTATTCTCATTTTCTTGATTTGATGAGGTAAATTTAAAGTTATAATTGATTTTGATACATCGTGTCGTTATTGAGACTTCACCTTCGTATCGTTCGTTCGGGTACTCGAAAATCGCGCATCCACGATCCAGCGTACACAGGCAGCCGGCGCGCGAGTCCGGGTCCCTCCTGGGGCAGGCGGCACAACTGCGCTGGCTAGGCTGCAGCTGCACTGAGCGATCGCTAGCACACCACCAGCAGTTTAGCGATGTCAATCCAAAGTCCCCCAATTTAGCGGCAGCTGTAACTTTGCTATTAATTCTAAACCCATCATATCAAGCAAACAAGATGAGAATGGAGCGAAAAATGTATTTGTAAAATAACAATATTAAAAGGTATGAAAATGAGGTTACTTTCATCACTTTGTGAGCAAGCTGATTGTGTGGCGTTTACGTGTTTGACATGCACGCACGGCGATCATCTTCTCCGTACCGTGGGTGTACATTGTATCCCTATGTACATGTACATTACACACAAGTGTGGCTGTATCCAGCGACTCGGGCCATGGCTACAACCACACTCGTGTGGCTGGATGGTAAAGACACACGCGTGTGGTTGTATACACTGCCTATCCATAATGTCCATAGTTAACAATATAATCAGTATGTGCAAAATTTCTCACCATAATCATAAATAATGGTGAAGTTATGAGCAAATAAAAACGGTATTTTTCATCCTCACGCTGTTAAACCTTGGCGAAAAAGTGGGTCGCGAGTGTAATGAAAATTCACTGTCAAGCGCACTCCAGTGGGCGGTGCTACTCACTGCGTTTATCACATTCAAAGCGTGCATGTTTCTAAGGCTAAGCGTGCGTCCTTGTCAGCTAGCACACACCTACCCAGCTAGCTGTGCGAGGCCCACTTCGATCCTGCGGCACGCACTTGTACTTGCACTCGCACGCCCTGGTTTTCTTTGTGATGTCAGCAATACTCGGTACATGCATGGTATAATGTACCGCACTATCGCGCTAACTACCATACTGCCCTTACGGTTAGCTGGGAAAATACAACACGGAAAGTGAGCAACCGAGGTCGTACATACGGAGAAATTATGACCCATCATACATATCCATACACACAGACGTATCACAAACGTCGGTCTAACAGCGTGGCGGAGTAAAAGCGCACACAGTAGTGGTGCATATGCGTCACTATAGCTTTTGGTCTACAGATTACATGGAGACACACACTTGTACTCACATTACGTACCGGCGGTGCGCTATGCTGTGCGGAGGCTGAACATCGTACCTATGCATGCAAAACCGACTGGAGCTTTGCGTAAGTGCGCGCCATAACCACGAGTCACGGCGTGTAACTACGTGTCTAAGACTTGTAGGCCCCGCCTCGCTTAGTTCGCTAATGCTGTTACTATGCTGACAAGGGTATCTTAATCGCTTAATTCACGGGTTCATCCCGTGGAAGTAGTTTGAAGTAGTTTTATGATCTGTAAATGCGTAGACCTAGGTCAAAGATGACTTGTGAACTCGCGACTTGTGCGTGAATTTTAAAGGGGATGTCACGCTACCGACACCCTAATGTAGTATTACTAGAGTAATAAGGAATGCCGTGCAAAATCCTGGACTGGGGTGTGCAAACCACATGAAATTGATGTGCCTTAGTTGACATCTAAAGCAAGTGGCCCTTGATTTGACAGGGTTCCATGAATAAGACCACTCTTACAAATAAAAAGTCACTGAAATTCATGAATAAAAATTGCGCATATCAAGTGCGAAATTCAAACTATGCAACTACCTCCACACATGTTCCGAAGAGCACAACAGTGGGCCATGTCGCTGGACCCCCAAAATCATTGTCGCGACCCTCCTGGGTCAACTCGCTTCAGCAGTTCAACGGGTAATTAACGGGTAAGTAAAGTTGCACAGCAATACATATAGACTCGTTTCATTCCAAGTTTCGAAGTTACTTGTCCATTTATGTGCATTGAATCTGTACAGCGTGTATACCTACAGTCATGATGGCAGCTGTTTCTGAGATAACTTGAGCGTTATACACGATATTTATATTTTCCATTCTACCCGTGCCAGAATTTGCGGTATCACCTGGCTGCATGTCTACCCTATTCGTATACGTTGTCATTTTCAGCGAGGGGTATACGTTTCCTTCGTGAATATCTTTATTAATTGTAGAAAACTAAAATATAAGGAATCCCCATAGTCTATGATATTCATTCAATAATCGGTATGCGATTTAAAAAAAAAAATTACGTCAAAAAGTCACCGAAATCTGTGATTAAAATCAGGTGTGTAAGCGTCCATATTGCTTCACTCCTCATCTTCTGCGTGTTATTTGAATGACGATCACTCTCGTATATTAAACAACATAGCGAGTCGGAAAAGTTCATGACCTTGTCGGAGCGGAAGTGACCCCATGCAAAGGTCAAATTATGAGTGAATTACGAAAAATTCTGAAAAATTCAACAATAAGTTCTGGATACCACCAAAACACCAAATTCAACTCAACCATCAGCAAAATACAATGTAGTTAAGTGGTAAAAATCATCTTATTGGTAAAATCAAACAAAATAAAAGACATTTCAATGTGATTTTGCCGTCAAAAGCGAAAGTCGTATATAACGTAAAACAATAGTAGATGTCAGACCGCTGTGCTTAGCACAGCAGTCTGGTCAGGCTACGGTATCACCATGGTTCGTCAACGTGTTGTGTATGCGTTGAATCTCACGCACAGCGTGTGGAGTACATGGAGTACCGCCCTCTCGTAGTGCGATACCGTGAGATGTACTATGTATACAGTTTTGCCCGCGCGTGGCACGCGCGCTAATACGTTCACATAGGCAGGGCAAGCGCACGGGGCCGTACGTCGCGAATGTCGAACCACGGTCACCCGGTGCCGAACAATAGTACAGACGTTCGAACGATGATCGCAGCGGAGCGTATGGCTCATGCACACTATTTTGATTCCGCAACTTAAGATGTCGAATCAAGGGCCACTTGCTTTACACTATACCATTGTAGGCACACACATAGTACACAGCAGCAGGTCAGGGTCCAAAATGGCTGTCATCCATGAACAAAACATTGAGTTGATGTGGTAATTATGATATGGATGTGTTTATATCATGTGATTATGGGTTATTTAGGAAAAGAATGACTGGATATTGATTATTGATGATTCATTGCAACATCAGTTGAGTCCCTTAACAGCTTATGTAAGCTAGACCTGCTTTGTGCCTTGTGCCTTATCTGTGGTCCATATACTATGATAACGGAGTCATGGCAATGGGTGTATTTCATAGACTTACCAGTACTTGGAGCATTAGTTAAACATCCATGCTGTCCCTTATTATTCAACTCTGTCCATCCCTTCTTTGGTAAGAATAAAAGAACAAACCCCACACAGATTCAATGTAGGTTCTACTTTTGTACCTAGTCTTAGTAGTAGTACAAGAAACAGTTGTAGAACCATTCTAAATAGAGTTCTGTGCACTACTCTATAAGATTAGACAGTTATAATGGTATGCAGTACTCATTAGACCCAGTAAAAATAAAATGCAGTTTCTCCTTGTCACGCACATCTCATTCTGTGTTATTTTTTTCACTATTTATTGGTTTGTTTTTTTAATGCAGATCAAGAAAATATCAAGAATTGGTGTGCCAAGCCCTTGTTCATATCTTTTTTGAGTTGACACATCTATTCTTTTGATATTTAGGCCTACTACTTTTCGGGTGGTCGAAAAACACATCGGAAATTCACCTACCGATCATAGTGTCATGCATGCATTGCATTACAATCTCTAATAGTGCGTATTCACTGTAGTACCGCATACTGCCAGCCAAGAATCCTACAAACCTACCAGCAGTTATGTAATACTGTGAGCTTGGATCGTTTGATGGTGCACTGTCGAGAATATCATGTATGTTGTGATTAGGCAAGTTTTTAGCACATTACACACTCACAGGGTGCTACATAACTTCTTTTTTTTTTTACCTCTTGGCACTTGTTGCAAAACACTTGCCTGAACATGAACTATAATTGCCCATAAAAGCGAGACAAAAAAAGATTTAAAAAGATTTAAAAAATAAGATGATATAGAAAATCGCTTGTAAGTCAAGGCCTTAATAAAACACAGTCAGTTGAATAAACAGCACATGTTGATTTGCAGGCTTAAAGGGATCGTACAGTTTTGGTTGACACCTAATTTCAGGTTTCTAACATTTTTTGTTGAAATAATGAGAAACCTCTTATGAAATATGAAAGAGCATGTAATTCTATGAGGAATTCAACGTTTATTTGATGAAAATTGGTTTTGAAATGGCTGAGATATCCAAAAAAGAGCGATTCAAATTAAGTGTAGGACCCACACTTTTAGTACGATTGCTTTGTTTTACTTTGTTTTTGGATGTTTCAGTCATTCCAAGCCCGATTTTTATCAAATAAACTTTGAATTCCTCTTAAAATGGTATGCTCTGTACTACAGTTGAACCTCTCGTATCCGGACAAGTCGGGACCGGGGCTCATCCGGATAAGGGATTTGGCCGGATACGGGAGACTCAATGCTTTATACATGTACATACACATGTACTGATGTAACCCATTGTAGTACCACATGTAGTAATGTATACTGCAACCTTTTCATTGTTACACTCAGTAACAGACCCCAAAATAGAGGTGTATGTTAATGTTGGAAGTAATATGTAATTCATGTGTGTTTGTGTAGGAGTTCTCAAGGAGTTAGGAATCCCCCTCCCCCCCCCCCCCCCCCCCGTAATTATTTAAAAAAAAATCACGGCGAGATTGCGTCCGTATAATAGAGAGATCCGGATAAAGGGAGGCCGGATAAGAGAGGTTCAACTGTATATCATAAGTGTTTTCTTGGTATCTCTCAAACAGTTAAAAGCCCGATTCTCATCTCCACCAATACTGTACCATCCCTTTAAATACATTGGAATAACAGACTTGGTGTGATCATGTGTTGGTGTTGCATTGCATTGGGGTTTCTTTACATAAATTGTTAAGTTGCTGAAATGAAATTCGGGTGGTTGCATCACTCAACAGTTGTTGTCATAGGGCTTTTAGGGCTTGTGGTTGCTTTTGTAGGTTTTGGGGGAGGAAATAAAAAAAAAAATGGTGGCTTCAAAACTTGTTGCTTGCCTAATTTGGTCAAGCATTTTTTCTTGTTTCAAAATACTTTGGGTAAAAGTGGATATTTTTAGGCGAGGAATTTTTTGTGCTCAGCCGAGTAAGATGAATTTCTCATGTTTTTTATTCCAATCCATGGAATTATTACGTTAATTTCTGGAACATCATGCATTAAAAAATATTTGCATTCTTTAAATTTTGCGCTAGCTTCTGATTGCGCAAAATGTGCAAAAATTTCCACGTTTACAGTATGTAGAAGTGGACATTTTCGCACAACCAGAAACTAGCGTAAAAATAAAAGCATGCAAATATTTTTTGACCAATACATTCTCCAGTAGTAGATGTCTCAGATTCCGCAGAATTTAAAACAGGCGAAACTCAACTTACCCTTCGAGTAAGAAAAACTAGTCGCGCGAAATTTTTACAGTAACAGATTTTAATGTTCACTTGCCCCAGGCAATCTGGCTAGCGCTTAAGTTGCACCTTGCACTGTATTTCATGAGCCTGGTTTTAGGGGTTGCAAACTTTTGTACCCTGACTTGGTTTCATACATGTATACTGTAGGTTATGTACCCCGGGCTACAGTATGTACTCTTGTGCTATTAGCGAAGCTGGGATGTTAGTGCTGTTGGCACCACAAATGACTTTAATTTAAAACACGTACAAACTCACCCTAAATATTTCACAATTTAAACACACTTGCATTTGAGTCTTCAATGTCTGGTAGAAGACACTCAAGACACCTTTACACATAAGGGCATAACTCCATCACTTGATTGAAGCTCTGTGCTGGACTCAAGCAGTCGGATGATTGTTGTTTGTAAAATGTTAAATGCTTTGCCATTGAAGTCATTCTAGCGAGTGGTTCACGTGCTCGGTACGTACACGCGTGTGTAACCATGTGCAGCATGCATGCAGCGTGCAGAAGTTGTACTGATCTGGGACAACTTGCCCCTGAAACAGATCGTACGTGACGAGTTGTTATGTCGCGCTTATGAATCGGTAATTTATAAATCACCCTTTCAAGTCTTGCAAGTAATATTTCATGAATGAGTTACGTACAACATAGAATTATCCTTGAAATAAACCAAATCCTTTTAGATCAGAAAAATTGAATTTGTTTTTTAAATGAAGTCCATCAAAACATGAAACCTACCTTGTTATATCGGGTTTCTTGTTAATATATCAGGGTCAAAACGTGAGCTTGGACCAGTAAAATTAACTTGTCATATTCATACAAGGTTTTGTTTTATATCTGACCTCTTAACGAGATTTCACTGTATTCATATGTTGAGCATGCTTCACCTAAGTGCCAAAATGGAGCCTGACATGGCTGCTCGCTTAAAAATAGTAAATAGTAAGGACCTCCCTCATTACTGCTTTGAAACAACCCGGACGAGAAACTACTTTGTATAAAAAAAAAAGTAAATAGTAAGGACCTCCCTTATCGCTTGCGTCAAAAAAACCAGACAAGAAAATATATTTCGTTTTTTTTTTTAAATAGTAAATAGTAAGGACCTCCCTCATCACTGATCTCAAAAAACCTGGACGAGAAACTACTTTCTTTTTTTACTTGGCCTTATATCTGAGTCTACAACGTTCAATAAAAGTTGAAAATTTGCCATTAATTTTGGCACTTTTACACATTTTGGAAGGATTTTACAGCACTGCTGTGTACGTGTATGTATTGTACAGATGACTTTGCTATGATGTGTCATTGTATTGTACCACGACTGACTGCTGCAATTACTATAGCGCAGAGCTTTTAATTCGAGTGATGGAGTTATTTCGAAATATGATGACATAAATGGTATCCCGAGATACCAAATAAAAATCAGCCATTTTGTTGAATTATTTATTTTTTTAAAAAGGTTGTACCCTGGATGCCAAAAAGAGGAAATTATTTTGGTGCTGGAGCTAGCGCGCGCTAGCCACTGCACTGCACTACACTAAAGCACACGTTAGTGGTATCGCAGCTTTCATGCACGCATAGTATAACATGCAGTGGCATGGGAAGGACTATGTACACGCACACAGTGCATGCATTTTTCTCTGACTGTTCTCGAATGGACGTGAGGTGGCGCTACACAACGCGGTAATCCGGGGTACTACGGTACCCTGGGGTAACGCGTGGTGCATCATATACTAAAGGGTCTTAGATGCAGAACCAAGTGTGTTTTGGGTATGAAATATTTACAGTGAGTTTGCACATGTTTGAAAATCATTTACGAGGCAGTACAAAACTTCACTACCATCCTAGCTAGCACAGTATAGCAGGCATTAGTACATAACCTTTGAAATCGAGTCATGCGTATAATATGCATACATGATGTGCGAAGACATGCATTCTCGATGTAGGAACGTATACACGTGCTGTGATGCTTTCTCAGTAGTACTCCGCATGCAGGCCCATAGTACCTGACCCATATTTAGCAGTACGTGGTACGATAGATGAATCTGTATTATTTATTTCTATTATTGCTTTTTGCTTTTAATTTTTTACTTGGCCTAAAATCATGGTAGTTTGAAGGAAAACTGTCTTTGGCTCCCATTTTATATACTTTAACTGTAGCTTAAGGTCCCTCTAGTGTCTAGAGATCATGCCCAGTTCATTTTGCTGCTGAATGTCTTACGCTGCGTTTATTTAACTTGAGAGAGAATCTTGTTTCAAAATGCATTTCAAATGGCATTTACGAACGTGGTATGAAACACAATTTCTTGGGGTACCATGTTTATCTAACCATCATATAATTGCTATTCAAGTGTTGTCACTGTGCAGCTGCTTTGCAGCATTCAACCCGGGAGGTAGAGGTCAACTGCGTAACTTCCAGATATACCTTCATCATTCACGCACAAATAACGAGTAGAACACATAAATTTTGACTGCTTTTCTCTGCAACAGCTGGAAGTTGACCATGGCAGCTCGGAAATATAAATGTGTTTCATAATGACATTGCATTTATCTACTCGCAGAAAGGCAATTCTGGTCTGAAATTTTTCAAATGACCCTTTTAGGGGCATTTCAAATCAGCATTTCCAAACATGTGTGAAATCACGGTTGCATTTATCTATCGCCCGAAAATGCGTCAAACACGTTAAGGATGGTGATTATGCCTCAGAAAATTTTTCGATATATTATGCGCCCTTACATAGTTGTGGAAAGTGTATTTCATAAGTTGCATACAGCTGAGACTTGCATTTGGTAGTTTACAGTACGCGCAATAAGAAACGCCTCCGTCAATTTCGTTTTCCAACGAAAGTTCGTTATCGATCGAGTAGCAACGAAATCTGGACGAAATTTGGACGAAATTTCGTTATCGATCCATTAGCAACGATTCTGACGCTTTGTGGACGCTTTGTGGACGCATTTCACGCACGACCGCCCGCTCAATTCCGTTCGGCAAATGCGTTGCTCGTTCGGAAAATGCGTGTTCGGAGCTCGGCAGTTTCGTCCAAATTTCGTTAGAAGCGTCCGTGATCCAAGGCGCACATGGAATACAGTACACATGTGAATCACTGCAAGATTAGACTCAACAAGTAGCACAGCGGTCGGGAATGAGAACAGTAGACAGGCGTGGAATTCACCTGATACACATAATCATATTAAAAATGGTAACATGTATACATATATCGATGCCGTTTTCATTGAAGCAATTTGTAAAAGTTTTAGTTTCCCTTACCCTAGCTGTAAGTACGGCACCGTTAGCAGATTATTCACTGCATTTAGTGAAAGTCACCTGATACATCACATGGTGGTATGCGGGCTGCATGTAACCAGGGAATGTGCACGTATGGGAAAGGCGAGTGCGCCGTATGTGCGTCGCCATTGCTATGGCATGGCTCGCTCGGCTGAACAAAACAGAGATGTTATACGATGTAGTAGTTCACGTGTTTTGTTTTGTTTTTTACAAGCAGAAAATAAACAACTGTTGATCATGAAATAGACTAAATTACCAATCAGAGATCATTCGGGTTCATAGTATTTAAGAGAAATCACGCAATTTTGGCGAGGGTGAACCCACAGGAACCCACAGGAACCTTATCGTAGAATGCCGACCAAAAAGAAAATGGTTTCACTAAAATTGCGTGTACGTAAAATCCATTTGAGTATAGAAAGAAAATTAACCCCCAAAAAGAGGAAAAAAGAAATTAGAAGGATTTGTTCGCCGTTATTTGGTCATTAATACTTCAGCAATTGCGCGTTACATTGCCCGTTTTTTTTTATTGAATCAGGGCCCTGTTGCATAAAACCCTTACCGCTGGACTTACCGCTCCTTTCTAGCGGTAATTTTTCAAATCAGCGGTAAATTTTGTAATCCTTGATGCTGATTGGCTGTGATGCCTAATTTTGACGGTAGTTACCATTGAAATTCAATGGTAAGTTTTATGCAACGGGCCCCAGAAAAGCAAAAAAAAAAAATATATATATATATATGTATATATATATATGTATATATATATATATATATATATTCAAAACAAGACAATACGTTTAATTCTTAGTTTGATATCGTTTATTTCTTTATTGGACAGAGAGATAATTCAGACGGTACGTGGAATTTTCAAAGCGACTAATTCAGACTGATTCTTAGTTTGACTTGGCTCTTTCTTTCTTTCTTTCTTTCTTTTTTTTTGGGGGGGGGGGTGGGGGTTGAGGGTCATGTTCGTTGTACCCAAGCACCCATAAGGTTCGTTAGTACGAAAATGAAACATTCAGATACACGCGACTTCCCTACAAGAAAAATAGATGTTCGTAAATGTGATAGTCAAATTATGATTCATAATCCGAAAATGCACGAATGTTTGTGATTGGATAGGTGCGTTATTGTCGGATTAGCAAACCTTCGGAGTACTGTAGTATCGAGCCTGTTGTATTCACGGATAAACGAACTTTTGGAATAATGAATTTTATATTCAGAGCAAGACAATAAGTTTAATTCTTATTATAGTTTGACATCGTTTATTTCCTAGTTGTGAAGCGGGAAGCGAGAGATAATTCTGTAAAGAAGTATACAGACGGAACATGAAATATTCAAAGCAGCTATGAGATTAAATCTTAAGTTGTTTATTTGTTTGTTTGCTTGCTTGTTTGTTGTTATGCTCAAGTGTTGGTGTAATCATATATACATTTTTTTTTTTTTTTTTTTTTTTAGGGGGGAGGCATTTTTGTAGTACCCACTGCACGTAAAGTTCGCTGATGCGAAAGTGATAAAATGTTCCGTAACACGCAAATTCCCTACACCATAGATGTTCGTACCTAGTGTGAAAATAAAATGTATTACTATTATTATTTTTTTCCCCATTGTTCGATTAGCAAACCTTCGGAGTGTCAATCCTTTCGTTTTCGGATAAACGAACTTCCTTAACTCACAAAACCACTTTCAGAGTAACAAACTAGTCATTATTTTATTCGGGCATTGAGAATACACGTAGTTCAGGAAAATCTTTAAGGCAAGAATTACGATGGATTCTTAGTTTGAAATCATTTTATTGATTTCCGTGGTGTTCATTATTCCGAAAAAGAAAACGGGTGCGCTATTCCGATGGTTACGGCGTTATTTCGAATCCGAAACACGCATATTCCTTGTGCCTATCCATGTTTGTTGATTCGAAAATGTAATCATGCTGCGGGTAATTGCTATAGGGCCATATATTGTTTTATTTCTGTCTATTGTTATATTATTATTATTATTATTATTATTATCATCATTATTATTATTATTATTACTATCGTCTTTAACATTAACCAATATTTTGATTAACGAGCATTTTGTTGGCTGTTTTTTGTTGTTGTTTTTTTTTTTTGGGGGGGGGGGCATTGCCTGATTAGCAAACCTTCGGAGTGTCAATCCTTTTGTTTTCGGATGAACGAACTTCCTTTCCTCAGACGAAGAAATCAGAGTAACAAACTAGTCATTATTTTATTCGGGCATTGGGAATAGTTCAGGAAAGAAATAGAAGGGAGGAATCCGAAACACGCATATTCCGTGTGCTTATTTATACGTCATGTTTATTGATATGCTGCGGCTAAGGGCCTATTGGAGGTCGTTATACCTCTCGTTTGGTGTACGATTTCTTTCGTTTCATATCACTTTATTTGTTCCCTTCATATTCTTAATCTAAATGTAATTCTTTCAATTGCCTCGCACTGTGTACATGCATTTTCGTAACGGCGATTTCCCGCTTTGCTGCAGTATTTCGAAGGGTGTTTGATGCCAGCCGCTTCGGCGTGCTCTGTGGTAATGTTTATGTAGTTGTCGGGGAGGTTGTTGATACCATGGACCTACGTAGGTCCATGTTGATACTTTGTCTGTTGACATTTATTTTCGTACAGGCAGGGGCGGATCCAGGAATTCTGTACAGGAGGGGGGAGGGGCGCAACTAATATTTCTGGTGCCACTTCCGGGTTTCACTTCTATTTTTTTTTTTTTTTTTCACGATAAATAAATGGGGCGTGCGCCTCATGCGCCCCCTCTGGATCTGCCACTGCTACGTGTTTATCTCGAGTGATGGTGATCGTGTTTCTAAATGTTTATAAAAAAAAGGACATTATCTGAGTGATGCCTGAATATAGTGCAGGTGATGATAATCAACGATGCTGATGTAAAAGACGGCTTGCTGTGGATGCTGAGCGTTTATACGTGCCCTTCGTTTATTTAAATAAGTTTTCCCTCTTTTACTCTTCTTTCCCCTCCCAAGAATGATAAAAAAAGAAAATACTGTACCTACACCTCACAACAAAAGGAACCACGTGTGAACAACCATCGTTAAGTTCAATCGAAACGTTCATTATTAGCAAAGAATAAGGGGAAAACACGAGTGACGGAAAATGATAGAAGCGACGAGATTGTCTTCTTGTGTATAATACGGTCTCTTGGGATTCGAAAAACCCCACCCTCGGATCCCTTTGTGGAAATTTCCACAAAACCAGGTGCGTGCCAGACCCCAGGTGCCAGACGAAAGAATGCGCGCACTGGTGTATAGCAGGGAGGTGTAGTATATCGATCGAAGAACTCGCTGGTGAGTTGAGTTAAAGGAATCATTGCAAAGATGTTCTGATTCTTTCGCCTTTCTTTAGGCGCATACATCGAACAGTCGATTATTGCGTACTTGATCTAAGTACAATGTATTTATATGTTCCCGAGCTGTAAAAAGGAATTGATTAATCACTCAAAAATGCAATCACAGATTATGAAAGGTCTCATATGCCTAGACAAATTCACTGAGATGTCCTATGTGAGATGCAGCCACCACCCGATTAAACAGCAAAATCATGACAGTAAAATTTCACGCTCACCAAAACTGCCTATTACTTTTCATATGAATTTTGGTTATCAACACTCGTTCGTGGATTTGTTTGTTTGCATGTTTTGTGTGTATTATTCCTCGATCCTGAAAGACGTAATAATTATTCGCATCGAACGTAAACTGTTTACCGTAACTAAGCCTATGGCGCATTCGATCCATTCAACTTGCAGTAACCTCTAAGGCAGTAAGTTAGTAGCACATGGTGCATTCCTTTGAACCACATGTTTCGCATATCGGCACATCCAAACACATTAGCGATCGTCGTTATGGCAAACTTTCCGATTACAGTCAAGGGAGAAGAAATCGTAATACTGTACATGTACTTACGAAAGTGATTATGCTTAAGATCAAATAAAATGAAGAAGTTTGAAAACAACTTGGCAACACTCAATCAAGTTTTTCATTCTCTCACACAAAAGCTCTCTTGAGAAAATGAAAGCATTCCCCCTCCCCTGCTAGATAATGGAAGTTTTCATTACTAGCCCAGCAAGTTTTGGGAGTGTACATGAATGTTTTTAGGATAGAGTCAAAAGGGACCTAAGCTTTCGATTATAGCAGAATCTTCGTCAGAAGCAAAATGGCAAATAGGCAGAAAAAGCAACCACACACATGTAAAGCGACTTCACACAACAAGAACAGTCAGGACAAAGGGACACGGAACAAAGAAAACAAAAGGAGAGGGTAGGAAGTCATGGGCAAGGAGCCCAACAGGTAAAGGGAAGGGGATTAGAGCAGGAGGATGGACAGACAAAAGGCAGGGGAAGGTAAGTAATGGTCGCCGTGAGGGCCAGGGGGCAACCATTGAAGGAAAAGGATGAATATGGAGGCAACATCAAACAAGATAAGGAACAACAGAGAGATAAAGAAAGGTAAAGCGTGAAATAGCAACAGCAAAGGGGGGGGGGGGGGTGAGCAAACAGCAAGCCCTAGAAAGGATCTGTACAAGTACCAAGAGGATGCAACAAAATGAAAGTGAGAGTCAATCAACAAATGCAATTAACCATATCAAAGTATGGTATAAATACAGTAATAATGATGATATTGACAAAACAAATTAGAATAATAATCATTAAAGCACATAAAAAAGGGGGACACAAAGTCCATGGGAGAGAAAATGTATACTTGCAAAGCAAGTATCAATAGGCAAAATAAATACATTTCAAAGAGCTGGTTCATATGAAATCACCTTTGATTTATGATTTTACAAACAAGAATTTTCATCGCTTACCTATTTCTTTTATTACTTTCGTAATGTCATGATATTTCATGATGGCATGCGTTCTGTCTTTACATGGCAAGATAGGGGTTTTTTTTTTCCATCCAAGGTCAAAAGAAGAAAGTGATAGAAAGATAATTGAAAGGATAGAATGAAACACCTACTCAGCAGGCTCTTGATATAACGCAAAAGCAATTCATCAGAAATGCAGTACAGTTCTAAATAATTTATCAGTGGAAAAAAGAGCAAAGAAAATGGGATTTCGAGTTCAATAGGAGTAGGAACATCGCAATTTACAGACTTGGACCTGATGCAAACATTGTCTAGCTTCTGGTTGAGTTTCTTCAGAGACATAAATTTTGGTAGCAGTAAACCAGAGTGAACAAGCAAAAGGATACAATTAAGTGAAAAAAAAATAAAATGCAGGTCTCTAGACCACTCCAGTGCACGATCGAGCGAGCAACACTAAAACAGCCCCCAGGGCCAGGCCATGTCGTCAGTGTCACTCTCGTCTTAGATCATACAGGCCTACATTGTACATACATCGTTTCGTACTCGTCATCGCCAACGTCATGATGGTCGGTCACACAAAATAAATTGCATCATCATAAGAGCTCTTATATCAACACCACTAGATAGTAGAATCATTATCATTATCACTATCATTCCAGTCAATCTCATCCAAAGCGAAACCCTCAAAATCCTCAAAATCATCGTGGTTAATACTCTCACAAAACACATCTGTAAACGATTCAGACATCGCAGACCTAGCTACACATCTTGCACACAAAAATGAAATGGAGGTGGAAAACTACGATGAATACACAAAAAAATATCGACGATGGCATTTTACCGTAGCAGAAAATACACAGAGTATCTTGCACCGGAAAAAAAAAATGGATGTGGAAAACTACGATGAGGAAAACTAGGGTGAAAACCCGATGCGTGAAGACGAACGATGAAGACACTTTTACGGTAAAAATACTTACACGGAAACAAACGAGTGGGTACGATATTCTCGCACACACGAAGATAATCGACACATCGTTCAATCGAAAAACTCAACAAACACTCGAACAAAAACTCACCCCAAATTGTGGCAAACAGGGTAATCACTTAATAAAAATAAGAAAAAAACACTCTCAGAAGTATGATTGTACTCTGAAAAGAAAGGGATACAATGATACGGAAGCAAAAGAGAGAAAATGAGAGAAATGGACGGGAAACCTAGAGAACTTCGACGAAAGAAGAGCTAGCGATTCGCGATTAGAGCTAACTTTGTATACACTGTAGCTGTGTGTGTGATCGCGCGTACAAAGGGTTGAAAGCGTTGAAAGCGTTGAAAGCATTGAAAGCGTTGAAAGCGTCCACAGCTTCGGAAAAGCGTTCGGGGATTTCGTTGAATTCGTTGAATTCGTCCAAAATCCGTCCATGAAGTCTGGACGCAAAAAGCGTTGAAAACGTCCCAGGCGAAATCAATAACGCTAAAAGCGTTGGGACGAAATTTGGACGCACTTTCGTCGGGCGTTTTCTATTGCGCGTACTGTAAATGCCTCTGCTGTGCATTGTCATGTGTAGTAGAATTGATATAAATACTTACAAAATAAAAAAGAGTAAAAAAAAGTGGATCCTGATCACTACCAAAATTTAAGCATCTGTTCCTTTTATCATTATCAGCTTTCCCTGTAAATTTCATCTAAAGCTATTCACAACTTTGTGAGTTATTTTGCGAATTGACAAACAAATAATCAAATGCTGACAAAAACACATAACGTCCATGGCTGATGTAATAAATTGTATAATTGTATTAATTGTATTGTTAGTATAATTGTGTCTAAATAAACTTACAGACTAAGAATTGTGTGATATGTAAAGGAATTTTGAATAATTAGTGACATGCCAGGTTATGATATAGAAAGGTGGTACCATAGAATACTGTGCTTTCATGATAGTACTAGTAGTATACAGAACTGAATATCTGATATCAGCTTTTGTACCAGGCTGTCACACTGTAAATGTTATTCCACATAATGTCATCAATGTTTACTTTTAATAAAAAATGCAGATTTTTTTTTTTTTCTCCCTTTGCTCCAGGTCCGGGTTGGTTTTGTGCCAAGGCCATCCTGTTGATCATTTCTTTTTTTTATTAGGTAAGTAGTGAAAGGGTTAAACCCCAAGTGATCCTGAATTGATGTGCACACAATTTGTTATGTATGGCGTATGTTATATATGCATCTGGTTACAAGTTTATTGTGATTGAGCACAAACCAGATCATGTCATTTTAGCACACACTGATAATGTAATGTAGGTAAAATGCTCTTTAACCCATGGGCACACAAAACACAAATCCCATGTTATGGGATTAATTTTGTATGTGAAAACCACATATAGGATACCCCAAAGCCTCAGACTCCCCAAGAGCTGTAGAAATAATCAAAGAGCTCTTCCGTACCTTCATGTAGAGTTTGCTTAACATCCAGTGATTAGTGTGCAGTGTTGTGCACTGATCACGATAATCGTTTATCTGCTTCCTGTGCTTGGCTCTGTGTGTAACAAAAGTGTTACTTTGGGTGCGTTTGAGTGCTCTAAAGTGAACCAAAGGGAATTAACTAAAGCGTGTCTTACTGTACTAAGCCAGATTTGGAGCGTTCTAGCGCTCTGTTGAAAAAGCATACCTCGTGAGTTATTTTCAGAGTGGCTCATGCATTTTGTAGCAAAAGGGTCATTCACCTGGCGCACTTGAACTATTTACAGCTGTCCTGAACAAAGAAAATGAACTCTTTGCATTATGACATACGTGCATGATACGCTCATTGTCATATATGCGAACTCTTGGTACGCTTTTGGTGCACATCGCGAAGTGATCCACTTTTGGCTCGGTCGGTACAGTACAGTTCGGTACACTTTAGGAGCGTTTGAGCGCTCCTCTGGCGCGAGTACGGTATGGTACAGTTTGCTTTAGGAGAGCCCTCGAATGCACCCTATGAGTTAGCACACACAGTGTCCCATCATCCAATTTTGCTGGGTTTTTTTTTTTTTTCTTCTGTCTTTTGCTTCTGTATCATCTTCCTCTTTTGCTTTACCAGGTACAGTGTATGAGTATGCTTGTGAGAGTGTTGTGATTTTTATGCCTCTACCATGAAGTGTCGCTGGAGGCATTATGTTTTCAGATTGTCCGTCCAACTGTCCATCCTTCCGTCTGTAATCAGTTTTGTGAACAGCGTAACTAAAAACTGTTTGAGGTATCCTAATGAAACGTGGCATGTATACGTATGAGTGGGCAAAGTTGTGCCCATCAACTTTTGGGTGCACATGCTCACGGTCAAAAG
Source organism: Diadema setosum (assembly GCF_964275005.1). Taxonomy (NCBI): domain Eukaryota; kingdom Metazoa; phylum Echinodermata; class Echinoidea; order Diadematoida; family Diadematidae; genus Diadema; species Diadema setosum. The sequence goes on along the minus strand of NC_092699.1, from coordinate 21,728,585 downwards.
GTCATGGTCAAATGCTCAAAATTTCACTATTTCCCCCATATCTATGTAATGCCTGAAGGTATTTTCTTGAAACTTAGTGTATACATGAACTACCAAATAAAGATTCTCCAGAGAAAGTTTTGGGTCATGAGGTCAAAGGTCAAGTGAAAATGTTAAGATTTCACTTTTCATCTAGGGAATTTAGCGGTCATGGGTCAAAGGTCAAGGTCAACTCCTCAAAATGTAACTATTTTTCTCTTATCCATGCAATGCCTGCAGGATTTTTCTTGAAACTTGGTGTATGCATGTATTACCCAATACAGATTCTCTTGGAAGTTTCTTGCGAAAATGTCAAAGGTCAGAAGGTCGAAGTCAAGTGAAAGTGCTAAATTTCACTTCTTCCTTAAACTTATAAAAGGGTCAAAAGTCAAGTGAAAATCCTCAAATCCCCAAATACCTGCACTCGTAGACAATATAGCCATTCATCTAATTAAACCTAGTTCAAGGAAAGGGAACATTCAACACATTTGTGACAAACCTGTCATGTTAATATGAAACTGTCATCACACATTGCCAAGACATTGTACTATAGACCTATAAGGAGAACCATGCATTATGGTGGGGGCATACCAGTCGCCATAGCGACATTTCTATTTTTTTTTTTTTTTTTTTTTTTTTACAAGACTATGCAATTCTGCTGCAATTGAGAGATACGTTTCTGTGCATGTAATGTATTGCATGATTTGTGTGACAATTTGCATGTGAAAAACATTCAAACCATTTTTCCAATGCATTTGTTTTTGCACTAGAGTTTGCTGCGAACTTTGTTTACTCTCTTTGCGAACTTAATCCTCTTACATCCTTTTGTATGATTTTTCTCTTTTCATGTCACTTTGTTTCCCCTTTTCATATTAAAGGTAAAGTAGTTCGTTCAAGTGTGTTTATTTTCATATTGGTAATTTGTCCAATTTACTGCATTATCTTAAGCTCTTATCGCTTCAAGCTATTCATAGTTATGTCTTTGTCTTGCAGCCTTCAGATAATGTTGGCACTGTACTTGATTTGTATGCTGAGAAATGATAGTGATGGTAATGTTTCTGAATGTGCAGCAAAGGGTCAAGTGATTTGATAAGTGATGGTGGTGATAATTAATGATGCTGGTGTAAAACACTGCTTGCTGATCAGATGTTTCCTTCTTTTGATTTCCCTTTTTGCCTGTCCCTCCTCCCCCATCCCCACCCCATCAATAATGAACACAAAGACCTGTTATATCTGTATTTCTTGCAAGTGAGGAACATGTGCTAACAACCAATGTCTCTTGAAACAAAATGTTTGTAATGACAAATTAGAAAAAACAAACAAAATACAAACATTTATCACTAGAAAGTAAACCCTTTATACTTGACAAAAATTTCCACAACAGACAACTTGCCAGACTTTAGGGAGAGGGGGAAAGACCTTCGAACAAAAGAATACTGCACATTCACATTCCTTGATGCAATAAACCAGAAAGGAACAGTGAGAAATGTCTGCAAATCTCAAGGCAGCTCAACCATATAGGCATTATTGCAAATGTCATTCTATTTTTCTTTCTTTTGCCCTGAAATAAGTGCAGTGAATTGTCATTTTTTTAAATAAAATCTGAATGGTTCATTTAATGCTGCAAAATGATTCAATTTATCACTGAGAAATCAAATCACATGTCCAGAGAAAAATATGAAGTGTATGCCTAGCCATGACAGATATTGTTAAGCAGCGCTGCAGGCTCGTGCAGCTAGTAATGTCAGAGCTACAATGTACCTACTTACACAGCACGATCATGACAATAAAACTCCTAGCAATCTTATGCTTAGCAATACTAACAATGTACTGCTCAAAATTTGAAGGGACTTGGCGCTGAAATCTAAAGTTCCTCTGAACATTACTTTGAAGATTCAGTGATGAACAGATATTCTTTTTCTACTTATAAATGGCACATGAGGATTTCCTTATCATATGTACATTATTTACTGTGACCAAGCCAGAAACGCATGACACGTCACATTGTACTTAAAGTGCAGTGTGTGTTGCGCCCATTTGGCCTGCAGCAGTTACCATTGTGCAGACTTCTTGATTTTGGTAAACGGCAATGGAAACTGGGGTATGTACAAATCTGTGGAAAATGAAAAAGCTCCAACACAACATAGGATTACATAGTGTATTTTGGTCAGAAATAATTCAAGTACACAACAAAGATCATCATGTGCTGAATATACACAAGCACTTTACAGAAGATGAAATTAATCTCCATAAGGTACTAGAAGATTCCATGGCCATCCCAACAGACTTTAGACACATTTATCTGCTCATAAATGTGTAGACAATGACATCTTAAATGATGAGGTAACGCTGTACATCACATATTTACAGTATCATGCCAATGGCCAGCCTTATGTCGCAATGATTGTTCAGTACCCCCGGACATTGATGAGTTATGCTAAGGTGAAGTAGCTTTTCAGCTGAAATACTTAATCTGAAATATTTCATATGCACGTAGCAAGTAGCTTTTCAGCTGAAATACTTAATCTGAAATATTTCATATGCACTCTGTTTTAAATTGTTGAATACACAGTGGTGAGCATTTTTATATCATTGCTAAGCTCTTGTCTCTATTTGTTTGTCATGTATAGTGGTCCCGGTATATTTATACAGGCACTGCAAATGGTATTCCTCCCAGTTGCCCAAAGGGACATTTAGGAAAGTGCTTTACACTCTTTGATAGGCAAGTGCAAATTCATTTTACTTGGACAATGAGAGTTGATTTGCAAGCCAACAACCAGGTACGCAGACAAGTGGGTTTGTTACAAAGTTGGTATCTATGATGATCTATAGGTGTAGTTATGCAAGACACTCTTTGTGTTTATACTTGACAAAGCGTTGCCATGGTAACCACATTTTTTTTCTCGAAATCTTGCGGAGTGAACAACTTCCACAGTTTTGAAGCAATTGAAATCAAATTTGGTAGGCATTATGGCCTTGAGGCATAGATGTGGAACACATAATTTTTGTGTTTGTCGGACAAAGCGTTGCCATGGTAACCATAATTTTACCAAAACCTTGTGGATTGAATAACTTCCACATCATTCAAGCAATTACGGTCAAATTTAGTATGTATGATGATCGGGAGGTGTAGTTCTATGCAAGACACCAATGTGTTAATATAAGAAAAATGTGTTGCCATGGTAACCACTCATTTTTGTATCAAATTGAACCATTTAATCTATGAAGGTGAAATTTGGTGTGTATGATGCTCTTTAAGTGTAGTTTTGCAAAATGTCCTTTGTATTTGTATCGGACAACGCGTTGCCATGGTAACCGCATTTTTTTTTTTTAATCCTGTGGAGTGAACTTCTTCCACAGTTTTCAAGCAATTGAAACCAAATTTGGTAGGCATTATGGCCCTGAGGTATAGATGTGGAACACATCATTGCCATGGTAACAATTTTACCAAAACCTTGCAGATCGAATAACTTTTCCATCATTCAAGCAATCAAAGTCAAATTTAGTATGTATCATGATCTAGAAGTGTAATTTTGCAAGACACCAATGTGTTAGTTTAAGGAAAATGTGTTGCCATGGTAACCACTCATTTTTGTATCAAAATAAACCATTCAAGCTATGAAGGTCAAATTTGGTGTGTATGATGGTCTTTAAAGGGAACGTAACCCAAAGAGCAATGTGGATTGAGTGAAAGCAGCAACATTAGTAGAACACATCAGTGAAAGTTTGAGGAAAATGGGACAATCGATGCAAAAGTTATGAATTTTTAAAGTTTTGGTGTTGGAACCGCTGGATGAGGAGACTACTAGAGGTTATGACGTTTGAGTGGACAACAATACAAAGAAAATATAAAGAAAATTCAACAAAAATTAACCTTTCTAGCATTATGAAAGAGCACTTGACTAACCGCTTTCAGAAAGCAGGGGGAATAATTGCTACCCTTAATATATGTTAGTATCAAGTTGATGGAATTCGTAATTTTCATGAAAAATGAATTTTTGTGGAATTTTCTTTATATTGTTGTCCACTCATACGTCATAACCTCTAGTAGTCTCCTCATCCAGCGGTTCCAACACCAAAACTGTAAAAAATTCATAACTTTTGTATCGATTGTCCGATTTTCCTCAAACTTTCACTGATGTGATCTACTAATGTTGCTGCTTTCACTCAATCCACGTTGCTCTTTGGGTTTATGTTCCCTTTAAGTGTAGTTATGCAAAATGTCCCTTGTGTTTGTATCAGACAATGCATTGCCATGGTAACCACATTTTTTACCCAAACCTTGTGGAACTCGGTGTCAACTCTGTAATTGTACAGTAAACTAAAATTATTCCTTTTCCAATTTGACAAGTGCACAAACTTGGTATTAACGTCATTGCCCTCATGACATCACATACTATAAAGCGACACTAGGGGCGGGGGTATTAATCACCTTCAGTGATAATTCTAGTTAATTTTAGACCCTGTTTACAGTGGGCAAAAGGCTGGCCTTCATATTGGTGTACAGGTAAACACATGAAAATCAAAATGCGGTACTGAAAGTGAGGGCAGCCTGAGGCCCACCTTTTTTTTTATATAAACGCAAGTAGGCCAAAATGCGCAGCCAAACCCACTCAGCTGTACTGTAGGGATTGCTATAAGAAATTATTTATGAATTATCATGTATGAGGAGCGCCACAATAACACAAAAAAGGGGGGAAGGAAACTACGCTCGCTGGGTGTGGCTCGACAAGGCAGTGTTAATGCACGAAAATGCGGGGCCGAGTACCACAACATAGGCAGGCCTTGGGCCAGCCAGCCACTGTAAACAGGGTCATTGATTTGTTTATTTGTTTCTCTCATTGGAGTTGCTTACAGTACTTAGTAGGTGTACCACCTACACCTGTACATGTTGATGACATTGAATGTCATGAGGACAATGATACACAATGCTTACTGAAGGTACAGGTGTACAGTATTATGTTTAAACAAGAAAGAATGAATGATAGTGCATCGAATGAGACAACAGAATCGATTTGTGTTGTATGTCCTTATTAGGGTGTTGGTCATTGACTTGTGTAGAACTACAGTACATGTACTTACATACACTGTAAGGTATTGTTTGTGAAGCTGGGAATGGTGATAGGAAGACACGTACAGTACAAAAGAATGAGTCATAATACACTTTTTGTTACAATGTATGTTTGTAGGCCAAATAATGCATGGCAAATATAGAACTGATATTGTGAAGTTGGTTCTTCAAGTTTTAGTAATGATGTGCATTGAAGTCTCAGTCTTCAGAATTTCTCCCTCATATTATCCAATGTATAAGCAAATTGCACTCTGCCATATGTTTGCTTGTATGAAATATGTTTGCATGTATGAAATATAAACAATTATGAAATTTTATTGAAAGCCAGAAGAGCTTGCATTATTTATTTATTTATTTTTTAACCCTGAGTCCTATGACTTCATTTCAATTTTCAGTAGTCATATAACATATTGTAGCTATTAATGTATCAATAGTGATATTTTGCAAAGAACATTGAAACTTGTTACTACTTACTGTATACTTAATTGGATTGACATCTTTTTTAATTGCATCTCAGCGGAAATAGAGAACAAACATTCTTTCCTCGTGGAATGAGTAATATGTGATCCTTGAAGAGAAATTTCCCCAAAGTCACTTCATTCTTCCCACAAAAGGATAATCTTACAAAAGTACCTACTGTCCTGAAACTCTACAGGTCCTTATATAAAGAATTCAAGCAATATTTACAGTTACAAAGGTACATTATGTACAGTGTATGGCAGGGTGTCCATTTCATCTAGCCTTGATATTCATTTTGTATTGTGGCCAACTGAACCCTTGATTTACATCATAGGCAAATGTTGTCAGGGAAATCTATGTGAAAAGTTAAGAGGCCATTTGTTATCAAAGCATGTACATTGTATAATATGTATGCTATGTTTATTCAATTAACATAATTGAATTATGGCATTTGAATTCGCTTCAATGTTGTGCACTGTGAAACAAAGTGGTTATAAAGATTTTTGTGCATTTGTGTATTAATTTGTCATTTGTCATTTAAATAAAAGCAATGATATGAAAAACATGAGTTTGCCATATGAACAGTGTGGTCAGTCAGATCAGAGGTAACATTGGAAGTGAAAGCCAAAGTCTAAACTTTCTTACATTGTAATCTGAAGAGAAGTTTAAAGGAATAACATATTTTATACAGTGGTGTTTTGACAGAATATTTATAGTGTTTTGTTGGGTAGTTGTGGAAATATTGTTGAGGTACTTGTACATACGCACTGTAGGTGGGCCACAAGTCTTTATTTCATCACTGAGAAAATATAACTCGGATTTCAGGCTATCAAAGACAGAGTGAACAGGAGGGTTACAGGTATTTTAGATACAATCAAATATGTTCAAATTATTGAAGTATAACAAAAGGCTTCTTACAATGTTACATTTCTGTTTTAGCACTACATTGCCCAGACAAATTTGAAATGACAGAATTAACTAAAAATTACCAGATTACAACATTAACATGACTAGTAGAAATTTCCCCAGTTACTCAAAATCATTCTGTGACCTGCAGTATATATTTCCTGATGTCAATCTTCTGTCTCTCCTGCGTAGCGGAGGCAAGACATACACATACATTAGTTACGTTCAGAGGGCAGGCCCTAACCTCGAGGTTAGGAAACCTCGAGGTTTAGCTCTTGCCCCCTAACTACGACATGTGTCCACACGACGAATCTTAACCTCGAGGTTACGAAACCTCGAGGTTAAGCTTCTGCCCCCCCCCCCCCCCCCGTAACTACGAGTGGGTCCCACTCGATGTTAAAACCACAAAAGCGGAAGTTTCAGCCCACACTGCTAACAAGGCGTCTATTTATTCTTTAGTCCAACCCTGTCGGACTCGCTTACAGGTACTCTTTTTCTCTGTCATGGTATGCAGAGATAGCACTGCACTGATGACTTTATGCCTTTATGAAGACATTCGTTGAAAACATTTTTTTAGCGTCAGAGAAGAAAATGGAATACAGTAGCGAGTTCGACGTGTTCAGTTTCAGAGATCAAGCGCATGGGAAGAAAAGATGATGTTGTGTCGTGCGTCATAGCGGACATAGGTTTTTCACGTGTAGTGTATTTGTGTGTATGTTTGGGAGGTTGACCCGGAAGCAGAGGGAAATTGTGGGGGATGGAGTTTACGGCGAGGTCACTCTGAACTTCGAGTTCGTTGTTTTTTGTGTCCACACAGTGCTTAACTACGAGTGGGGACCCCCCGCGGCTCGTGGTTAGAGCGCTAACCATAAGATTTCTCGTGGCTCGAAACATCGAGCAAACCTCGAGGTTTGCTAACTACGAGTGCGTCTTCACGGTCCCTAACTACAAGCTCTAACCTCGAAGTTTCCTAACTTCGAGGTTAAGGGCTCCCGTCTGAACGAAACTATTGTAGGTGCCACTTTCCATCATCTGCATCGTCAATTTGGTGAAGCTACAAACAGATTAAAGGCATTGTTAACCATTTGCAGATGAAACAAAAACCCAGCTTTAGCGCTTCAAAATAGTTCTAAAATGTGAGTTAGGGATAGAAACAACCAGGGTAAAAAAGTTAATCAGTATAATCAATGCTAAGTATACAAAAAAATGCGAACAATAGTTATAATAGAATTGTTTCCGGACTAAACTGTCTACAGTTATGATTTAGTGAGAAAAAAAGCAATATCTCCTTATGTTCTGGGCTTCATTGCAAATTTTTTATATGGTAGGATGTTTTGTAATACAACTGACCTACACATGTATGCATCAATGTGATAACTCGAACATTTTTTAAATCACTGCTCCCAGTGGTAAACTGTACCTTTAACTCTCTACAGCTTTGAGCTATGACCACTAAACTCACACCACAGGTACATAACCTCAAAATGCTGGTCCAGTTCGAATATGGGTGAAGTTAAAAAAGTTCAAAGGTCACATTAAAGGGCAATGAACTTTCACTGATGTACAGTAGTAAGCACTGTACTCACAGTATAAGCCAGTTCACAGTTAGCACTAGTCTGCAATGACCTCTCCAACCACAGACTTTGCAAAACATGGAATAGTCTTCAAGAAGAGCAGTTGAAAACAGCCAATGCAGGAAGTGTTAATTTACATGTCAGTGCTGCATGTATGTCTTTTAAAAAGAAAGCATTATACACCCGCAAATACCAATCTGCACCTGGTTCATTTACAACACAGTTGTCATGAAGCCCTATCTAGGTTTTGAATATCTCAGTTGCAAATCCATTTCAAGAGAAGGTCTGCAATGACCTTTATCTGCACATGCTCAGATTTGAACTGTGAACTGGCTTATTGTGGTGTATTCTCAATAACTTTCCACAGCTTTGAGCTATGACCATGAAACTCACACCACAGGTACATCACCAGCGAAGCCAGTCAAGTTTGATAATATTGGTGAAGTCTGACAAGTTCAAAGGTCAAATGGTCAATGAACTTTACCTGATAAGCATTCTACTCCAGTATTGATGCATACTCTCAGTAACTCTCCACAGCTTTGAGCTACATTGTACATGTATGACTACCAAATTCACACTACAGGTACATCATCTGAAAGTGCCAGTTAAGTTTGAATATTGGTCAAGTCCGACAAGGTCAAAGGTAAAAAGGTTAATGAACTTTGCCTGATCAGCATAGTACTCGTAGTATTGTCGTGTACTGTCAATTATTCCCCATAGCTTCTGAGCCATTACCACAAAGCTCACACCACAGGTGTACATCACCTTATAATGTCAGACAAGGTCAAAGGTCAGAAGGTCAATGAACTTAAACTTGAAAACACTTTACTCACAAATTGTGATATACATGTACAGGCGAGACATTGCTTGGTATTTGCCTTGTATTTTATTACCATTTGCTAGTGCAGACTGTAGAATCAAGCTACAAGTGTGTGAGTGTCATGGTGATTAGAGTGTATTGGAGTGTAGCAGTCTTTGGTGGGTCCTCCTGGGGGAGCTCCAGCCAGGGACTATTCATTTGTATATTTTTAGGAATGGGTTACCAGTAATTACCAAACCAATATACAGCTCCCCCCCCCCCCCCCCTATTTCTAATAAGTCAACTGATAGAGACAGGCAAGGCGAGTAAAAAATCGGGCAAGTGATTTTGAACAATTCAAAAAATGCTTGCCGAATCAGGCAAGCAAAAAGTTTTGAAGCCACCTTTTTTTTCACTTCTTCCCCCCCCCCCTACAAACCTGTGAAGTCAACCATACAGAGGCCCAAAGATACACTGTAATGACTGTTTTAATCATGGACCTACTGCACACATGGACTATGAACGGAGGTCTTTCTTTGATCCGACCTGCATCGCCACAAGCTGATTATGTGCATCTTGATGAGGTCATTCAGATGTTTGGACAACTGGTGATGATTGTGTAATCGTTCGTCACTGACAAAAGAACCGTTTCCCTCATTTCGGTTTTATTTCGCTGAGGTACCTTTTCAGACTTAACTGCCTTGGGAAAATCGACAATGATGGGGAGCAGCAAACCTCAAATCATGACAAATTTTGTGTCACAAAATAAGTAATTACTGCAGTGGATGCTTGTCGACGCGCATGTAATGTTGCTCAATGGTAAGACATACATGTCGTCTACCATTACTGTCCATATTTACTCTGAAACAATGTGTGAAAAATGGGAAAAAATAGATTATAAATTACAACCAACCTGCTGAAATACTTGCTTTCTCTCGTAAAGTATGTGCATTTCGCAAATGAAATTAAATGAGCGATGATTTCGCAAATGAAATTAATTGAGCGATGATTTCCCAATGTATATAACAACTGCACATGCATTTTTCTTGATTTAAGAGAGTTATTACAATTTTTCTTCTGCGCGTGTAGTTTTTAGATATCTCAAAGCACCGTCTTGTTTTTACTCCAGGCTGGCTGTTGGTGATGCACGATGAGATCAAAGCAGGAAAGCATCTTTAAAATGTTATTGTGATGCTTTTCACTGAAACAGGTGTTTGAATTAATAAACAAGCGATGTATGTCCATAATGTGTGGTAGGTCCATTGTTTTAATAGTGATGGAATGCTCATTAATTTCATTTCAGCAACTGTCCAGCACTTGAATGAGGAAGCTTCAATGCACTGCAACACCAACACTTAATCGAACCAAGTTTGTTACTGAATGTGTTTGAGCATGCAAATCAACATGTGCTGTTTATTCAAATGATTGGCCCGAATTCGCAAAGTTGGTACAATTGAAATCATGGTTTAAACCATGGACAATTTGTATGGAGCGCCAAGTGTCGCATTGCCTATTTCGTTACAAAATCAGTCATTTCATCAACGAAATGACCATTTCACTGATGAAATATTCATTTCATTGACGAAATGACTGATTTTGTAACGAAATAGGCCATGCGACACTTGGCGCCCCATAAAAACTATGGTCTTTGTCCATGGTTTAAATCATGGTTTCAATTTTACCATCTTCATGAATTCAGGCCATTGTGTTTCATGAAGCCCTTGACTTACTTGTAATTTTCTATATCATTTTCTTTTGTGGCCTGTTCTAGATTTTGCACATCTAGGTAGACAATCACATTAGTAAACAAAATGTGGTAGCAATCACTGATCTTTAAAGGCATAATTTATAATTTGCAGATGAAACAAAAACCCAGCATTAGTGCTTTAAAATAGTTCTAAAATGTGAGTTAGGGATAGGAACAACCACTGTAAAAATTTGAAACAGAATCGATGTTAAGTATTGTTCAATATACAAAATGTGAACAGTATTTATAATAAAAATGTTTCGAGACTAAACTGTCAACAGTTACGGTTTATTGAGAAAAATACAGATATCTCCTTTATATTTTAGGCTTTATCGCAAAAATTTTATATGATGGGATGTTTTGTGGTACAACAGACCTACACATATGCATTAAATGTCATATCTTGACATTTTTTTAAATCACTGTTCCCAAAGGTAAACGGGACCTTTAACTACATAGAGACTGGTGGTTGCAATCCATGCACGTGATTGGCGCACGGCGTGTCAATCATTCCCTGTCTGCAATGTTGGGCGTGCGAGTTGAGTGTATCAAAAGAATGTTACCGTGGTTGCATTCTAATTCTCAGTTCCAATCATCCGGGTGCTTTCGCGTGGAAAGTGACCCTGTGCAGCAGCTGGGTGAAAAAAATACCTTTACGACGCATAGAACAAATGATTTTGCACATGTCATCTTTTGCAGACAGGAGTATACTGTCATTTTCTGTCGCAGAAAATAACTGAAAATTCCGCGGAAAAAAAGTTGTGCTGTTGTTGTGCTGTTGGGGAAGTCCTTGTCATTTTCCATCTTCTGAGACCATGAAAAACAACAAGAAAGGTGGGGGAAATTGGTGGAAAGGATAGGGAGAAAAAATCCCCAAACCCATAAGAGGTAAACACTCTTTCCCTGTTACAGGACATGAAATGAAGGTCCCATTTGCGAGTTACTCACAACTCATGCATGTATTTAGAACCCACTTCGTTAATCGCAAAGAGCAGGGTGTAGCCATGAAGTGGTTCACCTACCTACACACATGCATCATTCAACCTGGTTAAAATGTGCATAGAAAATCATTGAAATATTTTTGCATGTTTTAGAATTTGGGCTAACCAAAAGCAGCACAAAATCCTTGAAAAATTAAAGTGCCTGACATATTTCTGTGTTTACAGTTTGTTTCATTTATTGATCTATCTTACTATTCTCTATATATATTGATGGGAGAAAGACAAACACATACATGTAATGTACATTTGTACACTTTCACAGAAACAAATGAAATCAAATTAAAGGAAGCAATTTTCCATGTGTTAGAGGGAGCAGAGGAAACTTGTCATTCTCTGTGATCTGGGCCCCGTTGCAAGAAAGTTGCAATCAATTGCAAATAATTGCTAATTTTGAAACAACCATTCTGATTGGCTCAGGGTCTGCCCTATTAAGAAGACATGCATGCAACAATGATTTTGATTGGCCAGTGACAATCAGTTGCAAGTTGCGTTTAAACGCAAAGTTTCTAGCAACGGGGCCCTGTTGTGACTGTTATAGAACATGTTTGAAAAGATGGATATTAGTGTCATAATACAAGGGAATGATGAATACAGCTCAAAACACTCTTCATTTGATAGTGTGACCAAGATGGCTGTATTTTGTAGAAATTATCCATAGACTGCTGACTTCACTAAAAATAAAAAATAAAAAACTTTCAAAGAATAGCTAAAATTTCACTAATTGTCACTATACCCCCCCCCCCCTTTCACTTTTTTTTTTTCCAGTATTTGGATGGAGGTTGAGGACACTTTCATCTCATTTAGAATACACCACGCTTATTTTAACCAGGGAGGTGAGCCTCTCACCTCCCTGTTTTAACCTTGGTTCTACATGACAAATTTATTGCATTGTAGATGGCATACTGAATCTTGCATACATTGTATGTGTCAGGTGTGTGCTGTGTATGTATGTCTGAATGAAGTGGAGCATCTGCTGGGCTGTGTACAGAGTACAGTATGCATGAAGTATTTGCCTTGTAGGCAGCTAAGCTCATCTGTGCATTGCTCTGCATTATTTTGTGTGCACTTTGGTGGCAGTGACTGTAATGCATGCGTCTTTTGTCAAGTAGTTCTGGACAATAGCGGAAGGCAAGTACAGAAACTGTATACCAGCCAGAGGAAATTGAAGTGGTGTTGTGTACTTGTTTGTACATGTTAGCTGTTAAGTGTTAACGCAGCACTGTGAATATTCATTTTACAAATTGATCTTTCAGAATATTTGATACTAATTACTATTCCTTTTTTTTTTTCTTTTTGCATGCATGTCATATAAAATATATAATTGTTCTGTGTATTTGCACTACAATACAATTTGGAACTGATGTTCTGCAATTGATGGAGCTCTGAAGGAAATGTTTTGCTTTTTGGACAGCTGATCAGTTTGGTTGAACTGAATATCATTACTGTACTTGCATTTTCCTCACATTGAGAACTAGAGTAACTGCGTCAGTAAGCGGCCGTGCAGCCGTTCGCGGCAGGTACAACATACGCGGTAATATACAGCTAAACACAGCATTGCACTGTTACATGCACACTACACATATACTAACACACTAGCAATCAACAAAAACCAACCGATAAAATGGGCACGATCTCTGACGAAAGTGAAATTTTCTCACCTAAATGACAACATATCGCATCCAAAATGAAATTTTCGGTACTTCTTAACATAACAGTTAAGAAACAGTGGTCCAAGAAACTGGATTTTTTTTCGTTTTCTCGATGTTCATGGATTTTGAAAACATATCCTCACGTAAAATAGAATTTTCGCGAGCCGATGTGGGCCGCCATTTTTTTCAGAAAGTGGATGTTACCATCGAAAAAAATGAGAAAAACGCGAGAAAGACATCAACAACACCGCAAGAAGTGCGATCTTGTTTGCGGCCAAAGCATGTGCGCACGCTATTTTCACGTGCTTTCGCAATGGGAATTGGCGCTTACGCAATGTTCGCGAGACATGTGAAGGCGTTCAGCTAAAGATCGCGGAGCACGCGCGTATTGCATAGGGATTGTACATCGTGCCGCAAGCAGAAATACTATGTCGCATATCGCCCTTATCGGCGAAAATTGTGCCGGGTTTTGCCATGGTAAATCATGAAAACTGCGTTGGTCAATGGTAAATTTCTTTCATGAAAACAATTGCGTTAATGAATAATCTTGTCTATGATATATGAAATGGTTGAAAATAATTTGCCTGATTTGTTTACAAGTTGGAAAAACTCTTAACAATGCTTAAACTGCAGCAAACGGGATATTTTACTCTACTCCTCTTACTGTCTATACTTCAGTGTGCCTGGATATATGGCTGTTCAACATTGCACTTCATTTAGTGTAGTAGAAAGTGTTAACTCAATAACTGCAGTCTGGATGATATATGGATTATATACTAATTTACTGATTTTTATTTGTTATTTATTCATTTTTTTTTTTTTTTTTTTTTTTTTTTTTTTTTTGCTGCTCATATTTGAAACTAATTAGTCTTTCATTTTCTCTGTGTTCTCTTTGTTGATACAGGTTTGTGTTTTAATTAGGTAAACAATGGCAAGTGAATTAGACTCTCTACGGCAAGAAGCCGAAACCTTAAAAAATCACATCAGGGTGAGTATATGCATTTTTATTGTATTCTTGTAAGCATGTGAATATGTGTTTCTGTTTTGTACAACATGTCTTTTATGATTCCTTGACAATTAACATAAATATTTAAAGCAAAATGAATACAACTTGCCTTTCGAGTACGGCAGAATTTCCATTGAGCTCAACTGTTCTACTTGCTATTTTATTAAAATGCTAGCATGAATTCTGTCATAACTGTCAAATCTCCCATTTTGTATTGTCCCCAATAAAGTTATGTAGCGGCTTCCAAACATTCTACGTTTATTTTGCAAAGCATGCAGGCTACACTTGCACAACTGAAGCTCCACTGTCAGGCCTCTATGCAACAGTTGGTCAAAGATACTTGTTGGGGGGGGGGGGGGGGCTTTCATCAAATTCTGTGTAGTGTGCGCTTGTTTTGCTGTAAAACTTGCATAAAGATGTACATAGCGATCAAAGCTGAGCTCAGTAGATTTTTGCTTTCGCTGACCCCATTCAGGTGCCTCTTTTGTGTATTACAAATTAGTTTGTGAGCCCATCAGCGCACGCTTTATTCATACCTCGCACCCGATTGATATTTTCTTTGTTCGATGGCACATGTACTCAGTATGTAGTTGACCTTGGAAAGGGGATACATGTATTGCTTGATTGCTCTTGCACAGGTTGATTACCAACTTCTCCGTTCTCTGTGGACCTGCAAAAAGAATCTTGTGAAGGGGCATTAAAGGCTCACAGAGAATTGTGGGGGGAACAGGTTAATATGGTTTATATAATTTCCCAAGTAAATGTGAGAACCTCTGTTGAAAATATCATTTACTAAAATACTTGGCGGTTAGACCAGCAGGCTAGAATTATGTAGCAGGCATAAGTATTATACCCACTCAGCAGACTTTACAAGTCACTGATGATTATCTTTGTATCTCAACTTAAATGATAGGATTTATCTACCATTTCAGCATCTAATATTTGTATAATAAGTTTAATTTCCAAGAAAGTGCATAACTGATGATACATTTTTATACTTCAAAATTGATGACTTCTAAAATGATTTTAAAAGCATTGGAGATCAACCTTTAGTGCAGGGAGCAGTACTTACAGTGACCAGTGGTGGAACAATTTGACAGTGTTCAGGGAGATGAAACGGGAATATGGATAGAGATCTCCTCAGTAAACTTTTTGAATTTTGAATCAGGAAATGGATCTAAGCAATACCCAGTACTCTCTTGACAAAAAAAAAAAATAAATAAAATATATATATATATATACACACATACATATATATATTTTTTTCAACTCTTGCACTTTTCCGAAAAGGAGGAACAGTAAGAGGAATAATGATGTCAAAGCTACGCACCGATTTCTCCTTTCTTTCTCATATCTCACTATTATATATATATATGTGGGCATTTCCACAGTAAATGGGTAGTTTTAGGTTGGAAAAACATGGAAAATTAAAATTGTCTTCAGAGTATCCATATTTCAGAGTTTGGTTGCCTAATACCTATATTAGATATTTTTAAGTAGGAAAAGATAACTTTGTATTCAAATAGAGCTTGAGTGGGTATGTAAAGTAAGACATGTGTAATAGGTATGGGGCGAACGCATGTAACACATAGAGTAGGACAGAAATATTGGAATGATGGATTCCTCATACAAAGAATACAAATACTGATTTGAAATCATCTGACACTATTTATTGTACTGATACATTATGATAAGAACAATTTAAGTTGTCCATATTTGTGAAAACATTCATTATTTGTGTCATTTTGAAGTGTGCATTCATGATTAATGCCAGAAAATTTGTGCATCATATCCGAAAGGCGAGATCGTGTTTGTACTAAGTTCCTCCATAATCGGGCGAACTGTTGTCATATTCATATCTGTGTGGGTGCATGTGTGTGTGAGGAAAAGCCAAAGCTTCATTGCCATAGAGTTTCTTGAAATTCCAAAGTACATGATATGACATGTATCACTGCATTAGTGGTGAACACATGTAACACAAGAGTAGGACAGAAACTTGAACTTTACAGAGTTTTTTAATTTCCAAGGTTAACAATATACTCCCATTCTCCAGTATATTGTGTAGTTCATTTTAAACCACAATGTGCAGTATATACAAAGGCTGAAATATCAAAATACTGTATGCAAAGGAGCATTTTGCTGTTGTCATTGGGTCAGCAGTTATCATTTCGTGTCCATTACACCTTGATATTCCTGCATACACGTATGTAAATCAAGTGGATTGTATTTGCCTGTCCAAATTTAAACTTTTTTTTTTACTGATACAAAAATACATGTGTATTGATACAGTTTATAGGGACTAAACTAGAATTTCAGTCATCACATCCCAAACTCAATCAACACACAGGCTCTGGAAACAAGAATTAAAACTTGCATTGTTCATTTTTCTATTGCATTTAATGTCCATCAGCCACAGTTAGAAACATAAAGCAGTTAATGTACCAGTAACTGATTTCAATGTGAAAAGAAACTGTTATTTGATAGTGCAACAGTTAAATCTGTTCATTTCAATTTACATTCATTCGAAAATGAATAGTTGTAACATTCATTAGGGAAATAATCCTTATAGGGAATCAATACACAAAGAATGACACTTTCAGAATTGTTCAGGTACTGTACAACTCTTAACTTTACAACCTATGAGTTGATTTGTAAATTAGAGAACAAAGCATCCTTTGCAACTGATTGACAATTTGCCCTACATCAACGTAAATAAGCACTGAATTGATCAGTGTTTCTATAGTAGCCATGATATAAAAAATCATGAGCGTACATACTCGAGCAGGATTTGAACCTACGACCCCCTGATCTCCGGACAGGCGTCATCTCCACTAGACCATCGAGCTTCTGCCTGACAGCAGAAAAAAAAATGTTAATAAATCATGGACGTACATACTCGAGCAGGATTTGAACCTACGACCCCCTGATCTCCGGACAGGCGTCATCTCCACTAGACCACCGAGCTTCTGCCTGACAGCAGTGAAAACATCTTGACGGAAAAATGCCATGAATTTGAAAGCACCCTTTTCTTTGCCTGCCAATTCAATACAGTGTACATTTTTATATGGTGAATAGGGCCTAAACTTGAATTTCAGTTATCACATCTGAAACTACATCAACATACAGGCTCCATAAACAAGAATTAAAACTTGCATTGTTCACTCTTCTATCATCTTAATGTCCATCAGCCATAGTTAGAAACATATGGTTTATCAAGAATAATACTGATATCTCCTTATACTTTCAGCTTTATTGCGAACATTTTAAATGGTAGGATATTGTGATACAACAGACTGACACATATGCATCGAATGTGATATCTTGAACATATTTTAAATCACTGCTCCCAAAGGTAAACTGGACCTTTAGTGTAAATCAGCCACAGTAAGAAACATAAAGAATTTAATGTGCCATCAACTGTTTTCAAAGAATAACACTTTCCGAAATGTTCAGGTACTGTCAGAGAACTCTTAACTTTACAACCTATGAGTTGATTTGTAAATTAGACACACACATACAAAAAAAAAAAAAACACACAAACACACAAAAAACACCCTTTTATGTGCCTGCCCATTTGATACATACGTACAATGTATTCAAATGGTGTATAGGGCCCATTCTGGAATTTCAGTCATCATATTCCAAAACTCGATCAACATACAGGCTCTGAACACAATAAAAACTGACATTGTTCGTTCTTTTATCGCCTTAATGTTCATCAGCCACAGTAAGAAACAAAGCAGCTAATGTAACAACTTTTTTTATTCAGTTGCATCCCTGTTTATATCTTGCTTTAAAACAAAAGGGATGGTAAGTATTGGTTTAGGTGATGACTCAGCTTTTAACTTTTTGAAATAGCATACAGGTTCTCTTAAAGGCATTGAAAGTTTACTTAAGTGAAAATCGGTTTTGAAAAGGCTGAGATATCCAAAAAGAAAGTTTAACAAAGTGATCCTAATAAAAGTTGAAACCCAGATCTTCTATTTCAATAACATTGGTTTACTTTGTGGCTTCATACACCATGTGTACCTCAACCATTTGAAGACCATGTTTCATAAGCTAAACTTTGAATTCCTTGTAGAATTGTATGCTCATAAAAATTTCATAAGTGGTTTCTTAGTACATTGTATCTTGCAAAAAGTTAAAAGTTAACAACTTGAAGGAAAAAAAACAAAAAAAACTGCTGTCTTGTGGTGTTTTGCTCCTCCAAGAGAATGGGATCAGGCATTCTGCACAGGATGTTGTTTGTAGATTCTCCGGAGATGTCGTCTTTGATCGACCACATGAAAACTCCATGCCTCTTTTTTCCCCATTAAGTCATCATCCAGGATGTCTTTTACCTGTCGAAAAAAAAAAAAAATATATATATATATACATAATCAACAAATACATATATTGAGTTCATTTTATCAAAATTTTTGAAAGTTTGGAATATTCCTATATATACTGAGTGCAGATAAAAGATTGTTCAAAAGGCATGTACATGTCACCTGCAATTGAAATATAGTTGAACATTTTGCTGCATAGATATTCCGTAAACCAAGCAATATAATACACGAACTACAAATACAGTAGACTCTTTAAAAAAAAAATGGAATTTTAGGAGAAAAAAAACTGTTACTGTAGACAACAAAAGTATGTGTAGCCATCCCATTTTCAAGAGCTGTGTTTTATCTTACAATCTTCATTCAAAGACATCTAATAATAAAATATTTCCAGTAAGTTTTGAATATAGGATTATAGAAATTTGGAGGAGGCTGCGGGTTAGCGCTATCTTCGAAAGGTAATGTGTAATATTTATTTTTTGCTGCAGACAGCAATTGAGCATCAACACCTCTGCACAATGTTTGCCCTCTTGAATTTCTTTTCTGTTTGATTATTTGGTCATGTATGCAATATTTATAGACTTCTGTACATATTAGCAATGTATGTTTGTCATAGAAAAATAAAAATTGACCTCCAATCTATCAACCCACCTAGCAACCTTTCCTGGCCAAAGTTTCAAAAAAAGGATAGGTGTAATTCTTGGTATCGCCAATACCTAGGTGCCGTGCGGAGAGCAGTGTTTTAGATGCATTATGAGATAGCTTACGGGACAAACTTGACCTGGTTTTGGCTGCACATGCACTCAGATCATGCTTTATCTTTATCCAGAGATATTTTTTGTTGAATATTTCTTCGCTTTCCATCATGTGACCAGCACATTGAAGCCTTGCAGTAGTGACCGCAAATCAGTAAAACTTAGAAACTTTCAACTCTTTTCAGCTGAATTTTAACCAAGAAAAAAAGGGATGGCAATGGAAAAGCAGACGATTAACTCCCTTGAATCATATGGGAACTGCGACCTCTACTTAGCGTGAGACAACCAGAAGTGAACAAGGGCACAAAAGAATCCCACAGTGTATCTGTGACAGAGCTCTTCAGCATGCACAGAAGTTTTTTTTTTTGCACACTGGCGATACAGAAAATTGATTGCAACATCATGAAAATATCAAAAAAATTCAAAAAAATATCTATGATAAAATCTTCATAATAAAAAAGAATATGCCATAGTGTAAAAAAAAAAAATAATAATAAAAATGGAGGCCATGGCTTCTATCTTTGAAGGGTAACAATTAATGTTTGTTTTACACTGTAGAAAGTAATTCAATATCTCCAACAAACATCCTACACAAATTGCTCTGCAATCATTTATTCATGTATGCACTATAAATTTATGTGCTTTAAAAATGGATAAGAAATAGTCCTGTAAATAAAAGGAACCTTTTTTTTGTCATGGTCTGAAAAAAAAAAATAAAAATATGCAACCTTAACATATTTAGGAGTGCCAATGTAGCAGCCTTTTTGGCCAAAAGAAAAAAAAAAGATTACATAATAAAACGAAAATATGCATTCACACCTTATCACTGCAAAGCAGACAGGCTAGGCATGATGAAGGGATGCTCTGGGCACTCAGAAAATCTCCACCACAAGCTGTAGAACAGGGCCATGCAGCTTCTATAAATAAAATGATAATCGTATCAGAAGAAAACCCCAAATAAGCACAGATGTGGCGACATGACAATGGACCAAAATATCATGGAAGACAACAAAATGAAGACTAGTTATGTACCAGTTCTATGACATCTACAAATAAAATATTTACAATACATAATAGCATGGCATTAAAAATATGGAGGCCATGGCTTCTTTGAAAGGTATTACTGTTACTTGTAATGTCTGTTTTCCACTGTAGAAAGAGATTTCATTTCTCCTACACAATTTGCTTAGTGGTCATTAAATCATGTATGCAATACAAATTTACAATCTTCATTAAATAAATACAAAATAGCTCTGTACATAAACATAACATCGCAGAATTTCTGCGAAGTGAAGTTGCGGAACTTCGGTCATGTCATATATTTATTAGAGCAGAAAGATTTGGGGCTAATTTCATCACAGGGATCGTTTTTAGGACACAACACAGGCCAGCAAAGAGCAAACATGGTGGATGGTGCAACAGCTGGAATGAGGCTCTGCACAGACAACTGTCCAGGCCACACAAGACAGGGTGTTATGAACAGATTGTACATTGAGTCAGGGTCGCTTAGCTCCAATGAGCCCTCCCGCAAAATCATAAAAATATGTATACACACCTCACCGTAACACTGGAAAGCAGACAGGCTGGGCACCGGCATGATGATCGAAGGGACGCTCTGGTCACTCACTATTGCACTAAAGGTGCAGAACAGGCCAGCACAGCTTCTCACATAAGTTGCTAGTTGTCTAGTCTACATCAAAACATAGAAATAGAATCTAAATAAATAAATCACATCATGGAAATCATGAGAGAACTGCAATGAGTAGACTGAGCTCATGTGGCTGAAGTGAAGCCTGAAGGACAACATCAACAAAGTTGGAAGTCGAGTTTGCACTTTGGTTGCTTAGGCAGAAATAAATCAAGTCAAATCCCGATGCAAACCTAGTAAATTTTCTTTTGTAACTTGTTTGATCATGGGTGTCTACATACACTAACGTTATCGTGTGGTTACACTTGGGACTCGTGTCACTAGCGTAGCGCTAGCCTGGCTTTCTAAATTCTATATTAAAAGTAAAACGTGTCGTTACAGTAGTACACTCGTACAGTGCGTCAGCTCACGATGGACAGTGGAGTTAAACTTGTATTCAGCCATCTAAAGTACCACTCTTGGCTTAGCTTTCGTTCATTGCTATTCTGTCACTGTCAGTTTGGTTTTATTTTGAGGAAAAAATATTACGAAAAGATGAAAAGAAAGATTGATTGAAGCTGGAAGCAACGAAGAATTTACTGACAAAAAATAACACATGTGGGACTAGGCTCAGTTATCGTCCGCGTAAACTCGAAAACGAGTAGTGAAAGCTAGCATACAGAGAATCTCAAAAGAATTTCTAATAATGCCAGCAGGGCCATTCATCCTAAAACTACGGAAGATTCTACTCTAGAATGCAAAATTTACCTTTTGTCAGCGAGAGTCGTAATCACCTCCGTCATATTCAGATCTGAGCAGTCGATGGGTTGCACATACGCAATGCAGACATAACACGGGAAATATCATGCGAACGATACGCAACCTCGGACAGAACGGCGCGAAACAACGAGGTAAACAAGACATGGGAACAATCTGTCTGAGTTACGCGCGTTCAGAACGCACGTAACGAAGACCGATTGGCGATTCTGTCCACCGTTCGTGCGTCCCACCTAGCGGAGCGTACCCACTGAACGCACGTAACATACTGGACAGAATTAGAAAAGGAAGCTGAAGCTAGATAACTAAATGTTCTGAAAAGACAGCTATGCTTGTGGCGCGAAACCGAAGGCAGATGTCTAACTTCAGGGTAGTGTCAGTGTTTCTGTGTTAAATCGAACGACACTGGAGTGTCTCAACTAGCAGTTACGTACGTTCGCGGCGTGGACAGAAAATTGAATTTGGTAACTTTGAAGACGGATATTAAATATTTGATTTAATTTTCTGTTGAATTAGTGAAACCTAACTTGAAACTGTCGTCAGCAAAGTGTATTTGACACAAAATAACTGCACTCTGACGCCTGAAAACCAAACGAAATTGAGGCCGAACGTACGTAACTGAAGTAGGACAGAACGCCGACCTTTTCGGTCCAGCTTGCTTTCCACTCTCTCAAAACTCTTGTAATCATTCAGGGCGAACAAGAAAATGATTTCTCGGTGCGTTGGTGATAAATTTTGAATTATAATCCACCCAGGATGCGTGTCTTCTAAGAAAATTTATTTTATACAGGTTGCAATTTATGTCAATTTTTATTTCAAATTTGCACATTATCAATAATATTAAATAAAAACAAACAAACCAGCACATCACAAAAAAATAACAACAGGACTCAACGAGGTTGAATATTTTATTTCACCTTACCACATTTATTCAAGAAATAAAGAAAAAGAGATGATTCAAACAAATATTTTCAAATGAAATTGCTCCATGTCTTGAGTGCATAAAACTACCCATTTACCGTGGAATTGCCCATATATATATACTGTATTTATTATGTTCTATGGCAATTTGATGTTAATCAACTAATTGATGTAATTATGTTGTTTTTACTACACAAAAAAAAAAAAAGAATAGTAAGTTTACCACAAATGCATAGGTTGTTTAGAAGGCACACATCAACCTGATGGGCTGTGAAAAATTCACATACAATATGTTTAGTTTTGATATTGTTTTGAAGGTTCAACTTTGTCCCTACTTTGGACTGGGTCTGTTGTAGTCGGCCCTTCTGTTAATTTTGTGAAATAAGTTTTACTGTTCCAGCTAACATGTGCTCTGCACATGCAGAGAAGCTTAGGTTAGTCATGCCACTTTATTTTAATATGTTTGAAATAACTTTAGGGAAGAGTTCATTTCTACCATTTCATCAATGTTAACCATTCAAGGCATGCTGAATTAGGGCTAGTTTTAGCTAGTTTTATTCCATGGCATTTATGTTTATGTGTGTGGTAATCCTGCTCAGATATCTTAAATAACTGCAGACACATGTGAAAAGTGCATGCTTGTGTACATTATAATGGAAGCCTTCCAATTTTTAATTTCCATGTACTGTTGCAATGCTGTTCCAAAAGTCTTCTGCTACATTTTGTGGATTGTGGCATGCATGAACCTAAGCACTGTTAATAAAGGTTAAAAACTGTGTGTGATGATGGCTTATTTTGCGACCATGTTGCTTGGGCAATTGGTTGACTGAAGCCATGTTTTTAACAGACCTTACTGCTGCAACGTCGTGACAACATCCGCGGAACAAAATTCCTCTAAAATTCCAATAAAACTGCAGGAGAGAGCAAGGAGTACCGTTTTAACAGACACGCTCTGAAAACCTTACCAAGGTAGGTTTCTGTGAAGGGGGTGTGTCCACTGATGTGACTACTCCGCCAACTGGCCAGCGCCACATGTCTGTAAACAAAACATGTTAACAATCACTGACCTCAACTACATAGTCCCCCGTTCAGACGCAAGCCAGTTTATACCAAAACTTGATATAGAAACGACAAACAATCATCGTATAGCCGACAGACCGTTCAGACGCTAATCTCGACCGTTCTGGAAAACGTCGTATAGATGTGCAGTTTCCCACTGGGCATGCTGTTATGGTCATGAGTGACAGCTATGGGGTCACCTTCCGTGCGCGCTCCTATTAAGCCCCGCCCAGTTATACTGTTCTATGGTCACCGTACGTTCAGAAGCACAATGGACATGATGGAATGCCGATTCTAGTTCGAAACGATGCTCTGACCGTTGTTTTGTTATATGTTGTTTCGTTTGTCAGCGTTCAGACGTATAAATTCATTGTATAGCTATACCGTTCTAGTATAAATTTTTTGCGTCTGAACACCCTGAGAGATCAGTGGTCACAATCCATGTATGTGATCAGTGCGCGTCGTGTCAATCATTCTCTGTCTGCACTATTGCACATGCTTGTTGAGTATATCAAAGGAATGTTACTGCAGTTGCGTTCTAGTAGGAGAGATGCCAGGGTGTCACGTTAACGTCAGGGTAGTGTCGTGGCAATAACCCTGCTGGCTAGTGTAGAATGTGGCAAAAGTTACTACTGCAATGTCTGAGCAACATTTTGTGGGAACTGTTCTAACAGGCACTGTAAAAAGATTATCCTGATATTACCTGGATGTTGCTGCAGTAACTCTACGTTTGAAAGTCTCTGTTAGAACGGGGCTTGATATAAATTTATAAGTGCGCTGGACAAATACGTATTGGGGGAAGGCTGATACATAGATTTCTGATGTATGGAGATTGGCAAAAGAAATGCAGAAGACAAAAGCTGACCTCTTGATTTTCCATTCAAACAAGCTTAATAAAGCATGGGGGAAGTGTCAGTTCAGTAATGCTGCTAGTAAGGGTGCTGGAGCCAACCAAAATAGCTCTTAGAATATCAACATGCCTTTATCAGGCACAGACAAGCTATTTCAAGTGCTGCATTGCCAGTGTGATAACTTGTGCAGTGATGATGTATGTATCCATGCATCATGGAGGCCTTTGAGAAGGGGTTGTTTGAGCAGACATGAATCAATTACTCTATCATCGCTATTCATTTGGTGTTTATGGTAGTGCATATTTTATTATTGTGTGGATAAGGGGATTGCCTTTTGCATGCATGCACAGTTGCAGTGTTGCGCTACTTAAACCAAGGAGGTTCAAGAATTGGAGTTCCAACTGGCTTAAATTATTCAAAGAGCTGTCAGTTTTCTATTGATGGACCAAAGAATTTCACAGGTGCATGTACCTTTGACGATCGAGGTTTGAAGCCGCCGTCTTTCAGAGCAATCTGAAGATTTTAGTTTAAACTCTTTACATAATGTTAGATGTACTTTGCTTGTGTTTTCATTAAGCAAAGATATGAAATTTAACCTAAGGATAAAACATAAGACAGAAGTCAAATCATCAGAAATATGTGCAAAATAGTAAATCAGAGCTGTGTTATGTGAAAGTGTTTACAACTATGCCCTCCTGGAAAGCTGGTTTTATCACGTTTCCACTTAATATTCTCACAAATCAAACTGATAAGGGATATTCTTCAAGTATACTGGTAGTTCATTATTAATTAATATGTCAGATTAGTTCCACTGCATGCCCAGTCTAGTAATTTTCCTTTTTATTTCATCATTTTTTTTTTGCACACTTTCTATTTGTGCATCCCTGTGTCTTGACCAATACATATAACCTATCTTTTATAAGTAGGGATGGCAAAAAGTAATTACCATCACAGAGACATATCTTCATTAGAAAGTGGGTGGTGATTTTGCAAAGTTTAGACACGAGTCAATTGTCCTCCTATCTATGCGGCAGATTTTTACATAGTACTTCAAATATTTTTGAGCGCCGGCTTCGAACATGGGTTCAAAGGAAGTAAGACAGTTGTGATTCCATTCTCTTGAACCACCTTGGTTAAATCTGTGCAGGTGGAATTGTTTATGTCAAGTGCATGTAGTATCCAGGCATAGATGTTTTCAGTTATATAATCATCAAAATTGAATAGGCCAAGTATAATATGCATTGCAATTGGTTAGATTACATCACATCATTGTGCAAAAATTTTGGTATAGTTCACAGTCGTGCCGAAACCAAAATACTTCATAGAGCATGCTTACACAGTTTACATTGTCCACGCATCGATACGCAGCAGAGGGACGTAGGACCAGGCAAAGCCTTTTAGCGTATGCGTAGAGCACAGAATGCAGAAAGTACACAGTTTCCGAGTCTGCTAAGCACAACGCATATACGCGGTTGTACATAGGTATGTACATTGTCTTTTGCGGGCATGAAATCAGAAGAATGTAGATCCAGCAGGGCCTATACCTATGCAAAATGCATAATGTAGATCGAGGGGTCTATTTACCAAAACAATCAAGTGCATGTTCTATTGATACACCAGTACTGGACTGTAGAACGCCAAATACTAACTTATCCCTCGTGCAGTTCATTTCACCTCAGCCTGCAGTCTCGGTGAAACAAAACGGCACTCGGGGTAATTTAGTGTTTGTCGTTCTGTAATCTAGTATGGTGCATGATAGAGCATGCACTATTTGTATAATGTATTTTTGTGCCTTTCTGTGTATTGTACTACTCCTATGCAGAACGAGTCGAGTGATTATAATCTTGACCTTGAAAGTTGAGTGCATAGTATCAGGTATGGAATGCTTTTCAGCCAGTGTTGATACTGACCCTGCACCCAGGATCTTTGTGTGGAGTCGAGATCCTAAGCACCAGTGATATCAACAATGCCATGAATAAAAGCAGTCTATATCTGTTTCATATACCAAATAAAATGAAAGTATATTTCACATGATCGATTGTACAAGCCAGTTCACACGTCAGGTGCTATCATAGACATTTGCATTGCGATACCATCGGACGAGGATCACTTCTTGCATTAAGTAAGCCAAGCATTTACAGTGCATGGACTCCTGTCTGCATACAAAATGCGTACATACCAAGAAGAGGGCTGTTTGAGTACTATTACCCTGCAGACAGTTATTGAAATTATCCCCCGCTGATTTCAACCAGTCAGAATCAAGGATGTACTGTAAAGCCAGAAATATTCACGGCATGAAATTTTCGGAAATTAGAGCCGATGACCCTTTTCGCGGCATGAAATTTCTGTGTATTGCTGCTGGCATTCAGTGCTTTAAGTGTACTATATGAACTTTTGCATGCATTTTTATTTTGCGAATCTTGGCTTGCAAAATTTTCAAAAACTCCATGCACGCAAACATTTCTGGTTTTACAGTACATAATAGACTATACCATACATGCCTTCACAGATGTGGCCAACAGTTGGCCATTTGTTCACAATTTTACATTTGTACTTTTGATTCCATTTTGAAAGAAAAGAAAATGATAATCCTGCACATTTCATGTCCAGTAATTTAGAATGTGAGCATTAATACAAAGTGATTCATAAAAGAAATGCCAAACAACATTTCTGGCATAGTAAGACACCACCAAGAACAGGTGGGCATTCCCCAACGGATGATTTCTCCCCCCCCCCCCCCCCCCCCGCATATCAGAAATTACAGGCAGATACATGTCATATGTCTGATGCTACCTAAGTTGCTACAATGTAGCATAAATCTTGTTGCTGCTGCAGTGTCTCAACAGATGAAACAGGAACTCTACAAAACAGACAGTCTCTCTTATACTTTCAGAGAACACCTCGCTCAACAGTTAATATGTCCAACTTTTCATACTGTAAAAGTGTTTTTTTTAGCGGTGGTTATATTTTCGTGCTTTTCGCGTTTTGAGGTTGAACCGCGAATTTGTGTGTGTTGTGTGTTGTTACAACGCTGTTGCGCACACACAAAAATTCTGTGCATTGCAGGTAATGATGGTATTGATGGTCGACACACACACAGATTTTGCTGACCACGAATTTAAACACACGCGAAAAAGTCGGCACCAATGGAAACCGCGAAAGTATCTGTACGCGAAAGAAACCACTTTTACAGTAATAAACATACATGACCCGCTACAACAAAAGGATCCGAAAGTCGGGGGAGGCCAATTTTCTGAAAATGGCATGATATTATTCCCGTACTCTTCTACTTTAATTTTATATAGAGCACAACTCATAAAAGTACCCGGTTGTGGAGATATCGATGATTTTATTAACGCATGTCAAGAGGTTGAGGAAATCTGAGTTTCGAGAACGCTTTTAAAGTTTTCCTTCCGACGCCATCGTGATCAAGGGGAGGCAAGACAGTTTTCACCGCTTGACAATAGAAGGTATGCTCCTAGCGACCTCCGCGATGTTCATTCAAGCTTAGTCTACGCATCACCAATCAGCAGTCGGGATGCCACGCACTGACCAATAAGATCACTCCCTCGTTGCTAGGGGCGGAGTCTAGCTGCAGCGCTAAATCCAAATCTTCGGACACGTTTCTGTTACGTTGAAAGTTGGAAAATCATGGCCCAGAAAAACGCTGATTTCTTGCCTTTCCTTTGATCATTTTACTTCGTAATTTTGGCAGATTATAGACAAAACATTAGACTACAAAATTATGCCAAAAACAGAAATCCGATTGTTTTGACCAATTTTGATGATATGACTTCAAACTTGATTTTCTTGGCCCAGCCGTCGGCGACTTTAGGATCCTTTTGTTGTAGCGGGTCACATATTGTCTTCCAATGCCCAGCTGTCCATACATACATTCAATATTTTCTTCTTTTGTATGTAAAATTACTTTGGTTTATGTTAGTCTATTAGGCAGGAGAACCGTAGAGACAGATAGATAGGGGAGAAGTAGTCGTCTAGCTCGAGGTCGGCATACGGTTCTATGGAAACCAGTGGGCGGGCATTTCTCCTCAAGAGAGGCTGCCATTTCATGTGCGCGCTGTATGCGTACTCCGCCACAAACAGCGCGGGTCACCAGAAGTGTGTGCCCTGTGCAGTTCCCTCTTGTAGCTTGAGTCTAGCACAACTCTTGGAGTGTGCACTCAATCAGTTATAAACACGCACTCATCAGGTAGCCTAATTTACAAGCCAAAGATAGAGATTTTCAATACTGCAACATAGCAACCACATAGGAAAATTCAAAGTGGCTGTCATGCAATTTGTCAGACATTTCAAATTACTGTTATTGGAAGTCAGCATCTATTTTTATGCACCAAATTTCAATGGCCTATGTAATTCAGAACTCAAGGTATGGATCTTTTAATATTCTTCAGTTTATCATGGCGGCCACAATAGAATTCAAGATGACGACTGACCCAGTGGTCAGATCCCTTGGACCCAGCAGTTTTTTAAATCACGTGTCCCAAAATACCCCTATATGCAAAATTTCACACTCTCCACCGAAGTGAGCATCTTTTTCACATATCTGCCCCACTAAAAGGGATATTTCTACAGTGAAAGGGGAAATTTGAGGGATGTTGGGTTATTTTTGTTACTTTTGTGTATTATCCCCACCCCTCCTTAATATGTGATCTCTAGAGATATCTTTGCCCTCAAATTGCTTAAAACAAGCAATCTATTAGAATATTTCCCAAAATGAAAATTTTTGGAGAAAATCAAAATGTACATGTCAGTATATTATAATATGCATGTTATGCTGGATGGACATCTTTATACTAATATGAAGGTCAAATAATAAATGTTCACTGGAAACTTGTTTTTTAGCTGAATGGCCTATGTTGATTGGAAATGATAAGAACAGTCTTAAAATTCTTTTGAACACTGTATTTTATACTACTTCTAGACCTGGTGGTGAATATATGTTAGTTGGACTGACAAAATGGACACTTTGGTCAGTCCAAGTAAAAATCTGTGACATAACTTTCCAAGTACGCATATACATTTCTCCGTTCAGGACAGGATTCCACGATCGCGAATTTAACCACTCGCAAAATTGTCGGGAAGTCCCGATTCACGAAAATTTAGACTCCTGAAATATATGGCGTATACAGTATTCAAGTTGTCATCCATATAAAGAATTAAATAAAGGTGAACAGAATGATAAAAGTTTTATTTCAACAGAACATGAAATAAAGTTACATAATCATGTATTTTCATGTTTCCACAACATACACACAAAGTGGAAGAGGTAATGATGTCATCATCATTGCTAGGTGCACACACAATAGTTTCCAGGTTATCGGGTATCTTTAAGTACTCCCCGTAATTGACTTACAGATAGGACATTTCCACAAAACCTGCCTCATAATAGAGTAGGCTTCAGATATATTTGTAGACTTTCTCATGAGATACCTTAGTTTACATCCCTTTCCACTGATTGAAATACACTTATATTGTGTGGATGTATGTTTTTTGAAGAAACATATTGATGCCAAATAGTCCAGGACTTTTGGCAAACACATGCACCACATAACTTAGATTCATTGTCTTTACACCACACTCCCACACACGCCCACAGCTACAGACCGAGAGCTTGGCATGTCGGAACCACGCTGAGCCCGCACCACATTCACAAGCAAGCAACACAACAATCCATGATTGCTCTGCATTCCAACTGCATTCACAACACACACAAACACACACACACACACTGTATACTCATTTTTGATGCATGTATCTTTGCAGCACAAACACACTTGTATGCTGCACACACAATTATGACAAATGCACAACTTGCATGTACATGTACTGTAGTGTATACACCAAATATTTCTTGAGATTTTCATATTCACGAATTTAAAAACTTGAAAATATTAACTCTGATCCTGACTGAATGTGCATGTGCATGCATGTACATTTCTCTGCTTAATACTGTACTCCACGATCGCGAACTTAACCACCCGCAAAATTGTTGTATAGTCCCAATTTGCAAAAAAATTAGACACCCTAAACATATAGCGTATACAGTTGTTCGACTTGCTTGGCTTTTGCAAGCATGGAGTAACATTTATAAGGCAATTTTAAAGCTAATGGTGTCAGCATTTGTTAAAAGAAAAGCAAAAACCTTGACACTATCTCGTTTTCTGAAATGATTATAGGTGTATTACTGTAAAAGTGGAAATTTTCGCAGTGTTGAAATTTTCACGCATTTCGCGCAGCCAGAAACCAGCGCGAAAATAAAAGCATGCGAATATTTTTGCTTGCCATATGTTCCTGTGCGTGATGTCTTGATACTGCGGAATTAGAAACATGCAAACCTCTTCTAACCCAGCCAAGCGCAAAAAATAGGTCTTGCGAAAATATCCACTTTTACAGTAATGCTGATGTAGATAGTATGAGCTTTATTAGGCATCATTGGTAAGGATCAGGGTACAGTAATCTGTCACAGATGCTGGGTCCAGCAACTTGCATGTGTGATGGGGTGTTCTGAGCATTTACATGTATCACATATATTGTGTGTAATGTGTGTAAAGTTGTTTGTGATTATGTGTGACTTGCTGATGAGACATGCTTTCTGTGTACTGGTAATCAGGCGCACCGCGTAATCGGGTAGAAATAAGCTGCCTCGCCCAAAGCAATATCAAGAGACTGTTTTAGTCTGGTGCTTTTGATAGCAGCATGGTCTCAATTCTTTACCTGTTTTTATCACCATATTTTGATTTGGGTATGACTTTTTCATACATGTGTCATAAGATTTGCACACAGACTCTTATATGTTTTAGCAATATCAAACTACAAAAGCATGGTTTAAAAAATCACTCCCAAAATAATTCCTTTGTAGCTTTTTCCTAAATTCTTCGGGCATGTAGCAGACCTGAAATTTTTTTTTTTTTTTTTCAGATTTCTGTCACTATAATGAAGTAGGGGACTATGTGTGTGTTGAAAGTGAGTGTGTGAGTGTAGACCAGGCAAATATATAAAACAAATGGTGGAAAAACAAGATGCAAAACAGCTTTGGG
Organism: Diadema setosum; assembly: GCF_964275005.1. NCBI lineage: Eukaryota > Metazoa > Echinodermata > Echinoidea > Diadematoida > Diadematidae > Diadema > Diadema setosum. The sequence continues at coordinate 21,696,982 of NC_092699.1, read as the reverse complement.
CTTCTGCATGCAAAATCAAATTGTAATTATGGAGAACTATCAGCATTAGAAGAATTCTCATTTAAAAACAAGATGTAAGAATACATGACATTGCTTATTTGGCATTGTTACTATGTCAATGTAAAAGCATAAAGAGTTGCATATATTATTTTTCTAATGATAGTAATCTATTTTTTTTTTTCTGATTGAGCTTTCCATTGGTATTTCATCTTTGATTTAGAAAAGAAAAAAAGAAGTGGTGGGAAAGTCAGCAACCAGATATGGAAAGGTTTTTTTTAAAGAAGATTAGCTCTGAAATGCAGATACAGTCCAGCCAACAGGTCGGGGGGGGGGGGGGTATTAGGCTTTTGCATTCATCACCCTTTTCACATTCTCATGAGTGAAAATTGGCTTCTTAACACAATGCTTTTAATTCATAGTAATCAAGAAACTCCTGTTGAAATATCATGTTTCCTTGTGATGCACTTCACATATTAACAACAACAAAAAAAGTGGTCCTCTCCATGAAACCGCCTTCCTTCTATTTGTTCATTACTGGGTAATATAGTCCAATGTAATAGTGATACATCTCATGTTCACATGAAGAGTCTGCGTTATTTCATACAAGAAATCAAACTCTTCAGGGTTAGCTCTGTAGTGACCATTATTCAAATCACAGCATGAAGATAGTCTGAAAAGATGTGCACAACCTAGAGAGGGAAAAGGGGATTAAGGAAGCACAAACACACAGATTCTCTACCTCAGTATTCCTAATAAGAGGTCCATTTTGTGCATAAACCATAACAAAATGTACTGTAAACTTACAAGAGCATGAGAGTATGTAATAGAAATGTTTTCCTATTACACGATGTGACACAATTCATTGGATACTTATGTGCATGCATGCACAACCCAAGGCTTTACCAGGTACACATCATACACATGTGGAATGGTGCAGTTGTGTACATCCATGTGGGTGTGCACGGTGCACTGCTTACAGAGCGCTGCCGCTAGAGCGTAGAACATGCATAGCAGCCCCTCAACAGCCATAGCTGCTGTGTGAGCTTAAAAGGGAGGTGTTCCCTGCATACATAATTAGCTGCATTACACTGTGCACTGAGCGGTTAGTCATCCCAGCATGCATTGTAGAGCAAGTGCTCCTCAGCCTTTGTTGCTAAGTAACACCGTTTCCACATACATTTAGTAGACTCTCTCTCTTTATCTTTATCTTTCTCTCTTTTCTCCTGTCTTTTTGTTTGCTGTGTCTGTAATATTTGCTGCTTTCAGCAGCAAGAATGAATCATGAATTATGTTTTTTTCCCTTTTTTTTATTAGTAATGTGGCAAAATATGGGCATTCTCTAAGATTTCCATGTAATTTACTACCATAGTCTAGTAAATCCACTACAAACAGGGGATATGCATCTTTGTTCTTTATGATTAGAACTGCAGTTAACAGAGTAACCTCTAATGTGCTTCCCACACTCTCGTGTCTCTTCTGGCGCCATGTTGATTTGTTTCCTGGTTGCTATATTTCTCATCTCGGCATAGAAACAGGCGCTGCTGTTGCCTATTCTGCTGCAGCGAAGTATTATGGTCTGTGGCTTTTATTGTAATTGATATTGCTTAACCGGCAAGGACATTGTGTTTGCCTGGCTTAGGTGTACATTAGCATTGCCAGCAGGTTCAGGGTGATGCATGTATGCTGTTGGGCATAATTAACCACCCACACAGCCAAATGAATGCATTCACTAAAACATAATAACCTGTTTAAAGAACAACAAAACATTTTTGTAATGAACTGGGAAGAAAATTATTTAAAAAATGAGTGGTACTGTTACTGTCATATTTAGCTTAATTTATATTCATGTATAATGTGTATTGCCATAGGTGTCTTAAGGTACAACAGGCACCACACCTTTCAAAGTATCACCTCTATGTCCTCTATGATTTTAATTAACACACTTTTTTTTTGTGATAGTTGAAGCCAGTACCTAGTTTGATAGTAAAAATTAAAAAAAAAAGAAAATATGTGAGAATGTTCTTCTTATAAAGTGAAACATTCAAGCAGCCCAAAAAAAAAAAAAGATAAAAAAAATAATAATAATAACAATTAAAAAAGAAAGAAAATGGAAGATGGCTTCCAATATCCAGTCTGGACTGGAGTGAATCTAATCTAAATACTGTATAAATGAAGGGATTGACTTGCACAGATATTTGCACATGTATTTTTGATAATGGAGCTACTCATGAATACTGATGTCGAATATTTATACCAAGTAGAAGTACTGCTATTTTTGTTGTTTGTTTTTTCTCTCTCTCTTTCAAGATCATCTCATATCTAGAATAAACTATATCCAGAGATTTTTTTTTTTTTTACATTAGTGAGCAAGGAAAGAAACATGATTTTTAGTTCTTTATGTGTGTGTGGGTTTTTTTGTGTGTATGTGCAGTGTGTGTGTTTGGAACAAGGACACATTTGTTTTCGGATGTAAATCACAGACCCATTTGTGTCTTATGGAGTACTGTAAAAGTGGATATTTTTCACGCTGGGATGGGTAAGATGAAGTTTGCATGTTTTGAATTCCGCAGAATCTAGTTCAATAGTGGCACATATAGCAAAACAAAGATATTTGCATGCATTTATTTTTGCACTAGCTTCTGGTTGCATGAAAATTTCATTTCCTGAGAGAAATCAGTGATTTTCATTTCTCATTGGTACTTAACTTCTAAATATTTACTTTTCAATGTCTTACAGGATGCTAGGAAGGCAGTACAAGATACCACATTGATGCAAGTCACACAGACAATGGATCAAATTGGAAGAATTCAGATGAGAACTCGTCGCACACTCCGAGGTCATTTGGCAAAAATATATGCGATGCATTGGGGTACAGATTCAAGGTATGTTTTGTTTTTGTTTTTTTAATGCCTCTGCCACAAAGTGTCACTGGAGGTATTATGTTTTCGGTTTGTCCTTCCGTCCTGACCATCCATCCTTTCGTCTTTCAATCTGTAATCAATTTTGTGGACAGCATAACTTAAAAACCATTTGAGGTATCCTAATGAAACTTGGGTCAAAGGGAAGGTTACAATGCTAAAATTGCAGGGGTCGGTGCAATATAGTGCTAACCCACACCTTTGTCAAAATTGAGTTACATGCATTTTCATGATCCTCATCCTTCATTCTAAACTCCGTGAAAATATCATATTTGAATTCAACCAATAAGATGGTTAAAAATGCATGCATTTATGTTTTATTAATGTACAATGTATGGGCTTTTCAAACATTCAACAGCGATTATCTCAAAATGACTATTGTGTGGGTTAGCACTATATTGCACCGACCCCTTCAATTCTACCATGTAATGCTGAAATTATACTCTCTTTTTTCCATTGGTGATTACTCAATATAACAACTTAATCATATAAGGTACATGCCTTACTGCACAGCGATGCTTTAGGGAAAGATTTTGGCCATAGGGTCAACTAGTCTTAGTAAAAATGCTCGGATTCCCAAATACTTGCTCTCTTAATCAATTTAGTCATCCATCCAAATGAAACCTACTTCAAGGAAAGTAGACACTCGGTTACAAACATGCCATTTCTGTTTTATAATCATGCTTGAAAAGAAATCCTTTGCCATTTCATGGGATTACATGTATAAGAGGATGAGAGGAATGAATAGTATAAGGTGATTCTTGATATCTGGATGACACATGCATGGACATGTGGAATGCTTCCTCCTATGGTTGCTCATTGTCTAGGTATACATGTATCTACAATTTATGTGAACTGTTATGTCGGGTGCTAAATACAACTGGGCTGTAATGACTATGATTGTGGGAGCATGAAATTTGTGGGTCACAAGTGACCTGTTGTATCAGCAAAAGTATAGCTTCAAACCATGCATTTTCATTGAAGTAAAAGAAACAAATCAACATTATCTCACACATGCACAAATCTGGTTAATTTCTGTTATGTGCATACTGTACATTTAAAATTATCATAAATCTTAACAAGAACTCTCTTTGGACCAGACTTGTACACACAATTATAAGGGAAGTTGTTGAGAAAAAAAAAGGAAACTCTTCTTTTCTGCTAACAGCTTCATGTGAAAACTGGAGAAAAGGAGTAGGAGTAATTGAAATATATAAAAACAAAACAATAACATCAAATTGCACTCTGGACCTTCTTCTTCACATATGGACAGTGAGAGTTGATTATTTTATGATTTTAAACTGCCATAACAGTAGTCACATGGCTTAGAGGATTTTATGCTCTTATTATACAGCATCATTATACCCCCGCCACACATAGTGTGAAGGGGGTATATAGGAATCACCGTGATGTTGGGCGGGCGGGCAGTCGGTCGGTCTGTTGCAAAATCTTGTGTCGCGAACTCCTCCTACAATTTTGAAGCAATTTAAATGAAACTTAGGGTAAATGATGATATTGAGGTATAGATGTGCAAGACATGTTTTTTGTGTTTGTCGGACAATGTATTGCCATGGTAACCATAATTTGAATAACTTCCATAGTACATGTATTTAAGCAATCAATTTCAAAATTGGTATCTATGATGATCTATAGGTGTAGTTATGCAAGACACTCTTTGTGTTTGTACTTGACAAAGCATTGCCATGGTAACCGCATGTTTTCTTCAAAATCTTGTGGAGTGAACAACTTCAACAACAGTTTTGAAGCAATTGAAATCAAATTTGGTAGGCATTATGGCCTTGAGGCATAGATGTGAAACACCTAATTTTTGTGTTTGTCGGACAAAGTGTTGCCATGGTAAACATAATTTTACCAAAACCTTGTGGATTGAATAACTTCCACATCATTCAAGCAATTAAGGTCAACTTTAGTATGTATGATGATCGGGAGGTGTAGTTATGCAAGACACCAATGTGTTGATATGAGAAAAATGTGTTGCCATGGTAACCACTCATTTTTGTATCAAATTGAACCATTTAATCTGTGAAGGTGAAATTTGGTGTGTATGATGCTCTTTAAGTGTAGTTTTTCAAAATGTCCTTTGTATTTGTATCGGACAGTGCGTTGCCATGGTAACCGCATTTTTTTTTTAATCCTGTGGAGTGAACTTCTTCCACAGTTTTCAAGCAATTGAAACCAAATTTGGTAGGCATTATGGCCCTGAGGTATAGATGTGAAACACATAAATTTTGTGTTTGTCACACAAACCATTGCTATGGTAACCACAATTTTACTAAAACCTTGCAGATCGAATAACTTTTCCATTCAAGCAATTAAAGTCAAATTTAATATGTATCATGATCTAGAAGTGTAGTTTTGCAAGACACCAATGTGTAAGTTTAAGGAAAATGTGTTGCCATGGTAATCACTCATTTTTTTTAAATCAAAATAAACCATTCAAGCTATGAAGGTCAAATTTGGTGTGTATGATGGTCTTTAAGTGTAGTGATGCTGGGGGAAAGCATGTTTCCATTTGCTGTAAGTTTTATACTCAGTGTCAACTCTGTAATTGTACAGTAAACTTAAGTTATTCTGTTTCCAATTCGACAAATGCGCAAACTTAGTATTAACGTCATTGCCCTCATGACATCACATACTATAAAGCAACACTAGGGGCGGGGGTATTAATCACCTTCAGTGATGATTCTAGTTAGTTCTTGCATTATGTGGTATTGTGTTACAGATCAAGGACATTGTGTGTGTGTGTGTGTGTGTGTCTGACTGTCTGTCTGTCTGTCTATCTGTGTGTCTATGTATGTGTTTGCATTTTTTTCCTGTACAGGTAAATTATGAGACACAACAAAATCCCTCAATAGTAATCAGATGAATATACAAATGAGCAGAAAATCAAAAGCTACAAGTACATACTAGGATGCTACACATATCCTTCCATAGCCAGCCCTCATGACTGAGTGTTGTGAATTGTTCCTCTTGACTTCAGTTTCAGTCTGTATCTGTCTGCTTGCCAGATATTGCAGTGATTGTGATGTTGTGTTTGATTACCTCCTAAGTCAATGTAGAACTGCAGAGAATATAATCTAGAATGAAAGAAATATGTTGCTGTTTCCTTGTCCAGTTCATCATTCAACAGAATCAGTTGTGTGTCTATTTCCTGGTACATGTAGTTTACTGCAGGATGCTTATGCTGGCATGATAGCATTACTCAGATTACAGGCAGTGTATTTATAATGCATATCGTATGTCCCTGGAGGATGCTACAAGCAGTGTTGTTTTGGATTGTCTGTCCAGCTGTCTGTCAGTACACTCCCATCCCATTTACAAAACACATTTGGGGGGGGGGGGAGTAAACTTTGGTATATTTTCTTGTTACATGATTGTATGGAGCTGTGTGCTGATTAAATATATGACAGATCCTCAAGGTCACATATCTGGCTTAAGATTCTCTTTGCAGACATAAGTTTGTGCAGGAACATGGCTATATCATGAGATAGATATACCGAAATGATATGGGGACTTCAGATAATATTCTAACGTCACAGGTAATTTACATCAGCTTAGCTTATAACATCATCTAGAAATGTACACTGGCAATATGTACATTGGGATAACAGATGGGAATAAAGAGATAAATGATTGGATCAGAGTTAGTTTATTTGCCTTTTTGTTAAAGGGGCTGTACAGTTCTGGTTGAGGTGAGGATTTAACTTGTAACATTTTGCGAGATATTCAGAAACTACTCTATGAGATGTCAAAGAGCATGCAATTCTATGGGGTATCACAAGTTTATTTGATGAAAATCTGTTTTGAAATGGCTGAGATATCCAAAAACAAGGTGAAACAAAGAGATCCTAATAAAAGGCATGGCCTGTCGCTTCTTGGGTTATCTCAGCCATTTGAAGACCAATTTTCATCAAATAAACGTTTAATCGTTCTTAAAATTACATGCTCTTTCATATTTCGTAAGAGGTTTCTCATTATCGCACTTAGGAATGTTTTAAACCTGAATCCTCACCTCGACCAGTACTGTACAGCCCCTTTAACCACTTCAGTTAGGAATGCTCAGTGTGGAGTTTTCGAGGAAGGGTTGAATTGCAATGAAGGAGATGAAAGGTCAAAGGTCAAAGTTAGATCAATTAATGATAACGTAGCAAGATATTTTCTAGCCACAACTGCGGCTGGGAAAGTACAGTCTATACTAGAAATTGTTCACAAGCTAGCAAGATAGCCGCAATTCAATTGGAATATTTGTGAGTGTACAAAGGATCTAGAAGTCAGTCTTCAAGGTCAAGATGATTTAATCGTGAGATGATGGGTGATGCTGGTGGCTGAATACAGAGATCCAAAAGGCTAAAGTATCCTCATGGAACACATGCAGATGTCTTATTTGCTTTCATTTATTATATCTTTTCTATTATCCATGTCTGATCTTTACACAGAAACCTAGTGAGTGCATCACAGGATGGTAAATTGATAGTCTGGGATTCATACACAACTAATAAGGTAAGCCTTTGTGACACTCTCTTTTGTTTGTGTTAAGAGAATAACCAAATTGTGAAATGAATATGAAATGATGGAGCAGGAGTTTAATTTTTTGTAAAATATGAATGTAACATGTCCTGTTTCAGTCATTCACTTTTTGTCCAAGTCCCAAGTTGAAATGCTGCTTGAACTTCTTACCCCAACTTTGATATGAACTATGCTCTATATGCTTTAAAATAGAATGTCTGTTATTGTATGCACTTTTCAAATGGTGAGCGTCAGACTAAGATGCTGAGGATATGTACAAAAGTAATCAGAGGGGTTAAAAGCAACTAGACCTTTCTTGCTGAAATGTATGCTTTAGAATCATTGAAAAAAAAGGTGCTTTCCAAATGCAAGCACAAAGAAATCGATATGGCTACAAGGATGAATATAGCCAGGGGAAAAAAAAAAAGTATGGTGAAAGGAGTTTATTTATCTGTTGGTGTAAAATATTCAGAGCAATTAAATATTCAGTTATGTACCAACTGATTGCTCTTCACGAATGCAGTTAGTTCTTGTTAGAAAGGGAAGTGTTTTTTTATGACTAGATTGCTATTTGGTATTTTGAAGTACATATCTTAAGGGCACAGTCTAAAATAAGAGTAAGAAATGATGCATATACAAACTTGTACATGCATGTTTTCAGCATGCATTCACATAGATTAAGTCTTTTTTTTTTTCATTTTAACTAACGGAAAAAGTAAAGACTTCAAATCTTTGCTTCAATGAAAGGGAGCTAAAACATACTTCCTCATAGATTCTTCAAAGTACTTTCTTCAAATAAACAATATTTTGAGATTACAGTTGCCAAAACAATGCTCAAGAGAGATATCAGAATAAAGTTTTGAAATCAGTCAACTAGGTCGGAGCTGTAGGTTGAATTCATCATTTGACCTATTTAAGTTACCAGAATGTTATGGTACTTTCCTTTCGGTGTCAGAATGTGACCACTGGTGCCAAAATCATTATGTGCAAGAATTTTATGTAGATTTGTTTTGAACAAAAGAGATGCTTCAAGTGTATATTTGAGATGTTTACCCTGTGCATATGCTGGTCCTTCCCACAGGGAATCATGTATTTGTTTATGCATTTCTTCATTTCAATACTGCTCATGTGAAATGCATTTTTGCATCTTTCCTACCATCCAGGTGCATGCAATTCCTCTGCGGTCCAGCTGGGTGATGACCTGTGCCTATGCTCCTACTGGTAGTTTTGTGGCCTGCGGCGGTCTCGACAACATATGTTCTATCTATAGCCTCAAGACCAGAGAAGGCAATGTTCGTGTAAGCAGAGAACTCCCAGGACATACCGGTAAGTGATTCTATTAATAGAAAAGTCTTTCTTGTAATATTTGGTAGATCCAAGCTATTGTCTTTTAGAGTATAGGTTTTCTTGCCCAATTTCATCACATTTACATTCAAGTGAATGAAAAGGCGTTCAAATTCAAGCGATTTTGGTCACTGCTCTACTCTCAAGTCCTTGAGTACAGGGATAAAAGTGTGGCATATAAAGTGGAATCTCTTTAGCACCTTGTCAGATGTCTTTGTCTGCATGCCTAATTTTTTGATTTGTTTTTTGTGGAAAGATGGAAGTTTTGATGACATGTTACTGCTGGTGAATTGAGAGGGCCGACTGTAATATTAACATGACTAAGCAAAATAGCAATAATCTGCGATTAAAATGTTACACGCAGCACGTGCAGATTGATATATGAAGTCATTTGTGTTCACTGTATTTTGTAAATTGGGAGGAAGTTTAAATACAGTGCGTAGACAAAATGCATGCTTATTTAGTGACAACAAGAAAGTGACATTCCTATATGGTACAATATACACCGGCAACTCCTGTTATAGCATGTCTGGCCGTTTTCCTTCATAATATCTCAGTAGCCGAACAAATAAAGTGTATGAAAATGGGTAGATGATGATTTTGGGACCTGAATTTGACTATGGTGTGTCCGATATTTTGTTATAACCGTGTCTGTTAGTGCAGTATACACAAAAGTGTAACTTGACTCTCGCAACCATTGAATATTGCGTCACTCTAGACACTTTCTCTGCTCCAGTGGATTTTGACTCGTGCAAAGTGTCTCATGTCTCGCCTATTAACATACAAACTGAAATCTACACAAATGCAGTTTACCTTTGCCAACTAAAGAGATGTATGTTTTAGGGAATGTTACCGTATTACTGACAATCTCTGTGCCAATTGCTTTCTGATTTCTTCAGGTTACCTATCATGCTGCCGATTCATCGATGACACTCAAATAGTAACTAGTTCAGGAGACATGTCATGGTAAGCATGTTCGTTCTTGCTCAGGTGTTTACACACAGCCTTATGTGGTAAGGTCTTAATTCTCAGCACTCCCATCTGGTTATTGGCTTTCACCTTTACTGTGTTACCTGTGTTGATTCACTGGGAACTTATTTATGTGCAGTCCAATGTAAGATTCTGTGGTCTAGCCATGATATGTAGATGCAGTGGTGCCCCCACCCCCCAAAAAGGAAAGAAGGCAAACAAAATAAAAGTATAGGTTGCTGCAACAAATAGTTCATGCTACAGTTCAGCCAGCGATCAAGTTCCCCCTAGAATCGCGATCACGGGCGATCAGTGATCGCATACGCGATATGTCGCAAAATCAATTGATTGTATGCCGTATACAATTAGTTGATTGCGACATATCGCGTATGCGATCACTGATCGCCCGTGATCGCGATCTAGGGCGAACTTGATCGCTGGCTGAACTGTATATATGCTTGACTTGTTGATGCCTCCACAACATGTTTCAAAGATATGGTCAAACAGTTTTGAATTTATTCATCTCTGAATAAGTGTTGTGTATGTTTCATTACTTCGAGTAACAACTGTCGTCATTATATCTTCACACTTGCTCTTCACAGTGGCCTTTGGGACATAGAAACCGGACAGCAGACCACAGGCTTCACGGGACACACAGGTGATGTCATGAGCCTCTCCCTCTCGCCCGACAACCGGACCTTTGTCTCCGGCGCCTGCGATGCCTCGGCCAAGCTGTGGGACATCCGGGAAGGAATGTGCAAACAAACATTCACTGGCCACGAGTCAGATATCAATGCTGTAACAGTGAGTATTGTTATTTTTCTTGTCCATCATTGCACCTTTTTGCTTATTGATAACAAGGAGAAGGGAACTGATACAAGGAAGATGGCACTAAAATAGTAAAGGGGAAATAGAAATAATGGTCACTGATTGATATCCATGGTAGTCCTTTTACAGACAGCCTTTAATTTCAGTGGAAAATGTGAAACTTCCCACCTCATAAGTAAAGCTTTATTCTAAGCAAACTTGAAAAATACAGCATGGGCATTCAAAATGATGACATGTGATTATTTTAACTGTTTGCGCTAAGATTAGGACAGCCTCTAATCATTCAGTTTTCCTGTTCAATGTGTGAAGGTGCAATGATGATGTTTAATTTGTAAAGGTGCAAAGCTGTACATAGATATCAAAAAGTGTGTGCCCCCTTGATCATAGCAAATTCAGAATTGATACAATTTGTGTGCCTAATCCGAAAGATACTCGGCCCCTAAACATAACTAGCACCTCTTTTTTGAAGTATATGAAACATAATAAATTTATTATGAAATCCAGAATTTGGCAGAGAAAGTTAGAATGTTGTCAAATCAATATGTTTTCATCCACCTGTTCCTTTGATATATGTTTGAAGAGAAAATCTTTGCAGGTGGTAATTAAGAAACAAGTTTAAAAATAAACAACAGAAAGCAAGAAGTAGACAGCATTCATTGAGCAATTACACCATGATGTGTTCCATATTGAGACAATGTGGGAAAGGAGCATTGTACTATCAATGACTGGCTGAAGAGTTGATATAGCATTATTGCAAGCTCTGACTCTCCTTGTTATATCCCTGTGCTTTGCTGAGGCAAGAGTCAACGTGTGTAGCACTCACCATATGTAATAGTCATAGTGACCATGCACTGTGTGCATGATTCATATATAGATAGTGTACTTCAGTGACCTTGTGCGGGGCTGTAGCATTGAATGGCCTAGAGAATGGGAAACTTGGGGTGAATTCTGCCAGCTTCCTTCCTGATTGATTGTAAAGAGTTTGTGGTTTCCTGGGGAGAAGTTTGAATTCCTGGTTTGCCACAGAGCCTTGTGTATTGGAACAAGTTGAGCATACAAGGCAGGCATATTGATAGCCACCTGATCAGGAACATCATTCCAATGCTATTTGCATTGTTTGTTTTTAGCATGGATGATTCATGTTGCTTTACATTTCCTGGCTGTCACATTCAGATGTTATTAAAATACAAATAAACCTCAAGGTTGTTGAATGAATGTTTGCTGTTGCCAAATGATGGAATGTTCTTAACTACACATGCAGCCTTAACAAAAGAGAGCTCTGTATTTTTTTTTTTTTTTGGGGGGGGGGGGGGGGGAAGACAACTAAAAATGCAAGGTGATAGCTTCTTTAGTGACCATAACCAGGTTTTACATTATTCAGAGGGGTTCACATGTTTATTAGTATTGCTCTTCCACTATGCTATGTTGTCATTCAGTGGCAAGTGCTGGCTGGTGGGGGAGATGGCGTCAGTATTGGTGTTGATTGTAGTGACAGTAATGATGTTCAAGGAGCAGATGTTCTATTCACAGCAAACAGGATGTGATTGTTTTTTCCCCTCTATATCTATGACTTTGATTTTATGTTTATGAGTAATTATGATGCCCAGTCCCTTCTGATTTTGCTTTCAAAAAAATAATTTTGTGCAGAATTTTATATCGGTAGAGAAACCTCAAGATTACATTGAAGGTCTCGTGTCTTAAATACACAGTCATTACACAGAGAGGAGAGATGAATGTGACTTCTTGTTAGGGTTTGGGTTCTCCATCTATGATTTTACCTGATTCTCATTCTTCTCACTCGGGCAGAATTATGCAGGGTCAGTGCTATATATAGCTTGTGAGAGAGAGAGACAGTTGGCCTCGACTAGGGTGAACCATTAGTGATGCAAGAACTAATGTAGGTCAGGGTTTTCAGATGTTTTCTATTGGATGCACAGTTGGTGGGAAAAGGAAGAGACTCATTACAGTAGGGGGTTAGAAGAGACCCCCACTCATCCAGTGACAGTTGTTGAGAGCTGTTGAAACTCAAAGACAAACCTTGAGAAGTCATAGATGACATTGTGTCTCCATGGAGCTACGAAGCAGTTCTAGATTATATGACCCATGCTTTGTTAAAGGAACACCAGGTTAAAATTTCATGTTCTTGCAGCAAAGCTGTTTGTGGTAATTTGCACAAGGTCAGATGTAAGTAAGATATGCCCAACTGTAGTCATTCTGGTTTTGACACTGTTACAAAAGATTATGTACTCTGATGTGATATCCTAAATCTAGTACCCTCACTTTCTGCTATGCAGATAACTTGCATTGAAATTCATCTAAGCAGATGTGTCAATATTTTAATGCCTATAATTCTGTTTGGAGTGATAGAAGTCCAATGACATGACATAGGACATAGACTATATCGGAATGAAAATTTATGCACATAGACATTTGATATTCTGCAGTCTGATTGATACATTTCATGACAGACACATGCACATGCAGCTCCTTGTGTTCACACCGTGTAAAAATTATCGCAGGGAATTACTTGAATTTTTTTTTTTTTTTTTTTTTAACAGGACTCATATATCTGAAATGTGCATGCTCTTAACTTGGACCAAATGTCATGAAAGACATCCTCTGCTTTCTTCTTCAGTTTTTCCCCAATGGATATGCATTTGCCACGGGATCAGACGATGCTACCTGCCGCCTCTTTGACATCCGTGCTGACCAAGAACTCATGCTGTACTCACATGACAACATCATCTGTGGCATCACATCGGTTGCATTCTCAAAGAGTGGCAGGCTGCTGCTAGCCGGCTATGATGACTTCAACTGCAATGTGTGGGATGCCATGAAGGGCGAGCGAGCTGGTGAGCTGATGAAACTTGTCTTGCTCTGTTTGAACCCTTGATAGTGTGTTTTATCTCTTCGGGAGGTGTAGGTTTGCCTATTAGATTGGGGGGAGGGGGTAGAAGTCAAAGTTTTGTCAATGAACGTTGCTGGTTAAAATTTAGATTGTAGTTGTCACCTTCATCTAGGAATGTCAGGTAATGATGTGATAGTAGAAATGGATAGATAATATACTTATTTATGTAAATCACTGTTTTCCATGTCTTTCATCCAAGGATATTTTTGAAGATTTCTCGGCTTATTATCATATATATGATTAGCACACAGCAGCTTCATGTGATAATCAGTGGCTCTAATGGCTGCAAATCAGTCAAACTGAAAGGCGGAACAACCTTTTTAAGCTAAATTCAAGCCAAGGAAAAGGATAGCAATGAATGACATGCATGCATTGATTGCACTGCATCGCATGTGTACAGGTAGATGCGCGGTAAGCAACCAAAAGTGACAGTACCACCAAGATAACCACTGTGCATCTTTAACATTGCTCTACAACGGTGTTCTGTGCATTAGTGATACAGAGAATTAGTTAAATGTTGGTAGTGAGATATCCTGATACAGTTACTTTTTCTAGATTCCATGGCGTAAACCACCCTGATGGACCATCATTGCTCAGTTTGCATGTAAATCAAGAGATCACTGCATATGGATTTCATGTCTGTTCTCAAGGAACCTTTCTGAATTCCACTGACATTCTATACTGTCTTTGTTCCAGGTGTACTCGCTGGCCACGACAACAGAGTCAGCTGCTTGGGTGTGACGGAAGATGGTATGGCAGTAGCGACAGGATCTTGGGACAGTTTCCTGAAGGTCTGGAACTGAGGTTGGACCCGTGGTGGGGTAACAGAACACGTGCAGGACTCCACCGCCACTAGCACCAAGCAAACCCTAGGAGATTATTGTGAGAATATAAAGCAAAAATGATGAAAAAAAAAAAAATCAACACTTTTTAAAGAAAGTAATGTTGGAATGCTATGTATCACCACCTTCAAAGGAATTTAGTTTCTCTCCTGCAGGCTTCTGAATTTCATGATCCAAACACCTATGTGTAGTGTCAAACAGGTGATGTGAAAATTGGAAGAAAATAAAGAAAGCACTGTAATCTTGATTTGGTAGTCGATCATAATCTTGATGAGGTACCTGTGAGAGATGACCAGGTACCCATTCCTTGCAGTTTTGCATCTCATTTCTTTTTCCCCAAGATCTTAAACAAGACACTTGTTTCTTCTTTTGTTAGATTGTTTTCGATATAAATGTAGTAGATAATAGACATGTTACATGTGACGTCAGCTAAGGGGAACACACACACACACAAAGAAATGTATTGTGATGGATTCTCCCTTCTCACCTCAGCAGCTAGCTGTCGATAGAGCGCATTGTTTCCAATGTGGTGTGTGACGCATCTGTGGTCTAGCATCTGTGCTAGGGACCGATGTCCAGATGACTCCTCTCATATGTCTTGATTGGTTTAGACTGAAGCAAGGGATGGGCTGTATTATGCTCTTGAAAAACATAACGTGGGTGTGTTGTTTGGCATAACATAGATGTTGACAATATATCTCTTTCTTATTTCTAGCATGCATGTGTGGTGTGTGCGCGAATGTGAGAGTGTGTGTGAATGTGCGGGTGTGTATGAAACTTGCATAAAATGAAATTGAGTATGATCGGAAGTTTTAACATACAGTGGAGAAGCCTGTTGTTTATATAAGTTTCCCATCCTGCCACTACATTTTTCATTTCTGTTTTCCCTTTTGTATAAAGAAGAAAAAAAGGAACCCACTAACTTTATGATGCACTGTTCGTAGCTGTCAGCTGTATTTAAACAAAAAAAAAAAAAAGGAAGGCAAAAATGGAGAAAAAAAATACTGAAAAAAAAACAACTTCTGGAGGCATGGCCCTTGTCTTGTATGCAGTTTCTCTTGTGAGATGAGCATATTCAAAGCCATTGCCACCCTGTGTATAGACAGTGTATATTCTGACCTGTTACAAGTAAATATTTGAATTCTTACAATGATTAAAGAGAAGAGCGAGAGAGAGGGGAAAAAAAACTGTATGTGCCTAATATGTGCACATGCCAGTACTGCAAAGTAGACTAGTTCTTATTAACTGTAAGAATTAAAAAGGAGAAAAAAAAATCAAATCATGTTTGTCAGCTGGTATGAATTATTATCCAGCCAAGTAGCATTGATTTGTATGTTGTATCTTGCTATTGATATTGCCTCCTCACCATACAGGAAGAAGAAAACAGAAAGAAGTAGACTGTTTTTGTTCTTTGTAACTCTTTCTGTCTCTCCAAGTTTGCACAATAGCCATGTTTCAAATGTGCTGCATAGCAACAAAGCTATGGAAAGGATGTGTTTGTACAGACCACCTAGGTATAGTATTTGTACGTGAACTGGTGACTTTTCCTTTTTTTTCTCTCCTTAAGTAGGCATGTGTATAATGAACCAATATAATGCAAGTGTCATTCATTTCTAGGTGGCTACGTCGAAAGTTTCTGTGCTCATTTTCTTTCTCTCCTGTGGTTTCAGTTTTATATTTGTGTATGGAATAGTGCAATGATTTGGGGTCCAACATTTTAAAGAAAAGAAAAAAAAAATAACCAAGATGTTTGTGAGACTATAAATGCCAAATACGTTGTGTTGGAGTTCCCGTCACTGTAACGCTTGTACATTGTTTTAAGAGGGAGCTACCAGCAGACGTTTTGTGGCCTGTTCCTCTAAAGCAAACTGATAGAGACAAAATCAAAAAGCAAGAGCTACAGCTAGAGCTGTATTTTTGTTTCATGTATATATTAATCTATTCTGTGTCAATCTTTGCATCGAGTGTCCAGCAGGAGGTCATTGCAAGATCAAATTACTAGAAAGTGCATGTATAGAGTTTTCGCACAGCGTGTTGGCCATGTTGCTCTGGTGTTTGGGATGGGTGTATTTTATTGGTATGATAGTTATCTATTGAACTCTTCAGCTCAGTCCTCCAAGAGGGCTGACGGCCACCTGCAGAGTTATGTGTATGTATGCAGTGCTTGTGCAGAGGTTTGTTGGAAGCTGGTAGTTGCTCACCAGAGCAAGACCTCGTGGTGTTGGCTAAAAATGTGTGGAACAAGTATGGAAGGAGCCTTTGCTAGCTTTTACCACCAACAAGTCCAGTACAGCACAAACTGTGCAGACACCAGGAAGAGCTGAATGTTCCGTATGCTGTCGGTGCACAGTGGGCTCTGTGTCAATTCACAGTGGGTTACAATGCCTACAAGTGAGATGAATAAATAGCTCTGGGTATTGTGATAAAACGACAATGTACTCCCAGCAACTATGTAGGATCCACCTTGCGACATGATTGCCACTGGGTTACAATTCTGCATTTTTTGACATGCCGTGTCTTCTGAATGTACATCCTGCGCCACAGGTGTGCGCGTTGTACCTGCAGCTGCATGTGTCTTGTTTCATAGCATTCAGTTTCCTCCTTGTACTTTTTTTTTTCTTTTGAAAGTGATGAATATCAAACTTGTGCGTAAGACGGCTAATTTGTCCTTGGTGTTTTTAGTGTAATGTGCACTCTCACCTTAAATAACAATACCCATTGCATATGAGATATTTGAAAACCTTCATCTCTCAAACTTTATCCAGGAGTTAATTAGAAAAAAAAAAGGAAAAAAAAAAGACTAATTTCTTTCTACTAACTATCAGGCATATATCGCAGTAATGATGATTGTATTTCATGCCTAAATTCCGAGTGTGTATTTCTTTTGCTAAGTGAGGTAGGAAGCAAAAGATACTTCGTTGGTTTATATAGTCAAATCTACTTCGTGTCTTAACAAAAGCATCCATCTTGCAACCTAATTTGTGGAGTTGTTGTTTTCTTTTTTCCAGCAATTTGCAATGAAAATAATCGAGAGTAATTTGAGACTTGTGGCTGCTTTCCAGTTATGTTGAGATCTAATCATGTATGCCTCATTTAATAATGCATTGAATCATGTTTTGAGTAGTCATTCATTAGGTCCAACCTGTGTATGTTTTGTACTAATGAAGTAACAAAAGAGAAGGGGTTCTTCTAGTGCTCAGTCTTTATGGGAAGGGCTGAAGGAGTGATCCCCCCCCCCCCCCCCCATCCCATTGACCAATCTGAAGTGATTTAACTTCAGTTTCAGATGAAATTAACAAGAGAATGTCCATTTCTTCTGGTTCTAAAATGAAAAATTGTCATATCGCACAAGTTACTGATGCAGAAAATGTGCACACAGTATTTGTGACTAGTGCTGATTTAGCTTAGAGAGTTAAAAAACAACAACAATGACAACAACAACAACCACTTTAGACAATCCTGTTAGCACAACCTGATGACAGACCCCCCCCCCCCAAAAAAAAAAAAAAAAAAGGTAAGGAAAGAAGGGAAGATGATAAGTGCTTCATGGCAACAAGACTGTGAGTTGATCCTCATTAGAAATGTCAATTATGTGTCTAAATTGACCAAATCTCCTCTCATAGTATGTTTTGACTGTGGGAAAGCAGTTGTAACCTGAGCAGATCAAGGTATATTGTGGTCGTATTTATTTATTTTGCTTGTAAGTTAACTTTTGATGTGCTCTGTTTCCAATTTAAAGAAGTGTTTGTTAAGGCTTCAAACTGGGGCTTGATGGCATCCTGTCATCTACCATTGCTCATCAAGCCAGTCGGGTTTTTACGTAAGGCCATTGCTTTAGTTGTCATCATTCTTGCTGTGAGCAGAATGTACATGTACCCTGTACTCCCAAGTCACTGTATCACCTACAGGAAGTAAGAACCAGCATAAAATGGTTCAGTTATTCAAACATGCTTGTACCTCCGTGTGCACTATAAGCATCATCTCTGGAAAGTTGGTAACTTTATACAGGAGCTCAAGTTGTGTTCTTGTCAGCAGTTTTGTTTTTCCCCACCACACCAAAAGTAGGCATTGCAATCTTTCATTTGTTCTGGCCTTTGTCCTCACTGGATTTTGTTAGTTTTTACTTTGAAGTCAGCCCTTGTGTATTGATGAATGTTCAAAAGAAACTGAATTTAAAAAGTATAATATATTTGTACAGTTGTTTGCTATATAGGTACTATACGACCTGGGGGTTTTCCATTCCTTTTTCATTGTATACTCGGCTAGGAATGTACAGTTTTTCTTGCTAATGTATACCATTTTTGCCAACAAAAATACTAGAAAAAAAAATACAAAAAAAAAAAAAATGTTGGCTACTTAGCTATTTGTAGTTTGCTAGATTTGTCGTTATATTTGAGCACCAATAAGCTGGAAATGAATTCGAAATGAATTCAAAGGGAAAGTAAAACAAAGTAATGAATTTTTTTCCCCCATGTATTGGTAGCATTTCACAATGTGTGATGCAGAGGAAATCACCATGCCTTGGAATTCTGTATGCAGAAGGTTGGAAATGTGACTTTCTACATTTCCCAATTCTTTCTGACTGGTTCTTGCAGTGGCACTTAACAAAAAAGAAAGAAAAAAAAAAAGATTTACATGAACACTTGGAGCTGTGTCTCCATATGTAGGATACATGCCATGGCATAATTACATGGCAAGATTTCAATCTTTCTAGTATATATAGACAAATGTGGGACTTTTTTAATATTATTGTATAATTAGCCTATTGTAAAATTATTGAATTATGTCAAGTAAGTGATGCTCTCACCCTAGCATGGGCAACTGAGAAAAAAAAATACAAACTTCACTGTTTTCTCTCTTTACACAGAAAGATAGTTATTGTTGTATGTGTTTGATGCCAACTATAGAAGACTCAAGTTTGGATAATGTCAAGAAGAGATCGAACTATTAACGCAGAGCTCAATTTCTAAAGATCATTTTTTGAGCATATCAACAAGTCCTTAGGGGCTGCTTGGGCGGAATTTTAAACAAACTTGAAGTACAGTATGTTAGGATTTAAGAAGAAAAAAAAAATCACGATTTGAGTAGGTAGAAAGGAGATTACTATTCAAGCGTCTTATTCGTTTGCAGCCTGATGTGTGAAAAAGTAGTGAATGTGTTTTGTGTATTAAAAAAAAAGGAAAATGTTTGTTGGTCATACTTGTATATTGTACCCCCTCATTTCTGTAACTGTAAGATCGTGGGTTGAGCATATTGAATAAACCTGTTGTCTTTATCATACAAGGTGTTTAAATGTGTGTTTTTTTCCCTGTTTGCCAAGCATTAGTATTTTATGATGTCTTGCAATATTTGTTTGAGAAAGAGTGTGGAAAGAAATGATTCAGTCAACATTACCTGTGTATGCGTCATTCAAGAAGTCCCAGGACAACCCGAGTTGATGGTTTCACATTTTATTCAATTTTTGCAGCTGGTACACTTTACAGTAGATGAAAATCAATAGAAGCTGAAGGCTACTGTAATTGTTTTTTGTGTGCCATCTGGTAAACCTCTTTTATATTGGCATCTTCTTTACCTCCTGTGATCTAAGAAATTTAACCTAAAGGAATCTTTCATAGAGCCGGGGGACAAGGGGATGTTGAAATGGGTGGCCCAGACGCGATGGAAATACCGAAATTAGTCTTCTCTGGGTCCACAAACGGTGCAGTCAAGTATGTGCACTGCTAAAAACAGTAAGGGTGACTGAATACATTTCACACATGTGATTGCCAGTTTTGCCAATGGCATGGGATACAATATGTATCACTGCATTTATTTGATAATTCACATGAAATCATCTGTAAATTACAGCAACAACCAAAAAGTTACAATTCCAGAAGGCTCTGAAATAATTTAAAAGCTTTAATTTTGTTGGCATGCAGTGTTAGCAATTCTGTAAGGGAATGACTGGATGAGATCTGAAAATATCACCTTGTTATATCTGAACAAATAGTTATGCTTTCTTTTATTCTTGAATCACTCAACTCGACCTTGCTGTAGGTGGGACTTCGTTAAATCAAACTCTGTCATAGAATGACATACAGAAAATCGAGACAGCCAAATTTGCCCCATTAAAAGTGGTACCTCACTCGTTATAATTGGGCTTCCTTGTACATACAATGTACAGTGCACTCCTGTTATAACGAACAAGGTTATAACGAAATTCCTGTTCCAGGTCGCAAAAATATTAGTTTTATGTTCATTATTGTTTATTTGTTCGGTTACATGTGTATAACCAAATTTCAATATAACAAAAGAAAACTGCCGGTCCCGAGGACTTTGTTATAACAGGAGTCCACTGTACAAGAATTGTAAGCATTCTTGGGCACTTGATTCAAAATGTTCAAGAGGGGCCCCCTAGCCTATGTATCGCATTGCAACTACATGTACATGAAACAGAGCTGTAGAATATCAATTTTTATGATGGCGACACTGATGGCCCATTTGGAGCTCTGTGTAGCCTTTTGCAAAGGCAGCTCGCAAAACAAAATGTAATTTGTGGATTTGCACAGTCACAGCGACTGGTTCTGCTGTGTGCATGCAGCCATGAGTCCATTGCGAGCTGTCTTTGCATAAGGCTAGGCCCCTGTGTGGGTAGAAGCTAGTGCGAGTAGGGAGATTGGCAAATAATCAAAATTTAACATTTCAGGTTCATTGATCCATACCTGGCAGCCAATATTTGCACCATTGGTAGTAGTGTTAGCATTTCCACATGTATAAGTATGTTTCACAATGGAAGAGATGAGCTAGTGTGAACTGCAGTGCATCAGCCTATTAGAATAGAACAAAACAAAGTAATTTCCTTAGTGTTCTTTTGCAATAAGATGTCAGCATTGATATCCACTCCCTCAAATTCCCCTAGGGCATTACTATTAAGGCTGAAAGAAATATGTAGACAACAAACAGTGAAGATGCTCCATAATAAAAAAAAAAAAAAATACACATGTACTCATAATGCACATTACAGAAAAACACATTTATTATTTTCTATAAACACAAGACTTACAGAAAAAAAAACACATTTATTATTTTCTATAAACACAAGACTTACTGTCAGATGAGTAAGTTTGAGTCATGTTTCTCAACAGTCTCTAAAATAGTATGATGCAGTTCCTTCTAAGAAAGACTTATTCTCATATGTCACTACTGCTGAACTACATTTTAACACAAGTTTACAGTGACACTGTATGCTGTACTGCCTGCTGTAGTAGCCCTTATATGCAGGCTGAGCTTGGAAGTTTTGTGACCTGTGACAGACTTGATTAATGTGGTAGTCATCAACACTTGATTCAAAACAATCGATGGCTGTATCAACAGAAATGTAGCACCTCGTTTAGACTTTCAAAAGAAGCATTAACCAATTACGAATTGCATCTTGTTTTAGGCATCCAAAAACAGCAGCATCAAAGACACCAATCAGTAATTGTATGTATAGAATATTTTCATGTCTTATTCTAGTTACCTTCAGTGTATCTAATTCCTCAAAATACCAAGCATTGATTGACAGCACTGACAGTGAAAGACTAGTCAGTAATCATCATGTAAGCTTCCAAAACAAAAGCATAAATCAGAAAATAAGAATCAGCAGGAAATAAGAATGAAGCAGTGAAACAGAACAGAAGTCTATTTTTATTCTAACATTGCTGGATACATCCCAGTTCTATTCATTGTTTTCTAGATTTGTCACACACTGCAATTCCTGAAAATATACTAGTACTTGAATGTCTTTTTCCTGGAAGTACACTTTCCCAAACATATATGACATAAAAAAGGAGTAAACAAGTCTACTAATGGCATATTTCAGACTTAACATAGAAATCCCTCAATATGGAATAATGTGACCTCCAAGAAGGTTAAAAAAAAAAAGAAGAAATGTCATGGAGCGATTTTGTGTTCATGCAAAAATCTGTTTGGATGCCTGTTATGTTATTCTTTGCATGCAACAAACAAAACAAAATTATTGTCAAAAACAAAACAAAACATGCAGCACACAATAATAAGAATAGCTGGTTTTTATATAGCGCATTTCACACTTGTTAAGTATCTCAATGCGCTTTACAGACTATTACCCTGGTCACTGGATACATTATTTCCATCCAGCACTGACAGTGCTCACTCTCCACTCCCTGGGGAGCATTCCAGCCAGTCGCAGCCAATTTTACAGGCCCGCACATGCTGATGAACCAACATAAACATTCTCATCCTACCGGGTACCCATTTGAACTCCTGGGTGGAGAAAAGCAATGTGGATGAATTGCTTTGCTGAAGGGCAAACGTGTCAGGCTTGACATGGGCTCGAACCAGAGTTCTGTGGCTCGAACCATTGAACCATACCATGCTCATGTCGTTCACAGACGATCGCTCTTATCCACTCAGCCAGGACACCTCCTCAATAGATATCTGTGAGACCATGATCCCAAGCACTGCTGCTGAAACAAAAACTACCAGTACTTTGAAGTCTCTCTCGTTAGGGTCTCTATTAAACAGGCTACATGTACAGCAGTTATTGACGGATTGACTCTCTATGTACCATGGTGTAAATCCCCTGTGTGCCACATTATTCTGAGACAGCAACAAGGTCATGCCTTGTGAAAACATTCGGTTCTTCAAGTCTTTGTAACTTTTATAGATTTTAGTACCCTGGAAAGATAAAGACAAAAGTTGGTAAGGAAATGCCAAGCTTTACTTTTGTAAAGTATATGATAAATCTATAATTGTTTTTTTTTTTTCTTTCTTTCAAATGACCTGGAGCTACATTATTGTAGAGGCATGGCTTTTGCACACCAAACAGTGACTGTAAGACAGAATTTACTCGCAAATTCATTAGGAATCACTGATTGATAGCCAATCATCAAATAAAATGCAAGCTACCCGAGACAGGAATGGAATCGTGAGAAACGCTTTCATTGTACCATGTACTGTGGCATTCAGCGATTTATTGATCGGTTTGGGCGGGATTGTGTGTTTCAGCAGAAAATGTGACCTTGGCACGCTGTCGACCGAGTCAGGTGTGCGAACGTGGCACATAAAGTGTTAATCTCCTATGTCCTGTCAATGAGACATGCAGCCCATTGGTCATTCACAACTTTTGCTTGGAAGCCACTCTGTGAGGTGAGTTTAACCCTGGCTCACACAGACAAAGTGCTGAAATCCTACAGTATCCTCAACTTTATACAGGTTTTTACCGTAAGAATAAAGTCTTATAACCAACAATCAATATAGTGAATGAAACAATCAAGAAAGAGGTTCTTTACATGCATTTTAATTGCTGTTTTTTACAATGGAACTTCTTGATGCATGAACAGATTTTATGCCTAGCTATTGGCATAAAAAAAAGACTGATAGTACAAGTAGTAGCATTTATTCATTTATATATTCATACAATTGCGTAACATATATACATGTACATGCTAAACCTTTTCTTCCTTTCAGACAGAAATGTGTTGTACTTGGAAACATATCCAGGCCCTTTGAAGGGACTGTCAAATGATTTTAAGTTTACATCATTCCACCAAGAGCTTGACTTTGATAAAATTTAGAAATAGTCAAAGAAATTACTTGGGACAAAAACAGGGGAAAAAAAAAAGGAGCCGACATTCCTTTGTACATACACAGTACAGTCTCTGGGGAGTACAATGATCTTAATATTTCATGATGATGAAATAAACTTTACCTTTCCTTTGGAAAACAAAATTGAGGACCTAAACAACTGAACAATGGCTTTGAGTGGAAAAAAAGGAAAAAAAAAAACGCTTTCTGGAATTTCCCTGATTTTCATTAGTGAATGTTGGCAGCACTGCAATGTCTCGCAGCAATGTCTCGGGGCATCTGGAATAGGTGTTCTACAATGCAGCTCTTGCAATGGAAAGAGAAACGAGACAACAATGGCCATATTTTCTTTTCTTTTTTCCTTTTTTTGGTCTCGGGGAGGAGGTAGATTAGATTCACCCATGTATCCTGGATAACAAGATCAGTCTTAAAAACACCAGGACCTTCCCAATAAGGTTCTCCCTCCCCATCCAGTGGGCTTGCACACTGCAAACATGGTCGTGTACACCAACCAATAGTACACTCTTTTCAAACTTCATTCCCCTATTCTGGTGAACATTTCATGAATATCCATTTCATTTCAGCAGTGTGATGATTAAATATGATTGTGTCACAGCTGCAAATACACTATTGCATTTCTCCAGACCAGCTGTTGATATTCCAAGACATCAACAGAAAAAGGCTTATGAGTAGACTGTACTTGCACCCAAAATACTTATCTGACAAATTGGAGATATATTCACTTGAACTTTCACTCCTTTATTGTCACAGCTGACTATGTTTCCACAATAGATACTATTTATTGGGTGTGACAGAACAGACTTAAATGACAAACAATCCACTGATATACCATACAAACATAACTGTCCAACATATCTTATTTGTTCAGTTTTGCAAACCTTATGGGCGACTATTAAATTCTGAAACCACTGAGAATAAAACAGATTACTGGTGACTATTGAAATAGGTTCAAAGATTGGTGTCTTTTTGTTATCGTATCACTCAACCTCCTCTCCCGCGCTGTGAGCCTACTTTACATGCCATGCAAGGCAGTCTCACAAAGTCAGACCTGCACACAATTTGCAAGGCATTTAACCTTTAAGATAGTGTTTCTGCAAGAGAGTAGTTGCCACCGAAACATACATTCCGACTTCAATTATCCGGCCCTCTCTTATCTGGACACCTCCAAGCAGTGAAGAAAAAAAAAGTGATTTCAAACACAATTAAAACTCCTACAAAACTCATGCAATTTGCCTATGATAATCCCGACATTGTCATGTTATGAATTTTACAGTCACATGTTTCAGTTTCAGGACAATGATTTTACGTAGGCTAGCGTAAATCACACTACTGTTGTGATGTACACTAACTGGTACGTACAGAGCTACCACTGGGTCAGCAGCTGTACTTGTATTCATATACAGTACCAGGTATATGTAAACATTGTTTCTCCCGTGTCCAAGCAGCATCGCTTATCCAGATGGGTGCCAGTCCCGACATGGCCGGATAACAGAGGTCAGACTGTATGAGGGCCAGTGGTGGTATGATGTAAAAATGTAGCCCAAAAGATCTGATACCCGACAATGAACCCTGTAAATGCTAAACTGAACAAAAATCCTGGTGTGTGTATGTCAATCTGAGAGTATATGTATAGACCAACTATTGTATTATAGGCTCAGTTTTCGCTATCTCTCATAAGTGTGTATTCTTTCATCTGAAACGACTGTCTCCATACTTCATAATGAAACATGGAGGTGTTAAAAAGATTTTCTGCCTGTTTAAATCTATCTTAATCACTTACACATCTTCCAACATCTCTAGGATGTCAATAGATGTCGTCTTTCACACCGACTATAACGTAACATGTGTAACAAAGATTGAAGTTGATGCACAAGTTGCAAATGCCTTTTTCTGTTGAACCCACAAGTCTGCAAAATAAGGGCTACTATTTCCAGTTCATTTATTGGAGGCAGTTATTCTCCGAGGCAGATTACAGAGGAGAAAGTACATGGAAGTGTCATTCAGTGCACAATATAACATATAAAACGAGAAGTTTTAAACTAAAGTAAATAAAAAAACACAAAGTTTCTAAACACTGGTATACATTTACATCATAGTACTTTATAAAAAAAAAATGCAGATTTCAGTGCTTAAAATGTGCAGAGTATTGTCCAACATCTGATGGAATTCCCTTCCCTTATCCTCTCAGAATACTCTTGTCACTTTTTTTCTCACTGATGAGGAATTCCCCCAACACTTGAGGTATCCCATGATGCATCAGGTAGGACAGTAATAAATGAGAACTTGACTACATGTTAAAGCTGATTAATCAAGAGGAAAGTCAAAGACATAGGATGGTATTTCCTATCAGACAAGATAAGAACATATCAGACAAGATAAGAGCATTATGGAATTCAAGTTTTCCATGTTTTTATAAAACAGTGACAGGACTCACATACAGTTGAACCTCTATTATCCGGCCTCCCTTTATCCGGATCTCTCTATTATCCGGACGCAATCTCGCCGTGATTTTTTTTTAAATAATTACGGGAAGAAAGGGGGATTCCCAACTCTTTAAGAACTCCTACCCAAACACACATGAATTACATATTACTTCCAATATGATTAACATACATTGCATCAAATTTCCTTCCAAATTGCTTACCTTCAGACATTTCAACATCCCGAAACATCCCCAAATGTAACAATGAAAAGGTTGCAGTATACACATTACTACATGTGGTACTACAATGGGCTACATCAGTACATGTGTATGTATATGTACATGTATAAAGCATTGAGTCTCCCTTATCCGGCCAAATCCCTTATCCGGATGAGCCCCGGTCCCGACTTGTCCGGATACAAGAGGTTCAACTGTACATGTATGTATATGCTTGTTTCATCACAGATTAGAGTTTTTCTTTAATTCTGTTCTACTGAGACTTTTTCTCACTCAACTCTACATGTTTCTCCAGTGTAAGGTGCATAAAAATGCTGAAAATTAAGTCAAGACAAAGTGGAAGTCCCGACAGAATGTTTCTCGCATTTGACAACCTTATCTTTGGAATCCTTTATTAAATAAGGCGATGAAAGATACGAATCCAAAATCAATCTTTGCGCCCCGTGTTTCAGACACACACATATTTAGCCAACAACTTCCCCTATCACGACACCAAAATTAATGCAACTTTGAGAAAGGCAAGGAAGAAAAAGTCTTCATGTAGATTCTAACCACTTTCATCATCAATAAGCAAACAATAATAGAAAATATAACAAGAGACCCAGAGGGTGAAGCGCTAACCAGAGTATAACAAGTTTACTTCCCACGCATTCTTACAGACTATTGCCTACAGAGAACATTTTGTCCATCATACATTCTACCACACTGGAAATAATACCTGCCTAGTATGAGGTACATATTTTTTTTTTTTTATTTGTCTGTCCTCTGTACAAAGGAACCAGCAGGAATAGAACCAGATTCATTTCCCGCTGGTTCCATTTTTTCTGACATGTTTGTTAAAATGTAAATCTGCAGTTGCGAACTTACAAATTTCACTTGTGTACAGAGGGCAGTCAAAATGAGAAAACTCAAACCTCATATCTTCACCCCTCTGCATAATAATCTCTTGCATTCAACTGTGACTACCTTGTAAAGCATTTTCTAAAAGAACTTTAACATATGAAAACTGCTTCCCCCCCCCCCCCCCCTCCTCAAATTTGGTCCCAGCCCCAAAGGAGCCACCCCTGGATCTGCAATTAACTTGACAGTACAGTCACTAATGTACTGAAAGCATTTCTGGTTTTTTTAGAAGATTTTGAAGATTCTCTACTTTGACGGCTCTGGGCTGGGGGGCAGAAGAGAGAGAAAGAGAGGAGGAGGGTTGCAATAACACCAGTCAAAATGTGATAATTTGACTGTGTGTTTTCAAGAAGAAGCTGACAATGTAAAAGTTTATGCACCACACAGGATAGATGACATATGCCAGATGCAGATGATGAATGATCATAATATCATAATAGCTCACTCGAGCCTTTGGCTCAGGTAACCTTAAAATGACAATATAGATTTGGGTACAATTCATGCACTTGTGCACACACACACAAAAATAAACAACTTTAAAGTATGAATAACATGATGTATAAATGATTTGTTGATATGATTTCTTGTAAAAGATAAGAGTGTCCACTGTGGACTGATGTTGCACATCTTCACATCTTCATAATTTGTTGATACACCTTAAAAGCGAATTCTCTGAATGCTGTCTGTCTTTATAATGCTGACTCAGATGTAGAATCCTGGAAAGAAGTAGAGCTTCTTTGTCAGCATGGTGACGGGGGCTGGCATCTGTTTGTGGCGACCTGAAGATGACTCAAAGGCTCTTGCCACCTTCCCATTGACCTAGGGTATCAATCAGCATAAAATGTGTTACCAATGAAAAATCATCTACACAGTTGATATTATAGACACTTTTGATAATCCTGCAGTAGAAATAAACATTGGTAAGTGACCAGAGTAGGGCGCAAATGAAAAGGAAGTATTTATGCCACCTTATGAAATACTTGTAACAAGTGATTGACAAATTGCATTTCATTGATGTAAATAAACATAAAAAATAACCAATCCAAGTACATACAGCGATGGTTTTTTATCATGGCCACTCCTAAAACACCGAGTAATAAACACTTAATTACTTAAATGAAGGGCAATTCACTCATAATGCAGAAAACTCAATACAAGAATAACTGATTTGGATAAAAATCATAACAAAAAGATACAGCTGGAAGTCAGAGAGATGGGTTTGTGGGGCTTGATGGCTCAATGACATATTGCACTTTTGATGACAGTATCAACTTGTGCATGCCTTGAGTAATCATTGACATCACACCGGTAAGCCTCTTCAATCCTCACTCTCTAGTGGTGGGAGAAGTGAATTGCATAAGGGACAAGGAAGGATTGGAGGACTCTATCAATGGCATGGAAAAGAGGCAGGCCTGAGGATACAGCATAGTCAAAACATAACAGCAGATGGTGATGGGCCGGTTTCAGGGTAGTCTAGTGTGAGTAAACTTTAGTGCCAAGCAAAAAAATCTTCCTCGTCTTTCTCAAGCTGCATGGTGTTTAGTCTGTAAGGAGATTGCTTCAGGATAAACAGGATATCCATTCACTTACTCATGATCAGCCATTGTGAAACTCTACGCAATTAACAGTCTTGTCCTGACAAGTGTGAACTGAGTAGTCTGTCTTCACACTGATAATCCTTTATTTTACCCGCTGAGGATGGGCTGATTGTGCTACAACATGCATTTCCCACAGACACTTACCCAAGTACACTCAGGACTCGTCCTCGACTAATGTCTACCATCCATGCATTTGAAACTCTGTATTAAGGAGAGGACAAGCTGGATTCAGTTACCTCCCACTTCTCACACACATGTCACAAATGAAGCACATCTTACCATGGTCATCATTGACAGCATGTCTTCTTGCCTTGCATTCTGAAGCATGACCTCCGTCAGAGCCTGAATAAACCAGCTGCCTTTCTCTGAGTTCCTCCACGAAACATAACCTGTACATGTGACATACCCAATGCAACAGGAGCAGTTATCATCCAACAATAATAAACTCCTCATCAATTCTCTAATAATGACAGGTTTACAACATGTGGACAGTTACCTGCGCACATACTACTTACAAGAGAACCATCGAAAGATCAAATACCAAGTAGCTATTAATCCAGTCATTTGTTTCAGTCATCAAGAAAGTACCCCAAGGGTATGACACAGAACAGAAATATATTTAATATATTTTACATGTTAAGAAGACACATGGTCTGTGTACAATCACAGCTTGATCAGAGTGCAAGGCCAAACAAGCATATATACATGCAAATAGTAAAATATGCTCATAAAGACTACCCAAAAATGGTCTGATATTTAGAGATAGCATTTGATATCCCACCTAACATGCTCCACAATATGCTTTTGCTTGTCTGCTACGAAATTTGTGGACATAAATTCTACTTTTACAGTGGGTGATTTCAAATTCGGTGCTAGTGTGAGGGTTAGTGCTATATCAACACTAGCACCAGCAACAATCTCGAACATGAAATCAACAGGTGGACCTCAAAAGTAGGACATACTCCCAGTAGCTAATGTTGGGATCAGTGTTAAATGTCATCTGCTGAACCAAGCTCCACAATTCTTGTTGGAGATTAACATGCTTTCTTCCCGTTGTCTAACACATCACCAGCCCCTA
Organism: Diadema setosum; assembly: GCF_964275005.1. Taxonomy (NCBI): domain Eukaryota; kingdom Metazoa; phylum Echinodermata; class Echinoidea; order Diadematoida; family Diadematidae; genus Diadema; species Diadema setosum. The sequence goes on along the minus strand of NC_092699.1, from coordinate 21,666,805 downwards.
CAGATATCAAACTTGTCATTTGCAAGTTTGATGTTAGTGTTAGCCCTGCTACATGTGAGACCCACATTCATATCCATGGATGTACATACATGCATAGTCTATTCTTATGCAATGGTCGCATGAAGAACACTCTACATGTGGCCTCATATATCGGTATCACTTACGATAATCTCATCGATGGTGTTGGAGCTCAATTTAAAGCAGGAGTTTTGGAGAGAACATCAGCACCAGCACTAGCAACAAACGTGAAATCACCCAGTGTATCAATGCCATCCCATATATTGAGGACCTTCCCATTAGCGAAATAGTGTTACAAAAAACCAAGTCAATATCAGGGGCCGAGGAGTGTTTTGAATGCAGGAGAGGAGCGTTGTGCTACCAGTGGTTGAATCGATGCTCCTCCCCCTTTGTTCCATAGGAAGAATGTTAAGATGAAACCCTTGGAAGCCGTGTGTGTGTGTGTGTGTGTTCTGTTCTGCTTTTTCATTTTTTCATTTATTTTTCTTTTTATTTACTGATCTTTTTTTAAAGAGTCAAAAAGTGTGACTCTCTAATTGGTGACAGGTCAATCCTATCAAAGATCATTATGTAAGTGATCAGACTCTGAGGCCCTCCCCCTCAATGTTCCGCGCCATGTTTCGCTAACGCGAAAAGCTATCGCCGCGACGTTTCATGACTTTTTTCTTTTGAGTCTCCCGCATCTTTTGACACCAAATTTGCGATGCCCGGGCGCTCGGTTCCGAAGTTGCACGTAAATATGTATGTGCATGTCAGACCAAAAATTGCTCAAAAACGTGAATTCGTGTACAATTTCAATGCAAACTGTGCTTACAAGCAAATTTCATAAAAGCAGGATTATTTGGTGGTTTTATTGATCAAAATCAATCAATAACATATTTTCTTGTTCGGAACAATGTCGCGGACAAGTTTCATCGAAAAAACAATGAAAAACATAAAGTCAAAAAAACAAAGTAATACCTAAGAAATAAAAAAAAACAATAAGATACTTAAAGAAATTTTTTCTAATGGCAAAATTTTTTTCTCTTATATTTGCTCAGGACACTAAAAAGAATATTTACACAAAAAATGTGCCCATTTTGAGCTTTATTTAGTGATTTATACCAAATTGTCTGATTTTATGCATCATTATGCAAAAATTAGCATAAATTAGCATGAATGATAATTTTTCAACAATTTAACTTCATGGTACTTTAGATTACGTCATAGGCAATGTGTGTGCCAATTTTCTTTGCGATCGCGCGGTCGACAGCCGAGATCTGGAGGGAGGGCCCCCCCCCCCCCCGGCTCTATGATCTACCTAAATAGCCCGGCCTAGTTAGGGTTAAAGGGATGGTACAGTATTGGTGGAGATGAGAATTGGGCTTTTAACTTTTTACGAGATACCAAGAAAACACTTATGAAATAGTACAGAGCATACCATTTTAAGAGGAATTCAAAGTTTATTTGATGAAAATCGGGTTTGGAATGACTGAAACATCCAAAAACAAAGTAAAACAAAGCGATCGTAATAAAGTGTGGGTCCCACACTTATTAGAATTGCTCTGTTTTGGATATCTCAGCCATTTCAAAACCAATTTTCATCGAATAAACATTGAATTCCTCATTGAATTACTTCCTCTTTCATATTTCATAAAAGGTTTCTCATTATCTCACCAAATAATGTTAGAAACCTGAAATTAGGTCTCAACCAAAACTATACAATCCCTTTAATCAAAGGTAAGATTCAAAGGACTGAACAGGAAGTGTTCCCCACCTGGTACAGTTGCATAGGCCAAAAGGATGTCACTTTGGCTGGGCATCTTGGATCGTGCTGAGGCAAAGCTATCGGTGGATTCCAGCTCCATTCGCAGCATCTTGTCTACCAGTTCATCTTCTGTCATTGAAATAGTGTCCAGTCTCGCTCCATCGCCTGATCCAGCCACGGCTGTACCGTCCGTCTGCTCAACCCCTGCATCAAATCTCTCTACACAGGTACAGATAGAACAATTCACTTGAAATGTTACAATGAATAATGTGTCTCACAGGTATGTACATGTATATACTGTAAAACTAGGAATGTTCTCGTGCATTTTAATTACACAAATTTCGCAAGAGCCAAGATTTGCTAAATTAAGAAGCACATGAAAGTTCTTGTCTACACTATACGCAATGAATGTTAAGAGGCAACTCGCAAAAAATGTCATGCCGTGAAAAACGCCGTCAGCTCCAATTCGCGAAAATTTCATGCCGCAAAAATATTGTAATTTACAGTATATTCATTTGAGTAAGAAAAAAAAAGACATGATTATATGCATTTACAGGTAAACATGCCAATATTATAATTGCTTTAAAGGTAGGGGATACCTTTTACAGACCTCCCAAAATGCAGCAAAACATTAAATATGAACCTCAGGGGACTTGTTTAGGCCACTGCTGAGAAATTTGGAAGTCAACAGTTATCTACAATTTGAATAATGCACAAAACTCAACTACTCAGTAGTTCTGTGTGTCAGCCACACTTAAACCTTTTTGTTGCAGTCTTCTGTATTTTTTTTTTTTTTTTTTTTGATATCTATAAACGCAAATCTTAAAGTATAAGAGCTGATGTAATAACATATAGAGTGTGTGGCAAGAATGTATATAGAAATGTTTGTAAGTTTTGATGAACTTTCTTCACAAAATATACATGATGGACACACATGCAGTGCATGGGTCTGCAAAGTAATAAGCCTAGTAATGTACTGGAATTTACGGTGAGCCCCGAAAAAAAATTCAATTCAAAATCTAACGGTCAATAAAAATGTACTAAATGTTACCTTCCACTTTCAATACTTTATGGTAGTTTCTAAAATGGTACTCTCTCCAACATACTAAGTATTTATACAACTCTTCATTTAAGGCATGCAAATGGGATTCCCTACCTTTAAAGGTACTGTTTACCACTGGAGGAGTGAGTTAAAAATTATCACATTTGATGGCACATGTCTCGGTCAGTTGTATTACAAAACATCCTGCCCTATACAAATTTTGCAATGAAGCCTACAATATAAATAGATATCACTATTTTTTCTCAATAAATCATACCTGTAAAGGGTTTATTGCTGGGAACACTTTTATTATCTGTTGACAATTTGAATATCTTACAATAATGAACATTGATTATACTGATAAACATTTTTACACTGGTTGTTTCTATCCCTAACTCACATTTTAAAACTATTTTGAAGCTCAGTTGGGTTTTTGTTTCATCTGCAAATGGTAAATGATACCTTTAGTTATGGCAAATCTTGCATGCAGTCACTTTAGTGGCTTTCAAGAACCCCCCCAACTTTGATCACACATTGATTGCAAGTACACAACACACAACCTATTGTACAATATGGAAATGCCATGCTCCTACAAAATATTCAGGTCAAAATAATTGGTACAAAGATACACACTAACACTATAACTAAGGAGGTACATCTTGCATGGATCAGTTTGAAAAGGACTATGCACGTACAGTCATGCATTTGGAATGTATTCAAGGACAGAATTGTGACCTGCTCTGTGTGCAGGTGTAGGGAAGATGAAAACAATGTATTTTAGTTCTTCATGCATTTCCACTTCGATAGAAATGAATATTCGATAGAAATGAATATTTATCAGCTAAAGACGGAGATAAAAAGTACATATTATTTGCTCTGTGCTTCCTTGATGATCATTGTATCTTACTTCTGTTGTAGCTCTATCTGCTATGTACAGTTTGTTAGATAGACAAGTTATTCAATCTGTTAAAGGGTGTGTACAGTTCTGGTTGAGGCGAGGATTTAGCTTTTAAAGTTTTGCGAGATATTCAGAATCCACTCTTTGAGACGTCGAAGAGCATGCAGTTCTAAGGGGTATCAAAAGTTTATTTGATGAAAACTGGTTTTGAAATGGCCGAGATATCCAAAAACAAAGTGAAACAAAGAGATCCTAATAAAAGGCATGGCCTGTCGCCTTTTATTATTATCACTTTTTTGGATATGATGACATAAATGGTATCCCGGGGTACCAAATAAAAATCAGCCATTTTGTTGAATTATTTATTTTAAAAAAAAAAAAAAAAATGTTGCACCCTGGGTGCCAAAAAGAGGAAATTATTTTGGTGCTGGAGCTAGCGCGCGCTAGCCACTGCACTGCACTGCACTGAAGTCACGCTAATGGTAGCACAGCGTGCCATGCACGCATAGTATAACATGCAGTGGCATGGGAGTGACTATGTACCCGCACATAGTGCATGCATTTTTCTGTGGCTGTCCTCGAGTGGATGTGAGGTGGCGCTACACAACGCGGTAATCCGGGGTACTACAGTACCCTGGGGTGACGCGTGATGCATCATATCTCAGCCATTTGAAAACCAATTTTCATCAAATAAATGTTGAATCCTTCTTAAAATTACATGGTCTTTCATATTTCAAAAGAGGTTTCTTATCATCTCACTTAGGAATGTTCAAAACATGAATCCCCACCTCAACCAGTACTGTACAGTCCCTTTAACTACAAACATACAACTTTATATGATTATAAATCATACAGTTATTTCATGCCATTTCTCTTTGTCTTATGATATGGAAGCCTCTGTACTGTAAATAATTCATAGTTTGGTTACCTCCACGACAAGCCTGTAGAAAGAAGAGCTTGGGTTTGCCTGCCAGGGTAGGGCAACGGTCTGAGCTGAAGTAATTGACCAAGTCCTCGATCTTTACTAGTTGCTCATCGGTGCCATAAACAGCGCCCTCTATACCATGTGTGAGGATAGCAAGTATGAAGCAGTGAAACGTAGTATGGTTGTGTCGCGACAACTGTATCATGAGCTGCTGAATATCCTGCAGTGAAGAAATAGCAAGAAAATAAATCCATCTAAATAAGGAAACTGCTGTGTCAATAAGCTCATGTTCATGCCAATGTCTGGCCTGCTCACTTCTGCAGATCAAATTACACACTGATGCACTGCAAAAACAAAAACAAACAAAACTATATTTTGACAGCAAGAAATCACAACTGGGACCAAAAATACAAACCTGCTCATTTGTGTGTGACAAAAGTTTTCAGAAAAATAAGCGCGCACACACACACACACACAAAATCCATATTAAGGGCCCCATAATGGGAAAATGAAAATTTGCATATGATATAATACATGTTTAAAAAAAAAAAAAAAAAATCAATTTTAGAATCCCATTTTCTTATTTTGTGAGAAGCAAGACACCACTTGATAGCACTAATGCCAAATATTGTAAAACACACTAATTAGCAACTCTTCAAAGAGAGCTATTTAGTCCATCTCCATAGAATTGTTCAAATCACAGATGAAAGTATTGGAGAAGTCAAAATCAATGCCCATATGGGTTGTTTCATCCATATTGCCTTTCTCATGTTTTCCTATTTTTCACTTCTCCTGTGTGTCTCCCTTGGCTTCTATACTCATTGCTATGAATGATTCAACCCTCATGTCAATCTTGGGAATGACAACTGCATATTTCCAGATACCTACATAGGCTGTTCATTTTCCTTTATATCTACAGTCTTGGGGGACATTGCTTCCAACGTTTGGGTCATGGTTTAATTCACACACTGTTTACACATCTGCTAACCATTTCTAGTCCGAAAAGAGTCTACCATCTCTGATGATGTCAGCACACATGTACTGATCAGAAACCTTTGCACAGTATAGGATTATTCTAGACTAATTAGCTCAAGATATCCTCTTATCAACAACAGACAGAAAAAGACTAGAAAAGAGTCTCACAGCCTACCCTGCCCTTGAGGTCCCGATGAACCACTGTATTGAATCCTAGTTGTTTGAAGACATTCTCAAGGTTACGGCTGTCCACATCTGTTCCCTGCCGAGTCTTCATTGTCTTGAACTTCTTGTTGTTGATGATAATTGCAATACCTCGCGGTCTGGAAGACATCTTATAAACCTTTGTATGGGAGCAGAGGAGGAAGAAAATGTGCAATCAGAACAAGGTGGAGATTTGGTAACAAATAATTTCTTATACCTCGCCCACTTCTAATAGGAACTGAAGCATCATTTAACCCTAAAAAGACTGGGCTATTTTGGTAGCTCGAAAGACTGGGGGGGGGGGGGGGGCTAAAGGGCCCCCCCTTAAGATCTCGGCCGTGGATCGCGCGATCGCCGCGGAAATTTGCACAATGGTAGTGTGCGATGTAATCTACAAGATCGTATATTTAAATTTTACAAAATAGTCTTCTTTTATTTTATTTTGATTACTTATGCTAATTTATGCGAGAAATCAGACTCTTTGATCTAAATCAGTAAATAAAGCTCCAAAAGTGCTCATTTTTGGTCTAATTATTCTTTGTGGCATTCTTCGCAAATGTACTTGAAAAAAAATTCGGTATCAAAATCAATTTCTTATTTATTTTATTGTTTTATGAAATATGAGTTATCGCGCGAAATGTCGAGGGAGGGGGCCTTTTAGGCCCCCCCCCCCCCCCCCAGTCTTTTTAGGGTTAAAGAAGGAATACAAACTGAACAGGTTTGACAGCATGAAAAGTGGTGATACTTGGCATTATCATGCATTATGACAGAGAATAAGCAACCAATTTCATTATCAAGCAAAACAAAACAAAAGAAAAACATAGCACGTTGCTGGGGTAATACTGCATATGTGTTGTAAGCCAGGAGACTGATTACTTTCCTGCTTCCCAAATGATTACACTTTCAAGAACATGTGTATATAATGGCACAGCAGTACTCACATTATCATTGTCTGTCATGGACTGTGGGTATACAGATGAGATGTCCATTTCCACATCACTGAGATCAGATGGAGCTGATGGGTTTGGCCACTGAGCAGGAGCTGCTGCAGGAAATGACAAAATATCATGCATAACTGTCTTGGGAACAATGTGTATCAGAGCAGAGTTTGACTTTCCATTCCTCGGTATAGTTTATCCATGAAGGTTCACATCAAATGTTTAACTGTATAAAGTTATTTTATTTCTTATGTGATAAGCAGTGGGCATCACTCTCTTGTTGCTAGTGTGAACAGAAGCCATTGCTGTATTTTCACCTGCCATTAAAACAAAACTGAAAATCACAGGAAATGTTCCCTTTCCTAAAGCCGGAGCTGTGAAAGTGCAGCAAGTTGGCAAACACTCTATGTGAAATAGGGAGAGCTACATAGTACCTATGGCCATTGAAATAGCTGTACATCAGTTTAAGTGGTGCCGTATGAGCTGCTGTCTAACACATTTGTTGGCATGTAAGGCATGCACTGCATAGTTACAACATAGTGAGATTTTGGGAATGTTTGGTGGTCTCAAACCACTGTCTAGATAAGGCTTGGAGATGCATAACAGTCTATATATTTAATGCACAATTATATGCATTTAAATAGTTTTTCCTCAAATCTCATATCATGTGTAACAAGAAAACAAGCAAGTTGTGCATTATTGTTGTGATTACAAACTGACAATATGACATAATTTCATAACCCTACTCTAATCTAACATGAAATTCTTGAGCCATTGTTTTTTGGGGTTTTTTTTCATAACAGTCACTGCCATGCAGATACTATGCTTTTGAACTGAGAAATTGAATCGAGTACCGTCATCCATCAAGTATATACTGGTATTATTAGGTGATACGCTGTCAGCGTATCACCTATTGTGATTGTCAAAATCTCTCTTTATTTTTTTTTATTCTTCTTTCTTTCTGGACAATTTTGTGTCGTCAATATCTCAAGAATGACATTACGAAATAACATGACATTTTCAGTCAACATGTCTCATGACAAAATCTAGCCACAATAAGGTTTTCATGACAGTTACATATCTATGACGTCATCTAGGCGCCATTTTGTGATTTTCGGACCTTGTCACATGATCGATCATAACTTCATAACTAGATGTCATTTCTGTATCATTTTCGGTGGACATGAAGTTCAGGTCACGCTCTATCTTACTTTTTAACGCTAGTTACACAGGTCATCATTACGCGCCCGTAAGCGCGCGTCAAAACTTTAAAAGGCTCAAAACGACTTCCCAATGGGAAATCTCGAAGTTTCAGACAATTTTAAGCGTTTCAAACATTTTCTCGCGTGCGCGTCCGTCCGCGCAATTTCGCGCGCAGAGCCCGTAAGCAACATGAAAATGCAATTTTTTTGACTGATTTGGATTCCTGATACTTTGAGTAATAATATCCATTGATTTCCGATCGATTACGACCTATAACAAAGGAATGCACTGGCGTCAAAGTTGAAATTCCGCGTGCGCGTCTTTCTGCAAATATAGTGAAAAAACATGTCTTTGTTTATTTCGCCATAGCTCTTTAAATCGTCCGTTGACCCTATATTTCTATTGCATATTACAAAAGTATATGAATTGTAAGTAACATTCCAAGTATCAGTATTGCCAGGAATACGCGATGACGTCATCATATCGTCATTTTAAATCAAAAAAGTGGAATTGATTTTTTTGAGGTACTGTTTCTGACATTCATTTGCTCGTATCTCTGTTGTTTAAGCTCAATATTACCCCAAATTCAGATATGTTGCACTTTGAACATTTGCCTTTCAAGGCCATGTGATGGTTTTGAAATATGATGACGTCATCATACTAGAAATTGTGATTAAAGGTAAAGACTCAAAATCAGACAAGTTTACGTGTTATGTCTATGGGAGGTGATTTTTTTTTAAACCATGCATTGACTTGACAACGTTTAAGCACCTTTACCTCATCTGATTTTACTCCATTTCCTCTGAAACATAAATATGTTGTAGCTGAGACAACAAGCTTTAGTAATCATGCATTTTATGTTTTCAAATCTCCTCATCAGGTTGACAATTTTGCAATTTAAAACTGAAAATGAGAATGCAATCGGTACGGAACGATTCCCAATTTTTCTTTGCAACTGTATATTGATCGAATCCACGCTGCCACTTGTGGGAAGTTGAATAGCGCCATCACAAGTCAACACTGTCACGATAGTATTTAGATTTAAGTTTCGCACTCGATCTTCAGGACAGCCATGTGGCATAATCGGTTAGCGCGCTGGTTGTTCATAACGCCATACCGGAAGGCGAGAGGTTCGACTCCCGCAGGACTTTTATCCGTTCTTTCTTTTTTTTTCTCTTTTTTTTTCGGCAGTTCAGCTTTACTCCGATGTCATTTATCGTATTACTTTATCAAGTGTACGTAACCCGTAAACACGGCTGCTCTATTTCCCTTGTTTTGTATTGGAGTTTGGAGATTGGGTTTGCTTCATTAATTTTGTCACACTTAATGTTGTAAATTGCCCCTTGTTACAGTGTCCCGCTTGCCACCTTTCGTTTGCTCTTTCCTTTTCTCTTCATTGGTTATTGTTATACTGTAACAGGATAGGTAGGAACATGTATGTTTAAATAACTTGCAGGAATGGGAGCTGAATTGATTAACTCTAGTCCAGGTGTATGGCGTCTCGCTCATCTCTTTGAAATTCCAGGTTGTTATTGTTTGACCCAATAACGAAGTTGTAGACAGGTTATATGTTGTTATAGAGGTATCTTGTGCCACATGAATGGAAAGCATCACTGTTTAGTAGTAGTAATGAACTTGTTCATGTTGTATATGGTATAAATATTTAAGATAAATATATATATATATATAAAAAGATTAAAGATAAATTTCACATCCAATCTTCGGTACAGCCGTGTGGCTTTATAGTCACTTAGCGCGCTGCATGGTCATTATGCACTACCTTAGGACGAGATGTTCGAGACCCGCAGGACGCTATCATTTTTTTCTCTCTCTTTCTTTGTGTTTCTTTTGGCAGTTCAGCTTTATTCCGATCGATGTCATTTATCGTATTATCTTATCAATTATACTACCCCACGACACACAGTCGCTCAAGTTCCTCTTTTTTTTTGTCGGAGGCTCTAGGTTGGATTTGCTTCATTTATCATACGTATTGTTTAAATTGCCCTTGGTACAGTGCCCCGCTTGCCACCTTTCCTTTTCCCTTTCCTTTTCTCTACGTTTGTTCCTGTTATATTGTCACAAGACAGGTCGGAAAATAATTTGCATAACTCAACTGGAGCAGGAATGGCAACTGAATGAATTAACTCTAGGCCAGGTGTATGGCGTCTCGCTCATCTCTTTGAAATTCCAGGATGTTATTGTTTGACGCAATAACGGAGTTGTAGACAGGTTTTATGTTGCTATAGAGGTATCTTGTGCCACATGAGTAGAAGGCATCACTGTTCAGTAGTAGTAATGAACTTTTTCATGTCCCTCCATGTCAATTATAGTGTGGTTTAAAGGGGTTGTGTGTCTATCTGCCAAAGAAAAGAAATAACTTATTTTCGTCATGGCTGTTTCTCTATACGTAGCCGTAGGTAATGAGTGTTGTTGGTATCTGAGCAGTGAAGAACAGAGCATCAGGCTAAAATTCCCCTTAGTTATACGCGCTAAGCGTTCAATTTGATATATCTTTCTTTATGAAGTCAATCCCTGCTAATGGAGTTACAGAATTATGTTATGACACGTTTCACTGAAAGTTTGTAAAGCAAAGTTTATGGACAAGGCAAGCAATTGTACATGAATATACCTACCATTGATTTCAGAGGGAAATTATGGTATGCATAAATGTAAGGGTATCATTGCTTTGGAATTGCTGAGACAATATGCTTGGCACGAGGGCTTCCACTTCTAATAACTGATCCCTTTGAAGATGTGTCGGTCACGGGTGATCGTCATGATTCATCTTTCACGTAGAAGCTTGCGTTCCACACTCTTGGTTCAAGAAGACTTACCATCATACTTCAAATTGTTATTAAAGGTAAAGACTCAAAATCAGACAAGTTTACGTGTTATCTCTATGGGAGGTGATTTTTTTTTTTTATGTGCATTAACTTGACAACGTTTAAGCACCTTTATCTCAGATGATTTTGCTCCATTTCCTCTGTAACTTAAGTGTGTGGTAACTGAGACAATAAGCTGCAGTAATCATGCATGTTATTCTTTGAAATCTCCTTATTAGTTTGACAATTTTGCAGTTTAAAACTGAAAATGAGAATGGAATGTGGACAAAACGATTCCTGATTCATCTTTCACACACATAAGTTTACGTTCCTCTTTTTTTTCTCGTCGAGACGTATGGCCGAGTGGTTAAAGGCGACGTCTCAGAGACGTGAGGTTGCACACGTGCGGGTTCGAACCCCACAAGATCACGAAACAAATTACTTAGCTATTTTACTTTTTTTTTCTTCAATTTTGTATTACATATATCGTCCATGTAGAAATCACATTCGTATATAAACGCACCTATACACACACACAGACACACACACACACCATATCCCTCTTTTTTGTGTTGGAGACCATATTGCTTCGACTGCTGCAAAATTTTGCAGGCTGACTTTGTCAAACTGATCATAATATGTAATGACGACGACGAAGGTGTTGTACTTTGAACAATTGTCTTTCAAGACCACATCATTGTTTTGTACTTTGATGACGTCATCACACTGAAAATTGTGATTAAAGGCAAGGTATCAAAACCAGCCGATTATAGGTTTTATGTTTACGGCACGTATTTTTCCCAAGTTGCCAGAAATGGCATAGCGACATCAGTAGTTACAAGGCCGCATTTCCGTCTAGCAATGCAATACATGTTCACGCGGCCACGTTGGTTGAGTGGGCATTGACTTTTCTCCCTGTAATATCTATACATTTCTTTTTTGCCTTACCATTTCCGTGGATGTCCCGTGGCCGAGAGGTTAGGGAAACGGTTTTGCATGCAAACTCAATTATAACTTCAAGGTGTCTATATCACATTCTTTTCTTTGTAGATCACAGATGACCGACAATTGAGGTTGGTCTTGGCCGCGGCTCGGCCCAGCCCCCACCGTAAACGGGGTCTAAGTTTATGCACTGTACGTACTCAAAAAGTCCGTAAATCGACTTAGTCGCACACGCACAGAATTTCCACATAGTTTGCGTGACAGAAAAACAAATGTGATCTGAATAATGTAGGCCCCAAAAAAGTTCAACTAAGTATCTCATTATAACTTCAAGGTGCTATATTACATTCTTTTCTTTGTCGACCACGGATGACCGACATCTGATGACCCCAAGCGTATCACCTAACTCGTCAGTCTGACGAGTTTCATATCTCGTACTACAGTTCATTTCTAAGTGTGGACAATCACAATCTTGGCATGGGCATTTATCATTTGATATGTAAACCTAACTATATGACGCAGAATGATTAATTTCATGTCATCGGTACCTAAGTCAGACATGAGGTTTATGAAAAAACTAGAAATGTCGCTATGGCGACTGGTGTATGCCTCCGCCATAATACATGGTTCTCCTAATAGGTCTGATAGTACAATGTCTTGACAATGTGTGATGACAGTTTCACACAATTGGCAAAATATTAAAATGACAGGTTTGCCACAAATGTGCTGAATGTTCACTTTCCTAGAACTAGGTTCAATTGGATGAATGATTAAAACGTCAGAGTGCAGGTATTTGGGGGAACTGATGATTTTCACTTGACTTTTGACCCTTTTACAAGTTTATGCATTGAGTAATTTTCAAGGTATTGAGAAAAAGTACAATTTCAGTATCAAATGGTAAAATAGTATTATCGAAACCTGGCCTTTGACCTTTGACCCCACAGTTCCAAAGAGAATCACTGTTAGGTAGAACATGCATAAATATGTAAGTTTCATGACAATACCGTGAGTTATTTTTGAGATATGGAGGAAAAAGTGCAATTTAGCACTTTCACTTGACCTTTTGACCTTTGACCTTTTGGCAAGAAACTTCCCACAGAATATATATTGGGTTATACATGCATACATCAAGTTTTAAAAAAATCCTTCAGGCATTGCATAAATATAAGGAAAGTAGTTATATTTTGAGGAGTTGACCTTGACCTTTGACCCCTGACCTTTGACCCATGACCCCCAACTTCCCTAGATAATCACTGCCCATCGGTACAAGCATATATACTAAGTTCCATGAAGATACCTTGAACCACTTGCGAGATATGGAGAAAAACATGAAATTTCAATTTTTTTTTCACAAAATAACCTGTGACCTTTGACCCTGTGACCCTAAAATCCACACAAAGTATCATCCCCAAAGGATATACCCTCATACCAAGTTTGATGCAAAACCACCACACGGTTCTTGAGATATCGACAAAAACAAAACGGGACGGACGGACGTATGGACGTACGGACGGACGGACGGACGGACGACCCGAAAACATAATGCCTCAGGCCACTTCGTTGGCGGAGGCATAAAAAAGCTACACTATTTGAAATAGATGTAAGGTCAAATACATGTTAACAGTGAATTGAGAAAGCATCCTACCATGTACATTGACATTGTATCATGGCATTAGATCATTTGCACAGTTCCATATATTTCTTTAATCTAATGTCCTTACATAAGAAAGATACCTTAACTTTATGATAATTCATAATTCAGAGAAAGGTAAAAATATAAGTTGATGATTCAGCACATTGCCTCTGCATTGCAGTTAACCCGTTGAAGACGAGTCCTGAGAATACTCAGGCAGGTGTCTACGGGAAATGCGTGTTACAGCAAAATCAGTACATCCTAAACGGGTTAAAGTTGCTCACCTTGCTGTTGCGCCGCTGTGGGTTGACCAAACGGCTGTGGTTTTACATCATGTGGGGTAGAGGCCTGTGTCACACCGGATTGGCCAGGCTGCATGGTCTGGGCATCCACACCAGCACGCCCTGAGTAGCCCAATAACTCAGCCAGGTATACCTGCTCTGCCTCTACAAGGCTCTCTATGAGAGCATTGAAGGCCTTGGGTCCTCTCGTCTCCAGGTCCATCAACATGGTCTGGTTCTTGGTCATCTTGCTTGGCTTCGACTGCAAAGGGGGCACAAAGATGTCAGGAATCCTGTATTTTAACCCACTGAAGACTAGCCCCAAGTATATCAGGGGCAGGTGTCTATGGGAAATGTGCATTATAGCAAAATTATTTCGTCCTCAACAGGTTAAGCAGTCATGCTCCTCAGTTAATATCATTCACTGAAATATCAATTCATTACACAGAACCCATCTAGAACAATAATTGCAAATGCTCATTTTCTTTTCATATAACATAATAGTTTTGAGCTTTCACAGCATGCTCTAAACTTTTTACTAGGAAAAAGCAGGAAAAAAAATCTTATTTCCCAAAACATAATAAACACAGTCAAGTGTGTTTAGAATACTTCTAAAGGCAACTGGTTCTAATGACAAAGATATGGATATGTCATACAGTGTACACTGAATATTTCATTGTAACACAATAACTGGTTCTTGTACAAAGTTAAGTTGTGAGATATTCATAATCAATTACGTAATCAACAAAATAAAGACTCAGACTGAAGCATTACTTTAATTAGTACATACTGTACTCGTGTAGTACTTAACCACTGCCCATCCAAAAATTTATTGTAAATTGTTTTTAGACTTGTGTGGAATTTTTGCAGACCTATGCCACCCAATAGGTGGTCCATGTGGAACCCACATAGGTCCTGCACAAAAACCTGTGGGAGTCGGAGAGAGGTATTTAAAGTGTTCTACTATGGGGGGGCAGAATCTGGCCGTTACATTTCGAGCAATAATTCTATAACATGAGAAGACCTCGTCATGAGGCTTCCTGACCTTTTTCTTTCGAGTCTCACACAACTTTTGAGACCAAATTTACAATGTCCGCGCTTACCATTATGAAGCCACGCCAATTTTTAGAACAGCATGTCACCCCAAAACAGGCACAATTTTGTGATTTTGTGTAATTTCCTATGGAAAGCAGTGTTCTGTCATGAAACTTATAAAAACCTAAGTTTATCATTCATTACTTTGATTAATTTTATGCTAATTATGGTAGAAAAGTGGTCCATGACAATTTCCATTGAAAAAAAGAAAAAAAAGTACAAAAAAAAAAAATTTCCCAAAACAATAAAATACATAAGAATTTAACAACTTCTGAATGTTTTTACATGATGTAAAACTGTTGAATATGTTAAAAGAGATATCAAAATACAGACTCTCGAAGTTTTTCAGGGTTAAAATGTTGGGCTTAATTAGTGTAATTAATTGATTAATATTAAAAATTGATAACTTCAAAAAAAATTCAAGACACGATCTTCTAGATTACAACATGGGTGTCGTGCCTGTCAAATTTTGTCACAATCGCATTACTGACGGCATGTAGTGTAGTCACTCAAAGCCTATGGAAGCAGCTTTTTCTGGTACAATCTTTCTCTTACTCACTAGAGCTCTAAAAACAGCACAATTAAACAAACAACAAAAACACAAAATGAGTTTGCATATCACTGTCTTGCTGAGTGACTGGTGACAATGAAAGGCAATACTCATGTAGCATTTGCTTAAAAAAAAAAAAATCACAAACACATTCTTGGTTTACCTGAAATTTTTCTATATGGTGTGGTTCGAAGATCAATCTGGCTTGTAAACCCATGCTGACCATATCAAAATCGATGTCATTTGCCAACTTTGGAAGATTCTTCCTAATTGTCTTACGGTCATTCTGATCCATGCTGTCCAATGATGCTTTCAGCAGTATTCTTTGATAGGATCTATCAATGTGTCACAGTTCTGTGGGAGTATTATACAAAATGAAGCAGTATGATTCCATTAGTATTAGCAATGTTCTTGTACAAACCAGTATAGTGTCTCTGTTCATGTCAATTTTCTTTCCAACCTTCACAGTGCCATAGCTGATCAGAAAGGTGACATTGTTGTGTTCTTGGTGTACTTCTATTTCTACTTACTACATTGGCACTCGACAGGGTCCATTACTCTCTATGTAAACATCGACAAGTGTTAATTCCATTACAGATGAGGGTGAATATAAATACAGCAACTAATTGAATGATACAAAATTAGAGTCAGAGTAGAGAAAATTTATGTAAAACTTATACTAAGTATAACAAAATATAGAAGTTCCATAGAACCTAGAATATAGAATTAATAGGGGCATTTCCACGGTAACTCACGTTACATTTTGAACTCAAAATTAGGTCGTTGAGATCAATATCCTTAAAACCTAATTAGTGATATGAGTTACTATATGTGAATGAGTATCATGCACCTCCATCCTACCTCACAGCAACATTACATCCACAGACTCTTATGAGAACTATGAGAAAAAACACTACAAATGTTGGTAACTCACGTTACATAATTTAGACATGCAAAAATTTGGCATGTCTTATATTCAAAAGTTTCCTCAAACAAGAAACAGAGAGACTTTAAAGTCTATTGTGTCAAAGTCATGGACTAACAACATACATCACCGAGTATGGTAAAAATTCAAATTGTCTTACATTCTCCAGGTATCGTCATGTGAAGCGGTAACTCACGTTACGGTAACTCACGTTACAGTTTGTCCACATGATCACAAGACGATTTTTTGTCTTAATAATCCAAAGAAAACTTACCAAGACAACTTTTTTTCACAAACAAACTCCATGAATAAAGAATCTAAATTGATTTGAACATTGATCTGACAGTAATTAATCCCATTTTATCCATGAGATTACCAAAAGGCAGGAAACTTTACATTTAGAATACCAACTTGAAGATAAATTTCATTTTTAATTGAGTCGTGTTCCAAGCTTTCATTTGTACTGAGACAAAAATTGTATTCAACAAAATGATATGAAACAGAGTCTATTTCATTAAATTACACTCTTTTCCAGTTAACAAATGCATCAGAAATTGAAGATTTGATTGAGAATTTGATTTGATTGTTTGTTTTTTTTTATTTTACTAAATGGATTTCAGGCTATCTAGATAAAACAAGTCATCCATAAACTATTCCATTTTTGACACTGAGTCACGAGACTAGAGACCTGTACATGTAGTCTGTGGAGAGTTTAAAGGTTCAGAAATGAATATTTCAATAAATCTTTTAACTTTTAAAGGTAGGGGATACCTTTTACAGACCTCCCAAAATGCAGCAAAACATTAAATATGAACCTCAGGGAACTTGTTTAGGCCACTGCTGAGAAATTTGGAAGTCAACAGTTATCTACAATTTGAATAATGCACAAAACTCAACTACTCAGTAGTTTTGTGTGTCAGCCACACTTAAGCCTTTTTGTTGCAATTTTCTGTATCTTTTATCTATAAACACAAATCTGTAAGTATAAAAGCTGATGTAATAACATATAGAGTGTGTGGCAAGAATGTATGTAGAAATGTTTGTAAGTTTTGATGAACTTTCTTCACAAAATATACATGATGGACACACATGCAGTGCATGGGTCTGCAAAGGTAGCCTAGTAATGTACTGGAATTTACGGTGAGCCCCGAAAAAAATTCAATTCAAAATCTAACGGTCAATAAAAATGTACTAAATGTTACCTTCCACTTTCAATACTTTATGGGAGTTTCTAAAATGATACTCTCTTCAACATACCACTGTATTTATACAACTCTTCATTTAAGGCATGCAAATGGGATTCCCTACCTTTAAACAATGCAATTTATATTCCAATTATTTGATAATTGTTTGAATTACTCAATAATCAATTGTTTGTATGTTTGATTTGTTTACAAATTCTTATACTAAACTGGTACAGAAATTAGAATTGAATTACAGAAACTGCAGATAAATTTTAGTTATCTGCTACCAGTATTGATCAGTTTAATAAAACATGTTCATAAATGTTTAAGCCTTAAAAAACAATGGTTTTGGTCTATGAAATGTCAAGTACCCATTATTTAAATTGTACATACATGTAAAAAGTATACCAGTATCTTCTAGAGTAATCAAGCAGACTGAAGCAGTAAATCCCAATGAAAAACATGAATCAATAGTAAATATTTTGTGATCAGGAGGCTATTAATATCACAAAATGTTGATAGTTTGCTTTAAGGTACATTTTTGTACATGACTGTCCAGCTCTTAAAGAAAATGTCTGATAATGAGGTTCACATTCAACAAGTTTTTGGTAATAGATCAGCATGTAAAGTAAATTACAGTAAACATGGAAAAGTTTCATTGTAGGATTTTGCAACAATATAGCTAAAACCTCAGAGTAGAATAGTATAAAACACATTTAAAAGCGTGTCAAATTCACAATGTTCAGTTCTCAAAAATCTCAAAAAAACAGCAGGAAGCGAGCTCCAATCTTAAAATTCTGTTCATACATGTAAATGTTTCAGCCTCATAAACAATGGCTTTGATCTATATAGGTAGGTATAAACTATGAAATGTCAAATAGTAATCACTTGAATTACAAAAACTTTTCAAGAATAATCATGCAGTGACTATCCCAATCAGGAGGCTATTAATAGTTATCACAAAATTTTGATAATTTGCTGGAACAAGGTCCATGCAGCTTTAGAAGAATTGCAGGCTTTCAAGTGGCCCTACTTTTCCTACTTTTTCCTACTTTTTTACTGCTGTCCCTACTTTTCCTACTTTTTTGCTCAAAATCCTACTTTTTCCTACTTTTTCCTACTTTTTTGGTGAAAAATCCCGCCAAAAAAAAAAAAAACTAGAAATGTCGCTATGGCGACTGGTATGCCTCCGCCATAATGCATGATTTTCCCAATAGGTCTAGATAGTACGTGTGGACACTGTGTGATTACATTTTCACAAAATTGGCAAAATATTGGAATGACAAGTTTGTCACAAATGTGTTGAATGTTCACCTTCCTTGACGTAGGTTTAATTGGATGAATAGGAGAGCATGTATCTAGGGATTTAAGGACTTTAACTTGACTTTGAACCATTCATACATTTAGGCAATGAGTAATTTTCAAGGTACAGGTGTGGAGAAAAAGTGCAATTTCTGAATTGAATAGTAAATTGTTACCATTTTCATCTGGCCCTTGACCCTAAAATTCATGAGATAATTACTTTCAGGTAGAACATGCATAATATGTACTAAGTTTCAAGGTAACTTGAGCCACTTCCGAGATATGGAGGAAAAAGTTAGTTCAGCACTTTCAATTGATCTTTGACCTTTTGACCTTTGAGGCAAAAAGAAAAAAAAAAAAAACTTTCCAGAGAATTTCTATTAGGTTACACATGCATACACCAAGTGTAAAAAAATAACCCTGCTGGCATTGCATGAATATGAGGGTAATAGTAAAATTTTGAAGTCTTGCACTTGACCTTTGACCCCTGACCTTTGACCCCATGAACCCTACATTCTCTAGATAATCAGTCAGTACATGTATATACTATACGTTCCATGAAGATACCTTGAACAATTTTCCAAGGTACAGAGAAAAAAAAGAAGTTTTAATATTTCTACTTGACCTTTTGACCTTTGACCTTTGACCTCATGACCCAAACTTTCACCAGAGAATCTTAATTGGGTAATACATGTATACACTAAGTTCCAAGAAAATATCTTCAGGCATTCAATAGATATGGTGGAAATAGTGAAATTTTATATATTTGACCCTGACCTTTTGACCTTTGACCTCATGACCCAAACTTTCACCAGAGAATCTTAATTGGGTAATACATGTATACACTAAGTTTGAAGAAAATATCTTCAGGCATTCAATAGATACGGTGGCAATAGTGAAATTTTATGTATTTGACCCTGACCTTTTGACCTTTGACCTCATGACCCAAACTTTCACCAGAGAATCTTGATTGGGTAATACATGTATACACCAAGTTTCAAAAAAATATCTTCAGGCATTCAATAGATATGGTGGAAATAGTGAAATTTTATGTATTTGACCTTGACCTTTTGACCTTTGACCTTGAGCATGTGCACCCAAAAGTTGATAGGCACAACTTCACCCCCTAATACACATACATGCCAAGTTTCATTAGGATACCTCAACAGGTTTTGATAGTTACCTTGTCCACAAAATTCATTACGGACGGACGGAAGGACGGACGGACGGACGGACGGACGGACGGACAACCCGAAAACATAATGCCTCCGGCACCACTTCGTGGCGGAGGCATAAAAAAATGTGCAAGGCTACCTGGTACTTGAATAGTTTATATTCAGAAATGATGAGTAGACTCTAGTTGCAGATTCTTACTGGTGGGGAGAGCCTCTTCAGCATGAAAGAGGGATAACACAAACCAATCAACCACAAGACTGCTGCCAGCCTCAGTTTTTGCTCCTGTGCAGATGTGATTGATCCCACTTATATTGCAGCCTAGGACTTGGAGCAGCGCTCAACAAGCTCTCATCATCGCTCAAAATTACCAGGTAAGCTTGCCATACTTAAAAGTAGAATTTGACATGTGACTTCCAAAGAATACAACTGAGGGAAAAATGCTGCCTACAGCCAGTTTTAATGGATGTAGAGTTCAAGCATATCATGTCTAATGCATGTGCTGGAATGCAAATCCTCAGAAACCAGAAATTTCCTTTGCGAAAATATGGTTTACTACGTAAATCGTAAAGGTCATGTCAAAACAAGAAATGACACCTTCAGATCCCCTTTGCCTGAAATCCTTCAATAATATATGTTTTGATAATAATTAACAGTGATTGCAATATGAAAAACTTAATATAAAAGTAAGTGTTTCACCACAGAAACTAGATCTGGTTGATGTGAGGATGAGTTATTCCCAAGAAAGCATGGATTGGTAGGGACCCATTTGTATGAAACTTGCATATTACTGAGGCTAAATCAAAAGCACTGCTCCCACAGGTAAACTGGACCTTTAACATGAGACATATGACTTGTGATATCTATTTGAATCATGGGCAGATGGTAGATAATGACTACTAAAAACCTTAATTCATCTGAAGGTAAACAGCTGAGGAAAGTTAGTTGCTGAAAAATCAGATGAACAAAAAAGAAATGTTTAATTAACAGATCCCACAAATTGTTAACAAGGAGTGAGAACAACAGTAATTACTTAGCCATCGTGAAAGATAAAGACTAATAGAGCAGAAACCTCTTTATGGACAATCTTAAAAGTTGATGGCGTGTATACATCTTGCAAGTATTGTTTAAGAGGTTGAATTGCATCATAGGTAAGACATATACATTTACCTCGAAGAACTTAAAAGAAAGTAGGAAATGGAGGAACTTCACAGAAAACGAACACAAAAATAATAATTCAGTAACGTTTAAAGATTGATTGAAGTTTAAACCATGAGACTTTGAAGTTCACTTCCTGACGACACTTACAAACTATCAGGAATATGTAGAGAGAAAAACCATCTAGAGCATTTAGGAAAGATAATGAATGCATATTCCACAAATAAGAGCAAGTGTGTGGATGTTTTAAGTTGAACCGCCAAGAACAGTTTGTTAAGTTTGGAGGAAACAACTTGCAGAAAAAGTAGAAGCCATGATGTCTTTTTATTCCACAGATCTTGCAAATTTTAGTTAACGCTGAACATCTTTTTATTACCCAGCTAGTTTGAACAAGATGTGAGAAAATGGTAGAACAGAAATCTCGTAATGAAAGTAGTCAAAGTGTGATGAGTCATTTGAAGTGACATATCCAAAATATTGAACCATCTGAAAGAGTCTTGGTAAAATGTGAGACAGGGAAACTTTTTAAAGAAGAAAAAAGTGAATGGATGGATGTGTATGCCAATTGTGTCAACATACAAAACTGTAAGTTGAAGGTGAAAACCAACAGAACAGTGGAGAGTATCAAAATTGAAAGGGCACAAATACACTGTATTTAAGGGGGGGGGGGAATGGGAACTGCATGGTAAATATACAGATTTTCTAGAGTGTATTTGCTCTCAAACAACCAGAGAAATCAGAGAAGCTAGCAAGGACTAAAATGATAATGACAGTCACTGTTTATTTATTCTCCAGATCTTGCAAAGAGTAGTTTATAAGATTAACATGCTGAAATACTGAGCCAGCAAAATATCTGGAGAATGAAAAGCAGAATCTCAACCATGCAAAATTTCAAAGGCGGAAGGATGTAATATTCTCAAAATATATGAAGAAGTTTGATTTCAACAATATTGAATGAACTTAAAGGTGCCTGGAATAATTGCAAAATGGAGAATCTTCTTGAAAAGGTCAAATAGCTGTATGTGTATTCAACAAAAAGGGTCATGATGAGGTGAAAAAACAGTTGAATATAGAACTATTAACTATCTCCAGTAAATGTGGCAAATATTGCAAACAGTAGTAAGTCCGTGGAAAGTACAGAATGATTATTTTCTACACCTCTTTCTAAATTAACAAATGTAAGTTGATTCAAGAATTGATGGAATCTAGCATCAACAGAACACCAAAGAAATGAAAACATATTTATTTGTTATCTACAGAAAATTATCAAAAAATAGAGTCATTTTTGCTCCCTATAAAGTCGGTAAGACTACAGATAGTGAGAAACAAAAAGCAGTATGTACATGTATGCTCCTCACATCTTGTAAAGTGGAGTCATTTGGTTATATTGCAGTGTTATGTTACTCTACATGCAAGAATACTACATTTCCCTGATGCTGAAATGTAAAGTATTTACTTTTTTTCTCTCTCTCTCTTTGGATATTTTGTGTTCTATTGGTTTAAGTGTTTTAAATTGAGCTTGCCTTGTGTTTCCATCTATATCATATGATTATGAAGATAATCTATATCACTTGAAATTCAGTTGTGGACACTGTGCCATAAACTCACAGTATCTGAGTGTGTAGATTTGTAGTGGGCCAGGATTTGCAAAATAAAGATGTCAATGCATTGGTAGATCTTTCACTTCGTAAGGCCTCACTGTCATGAGACAACCCATTCTTCATGCATGTCTTGCTAGAAATGTAATATGATAACACATGCTCTCAGAGACTAATACTGAGTGCTACATATAAGTAGTTTAAATTATCCTGTTATTTTGAAATGTTTGAAAACATGTTAAGTGCTTACATGTATTTGAAATTGAAAGTCTCTTGGAAAGATATAATTTCACTTCATAAGGCCTCACTGTCATGAGACAACCCATTCTTCATGCATGTCTTGCTAGAAATCAAATGTAATATGATAACACATGCTCTCAGCATGGAGCTACTGTTAGTAGCTCCATGCTCTCAGAGACTAATACTGAGTGCTACATATAAGTAGTTTACATTATCCTGTTATTTTGAAATGTTTGAACACATGTTAAGTGCTTACATGTATTTGAAATTGAAAGTCTCTTGGAAAGTAAGTATATTTCTTATCTCATGGTCATTCAGCTGGAACTTGAAAGCATACTAAGTTGTTGTGAGCATCACTTAATAGCTTTGTCAAACATCCTTACATCCTTATATCCATTATATCCACACATTTAACCCTATTCTAACTGGGCTATTTGAGACCAAGTTTTTACTGGGGGGGGGGGGGTCAATTTGACCCCCCCTTCAGATCTCGGCCGCCGATCGCGCGATCGCCGCAAAATTTTGCCTGAACATAGAGCCGGATGTCAACTACAAGAGTACATGGTCATACAATAGAAAAATTTTGATTTCATATTTTTTAATAAATTAATTATGCAAATTAACGCATGAAATCATATTTTCACCTATAACTCCATCAAAAAGACTGAAGGATTATTAAATTTTTGTGTCAGAGTTCCTCAAGACACATCAAACAATTTTCTAGTAAAAAAATAGCGCAATCAAAATCATTTTCTTTTGTTTTTTATTGTTTTGTTAATTTCTTATGTATTTTATTGTTTTTTCGATCTTTTGTTTTCTATTGTTTTTTTGCAAAAATTTGTTGGAGGCACTTTTTCAAGCTTATCTACATTAGAATTGATTTATTTCAATGGTTAAAAGTTGAAATAATCTAATTTATATCAATTAAACAAAAAAACACAGTTTGCATTGGATTTGCACACGAAATCATGAATTTGAGCGTTTTTCGGGTTGACATGCATATGCAAAACATTGCATAACTTCAGAACCGTGTACCCGGACGTTTGGTCTCAAAATATGCGGGAGACTCGAATGAAAAAAGTCATGAAACGACGCAGCAAAATCTTTGCGCGTTGCGGAATCATGGCGCGAAACGTCAAGGGGGGGGTCAATTTGACCCCCCCCCCCCCCCAGTTAGGATAGGGTTAAAGGAAACATCTCCACAACTTCAAATGAATGTAGATAAGTGTCATCTTTTTTAAAATTGCTTTTGTCAAATATCCTTATTTCCAATCTTTTTTACATTTTGGAATGAAACACATATCTTCACAACTTCAAAACATTCAAATGAATGTAGATAAAAGATGCCATCTTTTAATTATGGAAGTGTATAACATACCTTTGGCATAAATGTATAACTTACACATCATGGAATGTTTATGTCATATTTTGTGGGATGATATGTGACCGTCCATCACAAAACCAACAAAAAGTCGCATGCACTGATTTTGTATTAGGACTGAAAATAGATGATATGGGCCAATCCAGCCAGTCTTGAGTTTTTCATATTTTCTGAAAGGGCAAGTCTTCTTATATATTATAATAAAGTTTGGGATCATAAAACGAAAAGGAAATTGTGTTTTTTAGCAGTTTTTTTTTTTTTCTGGAACATGCACTTTTTGGTAGAATAATGTGATTAGGTGTTTCTCATAGTCATCTTTTCATTTCTTAAAAACCCTGTCCATACTTTTAACTTTCAACTCCAATAACTTTAGAAAGGACGATGCTTCTGCTTTGAAAGTTGGCATTGATCACCTACAGAATGTGTTAATAAAGCATGCACAGCTTAATCTGATAATCTCTTCATTGTTGTAGCTCCAGTGGTTAACATTCTGTTATTTGTTCCATTCATTGCACAGCTAGCACGGCTTGATAAAGATTGAGCGCTTGAATAAACGCTATACTTCAGGAGCCCCTTTTCTCAGTTCACATTTTCCGGAGTGTGTGCTTTCATTCCAATATTAGGATCGGTTAGGAGAGTCCATTTGAATCGAGATATACATCATTTTCATCTTTAAGTTTGTTCTTTCAGAATCTGCTCTTAATTAAAAATCCATGTTTGGCAACTTTTTGTTGGTGTTGCGATGCAGGATCACATATATGGTAGGTGTTCATGTCAATCACAAAATTATGTCTTTTCTATGTAAGTATTGTAATAAGTGATCAAGATTCATACTGACTGTACGGTTGAACATGCATTTGTGCTTGTTACCTGACATTGTTCTAACGAACGTCTGCCTTTGTTGTATTTTTCAGGCTCTCCCAGGAGCAATAGTGAGGCTGAGGCAGCAGGGTTGTGAGTACATGTAACATCAAGAGTTCTGGTGAGTATTGACAAAAACTACTCCAAAAAGCCTGCACATGTCCTCATTTATTCCTACTTTTTTTCTTTAATGCCCTACTTTTTTCCTCTCATGTCCTACTTTTTCCTACTTTTTGAAAGATTTTGTTCCTACTTTATTCCTACTTTTTTACGTTATCCTGCTTGAAAGCCTGGAATTGTCTTTTAACAACTTTCGTAACAGATCAGTATACATGCACTGTAATATTAAATAGTAAATATGGAACAGTTTCTTTCGGAAGTTAACATGTGATGAACAAGTGATGTGTAATTAATACATTGTACATGTAGACCAGTTGGTTTGGTGACAGAGAGAGAGACCAAGAGAATAACAATCTACTGGAAATAGACCACAAGAGTTCAGTAATCATGTACTCATTGGTTACTTACAATCACAACCTTCATATCATTTCTTGGTATTAAAGAAAAATCATGTCGGTAACTCACATTACATTGTGGTAACTCACGTTACATGGTAACTCACGTTACAATTTTAAGACCTCTGTTATGAGAATTTGAAGCAAAGACTATAAGTCCCATCATATTTCTTGGATGTGTGCTGCATAGTCATTTGATAATCCAAAATACCATGTCTCAGTTGGGCATAGTAAAATTGCTAGGTTAAAAAGTTCATGTTTCGGTAACTCACGTTACAGCAGCTTCTCGAGCTATGTAAGAGCACGCTGGTGTCCGAAGTAATATCTTATATCGAGGTCTCCACTTTATTTACTGCTAGATTAATATATTTTTGATTTGTAAAACCAAACAAAGTTTGATTTGAGCCTCAAATATAAAAAATATGGATTTGCAAAGAGCAACAAAAATGCATTTTTAGGGATTTTTAGGTCAAAAAATGCTTTCTGGTTTCAAAAGGTATGAAAATGCACAAAAGAGAACTTCTCTTAAATGTAAAGTTGGTTTCACACACTTCAAACTATGGCTAACAAAGTAAGATCATCAGTTGTCCTGAAATATGTGGGTAAAATTTTGGTGGTCATGTCGCACAACTCACGGAAATGCCCATAGACTCTAACGTTAGTGTGTAGTAAGAGCAGAGCAGAAAGTAACCGCAGCAGCGACCCCATATACGGACAAATACGTACTGTACTATGTTACAGCGCCCCGCGACGGCGTTAAGCAGAAAGGTGTAGAACTACTCACTAGAAACCCTATCTAGAAATTAACATTTCAGATCTGGAGCCAGTATTCAGAGAGCAATCACTTTAGAGATATAAACAGCTAAACTTTAGATCTTTCGTTTAAATATCATAAAGAGATATCATCCCTTTTTGCGACATGGGCAGTTTCATTCACTGATCTATCTAACAACTAATGTTTAACATGCAAAATGTCGTAAAGAAAGCATGTAAATTTATGAGCGGAAATTGAATAAAACTAGTCTAAAAAGCAATGAAAAGTAAAGTGTGTCTTCAGCAATTTTACTAGGTATTTGAATCTCCGGTTAAATTGAGGGGCGCAGGGGACCGTGACATAATGAAATGCTAGTGCCTATTAGCAAAAATACTAGCCCGCCGATTTGAAAGGTCCACCAAACACTTGTGAGCTTACTGTGACTTTCAATGACAATGTTTCGAGATTCCATTCTATGCCCATGCATACCCGACTTAACATAGCATCATTTATAACGAATGGGACTAGGGACTTCACGTGTGCTGGAATTACGAAGCCATATAGGCCTACTCGGATACCGGAAGACAATAGTTATTATAACATATTTGTCATAATGACAAAAATAACCTTTTTATCGTGAGGGGTACACTACCATCGACAGACTGATTAAAAAACTGTGCCCGTCACAAAAGCCTTATCAAACCGAGTAACATGTTTCATATTGCATTACATTACCCTTCCTTCGCAGTCCGCTTCCTCGGCGAATATCACGTCTTTGTACTCGCAATTAATTCGCTGTGTGATGACAAATGTATAGACCTACCGCTCTATGATATACTGTACGAGCTGAAATTTTCGCGGTGGTTTTATTTTCGCGAATTTCGCGAATCGCCTTTGAACCGCGAAAATAACAACACGCGGAAATAACAACGCGCAAATACTTACGTTCAGTTAGACCGTCACAACCGCGAAATTAACAACACGCGCAAATGTCCCCCCAAGTAGCAATTCGCGAAAATATCTGTACGCGAACGTACAGTACTCAGTAGACTGTTTTGTGACTGGCACCTGTCATGTACGGTCTTTGCTGGCAAAGCATGGAGACGTGGGCTTGGCTTCTTCGGGAATGCGTCATTTTCACGAAAATAGAGTTTGGAATTCCCAACATAATCGCACAGACTAGCGGCATAACGTTTCATGTACAACTTTCTGTATTATTTTGCTTCGCCTAGTTAGATTTAGATTTTATTGACTCTTCCGACCCCATTCCGGGGTATGAGAGTAAAACACATAAATACAAGATAATAATGGTCATTACAATATCAACAAAGAATACATGTTTGTGATATATTACAATGATGTATATAAAATAGTCTATACCTACTATAAAACATAATCCAGTGATATACACCAAACAATCGTAACATACAACTGCTATAGATCGAGTATCACTGGATGCTTAATTTTTCTACCACTACGAGTTACAATATTTTCTTTCTTGACTAAAGTACACTCAACTTGTTCAGGCTTCTGCAAATTTGCAAAATATGACATGATCAGCCTGACAAACCTTTTAAGCTGTCCTAAATGCGAACATGAAAATAATCTGGACATGTGCACTGAGCAAGGACGTTCAACCAAATAATGATTGCTTAAATATAACTGTCTTTCCTTTTCAAAGAAGGGTCATACGAAAACATATAGTGAAATTCATCTAGTACCTCCTTGCTAGTACTAAGTATGCCCATTTCCCTTTTATACCACTTACCAGAGTATGTCTCGAGATACTAGTTAGCACACTGTAAAAAATATACTAACTACTAGTTTTCACTGAGGGGCACAGCCCCGAAGTCAATCATTAGTACAATGAAAGTACTGAGACTCACAGTTTTTGTTTTATCTTAAAAAGAATGATCCTCTAGTGACTCTTTTTTTTTTCTTTTTTCTCTAGCAAGATGTGTTTCGTGTATTAAGATTAAGAGTTTTATGAGTACATATATTATAATTGGTTGTGTTGTATTATATTGGTATCACATATTCAGATAGGGCCTCATCCACGTCAAGCTCTGCTTATGATGATGGTCCCCTGTATTGATTTCTCCTTTGTTAATAGATACAGTATGCCTTAATATGTTATTTTGATTCATATGTCACTTCAGACTAGATGTTGTTACGCAAATGATATTTTCTTTTTTGTATTGATTTGTATGTTATCTGTATCATTCTGTTTTCATTTGCAATTGTATTCGGAGAAAGAAAATGCAGAAATAAACCAAACAAAGAAACAAACTGAATGAAAAGCTTCACGTAATTAAACACACTCAGTGAAAAACAGAAAGCAAACAATTTTTTCAAGTCCATCTTTCTCATAGATTATTTGGCCAATAATGATATATATAATGTTAAAGGTAATTTGATTGGCTATCACCCTATAGGTCAATAAACAAGGAATTTTTTTTTCAGGTAGGTGGAAATGTTCGTTTTTATCTTCCAAGGCACGAAAGTAAAAATTGCAAAAATGGACAAGTTGTTATTCAAGCGTATGAGCTCTTCCATATACCAATGAGAACAAAAGACAAACTCAACACAATGAAATGCAAATTTATTTACAAAAATCCACCTTAGATCTTTATAATAATTATAAGTCTTCGAAGATAAAGAAAGGCAACAATGGCGGAAAATGAAGAATCTGCTTTCAAATCCACAGTCAAATAAAGACATAAGAAAAGAAGCAATGATAACGAAGATGGTAGAAATTTGAAACGTTATTCCATATTAAGAATTAAAATTTGATATAATATTTGGGGCTGAATTTGTCTCATGCATTCTAAAATTCCTTAGTGAAAATGTGAAATGAAGAAATTCTGTCGATTTAATCATCTTTGCGACTTACCCCTATAAATGTGGTTAAAGTTTGAGTTGACAGAAAATTCTTATGCAGTTTCCCCACTATATGTTTTTATTTGAGATATAAAGAGAAACATGAGAATAGAAACTTATTTCTGTTTTTCCATTCGTGTCTCTCATTGCGTTAAATTGGTCTTTTTCATCATTGCTATCTTGAAGGGCATTTGCAAATGAATTTCAATATGTTAATTTTCGCTTTTTTTTTCTGCCTCGGCGAACAAAAACAAACGGTCACTTCATCACGCGAAAGTTTCCCTTAATATTGGTATAAACCTACCAGGCTGATAGCCAATTAGATAATCTTTATTATGGTATGTGACAATGATTTTTATCAAAATCTTCTATGAAAAATATGAACCGGAAAAAGTGTTTGCTTTCTTTTTTGCTGAGTGCATGTATTTTGAACTATTTCACAAAACTGACTATTTCACATGTTGACCTGTTTGACACTCTATATGGTATAGGCCTATGCTAGTTGGAAAATGACGTCACTGCTTATGGCGACATTAAATCTTTCTCCCAAATATATTAAAAGAATACGCTGTCTTATTTCGAGATTCTGGTTAAAACTATTGGCCTCGGTGCTCCAAAAGTATACCGGTGATATCTGATCCTATATAGTTACAGGAAGAAACTCTGAAGACAAAGTACATTTGGTATAGGCCTCACTATTTTGAATTTAAATAAAAGAAAAATGTATCCTCTGAGTGATTGCTTGAAAGAGCGTCACGTGATTAGGCTCTATATGTATTTTCAACTATTTCAGAATCGTTCATGCTGGTCTGTATAGACACTCCTATAGGCTTACTAATTAGAAAATGACGTCACTTTGATATGACGTTAAATGACGACGAATACATTACAATACAATTGAATAAATCAATAAATACAATAAATTAATAACACAATTATACAATGCGTTTCAGACGTTTTGATCTGAAGGAAGTAACGATTATCTCACATTTTATACATATTTTTAAAGACTATTCTCCCTGTCTGGACTCGCTATACTATAGAAAGCTATAATACTGAACATAATTAAAAGGCAATACAGGGATCTTTGTGGTATATACGCCACGGGTGACATTTTTCAAACCTATTGAAAAAAAAAATATATATATACATAAAATATATATTATATAGACATGTATTAAACCACTGTGACGTGTCGTGTTCATTAAACCATACCGGTCGGGTTATCATGATGTTCAGTATTTCCTTATAGGCTTGACCTTCAGACGGTGCCTCCCATCACCCATTATCTTTACCCAAAGAACTTTAAACTTGGTTCTTGGAAGTTGACAATAAAAATTTAATACCATATAGTGTGAGAACGTTGATTCAAAATGTTAATCTTGTTCCTTAATATTTTGATCAACCGAATATTATCTGGTGAATCAAACAATTATTGTTATAGGTTTATAGGTTAGGTTATAGGTTTATTGCTTAAATATAATCGCCTGTGATTTATCAAAATCTTCAACCACTTGTGGATCAAAGTACTTTGGATAATGTGGTTTCATTGCATTTTCTTTCTTTAACTTTATTTTTTCTGAAACAAATGATACAAAATTATTGCAAAATAACAATGACAATTTGTACACGAAGGTCTAATGACATGAAGCAAATACAATAATGTTAGATGTAGACAAAAGCATAATAATTACATACACACTTGCACATACATGCACATTCAGATACACATGAATGCAATCTGAGTTGATATAGCACTAATTTTTCATTAAACCTAGCCAAATTTTGATTAAGACTTTGTGGGTTATATCTGTTTGTTGACTTATATCTAATGTTGATTATCGTTTACACTCTATACAGGTGTTGGTTAAAGTTATAACATTTTTTTTTTATTTACTAATTAACGTTGGTAATATGGTTGTCTTTATATTCCGTACACGATAATGGTGTAAAGCTCACTGAAGATTGTTGGTTAAAGGTTTGAACAGTTGTTACATAAAAGAATGAGTAGAATTGTCTTGCGGGGTGTATATTATTTACATTGTTTTCAGTTTGCTTTACCCTCCGTGAATAAGATCGTATCTGAGTAATTGGATCATTTTGTATGCAACTGTCAGTTGTATTCGGGTATAGTTTGTCGGTTATGTTTACAGTTCGTTCGTTATACTCCGAAGGCTCGTAAATACTTACTTTCGAAGGTTCGTGAATCCGAAAATGAAATAAGGTTCGTCATTCCGAAGTTTCTTTAATCCGAAACTGAAATAAGGTCTGTTATTCAGAGGGTTCGTTAATAAAAAGATAAAATGTTCGTTATTTCAAGGGTTCGTGAAAGTAATCTGAAACCAAGAAAGGTTCGTAATTCCGAAGGTTCTGCTGCAAGCACATAATTTTCATGTTCGGATTAGGGATTGGAACCTTCGAAATAAAGCCACATGACTGTGTACGGATTTTTTTTTAGAATACATTTTCGGATATTTTAAGGACATTTCGGTACAGGGATTCCGTGTGCTTCGGAATAAAAACTTATTTCATTTTCGGATTAAAGAAGCTTCGGAATAATGAACATCACCAGTATATCTGTAATTTATGTATTGACCGATTCTGTGACGCGCTATGTGTATTTTTGGCATGGGCGCAGCCATAGTGGGTGTATCAGCCGACCCCCCCCCCCCCTCCGCACTCCCCCACCCCTCTCCCTACATTAGCACGCGCGCAGAATGAAAAACTGCTTTAGCCAATAGGCGTCTCGTACTGAGTGCGCGAATGCTTGCTTAGTGCGCGAACCTTTGTTACAAGTGCGTGTAAACATGTTGCCCCGGGGTGGGGGAGAGCAGGGGGGGGGGGGGGTCGGCTGATACACCCACTATGGCTGCGCCCTGTGCCGTAAAATGTCTGCTGCCCTCAACGAACCCGAATCGGTCAATAGGCCTATACGGTAATCAAGATCCGCCACAACCTTTGATTACGTTCATGTAATTGAGATACATAATAGAAATATATGTAGGTGAATATGAGGAAGGCGTACTAGTCATGCTCTTTTGCTTCAAATACTTCTAAACTTTGAATGCAGGTCGTCTGTGACGTGATGTTCGTGACTTCCTGGTCTTCGTTTGTTTTTGCATCTCGAGAAGTATTATACTGTTTATCACCGACTTTACTACACATTAATGTTTTACCCACTTGAATATCTGGAGTTGCTAGGTAATGTGTGTGCGTGTGTGTGTGTGTGTGTGTGTGTGTGTGTGTGTGTGTGTGTGTAATGTGCATATTATATCCTTAGTATAATTTTTTTTTTTTTTTGGCAGCATGAACATAAGTTTCTTCACTTACCTCTTGTTACCCTTTCATACTTTTACAACACAATGAATGTTGATAGAATTGATCATCGTCATTTTACAATGATACAATGGTTACAACATCCCCCTGCTAAAATACTAGGATATCCCCATAACTGTTCCTGCGTATTACACAGTACGCCTGATTTCACATCGTTTATGATTATGCGTCCGATACTGTTGACTTTACCAAAGTATCCACTTGTGTATGTTTGCACGACCAGCAATTTTATTGCCCGGCAGCATTCCAATATACCTGATGATGAAATAGACCTATGACAATAAGTGAACTTCAGACAGACGAGGCGAAGTCAGACCAGAATACACTCGTTCAAAGAATTTGTTAGAACTGAATACACTGGATATCACTATACTGTAATATCACTGCTCCACTTACCCACAAGTAAAAGCGCCGTTTCAACTAGAATAACTGCTTATCTTTGTGTTTTCGGATAACTTCAAGTGTTGTGATCAATTCACTTCAGGGCAGGAAACGGAAATACCAGAGTCTGCGACGAGTTTAAATGCTTCTTTCGACGTCCGGGTCTTATATTTTTGTGCACCATATTTTAATCAGGATTGTAATTTTCTATCTTGTTATGATGCCCTGTGAAGCCTACTATATAATTACTTTGTGTAGTTGCTTTACCACGAATCTTGCAATTTTTATGTCATTTTCTTTTGTGCATTCTTCATTGGAAGAAAAAAAAAATCTTCCGCTGCAGGCAAAATTTGCTGTTCTGGCATTGCCGATGAAATGTCGATCAAATTTTTGTTGAAGTTTTGTTGAATAAGGCGCAAGGAATTTTTTTAATGTATCATGTCTGTCTGTAAGATTTCATATACATGTATTCATGAAATACGCGCGAGTTCAAGAGAGTTGTAACACCAAATTTACAATAAAACATTGTATCGTATTAACATTTGCGAATAGACTGAACAGTCTGAATACGTCGTATTTAGAATGACCGTTTAACATGTAACGGGACGTCTTCTTTGGAAACATTATTTACCGGTAATCTATCCGTGAAACACTGGTTGAAACTAGTATGCCTGCATAACAAAATAAAAACTAAATAGATCAAAACCGACTCAAAATCAAACTGAAGGAAAGTCTTACGAATGTTTTTTGAATTTTCATTAGTTTTCATTCTCTTGAAGAAAAGACTGAAAGGATCATGGAAAAGAGACACAGGGCCTTACTTCGCAGTCATCTGCCGGATCTTGCTAGGGATACTGACACCGATCTAGTTTGCCAGAAACTCGTCTCAAAGAGGATCTTTCAACCTCACCATGTAGAAGAATTTCTGGTTTGTATTCTTAGTTATACATGAGTATTCTCAAATTCTCTTCGTTCGGATGAATCGTCTGTGAGATATGAATCTTCGAAATCCAAGCTGTATATCAATTCTAAAATGTAAAAGCAAAACCAAAATCGATCAATGTAGGCCTAACATGCTCTTATTATTATTCCTCAGATATTAGCATTCATCATTTAAAGAAATCCTTTACATTCATGTTTTGACGTAACCAATTCACCTGGTATAGACTGGTGTCAACATCGGAATGAATATATATCATGAAGCTATGATGGTACGAGCAGACACGTACCAAAATCATTGTTGTTGTTGTTGTTGTTGTTGTTGTTGTTGTTGTGCCGGGGAATTTTAGGCTCTGTCAAAAGCCTTCACGTTGTTGATAGCACTGACAGCCGTGAGAGAAGAGCAACAATAATAGATCCGAGGGCATTTTCACAATAATGAGTGATTGTGATTACTATTATGACCGTCGAAAAACATAACCCGTGCACCGCTCCTACTGAATGATACTTATAAGATCATTTAGATAAGTAAGTTAGTCACTTCGACTAATGAAAGTCCACGTCAGCATGGGAAACGTGTCACGAGTTTCGCCGAATGTTTTTTACTGCCAAACCCTGGTATCAGAATTGGGGTCATTCCAGGAGAAGGATACCCACGAATCACACGGGTCATGAGTCCTGGTCATGAGTTCGACATTGAAAAAAAAAAAGTCAATGAGACATACAGCTTATCATTTCGGCACCAGGCAAAGAGGCCGATATTATAACATAGGGCTTAATGTGTCGGTCTTACGGGCCATTTTCCCTTTTGATCATTGCTCAAAGAAAAACAATGAATAACGAAAAGAAGAGTAGAAAGGGAAATTGATAGAATACCAAATATATATATATATATATGCATATATAAAAGGGCAAACAAATAAAAAAAAAAAAGATTGAATATTAGGGAAGATAAGATCTCGAAACATACTGTATCTCCCAGAGCTTCTTCCATGTTATCGTTTGCACATACACATTTGCATATTTTCAGCCCACCGCAGTGAAGAGGTTGTGAATATAACAGTATAGATGAAGTGGATTGACATAGTTTAACTCATCTTTACTCTGATCATCGCAACATACAGTATCTATTATTACAATTGATATTCTATGTTTGCTGCACCATATTGGCAGTCCAAGTCTAGCAAAATGGCAAGGAACCAGGCTTTACTAATGGACCTAGAAACAAGGGGACCAAATGCGTTCCCCGCATTCGTCGAATCATTGGTGGAGGCCAATCAGATGCACCTGGCGAAACTCTTGGGTTACATTGGACCTACCATCCGAACAGAGACCGGATCCAAGACTTTCACTTGCAAACTCTCAGGTATGACTTCGATCACCTCAGCAAATCTACAAATCAAGTAAAATTGTTGGGGAAACTACTGGAAGTTGCAATATAGTGAAGAGTTGGCTATAAAGTATATACAGTGATAATCTTATACTGGGCGTAATGTTACGCGATGGATCAGATTTTTGACTTTGAGACGGTTCGAATCAAGACAAGTGCTTGTAACGTCAGTGGAGATGCTTTTTCTAACATTGTCCATCTCGACCCAGATGCTAAATTGGGTACCTGGCAATGGTGGGGTAATGATGACAGGACCCTCGGGAAAAGCATTGCTGTCCCGAAGTTGACACGAGATGCCAGTGTGAATATGGAATCTTAAATTCGTGCGAAGTGGACTCTAAACATGTTCAAAAGTCAATCAAAAGAGTCAATCAACAGGCGAAACAAAGTACAGAAGGTCAAAAAATGGCACTCACGTCACACCCAGAGGCTATATTACACGACGATGCGAATCGTTATGAATAAGTTTACCCAAAGAGCACACTATAAGGAAACAATGGTTCAACACGAAAATTTTGCCATCGCTCATGTCATGAAACTCACGTCGAGCCTGAGGAACTACACAGGCAGTCATCCGATGTTTTTATTCTTGTTAGTTGCGTCCATCTTTGCTCAAAATTTCGTGCTCAAACACTGAAGACGCTCCCCTAAATAAAATAAGACGATGACAAATAGATATACAAGTAACAGGTATAATTAGCATCTCTAATACTACAGGAACACATCCACCTGCGTTGTAAGATGATAGTTCATAGTTGATGTGTGACGGAACATAAACATGAAAGCCACTAAAAGAAATTTATAAGAATATTATTTTGATACAGAATTTCGCAGTTTTGACCATTATTCCTGTAATCAATAGGTCATGTAGGTAGAGTAAACTTAAAAAAAAAGACTACTAATGGAGAGTGATATTTTCTGGAGAATTGAGAATAAGATTTCACAGTTCTGCGTGATTTTTTGAAAGACATTTTACTGCAATATGGCCATTGGAAAATGCTGTTGACATTTTTATTGATATACCAGAGAGAGAGAGAGAGAGAGGGGGGGGGGGGGGGAAAGAAGAAAAGAGAGGGGGAGAGAGAGAGGGAGGGGGAGAGAGCTCATAATGACAGAGTATGACCTGTGGCCTGTTGCATAAAACTTACCGTTGAATTTCAATGGTAACTACCGTCAAAATTAGGCATCACAGCCAATCAGCATCAAGGATTATAAGCTTTACCGCTAATTTGAAGCGGTAAGGGTTTTATGCAACAGGGCACTGGTCGTGACTTGTTCTCTGTTCCATGCAGCAGCCTCTGTCGTCAAAGCCCCCTGGCCAGCTCCGGGGTCGTCAGGTGACCTGAGTACCGACCAGATGAATACTCCCCGTGATTTTTCCCCCTACCGTGATCTAAATGATACTGAAAAGGTAATTACCCTTTTTATTATTATCATTATTATTATTTATTCAGCCAAATGAGAATGACAATAAACAGTAACATAACATGTAATCACATGAAAATAACACAGTTGATACAGTAACACAAATACACTGTTTACGTCTGAAAAAGTATAGTTTTGCGGGCTACAGATGTACAGTGTGTGATTTGAACTCTCACACTCTGTTCAATATCAACTACTCCATTTTGACAGCAGGAATTCTCTTGAGAGACAGAAACGGCAACATATGCCATAGCGCACATTAATGTTCAAAGGAAAATCCAATCTATCTGCAGGTTTCGTGAAAAGGGAATAATAAAGCCGTATATCAGTCGCGGTGTTACAGATGAAAATATAGAGATGAAGGGTAGATTATACATCCTTTGATAGCCCTTTGCCTGCATGGATGTTCATGTCAGGTAAATCATATAGATGACGACTGGCGGGGGCGGGGAACATACCGATTGTTCCACCCGAAGGGTTTGACATGCTGTTGAGGGAGGTTATAAGTCCCGAGACGAAGTCGAGGGACTTGTTATAGCCTCCCGAAATAGCATTTCAAACCCTGAGGGTGGAACGTTTGGTATGTTCCCGACAACAACAGTCATCATCTGTTATATTGTATGCTGGGTTAGTCAAATACGTCAACGTCAACGTCAACCACTAGCACAACGCACTCGATCGCGCGCTCGCTTAGAGCCAAATTCACTGTGTGTGCGCAGGTCCTTCTGTCATTGTTACGTGAAAATGTTTTCCCATGGGAGAACATTACAATAATGTTCTCCCATGGGCGAACATAACCAATGCTCCTCTATCACGTGACTGTGTTTAGTCAATCACTAACCGGTATTTGACTGACCCATTTGATATATCATAATGATCCTCTTTCTGTTGAGAATCAGTTTGACGAGATTAACTCTTTGATAAGCAACTTCGTATATAGAGTCAAGATCAAGATCATTTCTTTTTGTATTAAATCGTCATCTCACCCGATTTGACTATGGCTTTATATTGTGTATGTCCACAAACACGGTCCAGTAAATTTTCCTAACTTCGGAAGTCAATATTTTAACTGCATGAAATATAATTTTTGCTGCCCCTTTTGTTGATTTCCGAGTTTTTGTATTAATTGGTCATTGCTATGATCAGGATTCGGGAATGAACAGTATAAAATCTAATCCTGTATCCTGCCGTAATTTATGTTGATAAGTGTTTCAAAACGTTTCCATAATCGCACCCTATTGCCTTATTATTCCTATTCGGTTTGGTGGTTCCCTACTGTCACGTCATCAAACTGTTTTATCAAAACCTCAGGTGTACAGAATGTCAGCACAACCACGAGGGCACGCGGTGATCATCAACAACAAGAATTTCAGGACAAGGAAACCACGTAAAGGGACCGACATCGATCGAAATAATCTGAAGAATGTCTTCAGACAACTCTACTTTAATGTAACGGTTTTTGAGGATCTAACGAGCAGGGTGAGTTGCAGCAAAAACTATATTGTGTAAGAAATCAATATCAAATATTGATACTGAAATAATGCAAGCCTATCATATTATTTTGTTTAGTTTTTTTTTTTTTTTTTTTACAATTCTAAAGAGTACACTGTTCTTTCTCCGCCAAATTATTATTCGTACGTACATTTACTATAATACTCAATGATTTGTCCTTTCAAATTGTGAACAGTTGAATTGATAAATGTATCACCGTGTATTATGTATTTCTAGTAAGGATGGAACTGAAATATTTTAATTGAATTGAATATAGTCTATCACAGACGACTTCATCTCTTACGCATTGGCTTTCAGCAAAACTTTTTTTCTCAAAACACATTACTGTTGATTTTGTCACCTCGTTGTGAAATGTGATAAGCAGTGTTGTGTCTTTTGTGTTTTTGAAATTGGAAATGTCGTGTTATCTTACGAAGCATTAGAGAAAAATGATTGATACGAAAAAAAAAATCAAAATGCCAACTGAATTCAAGCGTCAAGAAGCCGCCAGCCCGCAGACGTAATATTCGACTAAGTGAAAGATCAAATTATTATTATTGTTATTATTATTATTATTATTATTATTATTATTATCATCATCATCATTATTACTATCATTATTGTTATTATTATGTTCATCATTATTATTATCATTATTATTGTTGTTATTATTATTATTATTATCATTATTATTATTATTATTATTATTATTTTATTCGGCGTTTCAGACATTGCACATGTACATGGGTAAACACAAAACACATTTGATTCAGCATAACAAAAATAAGATAAATTATAACACAGAGACAAAGCAAAAATGAGAGAGAAAAAAAATCCCTATATGTGACATAGAAAACAGGGCTGCCAGGGGCAAGTTAATTACCATGACCCGCAGGTCTTCTACCCCACATCCAATAAACCAAGGCTCGACACTAACGGTGGCCCGGTGGCCCGGGGCCACCAAAAATGAAAGTCGGGCCACCAAATTTAAAAAAAGGGCAAATTTGGTGGCCCGCCTCGGGCCACCAAAATTTTGGGAAAAGTATGTCAATAAATTCGTAACTGTTTGCGCCGGAAATTAGCAGTTAAATTTGTTCAAAGGATGGATGAAAAGGACTGAATGAATGCCTGAGAGTGAGTGTTGCAAGTTTGTTGAAGTTTATTTATGAGTAGATATGTCCCACTTCTAATTCTTGCTATCATAAATCTTAGATATTTGACTCATTAAAAAAAAGGACTTTTAATTTTTTATTGTTTTGTTTCGGGACACCAAATTTTTCTCTCGGGCCACCAAAAATTTGAAATTTAGGATTTTGGTGGCCCCATCGGGCCACCAAACAAAAAAGTTAGTCTCGAGCCATGAATAAACTATGGCAAAATCTGTACATAACTTAAAATACTTACATTGTATCAGTCACAGTAAGATTTAACATGCAGTCATACAGGAACAAAATGCTCAATGTGTCACACTCACACCTTACATTCTTTCTCTGTTAGTAACGGGATTAATGAATTGATATGTTCAAGTTGAAAACTTTACATTCATTTCTCTCCCTGTAGGCAATTATGCAGTGCTTAAAGAGTCTTTCTCGTAGGAGCCATCTGCCCTATGATTGCCTAATAGTAGCCATCCTAACCCATGGTGAGCGAGATGTCATCTACGGTACCGATGACGAAGCAGTGGCTATAACAGACCTGGTAGATTTATTCAATCCGAAGCGATGTCCGACGCTAGCCAATAAACCCAAGCTCTTCTTCGTGCAAGCTTGTCGCGGAGGTATATCAGACCGTCAACTTTGATTGAGTATGATCGTCGCTTAAGGACGATCCGAGGTTGAGTATCATACATAAACTAACAATTTCGCATAAAAGAAAGATATGACGCTTTCAAGAGGCAAAAGACAAATTATGATAATACAGGGTAACACAATAATGAAGGGAAGTTCATTATTAAGACTATAGTGATGAAAATGATGTATGGTTGATGAAAATAATGCCTGAATAAACAATCATTATCAAGAACGGCGATGACGTTTCGTGCTGGTGACGTAATGTATGCTTTATTCCAGACAAACTACATTGTATGTAATACATGATAATAAGGGGAACACAATGATGAAGGGAAAGTTCATTTTTATGAAAATGATGATGAAAATGATGTATGGGTGATGATAATGATGTCTGAATAAAATATCATAGTCAAGAACGGCGATGACGTTTCGTCCTGATGACGTCATATATGCTTTACTCCAGACAAATTTGACGAGGGAGTTGACGACACAGATAGCACCATGGTTACTTCGTCGGACCAGGCAGGAGGCATGGTGGACAGTATAGCACAGGGATTGCACGAGATGGACTTGGAGGACTCGAGCAGGTCAAGCGGGTCTAAACTACCAACCCAGAGTGACGTTCTGCTGGCCTATGCCACAGTGCCAGGTAATAGAATGTCGTTGTTTTTATTGCTGCCTGCGCTGCTGTTGTATTTGGTGTAGTTTTTGGTGTTTTTGTTTTTGTTTCCCTTTTTCTCAAACCAAAGTATTGATTCAATTGCCAATCAGCTAGTGCACGGTAAAACTGAAATAATCTGTTCGATTAAATGCTTATGACATGTGAACACGTCATGAAAATACATGTATCAGTAAAATCAGTTCGACGTGTGGAATGATAATGGAAGCGACTGTCCATTCCATGTCTAGAATCTCTTAAATTTAAATTCATGGTCGCATATACATGTAGTTTCATAAGGCATCAACCTACATGAAACGTATTTTCTTACTAATTTTTGGCATTCAATGAAGTCAGAAAGAAAAAAAAAGTAAGCCATAAAGGATTTTATACGAGCTCAAAGGCAAAAAACAAAACAAAACAAAACAAAACAAAACAAAACACACACACACACACACAAAAAAAAAAAAAAAAACAAGTAACAAATATTAGAAAAGATGGATCACCCAGTCTGTACATGTGATTGCCTGGTATCGCATGTATTGATTTTCTATGGACATGTTGGATAGGATTTGTGTCATGGAGAAACGCAGATAGAGGAAGTTGGTTCGTTCAGGCTCTGACAGAAGTCTTCCTAAGATCTGCTCACTCACAGGACCTCCTCTCCATGATGACAGAGGTAGGTCTGAATGACAGAGGAAAAATCTTGCTAACAATAATGAAGTCAAATAATAACTACTGACTTATGACAGCGTACTTTACTATAAATTGTTACGATTACGATTATTTCATCATGATTATGACTGTAATTTTCAGCACTGTGTTATAATTTATCATGGTAGAGCCAGTGGTATTTAAAAGTGCTGTAATTTGCATTTTGGGAACCTACAGATTATGTATTTCAACAAATTATTTTAACTCAAAGTGTGTGTCCTTTTAAAAAAAATGTAAACAAAGATTTGAAATTTAAGTCGTTTCTAGCTGATTGATTCAAAATTATTCGTGCACATTTATAAATAACTTGTATCGCATGAGGAGACAAACACAGCTACATCTTGATCATTCTCTTTCCCACTTCTTTTCCATTTGTCATGTTACACAGTACAATGTATGGCTGGACGTATGTTACACAGTACAATGTATGGCTGGACGTTATTTATAAATGGTTCTATTTTCCTGTGACTCTAGGTCAATAATCTTGTGGCTCGGGCCTTTGAATCAGACAGTGGTAGGTACAAACAGATGCCGGCTCCACAGACAATGTTGACGAAGAAACTCTATTTCTTTCCGGGATATTCTGAGGACTTGCCCGATGACCGGAAGGGCGTCGAAGAGGGGACTAGCATCGACTTCACCGAGTCCGAGTCTGACGA
Organism: Diadema setosum; assembly: GCF_964275005.1. Classification (NCBI taxonomy): domain Eukaryota; kingdom Metazoa; phylum Echinodermata; class Echinoidea; order Diadematoida; family Diadematidae; genus Diadema; species Diadema setosum. The sequence continues at coordinate 21,624,778 of NC_092699.1, read as the reverse complement.
AGAGCCCAAATAGATTCGTGTGCAAGGGCTACTCTACTTCTAAATTCTAACCGTTGCCGTATTGTTTACATTTTCTATCTGCAAATAAAATTAACTCTTCTGGACCTTGCGCAAAATACAAAAATGCGTGCTTTTGATTGATTACAATTCACACGTAGCTTCTTGAATTCTTTCCATATGCAAGTCAAAAAGAGATGAACAGTAGTTATTGCTGTGAGACATCGGTGTAATTCAATTTGTAAACTGATCCCATGTCTACAGATTGGAAATCATTGACAATTATGGTATGAAGTCTGCATGCATTTTTCCCTCGTGGTGCGAGATTAAAAATGAAATACAATGTACATGTAACTTGATTTTTCCTTCATTAAACACTTCAAGAGCTTTCAAAAAGGTGTAACCTCATCTTACAGATTACAGGTGTATACAGTATATCATAACCTTGTGTGATGTAAGACATGAACCCACAGCTTATTTCAGTTCTGTGTGATTTGTTAAATGTCTAAAGACATGGATAGAGGGACACAAATTGAAGAAACTCACACGTGAACCTTCACCCCTCTGAATAATATCTTTCTTTCATTCAACTTGAATATTATACAGTATAGAGTAAGAGAACATGTCTCATAAATAACGATGCTTCATCGACATAATTTCTATGTGGTTAAATATCTGCTTCTCTTAGGTTAGTGGAACTTGCAAATGTTTGTAAAGGTTTCTGATATTTCAGTCGTTAGATAAGGATTGGTCTGCCTCATACTTTCAATCCCAATACCACTGTGCTTTGTAAATTTTGGTTGCAGAAAATTATTCGTAGCTTAAGACTATGCATATACACAGAATTGTGTGCACCATTGATATTCTCACTATGCAGGCTTTCATAAGAAAATCTGGTGTGTTATAGAGAACTTTAAGAGTAATCATGTCCCTGCTTTCATTGGAATGCACTATGTGAACATGCACATTTTATGCAGTTGTGATAATTTTGGGTTGTTTCTGCATGTTTCACATTTAGAGAAAGTAGAAACAAAACCAAATGATGATACTCTTCAAAGAGAAAATTTGCTGAATGCTGAAGCAACAAAAAACTGCCGTGTATTGTGTGAAAAAAAAAAATCTGATATAAGAAACGCAGGGAGAGCAGTAAAGCTTACACATCCGCCCATGTTAGTCCTTAAAATGAGACAGAAGAATCTACAGGGGAATAAAAGACATCTGTGATGCATTTAAAAGAGAAGATGTAATATCTGTATAATCAATAGGTAGATGGGCATTGTTGCTAAGATACTACAATATAATAAATACAAGTAATTGCAAGCAGTATTTGCTACCAAGGAACTTCCTTCAATTATTCTGCCCTCTGTACGGTTTTTATTAGTCTTGGGGGAATCCCAACAATGTGAACAAGATGTAATTCTAATGTCCTATGACCAGAAATCCAATGTTATCAGTTCCAAAGCATTCTTTACTTCCAATATTTAATAGTGAACCACTCCCTCCCTCTCTCTCTCCACGACCATCTTTAACTTAAAAATACACTATACACTCTATTTTGATTCAGACTGTACCATAGAACCAATATCAGTGAGTGAAAGTGACCGCTACAAGTATAAACAATCAGCTTTCCCTTCATCCCAAACGTTCATGGTAAAATGTTTGATTTCAGTCTGTGTCTTTACATATATGCAAGGTAGTTATAATATTCAATACCTCTTTGACAAGGTTTCGTAATGTCCACCAAAGCAATATTTACATATATGCTATTTAGATTATGAAATGTACCACACATCATCAGATCAGGGAGGAGGATATCTCCTTGATCAGACTGTCAGTACACATTTTGTGACAAGAAATTGAAATAGCTTATGACGTACAATTCTATTTTTGTATTTCTCATTCCTGATGCAAACATTATTAAGAACCTGAACCTCGTGCAATAATTTACCTTGTGGGCAGTGGTTTTGGGTTTTAACAGACTAAAGGATGAGACACCATTTGCATTACTATCCTAGCAATGCACAACACTTTAAAGCCAAGGTCTTGGGTTGCAATGGGTTCCATGTTGTTTAAATGGTGACTGTAGTGGTAGACGTATCAAACAAAAAGATGTGTCATTCACATCTTCAAATTAAGTTTTACTGTGACTGGAAGATATCTCATGTTTTGATTTTGTGGAAATAGCAAACAATTAAGGTGTTTTTCACTGAAAACTGGAAGTTTGAATCATCTAAACATGTTACTCTGATGCTATGCATGATTCTTTTTAAATACTGATAAAATTAGTACATGTACTTATGAATCAAAGAAAAGACATTTTGTTTGACATACAAGTGTACTTCAATGCATATTCTTGGTTTCTCTACTAACCTGTTATTCATTATTTATATCAATGATTTTCATAGATCCTCGGAGAAACTCTCTCTCATATTATTCGCGGATGACTCTAACCTTTTCTTTTCTCACCCAGACCCAAATATCTTAACAAGCACAGTAAATGATGAATTGAAAAAGGTTATACAATGGATATACGCAAACAAATTGTCACTAAATATTCAAAAAACAAAATTTATGCTTTTTAGTAACTCTTTAGACAGCATCCCAGGCAATATAACATTTGATAATACTCCCCTAGAAGAAGTTTCTTCTTTTAAATTTCTTGGTGTTTGTGTTGATAACAAGCTTTCATGGAGGAATCATATCAATAACATATGTAAAATCATTTCACGCAATATTGGCGTCATGAACAGATTAAAATATTATCTTCCTTCTTCTGCATTATTAACTTTTTATTCTAGCTTAATATTACCTTATTTAAATTATGGAATTCTTGCTTGGGGTAATACATATCAGATATTACTAGATAAACTTTTTTATTACAAAAGAAAGCGCTCAGAATCGTTTTTAATCTACATACCCGAGAACACACAGATGCTTTGTTCTTTGACCATAAAATACTAAAAATAAAAGATTTGTATGTGTTTCAACTTGGTCAGTTTATGTTTAATCATAACAGTAATTTTTTACCTAAAATATTTCATGACTTATTTCATCGAAACAGTCATGTACATAATTATCCCACGCGACGATCCGATGAATATCATCTTCCATTAATGAGAACCGCACATGCCCAAAGTACATTTCTTTATACCGGACCCAAACTTTGGAATAATCTAGACAATAGTTTAAAAGATTCCCCTAAATTCGTCACATTCAAATACAAATTCAGAAAATATTTACTCTCTATCTATAATTTTAGATAATTTAAATTGTTTTAATTCATGTTTGAGAGCTTTCACCTGTCCTGATGACGCAACACTTTGCGTGTTCTGCATGCGGACCTCCCTTCTTTCTTCTCTCCTCTTCCTTTCCTGTCTTTTGTTCTTCGTAGACTTGCATTGTTACCGTCTTTTCTCCTCTCGGTACTGTCTCGCGTCTTATATGTGTGTGGGTAATGTGCGTACGAGTGTGTTATCCTTGTCATATTTTCTCGGTACACGTGGTTCAGTGAACAGTGTCCAGGCATTAACATTGATATTTTATATACTTTTCTCCCGACCTGCGTATCTCAATATAACTACACATATATTTTTTTACAAACGATTTAAATAATCTATATCAAATATAATAGCTATAAAAACCCTCGAATAATATATTATTTACTCATTATTTATCTAGCGATCCACGTCCCACAAGCTTTGCTTTTTAGTGGATCACTATTTTCCATGACCGAATTTATTTTTCGCACGTCCACGAAGTATATATGTATTATTGTATATATATATATATATATATATATATATATATATAACATATGTTGTTATATACACGTATTCATATTACATGAATCTTTTGCAAATGCTCGAACAATATCATTTCATGACATGTATGCTTTGTACTATGTTTTGATTTCTGTTGATTGGAAATTTGTACTATGTTTCTTGATTTTCGTTGAATGGAAATAAACTAAGATTGAATTGAAAATTGAATTGAACCTTGTAAACTCTTCAATATACTCCCTTATCATACACAATCAAATGCACAGAAACCATCGAGATTTTATCATCAATATCACCATTTTAATTGACATTTTCACTCAATTTTTCAGCATTACAGTTTGACAAACTTTTCTTCACACAGACATGCTCCACAGGGTTAGACTTCAGTACTCTCTGTGTTCCTCATTGTACATGTATGCAATGACATAAACAGGAAATAAAGGAGGTTTCAGGGGAACAGTTTTTTTCCTAACATAGCATTTAATAGTACTGTTTATAATTGGGAGCAGTGATTTAAAAAATGTTCAAGATATCACATTTGATGCATATGTGCAAGTCAGTTGCATCACAGAACATTTTACCATGTACATGTAGAATTTTTTCAATAAAGACTAAAACATAAGGAGATATCACTATTTTTCTCAATAAACCATAACTGTAGACAGTCTAGTCTGGTAACATTATTATTTTAACTATTGTTCACATGTTGTATATTTAACAATACTTAACATTACTTATACTGATTCAATTTTTTACACTGGTTGTTTATCTCTAACCCACATTTTAGAACTATTTTGAAGCACTACAGATGGGTTTTTGTTTCATCTACATACCATTATGGTAAATTATGCCTTTATGTTTATTGCATGTATATCATCAATTCTAAAAGGGGTGGTGATTCACTGGTAAAAGGTATAATGCTGGAAAATGTGTTCCAGTACAGATATCAGGGTTATCACCCATAACTATCTGGGCACTCCAGGACAAATATTTAAAAGTATCAGTTCCCCATCTGTAAACACCATGTACAGTGTACAAGTATTTCACACGAAGACAAATAAGCATGAATTGTCAAAAGCACTGACTTCACCCTATTCTATTTCTGCACATTCATTACTTACATACAGATAACATTCAGTGACCAGTCATTTTACCACACACGCATCATTCTGTAAGCTAAGTCTAGTACGATCAAGGAAATGACTGGTAAGACTTCTGTACAAGCAGAACCTAGTTTTGGCTTGTAAGCAAGATAGCAAAAATTCAAACAGAAGCAGGTTACCTACTTGCCTGATGTGAAAGTTGGTTGAGGTTGAATGCACTTGTCCTTCATAATGAATACTCACTGTGCAGTTTGAATGGTGGCAAATCTTATTTTTGGATCTCTTGGCTTACAAAAGGGCACACTGCCACCCACTATAGACTGCGTTCATTGTGATACATAGCAGCATGGGATGAAATCACATATTCTCTATCATGCCAAATACACTGTACATGTAGATGTCATCAAGTCTTGAGTACAGTATAGCATCACCTGGTATGAGATGCAGTTAAATTTTGAAGGCATTTGTAAAGAATGCACTCATTCTATTAACACCTTCATGTGGATTCAAAGCCAATATGTGACATATCATTCTCTGGTTCCCACATAGCTATGCTTCATATCTGACCTTTGACACATGACATTCATCCAGCATTTTTTACCTGTCTACACTCAGAGAGAGGGCAGCTCTCAAGTCTCTGAGATGGCGAAGTCACACATACATCAACTTTGGTTGCTGAATCATATATCTCGGCAGCAATCTCCTCATACCACAATGATCACTATTATATCTTCTCCTGAACTCTGGAAGGAGCTTGTTCTCCATCTTCTCCTGTGGATGTTGGGCCCATTCAGAGATTGCAGTGACTGCACTATTTCATCCACAGCATCAGTGATTGAGAGTAGCAATAGAAGTAGTGGTGACATACATAATGCAAGACTTTTACACAAAGCCACTCAGAGCCACTCAGTAATTGGATACGTTTCATATCCACATAGTATCCATGCATTATCCACTGTTGATGCCAAGCATCCTGTGTCTGCAAGTGTTCCATGTGTTACATGTGACTCTTTCAGAAACCTTCTACGTTCAGCTGATGTTTGCCATGCCCTTCAGAATGTCACAGTTCATAGTCCCTCCTAATGTTGCAGATCTTTACTGCTGTGCATCATAGCATGTTGTCAGCACTGTCACTCCTTCTCAACATCAGACTCCTCCAGCTTACGTATCTCCTCCTTAAAGTGAAGGATGGCTTCCTTGCTCTGCTTCAGTCGCTCGTTCAGATCCTGGATCTCATGTCGGATCTTCTTCCGTGCTGACTGGAGTGCTGCCACCGTCTTCCCCTCCAACTCCTTGACTGCAAGACAAAGTTTGGAGATGATTCTCTGTCATCACACGGTTATTATGTAAGTAACTCAATATGATGATTTCTAGTCGTGCAGTCACAATAGATTTTAGTCTATAGCTGATTGTGCATTACAGCACTTTATGAAAGTGATGGGATTTTGCATCGGAAAAACACTTCAAATTTATGAATGTAATTTCAGTCATTGCTAGGAGTAACTGTCATTTTGCTCACTTATGAACCACATTACACATATTGGAAATGCATATAATATTATGTGATATTTTGTTGTTTGGCATATTATATCTGGATTAGTATGTGCACATTTTAGACATAATCTTCTTTGGAATGATATGAAATGTCATTTGTTTCTGAGTACATGTATTTCAAATTACGAGGGTAACAAATTAATCTAGCAACTTTGCAGAAATACACATGACAAGATTTCAAGCTGGCATACAAGTAATGGTGACAAATGCACATCATGATTACTTGACTATCATAATATTCTATGACAGCTACATGATGACAATAATACCACACAATGCATTGCTGCAAAACACATATTTAACTTTAAGTTGACTTGTGATGCATTACTGTTTAGTAAAAGTCCCTGCCAGAAACAGAGGCATGAGTCAAAGATCAATTCTTTGTATATCCTTGCATTGGTACAGCACATGAAGAATTACTTGATAATCATCATGGGTTCTATAAACAGGGACCATTTTCAACATCATCAATACGCATTACAATATAAGACTTGAAAGTAACTTACAGTCTGTTTCATGCTTGTATGAGCCCAATGTCAGATTCCTGGTTCCAGTAAGCAACTGCTGCATCATGGCTGTGGGATCTTGAAATATCTGATGGTGGAAAGAAATGTGCATTATATTGTCACCTTCACCACAATCATTATCATCATCACTATCCTAATATCACCCATTCATAAATCATTAAATGACTGCTATGAGGCCCCACTTGTGGTTGATATCATAACCGTAAGTACAATTCTTTATCACAAGGTTATTTGATACCAAATGGATTGTGCTTAGCAACTTTATCTTTGAAAGCAGGGTTTTTTTTTTGCTTTTTTCAAAAGAAATAAAGATTCAATACAAGTCTTAACTTGTAAACTTTACATCTAAAACACTTTGGGCACACTCCCTCCATCACTGGTGCAACATCATCATTTAATCCTCCTCCTCATCAGCAGCAGCATCAGTATCATTATTAATCATCTTCACTGCATTCTTCCTCTTATTCAATCATCATCATCATCTCTCCAAAGTCATCATCTTCTATGATACTACAAGCTTGTGTCAACACCAAATTCATTAACAATTCCGGATACTAATGCATATGTCAATCACTATCACCTTATTTTACCACTCTTACAGCACACACCTCCTGCCCCTTTAGGGTTGCTGACATGCACCCATAAAAATGAAGGAGATTTCAGAGAGCAATCTGGGAGAAACTTGTGTGTTACATACATCTCATTAGGCAAAATAATTCCTACATCAGGGAGACTTTTATTTCTGCCAAGGAGGTTATGTTTTTGCCGGCATTGATTTGTTTGTCTGCCTGTTTGCAAAATAACTAATAAAGTTGTGAGTGGATTTGGATGAAATTTACAGGAAAAGATGATAATGACACAAGGAACAGATGATTAAATTTTGGTAGTGATCCAGATCACCATCTGGATCCAGGAAATTAAAAAACATATATACCTGTAATACTAAAGGATTCTTTATCATTGACAAACTGGGCTAAAATACAATGGAATAAGGTAGACAGGACAGAATTCTTTATCATTGGGGAAATAGGGCTGTTTTCATACATGTATGTGTAAATACAACTAGTTGGATATGAGCTGCTTGGCGGTGGTCTGTGCTCTCAGAGTGTTTTTCCAAGTTTCCAGGAAGCCTAATGGAGAATCAGGGAGACTTGGTACTTGGAGACTTGTCCAGACTAATGGGATATCTAATGTTCCAGTCCATATTATCATCTTTGACAATCATCTAAATAAGCCATCACGACCAAATCATGATTGCAAAAATTCAAGAGGCTTATGTAACTTACCAATTCATCATAATGCTCAGAAAAGAGTGTTTTCTTTCCTAACATCAGGTTGGTCTCAGATTGGAAAAGTTTCAGGAAATGATAGACAGTCACCTGCAATGGACAGGAGCATGATACACCAGTTTGGCCAGGTTGACATAAGAATAAGTAAAGAAATGAAACAAAACTAATGCTGCAAGGACATAGTCTTGCTATTTCTGTGTGTCTTGACTAGGCATTAAATGATGTTTCTATCACTCATTTTCAAGAATCTAAACCACTCAGAATATCTACCCATTAAACAATGATATTACATAGGCTGCAGTGTTATTGTTGCATCTGTCATTATCATAAAGTGACTGTTTTAATAGAATTAACACTAAAGGTCTCTATGTACATCAACAAACATATGGAGACAAGATATCATGCCCACAGCATGCCAGTAATGATCTATAATGAGTTCAACATCATAATATGGATGTGAGCTATCAGGCTGCTCATCATTACCTGCATCAGTGCAAGAAAAAGACATACATAAGAGGAAGTATCATGATGAAATATGTTATTTGTAACAACACACTCAACCAAACTCTGACATGGAAATCACACAACTATGAGTTGCTAATCCCTGTGACATCCAGGATTGTGCAATGAAAATAACAATGAAAATTGCTTACTGGTCTTTCATTGGGATCCACAAAGAAAATCTTGATGGTGATCTCAAATTCTCCCCAGCCTGTCTCTGTGACTTCATAGGGAGGTTTGCTTACCACTGAAATAACAATACAGACATATTTAAGTAGTGGTAATACTAGTACACAGAAATTTAAGAAATGGACACATTTTGTCCTACTGCAATTCAAGGTATCAAACTGAAGAATGGTTGAATGACTAAATAAACAAAGTCAGCATGTTAGCAAGCTTTATTGCATTTAAAAATGTACAGTCACTCAAAGAGTGCAGTGACATGTACCAATAAATTGTTAGATAAATCTATTAATCACAAGACAGATATGGCTGCTTAAAACATGACTGATAGTTAAAGACAGGCAAGTTTAACAAATCTTGTATAACTATAAACACAGACACACATGTCATACTTTATACATACACACAAAAAATAAGATTGTAATTATATATATATATATATATATATATACACACACCTGTACATTGTACATATAAAAACATGTATGTGTACATACTACAAAGTCCCTGCATCCTTACATAATCCTTTGAGTTATCATCTTACCTCTCAGAGGGTTGGCATAGCTTTCATGAAGTTTGAACTGGATTTTCTTTACATATGTTGACAGGTCCTGAAAAACAAAACAAAATAACAAAAATAGAATTACAGTTATGACTCAAGCTCTAGACATTAAAAAAACATCTACAGTGGTCTATGATGCAAAGATTCTACTCCCGTTGTACTGGAAACTGCGCACTGATAACTGAAAGACATCGATAGGCCCCTACTCCAAAGTTGCCAGAGGCAGAGACTATAATTAGTGTGCACAGACACAAATTCATTGATAGTCCACCTTTTATTCATGCTTCATAAAACAGCAACACCAACAAAGAGTAATTTCCTCAAAGTTTTTCTGTAAATGACAAACAACAAAACTTTACCATATTTTGTGTGCTGCTACACGTTTTTTCCTGTTTGCAAATAATGCTTGATTTTGTGTTTCCCAATAATAGTGAAAATTTACTAATGTAAAAGATATTAGCTACTTCACTTCGTCATTATGAGCATGGTGACATTTAACATAGACCAGCCAAAATCCACCCTGAAAAATACTCATTGTGGTATACCTCAGGTGATTAGCAAAAGTATGGAAAACCCTGATTTTCCCCCTCCCAAGAATATACAAATGTATCGGTAAATGATTCAAAAGTGGAATACCATGCCGAAAATATCATACCTCATTTCTGAAGGGCTTGACATAGATAGTCCACTGGTGGGTATGTCCATCTTCCTCCCTCTTCTTGCCAAAGTAGCGTGACACATTGCCGTATACTATGGGCTTGATGATTGTAATACCCTACATGCAAAATCACAACGTACAGGTACACAAAGTGAAGAGATCATGTGTCTACCAATCGATAATGAATTAATGTTCAAATGTTGATTCAGTTTCCCTCATAAACCACTCAAGATTTTATTCAAAATATGAATATTATTTATTAGTGGAAAATTGAGCAAAGAAAATGTGATTTCATTGGGATTCGAACCCGAGACCTCCGGATTGCTAGCCCGCCGATGGAATCCCATTTTCTTTGCTCAATTTTCCACTAATAAATGATATTCATTCCTAGTCAATTTTTCTGTTTGCATTTGTTAAAATAAGAATAGGTACTGTACTTAGTCTTTACAAAAGACCTCAAATGTTACACTAATTAGGCCTAAACATAATTATGCAATCTATCACAAATGAGATTTTCAAGATTTGTGGAATCTGGATCTAATTTATGCATTTTAATGAATGACACTATAAACCAAGAAATCATACACCTGCGCATGCGCATGCATAACAGATCCTTTACAGTAGCCAAACTAAATTTCACCCCTTACGAGTTATAATTTTTGCAGAAAATTGGCGTAAATATAATTAGGTAATTTATATCAATCTCTCTAAATTTGATTAGCATCTAGCTAGGCTAGCCTGCCTAGAAGAGGTCTATCTAAATAAATTCAAATTTAAAAACGATATTTTTTTGTTTTTCCATAATCTTTTATTGATTCCATATTCAATACAATTTCATAATAAATCGAATCGCATGTATTACAGAATTCACGATTCAACAAAACACAATTACAATGAAATCAAGCCAAGCTGTACTTTCAGCAGAAACAATGCATTCGTAAAGAATATACAATGCACCCAAAAAAAAAAAAACCAAAACAAAACATGCACTGCTTTCTTACTTTCATTAAAATCAAATGGAGCTGTCCTTTTAGCATGACAGTGCATTCATAAAAAAAAGAATATCTATATTAAATGGAGCTGTACTTTCAGCATAACAGTGCTTCATAAGAAAAAAAAAAGAATATTTAACACATCAATATGCACCCAAATAAAATTGATATACAACCAAATGGAATCGATATTCCCTTTAATCACCCCCTTCCCCTCCCCCTCCCCCCTCCCTCTCCCAACTACCCTTCCCCTCCCTTCCCCCTTCCCCGTGGACATCTGGCTCCGGGTCCTTCCATACTTATTTTCAAATTTTCCCATTCACTAAAATGAATGGTTAAAGTTCCCCTCATTGATGCTAATTTCTTTTCCTCAAATCTATCCTCTGAAATATTATTTTTTTATTTCATTATATGTAGGCGACTTTCCATATTCTCTACTTTTAAAAATAAAATATTTAACCAAAATTAAAATATGATTTAACAACTGATGTTTTCCCCTATTATCCTCCTTCCACCCAAACAGAATTTCTTCCCAAATACAACTTTTTAAATCAACATCCTCTATCATTTCTTCACATGATTTCCAGATTAATTTCACATGCTCACAAGTGTAAAATAAATGTTTGTATGTTTCTTCTTCTTTTTCACAAAAAGAGCATAAGTTACTTGCAGTAAAACCAAACCTGAAAAGATGGTGATTTGTATAAACAATACCATGCATCAGTTTAAACTGAAACTCTCTTAATCGGCTATTTAATGTACATGTCTTGGCCTTAAAAATATATTTTGTATCTCCTTAACAGAAAACCCATAATTTTGATTAATTCTATCAAAAATCGATACTGCACTTTCTTTTTCCTTAAGAAATTGCAAATACATTTGTTTGGATCTTAAATTGCCAATATCAATTGTTTTCCCTCCTATAATAAAATCAGTTTCCAAAATATCTTTTTCTTTTTCTTTCATATTTCTCCTCCAACCCATCTGTATATTTTCATAAATACATCTTAACAAAAAAATATCTTTAAATCCTAAACCTAAATCTCTAAAATATCTCACATTTCAATTCACCATAATGTTTTAAGCTATAAACTCCCCAATTCTATGCATATTTTCATCATATAAGATATATGCAATTTCTATTTAATCGTATAGACCTATATTTATTATTAAATATTATAACATTACCACTAGATCTATACAAACCATTACTGACATTAAATTTACTTCTCATTTTTTCGTATTTACCCACAATTCTAATAAATCCCTATAAAATAATGGAGCTTTCACTTTCAACAGCGCTGGTAAACAATCACACAAAAATATAAATTCTCCTCCTATCAATCATGTCTCTCGTAACAAAATTAAAATATAGCTTCCATTTCATATTTTGCTGTCGATAGTCGATACTCTCCCCATCGCTACTTACCTTTATTCTTCCTCCAGAGTCTGGTCCATACTCTGTAGGGATTTTAGATTTTGGTGTCGCCATCCCTGTAGACATTCTATGTAAATTTACAAAAGAGCGTGTTGTAAAAGTTTATCGGAACAGAACCTTATCGATCACATCACAGATCTAAGTAGATGGGACTACTATGGCTAGCGTCTACTCCCGATTAGGGAAGCGCGTCAACTCAGGCGTGTCGCTGTCAATAGTTCAGTGCATGAAATATCCACTAGATTCTAGTACAAGACAGCTGATTAATGGGTCTACAAACATGCAACGATTTTCAAAATAGTAAGAGAGTAGGGCCCTATTAGGATCCGATAAGAAAACACCGAAAATTACGTGTGTCGACCATCAGTTTTGTAGCACGCGCAAACGTACAGGTGAGTCGAGTGTAATTTTTCTAATGTCGCGACCTAATTATGTACATACCATTCCACGTGATAACTGAAAGAGAAAACGGAACGCGGTGCTTGACGAGATCAGAACTTTATGAGGGATAAAACTCATTGGGGGGGGGGGGGGGGGGAGCTTACAAACCTACGCTCTTTGTTGGGGGAAAGCACAAGTTCTAAGATATTATAAACAAAACACCAGAACATGTATGAAAACTCAAAGCTAAATGGAGAAAAGGGCTGCCAAAGGCTTGTGCGTAAAGATTGCACGCTAGCACATGAGCAGGAGTGTGCTTAGATTATTATAATGATGTTCTCTCCAGGGCCGGCGGAACCGAGGAGGGGGGGGGGGGGGGGGAGGGAGGGATTTTTGCACCCGTACAAAGGAATACATGGGGTGTCACCCATTTGAGCCCCACTTTTTTTTTCTTTTTTTTTTACCCCGGAAGTGGCACTAGAAAAAAAAAAAAAAGAAAGAATGAAACCTCTAAGCGCGGTAAGGCCACCCTTTAGCTGAAAAACCCGAAAGTGGAACTGAAGGCCTATATAGGAAGTTGTTGTTTTGTTTTGCTTGTTAGCTCATGAAACCCGGAAGTGCCCCCCCCCCCAACACCACTTTTGAAAACGTGGCGCCTGCCATATGCTCTCACACAGGATTCTGTCCTCCTAAATCTCACCCTTCGATAACGTGACAGTCCGAAAAAGGTGCAAAAGGAAGGGGAAAAAAAACAGAGAGGAAAAGTAATATCTGCATTTTACCATCAACCACAAGTGGAATATTTTTGCAGTTTCAGACATATGTATTCAGAGATCTGGTGCACCACTTTAAGGGATCCCCTCCCACATTGGGAGATTTTTCCATTTTCAGACTTGAAATTCAGAGATCTGATTCACCCATTTGATGAATTATTAGATTTTTGTTTTCTGTCAACAACAACAGCAATTCAGCGATCCAGTGCATAATTCTGGCGGTAGTTGTCCAATTTTCCATAAAGAAAGTTCGAGTTTGTCCTCATCTCAGGAATTGCTTGGGGGACAAATGATTTGTCTGCCCCCAACATTTCCGTAGGGGCGGGGCAAATGCCCCTTTGCCCCCTCCCCCCCCCCCCCCCCGACGCCCCATATCATATGATGAGTCATCATCGTTTCAGGAATGATTCAGGAAATGGAGGGGGTTCAATTATGGCGGTATAGTTTTTGTTATTGTTTGTTTGTTTTCGTACATAATTTGCAGATGGTCCCGAGTTGCTCGCTTCATAGCATGTTTACATGTAAGCCTATGCTATTTGACGTTGTCAACGTCTGGACCATACCTTATGTCGATAATTATTACTTTCTTCGCGCGAGCGAGCGAAGCGAGCGAGCGCTTGAGAAAATTATGTATACATTATCCTACAAGATAGAATACTGTTCAGCTCTGTTAACTGTCTGAAGGCGGGCGTACGAACGTCATGCAATATGCCAAAATTGATACAATCACATTTCTGCTTCCTCCATCTTTTCTCAAATTTCAGGGGGGATGATTGTACAGGCCATAATTATATCCCCCCTATGAATGCATGAATGCCTGCTTGGCAATTTTGGCTTCATGTTTAGGCACATATTAATAGTTGACACATTAGAGAAAGTCCTTTTTTCATCAAAACACGTATACTGTGTTGAGAATGGATCTCTCTTATAAAATCCGGAGGGATATGGACAAATATTGATTTTTCTTAAAATTAGAATGATTTTTCCAACCCAACCCCATCTTCGAAGCTGTACTTTACGTATATTACTATAGGCACTTCCGGGTTCAGGCTAGTGGTATTCTGAACACCGTTTTGTCTCTGTTGTAACTTGTGTTGTAACTTGTGTTGTAAGTCTGTCAGAATACCACCCGACCTCTTTGCTAAAGGCGGCGGGTCGTTCAAATGGCCCCGTTTCTATGGTACCCGACAGCGACCATTTGACCGCGACGCATGACCCGACGTGGATGCGTCAACAACAACTGCTTTATTGAAGACAGAAAAACGGGTAAGAATTATGTTATTCATACAGGTATTTTAGTTATAGCCATACTCAAATCAAATTGTTACGCCATGGCTTTTGCACGATGAAAGTATGTTTTCAATAACGCAGATCATCACACGTGAGGTAACTTTGCGACATGGATGTCTATATGTGGGACTGTACGCAGAACACGAGTTCAATTGTATTTGTACACCAGTCCATTTTCATGATTTTAAATACAGGTGTAACGTTAGACGACGGTGTTTCGGTGGTGGTAGACCGATAAATCTGCCTGAAGTTCGATAACCTTTTGTTCGCTGTGGGCATGTTTGGTAGACTGTAGGTAGGAAGTCTGTGTCGGCCCCTCACCACACGATAAAAACAACAGTGCCATTGACTTTGTTGCATTGGGACTTTAAACTGTTGGGCCTAACGTAGGACCCAGCATGAATTTATTAAAGATCTCACGTGGCACGTACTCGCTTGGTGCATTGCCGCTGTGGACACACAATGTATTTTGGATTGTACGCTTCGCACAGTGGACGCGAGATGGCGCTGTTGTTTGTTCGGCGTTTTCACGAAAGTTAACTTCCGGTTATCGACCGACCATTGTGCATTGATACGCCTCTTTTCTGGCGGCAAATTTGACATGATCACGAGGTGACCATGAGAGATAATGAAAAAATATGAAAAATTAAAGTGCTCTCTCTGTCCGAGTTCATACAGGTCATATTTATTGATGATGATTGAGAAATCAGTCCTCTTCCCCACACTATAACTACATGGTCACACTCACAGAACTTTACTTTTTCATATTTATTTTCACACCAAATTTGCCTTTTTTTCAACTTCACCCACACACACAAATCAGTTTTTTTCAAAGTGGTTTTGTGCTATACGTACTATTTGATATCTAAGCTTCAATTTTTAGATTTATGTTGACAAGTCTATCTCGACCATTTTTTTGTTATTTTACTTTGAAGGCAGCATGTCTGCCGGTGCTAGCAGCAGCATTAACACTAACCGCACCAGCGACCCCAACACGTACCACAGCGCCCCGCGCTCCGCGCCGAGGCTACAGCGATGCCAAAACGTACTGACCGTACTAGTTACAGCGCCCCGCGCCGGGGTTATGTTAACACTGGCTTAGATATGCACATGTGGCTTATCTGTCCAAATTATGCAGAATATATGGGAATAGGCTTGGAAAAGATAAGAAATATCACACGATTTGGATATTAAGAGGTCTTTAAAGAAATTAGGAGTAGTGCCACCACAGAAGTGTACAAAATACAGACTTGCAATTTCTAGGATGGAACTTAAAGGCATATATACTTTCATTTGCTTTTCATTTCTTTATGTACCTGGTATTCGTTTGTTTATTCATCAATCGATTAAAAATCAATCTATTCATTTATTAAGTTAATTTTATTTGTACTTTGTTTTGTTACAATCTTTTCATGTTATTTTTTTTTTGTTTTTATGGACAAATCAATTTTCATCATACAACAAATGCATATTATTGTTTATGTCAAAATGGATGTTGGATACACTCTTGCAGTACAGTACTCTTGCCAATTGTGTAAATTCATTAGAATATACATGTACCTTATCTCAGTGCTAGTACATCAGGTGTATTTACACAGGTTTGTTTTGTTTGTTATGGTCATTCACAGATGTCTGAGGTGCGAATATTATACAGTCAACTCTTCCTAAGTCTAAGTCTTCAGTAAGTCAAATAATAGCTTCAAACGCCTACATGTGGGCCCCATTCTTTCATTTGTATTTTTTTTTTTTTTTACCCCTAATTGCTCATAAGTCAAATTTTCTCTGGGTTGAAGCTTTTTCTTCAGTCCAAACAGATTTGACATAGGCAGAGTTGACTGAATGTTGTTGATGATGCTGTTTGTTTTTTGCATAATTTGGGTGTCATTTTAGATAGATCCTCTATTCTAGGGAAGTTACCCTGGCTTTTATAATTTACTTTTCACCTTGTTTACTTTCTCAGAATCCATCTTCATCTACAATACATGTAAAGGTAAACAGGCACACTAAGTAGAATAAAAAGACATGAGTCTTGCATCTATTAGCTCATGATTCTCATTAATGTAATTTTAGCGGGCCCAAAAAGCAATTTTTATCAAGTTATTTTTTGCCATTACATATAAAGTAGCAGATGGGACCGCCACGAATGCCATTCGTGGTGCTTTACGTACCCCGATGGAAGCGGCATGGTTCTTCTTCGTGTCTTGATGGAAATTGAATTTCGCTGCTTTTAATGCAAGTTTTGACACATTTAAAGTCACTTTCGTATCATCCTTTTCCCCAAATTTTCATATAAAATAGTAAAATACATTCCATAGGGTCAGAATTATCGATCAGACTGTTGATTAAAATGATGGGTCAGTAGATTTGAAGAAACTGTTGTTTTGATGTCGAAAATGTGGCACTTAACAGAAAAATGTCATGCTACTTTGACTGAACATAGCAGAAAATCTAGTGAGATAGACTTGTTTGACCAAATGGCCGATTTGAGGAGCAAAATTGTTAATTTTCATAATATGTAAATAACTAAGACAAAAAAAACTGGTTTGAATTAAAAACAGTAATTTT
This sequence comes from Diadema setosum, assembly GCF_964275005.1. Lineage (NCBI taxonomy): Eukaryota > Metazoa > Echinodermata > Echinoidea > Diadematoida > Diadematidae > Diadema > Diadema setosum. Next base: position 21,607,186 of record NC_092699.1, on the reverse strand, counting down.
AAAAAGTACTACGTTTTTTTCTCAGGAAAACTGACAAAATGAGGCATTTTTAATGATATTTTTTCGTCATCAAAATAAGAAAAAATAGATACAAATTGGCATTGCCAGGTTGGGTAGGAATAGATGAAAAATGTGATTCTAGATTCAGATCATGACTGTTGGCGGCCAATCAATGACGAGAGAACGAATACACCGGAAGCGGAAAGACATAATCTTAGGTAAAAATGCGTCGAGCGAAGATTTTAATGGACGTGCGCGTGTTGTGCCACCCAAGCGAGTACCTGTTCGTGCGTTACATTGAGCATGGCTTCTCGGTCGCGCAACACAGACCTAGATCCCTCATTTGCTGCACTCAGGACCCTCTGCCTAATGCATATGGTGCACAAGCAGACTCCCGAAACATATAAACATCAAAAATAATTATTTCATATGTACTTTTCTATAAATAAACATATAATTTACAATTAATTCTAGTTTTACATATATGTAATAAGCAAACATCTGGTTGTGCAGTGTGCAAACTAAAGCAAACAAAACTAAAAAAAATAATTACCGGCATAACTCTATCAGACTTACATTTAAGTCCTTTGGAAAACCTTCATCATACCCCTGAACAACAAGTGCATTGAAATAATGTTTTGTCACCATGCAATTACTGTATTCAATGCTGTTTATTTCAGAAAATTTGAAATACTGGTCATGGTAGACTAGTCTTTGACCAAAAGAATGATCTGTATCTTGTCGTAGGGGATATGTTCCCTGGAGCCTAGATCTATGTCTGGCTTCACAGAATCTACAACCTATAGGCCTACGGAGGAGAGCTGTAAATGTCAAAAAATTATTTTTAAAAAACTCCTCCAGACAGATGGATTTTTCTGTCTACGGTTGTCTCTGCTGCTTGCTATGCTAGCCATCATCAACTTTTGGGATCCTGGGATGCAGTCATGCGGGAAATAAACACCAAACAAAGCATGTTCTAAGCTATAAACTGCGACCAGCCCAAACGCTTCGCGTACTGTATAAATGTGTGAAGGTGCGCCCCAGGGTTAGTTCTAAGCCCCCAATGTAAGGCCCCAGTTAGGGCAGTGGTTAGGACAGTGGTAAGGACATACTCGGTGTCAAAGAGAGCCCTATATAGAAACATAATTCAGTAGGTAAATTATTTGGCATTTCTGGATTTACGGGTCATGCTCGATTATGAAGTTAAAATCATGATTTAATACTTTAGTCCACAAAGTAGTATTAACACATACATCAGATTCTTCGTAGACAAAAAGATCGTCTGTCCGGAGGAGTCTTTTATTATTATTATTTTTTTGACGTTACCACTCTCCTCCGATCTTTCGGTCAAATTCTTAGTGGTTACATGATAAGTCCCTACATGTAGGAGTGACAAAGCAAAAAACAACAACCCAAAACTGTATGGTGAATAAGGTTACTACGCATTAGAGAACCAGAACTCCCAAACCTTGCCTTGTATCAGTACAGAGTATCAGATGCACACTCAATAGTATGATACAGTTGTTACATTGCTGTGATTTCACAGACACATGATACTAAGCATGCTTGCTTTGATCCTGTGAATTGTGTGGGGTTTTTATGCCTCCGCCACGAAGTGGTGCCGGAGGCATTATGTTTTCGGGTTGTCCGTCCGTCCGTCCATCCGTTACTCAATTACTCAATGCCTAAATGTATGAATGGGTCAAAGTCAAGTTAAAGTCCTTAAATCCCTAGATACATGCTCTCCTATTCATCCAATTAAACCTACTTCAAGGAAGGTGAACATTCAACACATTTGTGACAAACTTGTCATTCCAATATTTTGCCAATTTTGTGAAAATGTAATCACACAGTGTCCACATGTACTATCTAGACCTATGAGGAAAATCATGCATTATGGCGGAGGCATACCAGTCGCCAAAGCGACATTTCTAGTTTAATCTTTTAGAGTGGGGGCATGAAATAATTTTTCTTGTGTTTCCATTTATATTTGTGTGATTAAAAGTTCAAACTTTGAAGATTTTACACCAGAAAAAGAAAAAAAAAATACTGTAAGTGGCTTCGATCGAGTATAGGCAAGGATAAATATTTTTCGTTATAAACTTTTATTTGTTTGCATGTTCAGGAGTGTGGAAATGCTGATGATTTTGAGTCATAGGTGAAAGGAAAAGTCATATTTATATTTTGCTCTCACATCAAGTTAGTAGTCAAATTTTCTCAACTCTTCGTGCACAAGAATTTATAGGGGAAAAAAGGGGAAGGGAAGATGTCACAATCAACAATAGTCATGTGAAAGTGGAGGAATGGGGTTTAGATGCTAAAATTAGCAATCTTTAATTTGATGTACAAGTAGGAATTAATATTAATTGTTGAAAAGTAGTTACATTATACAAATAGTTTATACCTGTAATTTTAATTGCTATGTGTATGACAATTGGTATTTTGTGTGTCTTTCTTCATCAGGAGACATCAGACATGAAAGGTCAAAACATTCTCTCTTCAGAAGAGAAGGATCGCGACAGAACCAAACTGGGAGCTGTTCAGAGTAAGACCACTGAAGGCAAAAAGCTCAAGCGGGAGATGATCTTAAATCGAATGTCGACTGGTAAAAAGCGCCCAAGGAGTGTACCAAGAATCATGAAGAGTACCACAAAATCCTTTGATACAAACTTGGCAAAGAAACTGGTTTTTGAAGAGAGTGACAAGGACTGCAGTGTCAACACTACGGATGGAGATACTGAAGCAGCTTCCCCCAAAACAAAGAAAAAGAGAGATATGAAGTTCAGCACACCTCATAATGACAAATTTTCTCCTGCAAAAACTACAACTTCTACAACAACCTGGCAAGTGTCACAGAAATCGGCACCCTCAAGCAAGGCAGAAAAAGACCCAAGATATACTGAGGTGGAGGAGGAAGAGGAGGAGGAAGATGACGAAATAGACTTTCCTCTGAAAAATAAGAAGTCTCATACAAGCACAGAGGAAAAGACAATGGAATTACTGACTATAGAAACACAGAGTGTTGGTGCAAAGTCTCATGACAGGCATACCACAAGTGACCTGAAGCAGTTCACCAAGAAAACAGAAGCCAGCTACAAGAGAAAAGCAAGTGATCAACTGAAGGGAAAGAAAAGCAGGAAACTGAATGAAGAAAGAACAGGGAAGAGGAAACACAGAAGAAAGAAGAGGAAGCGTCTTAATAGTGCATCTTTTAAGCCATCAGCAAAGAAAAGCAAGAAGGGTAAGACAGTCTTTGAACGTGATAACCCAGAGTTAATTTAGATCATAAACATAAATTTGCTTAATGTAAAAGTGGAAATTTTTGTGGTGTAGAAATGTTTGCACATTTCGTGCAACCAGTAACTAGCATGAAAATAAAAGCACACAAATAATTTTGCATGTTATACACATTTATGTTCCAGTAGTTAATGTCTTGATTCCACGGAATTAAAAACATGCGGAATTCATCTTACCCGGCAGAGTGTGAAAAATTATTCGTGCAAAAATATCCACTTTTACAGTAGTATAGAGTGGACAATACGAAGAAGGGTCAAAAGAGGCCTTTCATCAAAATCATGATATAGACTGTCCATTATAGTTGAAAACATTTTCTCCTTTTCTGTTGTTTGAAATGTCATGGCTCATTAGGTGCCTAACATCAGTTTTCTTTTTGTATGGCAGGAAAACTTTATCTCAAACCCAAAGAAAGTGAAAATATTTTTGTGGACTATGGATTTATTTAATACAGGGCTGGATGGGATAGCAGTACGATGTGGAAACCTCCCTGCTGGAGCAAGCAAGACTATGTTAAAGATGTTCTTTGGTGAGGTGGATGTCTTCCCTAAGGATGTTATCATCAAGACCAAGCGAAAGGTTGTTCCTGGGCAGAAGAAGCAGTGTCTTCTGTAGGTGTAAATATGATCTGAACATTTTTCCATACATCACACCTCATAGACTTTGTAAAGAAAGTTGTACGGTGAACAGCCAAATGCTGTGTTGTGAGTTGATTCATGCATCTATTGTTTAGCAATTTCAAGGCACTTAATCTCATTTGTATCAATGAATTGATGCCCAGAAACCTACTGTAACAAGAGAGCGATCTCCCTGAACATCATTACATACTTACGGCAATTCCTATCAATTGCATAATTTGACCTCCCACTATAAGGAAACTAGGCTGAATCAGCACTTTATAGAATTCATTTGACATGAATTGATATAGGGATTTCTGTTATTGTAACGTCATCAAGTCCCGCTAATTTACTTTGTTATACATGTATTTAGATCCTCATATTGTGTACGCTTGATATGCACCCATATTCAGTGTATAGATATTTGGTATAATAGGGCTACATCTGTAGTGTGATGCAATGTTGATGAACAGCAAAACAGAAAATGTAAAACTTGGAAGGGGTATTCTTGCAACAAAAACAATAACAAACTCTGTTATTCGACTTTCATCTTCATATGCTGTAAATTTCACAATAATCATGTTGCAAACAGGACCTGCCTTTCGTTATGTATTTTGATGAATCTTCACACATCTACACATTATTTTTATGACGTCTCAATCACACCATACAACATAAAGCTGTAGGCCTGAAGTAATTGTAATTACTGTATAGCAAAAACATGCAAACAAAATCATGTACTGCTCTCTGAAGACAGACCTGTGAGTTCAATGATTTCTCAGAAGTGCAGAGCAGTGTCCGCAATTGCTTATGAATGACAAATATTGATGTATACAAAGTATACTGGGTACGAAAGAAAAGCATAAATGATAGTGGTGAAAAGTCACCGGTCACCACAGGGTCAAATATCACTGATCTTAACCACTGACCATGGATTGACATTTTACCTCTCTTTGCACCACGGCATTATATGCCAATTAAGTTTTATCCATAAATGCCAAATAACATTATTCTTGGACCCAGCATTCATATTTGTTTGTCACATTACAGGGGAGAAGTCACACATAAATTATGACAAGTCAGTTAGCTGTCATCAGCCTACCCTTACCCAAATTGGCGTGGAAAAGTTGTTAGTGCCCTCCTTATTTTTGCATATGTACTAGTATAATTTTGGAAGGGTTGATATTTCAAATCACTGTCGGGTATTTTACTATATACACAAATGTTAGAATATACCATTAATTTGATATCTTATTGTGTGTCATGAATAAAGTATAGCGGGTAGAAACTGAATACATGATGAATTTAACCTTGGATGATTAGACTTCAACAGAAAGTGAGAAACTATCTCTGTAATTTCGAAATTTGTCAAATTAATACATTATGGTTTGACTAATGTGCAGGTACTCAACAATCATCTGTGGTACAGCGGATGAAGCTGACAAGCTGTGTGCACTGAATGGAATCTCTATGCCATCTCCTGCTGGCCGTCAAGAACAGAAACTGCTAATTCACAAGATGGATAATGCTTGCAGCACAGGTGGTTCCTCTAAAATCACAAAGAAAATATAAATAATCATCTTACGGTTTACCATCAACAAAGTGAAAGATTGATCCTCTCATTGACTATCAATGTTCTGCATCGCACATAGCCAGTAACTCATTGCACTTAAAGTAACAATTATTGTGGTAAACATGTTACGCTTTTCAGTTTGTGGGCATGAATTTTTCCCAAAAATCATAAGAGCAATTTGATCCTAAGCACTGAGCATTCAAAGCAAATGAAATTACTTGAATTACCAGAATTTCTCACTGATGTACACTAACTGAAATTTGCAAGTGATATGTGTATTATAAACCAACAGATTTATTGTGAAAGTTTTCATGGTGCACTATTAGAGGTTGATACAATCATACCTCAAGTCTTTCCCATGCCTGATCTTAACAATGAATAGACTTTTTTGTTTTTATAACTTTCACCAATCTTCAAAAATAAAAAAGAGAGGACCAAACTAAGTACCGCAGATAATGAAATACTGAGATGTTGTGGTCACATAAAGAGAAGAAGGAAATAGTGTATAATTTTGTTCAAAGTTGGCCATCAGGGATTGATAGAATATCAATATCTGTGATTAGAACAAATGGGAAGAAAATACATTTAATTTGCATTGCTGTTAAGGTTATACACGTAGTTAACAGCATTCAAGTGAAAGATTAAGTCATATGATTAACAATAATCAGTCAGTTCCCATGCAGTGTCTTTTGCTGATCATATTAGTAATACACTAGTAGAAACATGCATTTTATACCCCATCTAGGAGGAGGTGCATTTCAATGTCTTTTGTCAATGATATTAGTAGTTTAGTGGCAATTGATCAAAACAAAGTCGCACCCCTTGAGTTTATGTGGGGACTCAAAACAGGTGAAACAGGTCAACGCGGTCAATCTTGAGTTTTTCATATTTTCTGAAAGAGCTATCTTTCTTCTACAGTATTCTTATAACACAAATGGGAAAGTGTGTTTACAGCAGTTTTTCTAGAACCCTTTTTTGGAGGAGAGTAGAGTGATCAGGTATGTCCTAAGGCCCCATTTCATTTCGTGAAATCCTTTGTACACTCTTCACTTTCAAGTCTAATAACTTTTGAAAGGATAATGATTCTGCTTTGAAAGTTGGCATTATTCATGGGCAGAATGTGTTAATAGAACATGCTCAATATCAGCTTTATCTGATAATCCCTTCATTGTTGTTGGTCCTGTGATTGTCATCCTGTGTTTTGTCCCTTTCATCGCAGAGCTAGCGCGGCTTGGTGAACGATTAAGCGCTTGAATACACTCTGTACACTCAGCATGTTCAGCGCCTCTTTTCTCGGTTCACACTTTTCCAGAATGTGTACTTTCTTTCCAGTATTTAGGTAGGTTAGGGGAGTCCATTTGAATTGAGTTATGTATCATTTGAAAGCGTAGAGTGTACTCTTTCAGAATCTGCCCTTACCTAAAATTCCATGTCTGGCGACTTTTTTGTTGGTTTTGTGATGCAGGGTCACTTATCATCAACAGAGTGGACAAACTTGTGCCTATCAACTTTTGGGTGCACATGCTCAAGGTCAAAGGACAAGGTCAAATTCTTAAAATTTGTTTATTTCCCCCATATCTCTGCAGTGCCTGAAGGTATTTCACAAAAGTCTTTGTACATGTATTACCAGGTAAAGACTCTCTTGGGAAAGTGTTGGGCCATGGGATCAGAGGTCAAAGGCCAAGTGAAAATGCTAAAATTTCATATTTTTCCCCATATCTTGGAAATGGCTCAAGGTATCTTCATGAAACTTAGTACATATGCATATACTGCCTGAAAATTATTTTCATTTTGGAGTCATTGGTCAAAGGTCAGGTTCAAAATGCTAAAATTTAATTATTAAATGTTGAAAGTACAATTTTTCTCCATACCTTGGAGATAACTCAATGCATAAACTTACTCAAGCTAGGTACATGTATACACGTACAATATATATACAGTATTAATTACTGCACAATTCAATCTCTAAGAAAATGTTTTCGGCCAAGGGGTCAAAGGTCGAGTGAAGATGTTAAAATGTCACAGTTTTCCCCGTATTTTGGAAATAGCTCAAAGTATTGTCATGAAAATGGATGTTACCAGTTTAAGTGAATGTTTGAAGAATTGTTGGTCTGAGGGTCAAAAGGCAATGGTCAAAGGTGGAGTGAAAATGCTCAAATTACTGAATATTTGGTCTCTGAAACAATTTAGTCATCCATGCAAATAAAGCATAGTTCAAGGAAAGTAAACACTCAGCTCCTTTGAGACAGATATTGACATTTTTTAGCTAACTATGTGAAACTGTTGTCACATCGGCTTACCCAGACTAGCCTTTTGCAAAGGCAGCTGGCAATGGACTTGCACGCACACAGCTATCGGATCGAAGCGCTCCTGGGCTGTGTGTGCGAGTCCACCGTCTCTGTGTACGTGTCCTCAAATTATAGTGAGCTGCCTTTGCAAAACTCTAGCTCAAGACGTACTCCAGACCAATAGAGGAGGCATATCTGTTGTCATAGACATTTCTCATTTTTTAAAAAACCTTGAAAATCTAGCAATATATGAGACTAAGAATCAGAGAGGGAATAAATAGTATCTCATTAGAACGGCAATACAAACAGATTGATTTCTTCAGTGGACTTCAGGGGATTTTTGTGTCTTCTGCTATGGGATTTGTGTGTCTGCAGCTTTAAGATTTGTGTGTTTGCTGCGATGGGATTGTTGTGTCTACTGCGATGGGATTTGTGTGTCTGTTGCTGTGGAATTTGTACTTCATAGATCAAGAAGGAGTAGGAGAAATGTGCCCTGTTGAGATTTTCATGTCAGGTTGTGTATACAGTGCACTCCAGTTAAAAATATCGAACATGGTTATAACAACATTGTCGTTACAACGAAGTAAAAGTATTGCATTTTTTCAAATCTAATTGAGTTTCAACTTTAAAACACACACCCACACACGCACACAAACAGAAAAAAACAAAAACAAAACAAAACAAAACAAAACAAACTTGACAGGAAACTCACTGATTTGATGGTGGAATACACCTCAAGATGGTAAAAGATCAAATCCAGAGTATGTATATGTGTAATTTTGAATTGTGAAGTAGTTTCAGTATTCATCATCTAACCAGCAACCTGATACAGTGGACTCCCATTATAACAAAATCCTCGAGACTGGAAGTTTTCTTTCATTATAATGAAATTTCGTTCAAATTCATGAAATTCTTCCGTCAAGATGTTTTCATTGCAACTGATTGACAAATTGCCCTACATCGACGTAAATAAGCACTGAATTGAGTATGTACGCCCATGATTTTTTTTATTTATTTTTTTTTATCATGGATACCACTAAAACACTGATCAATGCAGTGCTTATTTACGTCGATGTGGGGCAATTTGTCAATCAGTTGCAATGAAATTTCGTTATAACCGAACAAATAAACATCAAAACTACATAGAGTGGATAGCGTTTTGGCCTGAATTTTTACTTCGTTGTAACGGGAATTTTGTTATAACCGTTTTAGTTATAACGGGAGTGCACTGTATCGAAGAAGAATGAAAGTCAAACCCGTGAGACAAAAGAGACTGTCTTGATAGACCCACTTACGGCCAACAAAAATATCCCCAAAGTATTCACTTTTCACTAAAAGATCACTTGGAAATCATGAAAGACCTTGATGATCATTGAAAAAATCACAAAAAGATCATTGAGAGATTTATCAGTTTTTACAGTAATTAAGTGGTCTTTTAGAGCTCTTGCCTATTTGGAATGGGGGCGTAAGTGACCTTTCAGTGAATTTTGTGGTCTGCAGTGTCTAAAAAAAGAAAAGAAAATTGAAGTGGTTCAAATTATCTTTCGGCAGTCTCACAAAAATTACCACATTTTTGGAGAAGATCACAGAAGGATTATTGAGAGATCATTGAGAGACTACTTTTATACTCTTTTAGAGATCTTGATCACTCTTGAAGATCTCGGGGAGTATGCCAGATTATCTTTCGGTGGTCTCTCAATACAGGTACATGTAGTCTTATTGGTCTCCCGTGAATGTTTGGCCACATAGATGTTTGAGAAATTCTCTGGAAAAATTACTTTTTGGTTTTTTAGTGAATTGAAGTGGTTTGAAATAATCGTTTGGCAGTCTCTCATAAAAAAATCATGGTCGTTCATCAGTGGTCTTTCAGAAGTCTGTCAGCGATCTCTCGACGAGTGCAAAGGGTTCTTGTCACTCTTTCAATTATCTTTCGACAGTCTCAAGAATTCCCCCCCCCCTTTTTTTTTTTGAGCAGATCACAGAAAGATTATTGAGAGATCGGACTACTTTTACATCTCTCAGAGATCTTGATTGATCTCTCCAAGATCCCAGGGAGTATGCCAGATTATCTTTCAGTGATCTCTCAGTAGTCTTATTGGTCTCTTTGTGAACGTTCGTCAATCTTCAATGTCCCGGAGAGATCTTTGAGAAATTTGCTGGAAAATTACTTTTTTGGTCTTTCGGTGATCTTTCAAGGTTTTCTTTTCTCTCCCCCCCCCCCCCCTTTTCTCTTTCTCAAGCCATTCTACGTCGACACTATTTTTGTCTGGTCTTGGAGACTGCCGATGGATCTAGCTAAGTTTGGGTCCCTCGGTGGTCTCTCACGGGTCCGTTACGTGGAATGGGGGACAAGGCAATTGCGAATACAGTCCTCACAAGAGGGCGTCCTCATCAGTTTCACCTCGGTGATCCGAATATTTTTCTACATTAATTTTCGTTATAGTCAAATCCAACACTCCCCTTCAGCCAAATTTATTAACTTTGAACTCGTTTATCTAACTTCACACCCGTTCCACAGTGTAATGTGTCATGGAGACTAGGGATCGACTATCGGAGACTGAATTCACATCTATAGTTTAGATATAGAGCTTTACATTACTGAATATTTTGTTAACAAGGAATCAAATTCAATATATCAGTTCTTGAAGTCTTTGTACATAGTTGGTTATCACCTTTGTTTTTCGTATGGTTTACATGGTACCAGAGCTAGTCTTTCAACAAACGTTTCAATTTGGCCGATTCACGTCACGCGATGGTGCATACTCGGAACTATGGTGCAAGAGCGCCCTCACCCCTTCTGTCTTAGGAAAGTTGAAAGACACCCTCCACAGTGCATGTAAAATTACACACACACACACACACAAAACCAAACAAACAAAGAACCCCCCCCCCAAAAAAAACAAACAAACAAACAAACAAACAAACAAACAAACACGCCTGTCCTGAGTTTTTAGTTTTGTTTTGTTTTTATCTTTTTTGTTTTTTGTTTTTCTTTAAACGGCCCTCCACGGAGGGGATTTCGTGAAGCCAGACGCAGTCTCCGCGGAACATATTCCCGACGAAAAGATACAGACCGATCTTTCGGTCACGTATATAGGCCCTACTGATTTTTTGCCTTTTTGCACTCGCGAACTAGATTGGTAGTGAGTAAAAATGCTACAGGCCTAGGCCTTAAATAATGCCACTCGGTCTAATCTCCACTTCGTCTGACAAAGCATGTCTGAAAGTATTTATTTCATCCAGCCGTAATACCTCTCCAGATCTTCGACCCTAGCCCTAATCCAAACTGCTAACCTTTTGACCCTACACGTTCATCCTCGACCATTAGGTCCCAACCTCTATACTAGTTCTTCTATTACAGTGGAATTGGGGAAAGACCAAAATACATGAAGACCAAATGGCAAAAGCCATTAGCTACTTTATATGTCAGAGACTCGAGCGATGTGTGTGTGTGTGTTTGTGTTCGCGTTTGAGGATGGGAGGAGGGTTAAAGATAGGATACCAAAAGCAAAATATTGCCAGAGGTAAATACATGAAGTTGGATTTTATATTCTTGTGACTTCATGTGACATTTTCCCGCAAACATTTTGATTTCTGACACTATTTAGCCTTTGGCACATAATGAGGGAGGGGTGTTTTGCCGAAAGTATGCTTCTTGTAACAATTGCGCAATAGCTTATGGGATAATCAGCTCGAGAGAATCAGGGGTGGGTTTGTGTGTGTGTGTGTGTGTGTGTGTGTGTGTGTGTGTGTGTGTGTGTGTGTGTGTGTGTGTGTGTGTGTGTGCGTTGTGTGTGTGTGTGTGTGTGTGTGAATGAAAAAAAGCAAAGGATCCTCTGAAGTATTCATTAGCAGTTGGTATTTTGAACAAAGTTTAACATCTGCCACGAAAAAGTATTGAATACGTGTGTAAATCAGACTCACATGATGTCATACAGCACTACCAATCCGCTATGCATTTAGTATTTATTTATTTATTTTTAATAGTTACGCACTGTTTAGGGAAGGAAAGTTCGTTTGATTAAAGGCAATGGACCGAAAGAAATAACAATGAAATTAAAAATATTGATAGAATTCCACAAATTTCATTTTTGTCTCTCTTGCGGAGGGGAAGCGAGACAAAGCTGTCATTTTTAGCCGCCGCCTCCGACTCGTCGTCGTCGGCGTCGTCAACGATTTGATGAACTCTCACTAACTTTCCACAGGTTGACCTATATGGCCACCAAGCACACACCACAGGTACATAACCTTAGAATGTCGGTCAGGTTCAAATATGGGAGCAGTCTGGCAAGGTCAAAAGTCTTTGCTGATGTCATAAAAAAGAATCGAAAATGTGTTGTTTACATATCGATCCCCTACCGTGACATTACAAATTATGGTACATGTAGTCTCCTCCTATTCAGCAATGACAACAAAGTTTGAAAAATGTACGAACTTTTGAAGGGATTATCCATTTTTTCTCATGTGTACTATACTGTACTAATATTTCTGCATTTAGTGAATCCACATAATATATGCGCTAAACGTCTAGCAACAACCATCGATACGAATCCAATCTATCTACTCTAATTTCCCTTTCATTTTCTTTTTTAGACTTGGCCATACTTTATCGTTGAACTTGAACGTGCTCATCCTCAACCCATATTTCAAGAAACTTATTTTACATTTCAAGAATTTGACTGCATTGCTGATGGACCCAGCAGAGGGAGAAAACTCGTGAGGCTAGAAATCTCTCGAGTGCCAGGTAATGTTAGTAGAAGCTATCTACGGTATGAGATATCGACTAAACAAGTGTATTTGAGTGTGCATTAGTCGTTCGTAATGTTTTGGTAAAATACCGTATATATCTCGAAATCTGGGGGATTAAGGTACTGTCAAGAATGTTCTTAAAAAAACAAACCAATGAACTGCTGTCGTTTCAAATTTATCGTATTTGATTGGTCATAATAGTTGCAACTAAGAACAATGTGTACATCGTATAACTGTTCATATTCCTTCAACATAGGTATAGTTGCCCTTTTATACGTACTGTATAGCGCGACTGGAAAGGGACAGTTTTGTAAGTCGTTATTCAAACAAGGACAGGAGAAAAAGTAAATGCGCACCTATTCCGCAGCTCGCTGAAATATTCGTTTTGTTTACGATTTATGATTTTCATGCGATTGGCATTCCGATGAATAGCTCATCATTGATCCTCTATCGAATCATAACATCACACAACACAGTCATATAGATGAAATCATGAATGATTAGACGCATTGTCAGTTGTCTTTATGTTGACCATCACTGTTTTTAGCCTTTGCCAGTTCTTCACTCAGTCGGTGAAAATAAGTTCAACTGGCACATTGATCATTCCTTCGTACATAAATCGCTGATACTTTATCTTCACCTTCCACCCACATGAATTCCATGCCAGCCCTCACACTCAACCTCAACAGCGAATAAGGGTGATAATGGAAGCAATTCTGGGCCAATATCACTTTTTTGTGTTACCATGGTTTCCCAACGGAATTTGGGGTTAATAGAGTTGCTTCCTTATTGTCAAGGGACCAACAATAACTTGAAGCAATTGCTTCAGCCCTTGCCTATTGCCAATGGCAAAACCTCTGTAAAATTTCCGCGCACTCGCCTCTTGCAGAAACTATCCATCTATGTCATTTATGTCATTATTTTGACCATTTCATGTCAGTATATAATAAAACATTTCCTACATGTCTCCCCGCCCGAATAATTATGAATCAATCAAAATATAGATAGACTGATTGATACCTCGTAACTTACAATGATGAAATGTTCGCAATATTCAATATCTTATAATCAAACCAATATACTCTCTCAGTCTGTTTTGTAAAGCATGGGGGTGTGTTACTGTAGAAGTGTGTGAGAGGGGGGTGCTTTGGAGTTATTGTGATTGATAATGAGCAGAACGACAATTTAATGCATACATATACGGGTATATTGTAAGGCAAATTCCGCTCCTCATATCAGTTTCTGAGGACAGAAATGGTACCTATACCACAAGTCTTTCCTTTTCTTCAGCGCATAGGAACATACTGCTATAATACGCTTTGCGTTATGTGCTATATAAGCGATGTTGATTAGCGTCATCATTATCTGTACAGCAATATGGGAAAGAAAAAAAAAATCCGAAATCGATGTGGTTATCCCAATAAGTTTTCATAACATCTCGTCTTTTGTTTGATTTGATTTGTGTGTGTGTGTTTCTTGTTTTTATCTTATATATAGGCAATGACATTCGCTCTGTGCAGTCAATCTTTTTCTTTAATCAAAATCAAGAAAAAAATAGCCTTGAATATTGATCAAAACGGGAGACCAGGCAGTCTGAATTTACATGTTTTCATGAAGCAGTTGTGATGGTATACCCATTGTGCAGATCAGAGCAGACAATGACTGCGGGGTGAGCCTACATTGATCTGTCACATATAAATCTCTCTGATTTCCCCCTTTTGAAATAAAATACAAAAGTATGGACTTTACATTCCTAATCCAAGTATGGTAGAGGTGCAAAACCTAGGCATTAGTGAATTGTATATAGGTAGGAAGAGTTGTCACTGTCATTACCATCAACAGAGATATTACCAGAGGAGCACTCCGAGAGAGCAGACCTCCGCCAAGCAACCGTGATGAAAATATCGCCATTCCGGAGGCAGTACCGTATGTCCCCCAAAAATTACAACGGTACCCTCCGCAATGATATCTTTAAAAATAATGAATCAATCCAAATACAAATTCAGGGTATGAAACTGTAACTCATTGCCCACATCTTACAGAAAACCCCATTCGATCTGCTTCAGTGGTCAAAGAGAAATGAGGAATTTTGTAGAGGATGTCAAGAATCTCTTCCCTCCAAGTTCTGTCTATATTGTATTCACACACAAAAGCATCGAAGTGCTGAACTTGGAAGAATCAGACTCATGACATGCTTTACAATATTCCACATTTCTCCGTGACTGCTTAACCAAATTGAATTGGGTTTTCTGCAAAATAGAGCTAAGATGTTATATTTTAAGACCCTTAAGTAGCATTAAGATTAGGTGTTATCAATGCAAAAATTTGATCGTATTTTTTTTTTTTTTTTGGGGGGGGACATACTGTATATTCAACACAAACATGGAGGTATAGGGACATCTGCATAATGCATTTGATGAAAATCTGATCATCCATTGCCGAGTTATTGGGAGATTAAGATTATTTTATGTCCTATATGACCCTAATAACCTTTGACCTTTGACCTCATAACCCCATATCTAATTATGCTTTTCTTACTTTATTATGAATACACTCTACCTCATCATGAACGCACCATGCAACCAAAAACAACCTCCACCGGTCGTAGGTTTCACCATGGACCAACAACAAAAATTTAGGTCCATGGTTTCACCAACTGGCGGAGGTAATAATGATTGCGTATTTTCCTGTGTGAACAAATCAATTGAAGAATGATATAGGACATTTCATTTGTGGTGTTTGCAACCGATATCATCTGTGAAAACAGACAAATTTCATATTTCGTGGATTTTTTGTTCTATGTCTGATTTTATGAACTTTTTGCCATTCTATAACTTTTTTCAGTCCGATGTGATTAAAGTTTCACGGTTTTATTCTATTCCTCTTTTACTTTGTCATTGAAGTCTTCTTCAGTTGATTATGGATTGGACTTCTGCTTTCAGACCATCAATTTTAGCAAATCAACATTTTAGACAAGTCACGTCAGGTGTATCCCATCTTTGAAATATAATCGTAAGTCACACTTAAATATCATTATCATCCTTTGATAATCACCTGTCATGTATCGTGCTTTGTAATAGGTATAAGGAAGAAGAAGAATAATGCCCCTGGAACTAATTTTAGATGTTGCCCCTTAAAGGTAGGGAATCCCATTTGCATGCCTTAAATGAAGAGTTGTATAAACACAGTGGTATGTTGAAGAGAGTATCATTTTAGAAACTCCCATAAAGTATTGAAAGTGGAAGGTAACATTTAGTACATTTTTATTGACCGTTAGATTTTGAATTGAATTTTTTTCGGGGCTCACCGTAAATTCCAGTACATTACTAGGCTACCTTTGCAGACCCATGCACTGCATGTGGGTGTCCATCATGTATATTTTGTGAATAAAGTTCATCAAAACTTACAAACATTTCTATATACATTCTTGCCACACACTCTATATGTTATTACATCAGCTCTTATACTTTTAGATTTATGTTTATAGATAAAAGATACAGAAGACTGCAACAAAAAGGCTTAAGTGTGGCTGACACACAGAACTACTGAGTAGTTATGTTTTGTGCATTATTCAAATTGTAGATAACTGTTGACTTCCAAATTTCTAAGCAGTGGCCTAAACAAGTCCACTGAGGTTCATATTTAATGTTTTGCTGCATTTTAGGAGTTCTGTAAAAGGTATCCCCTACCTTTAACACGGGCACGAGGCTTTTGACCTGCTTAGAGGCAAAAGGCCTTGGGTTCGAATCCTGCCCTGGGCATGTGCATAATCCTTAGACCTGACGTTTTGCCCACAAAACCTCTATCGAGAAAATGCTATTTTTATTCCGTTGAATCAAAGAATGGAACCGATTGCCTATATAGGAATCTGAAAAACATGTCACAGGTCATTCAGTCACACTGATTTTAGTCGTAGATTCATCACTTATAATGATATTATATGCTTTGTGTGTAGGGTTGTTTATCTTTTGTGAGTGAAAGTTCAAACACGAATGATCTTGCGCATAGGGATGGTCATGTGTGTGCGTTTGGGGGAGAGGTGGGTGCGTAAGGACTGTGGTTTGTAGCCTTTGTAGGGGATGGCTAGTAACTGATCAGTGGGAATCAGTGGGAATGCTGGGGGATGATTGTTCCAATTCTTGTGGGATTCATTTAAGAGTACATTGTTGTGTGAAAATTATTTGCTTCAGATATTCAAGTAATGTGCAGTTTAATGCCCCGTCACTGTACAGGCATGCTAACCTGGAGAATATCTGAAGCAAATAATTTTCACACAACAATAGACAGACACATGGGGGTTGACAGAAAACAAAACACCATAGACGCTGTTTGTCGCAATCTCATTACACATCCGCTGTTACTATTTTTGATCTATTGATTGTCTAGATTCACCTATCACACCCAGACAATGCAATGCAGAATGGCTAATAGCTATGTTTGTTTACCTTTATTCTTTGAATAATGATCGTCTACAATGACTGCCCACGCAGTCTGTCCGCTTTGATTCTCGCTGATATTATGGGTCACTTCTGGTCATACGCCTCCACACTATAGCAACAAAAGGCAGGCTGGCTTTGGATCAAAATCACTTTAAAGGGCAGGGTGCCCGAAAAGTTGTGTGTTCTTCAAATAAACTGTTGGTATTGACAACATAATATATACTTGAGCATTTGTGGAGTTATGTGCTATTATTTATGTTATACCGTCTAATTTCAAATCCAAATTTGAGGAGGACGTAAGCGTTGCTCTCAACCTTTCCTTTTAATCAAGCTCTCGGCCTGTCATGGCCCTCATCAGGATCTACCAAGAGAACACATTAAAATAATTGTCTGTAGTATGTGTTTTTGTAATGTGTGGGACGGTCCATATTACTCAGTATTTCTCCTATTGGGGCAAGGTTTAACCCCCCCCCCCCACCATTTTTATGCCTCCAACACGAAGTGTCGCCGGAGCATTATGTTTTCGGGTTGTCCGTCCTTCCGTCCGTCCGTCTGTCCGTAATCAGTTTTGTGGACAACGTAACTAAAAAACAAACAAACAACAACAACAAACGTTTGAGGTACAATGACTCTTGACATGTATATGCATGAGTGGACGAAGTTGTGCCTATCAACTTTTGGTTGCATTATGTCCAAGGTCAAGGTAAAATGCTCAAAATGTTACTATTTCCCCCATGTATATACCTCTAAGTATTTTTTGAAACTTAGTCTATACATGTATTACCCGATAAAGATTCGATAGAGAAAATTTTGCGCCATGAGGACAAAGGTCCAAGTCAAAGTTCAGGTGAAAGTGCTAAAATTAGGTTATTTCTCCATTGGTGTATCTCAGAAATAGTCCAAGGTTTCTTCATGGAACTCCCTTGAGTACATAATATGCATGTACTGCCTGACAGTGATTCTCATGGGAATTTAGGGGTCATTATGGTCAAAGGTCAAGGTCAACTTCTCGAAATTCGATTATTTCCCCCATATACAATGCCTGAAGGTATGTTCTTAAAACTTAGTGTATAAAAATGTATTACCCTATAGAGATTCTCTTTGAACAAAGGGTCAAAGCTCAAAAGGTCAAAAGTCAAGCGAAAATGCTAAATTTCACTAATTCTTCCGCCATATCATGGAAGTGGCTAAAGGTACGGTCATGAAACTTAAGTACATAAATCTATGCATTTACTGCCTGACAGTGATTCCATGGGTAATCTTAGGGTCAAGGGTCAAAGGTCAGGTTAAAATATACAATATAATACAATAAAATATACATATACAAATATACAATGCTGAAATTACACTTTTCTACAATACCTTGGGCAGTACCCAATGTAAAACTATCTCAGCCATTGCTCCAATTAAACCTACTTCAGAGAAAGTGAACAATAACACATTTGTGACAAACATGTCATTTTAAATTTTTGCCAATTATGTGAAACTGTTGTCACACATTGTCAAGACGCACCACAGACTTTTGGGAGAACCTTGCATTATGGCGGAAGCATACCAGTCACCATAGTGACATTTCTAGTTTAATTTTATTTCATTTCATTTTATGTCATTTTTAGACTGAAGACGCCTGTGTGTGCGTACGCGCGTGCGTGTCTGTTGGGGGTGGGGGTGGGGTGACCATAGCCATGTGTATAGGGTATGCCTTCAAAACCCCTTTGTGTTTATGCAGATATTGATTATGGTGCGGATAAACTTTCTGAAGGTAGTTACAGTTAGACAAAAAAGAAAAGAAAAGAAAAGAAAAAGAAAAAACAAAACTGCACACACACACAAAATAACACGACAAAATTGTCGATGAAATAGGCCATCAATACTGTGCGAGTCTGTACCTGGTATCAATACCATTGCTTGCCATCATACACGAAATCACTTTTTAAACCTTTGCGGAGCGCGATAATTGAGGTCTCAAATAAAGAAAA
This sequence comes from Diadema setosum, assembly GCF_964275005.1. Classification (NCBI taxonomy): domain Eukaryota; kingdom Metazoa; phylum Echinodermata; class Echinoidea; order Diadematoida; family Diadematidae; genus Diadema; species Diadema setosum. The sequence goes on along the minus strand of NC_092699.1, from coordinate 21,588,247 downwards.
CGCTTTGATAATAGCGATAAAACCTATACATTGTATTCTTTCTTCCTGGTTGTGAGAGAACCTTCTTCTTCTTCTTTCTTTCTTTCTTTCTTTCCTTTTTTCTTTTACAGCGGAGAGATATCTTACGCTTATCTAACTATCTGATATCTGTGTGTCTTACAGATAATCACAATCTTATTATGGGCACACACAGTCGCAATTCTACCTCCCTACTTTAGCCCCTATATCTCACACAGATTGTTATTTGGCCATTCTTTGTAGACGGTAATCGCAAAAAGTGATGTGGTGTTATCTGCATTCACTCTACATGTGTAAATGACATACCGTCTTTCAAAGCAGACCAGGTATTAAGACGCTAGCTCAGTCAGAGCTGCTTGACATCTCAATCCAGGCGATTAGTTATACACTGCTTGTCATGATGCTTAGATAATGTCGACTGATCCACGCATCGACTACTCTCAAAACCAGACGACGTTTGTCGATCGATTTCAGGTATAGACAGGATGTGCTATCCTACGTTGAACTCGAATTAAACTCTGATCGATAACCATGCTTACAAATTTAAGCTTACAAGCTTACAAATAGTTTAGGTACTAGATCGACCGATTGTTAATCCATCGAAGAATGACATTGTATATGACAGGTAAATTGATTTTTATCTATCGGAAAATGGACGGGCAAATAGCCGTGTACTTTCTCAGTCGCATGGAACTCGTATAGGCATGGGAGGTGAGAAGAGATGGTCTATAGGTTTGAGTTTACCTGATGGGACGAGGCTCACGATGCGCTGTGTTCATGCGTCTGCGCGCATGTGGTGTCATATCAAATAATTTTAAACTTTCATAATTGTACAAGCCATTCGTATGCACATTAAAATCAAAGTACAAACCAGGTGCAACGGATTCATAAAGTTGTTTATATGTGCTCGATGTTGATATCTAGGTGCAAGGCTATCAGGGCGAGATCACACAACACTAACTATATACGTTTTGTATATTCAGTCAAGATTTTTGTTTGCAAACAAAGGAAACCTCATCATCAGCTCATCATCACCTCTTGGTATGTTTGTGAATGTGACTGACCATATCAATGTTCTACGAAAACATAAAGACTATTTCAACTCATCAAAACGTTTCTAGGTTTTTAATAGTTTTTTTTTTTTTTTGTCAGAATCAAATGGAAGTACTACTGCCAGTGATTCACTTCATTAGAGGCAATTTGAACATGAGGTATAGGATGGCACGTACAGAATTGTTCAATTCCAGCGGTTTGTGTATAGTTAGGCCTCTCCAATTCAAAGCTCCGAGGTTTGGAGATTCTGTCTATTACCTACAAATCAAGCGTAACATACAGAACGGATGTGTACATATTATGCTCACTGAACACATACGCCATCCACACAACAATCATGCAAAATGGCAGATATAGCTATCGAGTAAAAGATTACAGTGTTATTATATCCATTTAAGAATAATCGGTTCCATTTCCTGCTGTGCAGAGCCTACAGCGTCCCTCGCGTCATTGCGATTTTTTTTTTTTTTTACCTCTTCTCGACTATTTCCATTACCAACCGGGGCCTGTTATTTCTTTCTCTTCGAAAATCCAAATATAACTCATCAATAATATCTAATTGTTCATGAGTTGAACGATTTTCAATGTCCTGTATTTCAATGTATACCTTGTTACATGAATAACGGATTGCCAATCTAAATTCTACTGGGGTATAACAAAGCATTGACAACACAATGTCCAGAGATGGCTGACTTTTTCTCAATCAGAAACGAATAGTCATAGATCTCAACCGCAGAGTGGCAATAATTGCTATAATAATCATATGGCATGCACGGTCGATCATCAGGTAACATTCTACCTATCCACAACTGAACCGGGAGGGCTCTACGGGTACTGCGATCTACACTTTTCTGACCTCAAAATAGGTCCTGGTATACTCCCAGCGCACAAACAACTCATTATCCTGGCAAATCGCGTCATCCAGACAAGTTTCTTGGTAGATCATTTTGATCATGCATGTACTTCACACAAATTCTAATTATTTGAAGGTGAATTTTTAGCCCTTTTAGAAAACTATGTTTTAGCATTACTATTTTCTGCATGCTGTCCTGCAGTTACGTCACCATCCATTGTAGTCTTCTCATCCGGCGATGACGGCACATAAACTTTAAAGATTGTGAACTTTTTAATAGATTGTCCGATTTTCCTCAAACTTTACTGAATGCAGATGTGTTCTAGGAATACTGTTGTATTCCTCCAACCCACATGATATAGTTATTTAGGCTCAAACGTCTGTATTTTCTTTTCGCTGTTTAACGCATATTAGTCTTTTTTTTTTTCTTTCTACTCTTTCTGCTACTTTCTATTAGGCTAATGCCTATTTCGGGTCACGAACTGATTTATCTTCTTTTTTTTTAATTTATCCAAGGAGGTACTAGTACCTCTAGTAGGAGGTACTAGTACCTCCTTGATTTATCAAACATTGTACCTCCTTGATTTATCAAACATTGCTGATTGTAGACTGCATTGCGTGTAGGCCTATACATTCAAGATGAGTGTTTTTGTCGTGTGAAATTACAGAAATAAAATAAAGACTGTTGAAAAAAAGTGTGGGTTTGTGAGAGGGCGTGTGCATTCAGTGCGAATTTGTGCTTATAAATTACTATCTGATGAGTGTAGTCGGTGTGTACATAATATTATGTGAGTGTATTATTACATAATGATATACTACGCGTGATATACTACTGGTGATATATCATACTATTTTGTGAGGCCCATGAGGGTACTCAGTGGATAACCTATGATGCATTACAACAGACACAGAACCTCTAGCTCCTTGCATTCCCTTGCACTTTTCATCCATCAGGATTCCACCGCTGAGACGGATCACTTAATGAATCTTATCAAACTTGTCTTGTACTGGAAGTGTTTGCACACTAAACTGTTTTCTAGCCTCTGCTCTCTGCTGCATTAGTCGTTACCATATTTACACAGAAGACTGAAGTGGAAGCAACTCACAATAATGCTGTACTGTGTAGGAGAGGTCATTTGTTTACTCCCGATATTGTTCAGACTAGTTTATTATTACGTAGGGGTGATATCGTTCTGTGTCGACCTTAAATTGTATTTTTGTCACAAAAACAATTAATCAACATACAAAATCTCACAATATATTTTGTGTGATGGTAATGCTGTAATATACGTCGGGGATATTTGGCCTTGACGAAGGCAGCATTAGTTCAAAGATAATGTAATAAAACGACAAACCCCTTTGTAGGATAGGATAGTCCTAAGTTTGTTCATGAATTTGGTGACTGGGGCGTTCGTTCTACTTCTAGATAACAGGCGTTGTATGTGTCACATGTGCGCTCCGTCGTGTACGATACCACCAGCCTCAGCGTTGCGAATACCTAGTACCTGGGGCAGATAAATCAGGTACAGCCCTACTACTCCACTTCGGGGCAAGAGGAGGTCGTGTCGGTGTATCAGAGCGCCGTGTACCCTTGCCTGCTGCTCTGCTGAGGCCGAGGGAGTGTGGTCATCCAACCTAGCCTGTCTGGGTTTCGAGTCTCATTCTTGGTCTCTGCTTTGATGTCTAATGACAACCTCTTTTATGTATTGCTTTACTTTTGCGATGCATTAAGTAGCCGGGTTTTGTACAACAGTTGCTCTGCAAGTTGAAACACAACACCCAACTCTTTACAGGTTAAACACTAACAGCAGTCGAGTCCTTTCCTGATTTGAACAACTTTACTGTTCGTATGTTTATTTCATTGTTGAGTTGTAGCATTTCACTGAATTCCTGGCTCATTCATCGAGAAGAAGTGCCAGTCTGCCATTACACAGTCTGCTCGCTCTGATGCTACCAATGTCGAAAACATTTTGAAGTAACTGAGGCAACAGGTTCTCTTCGTATCATCAATTTGCAAGCAAGCTCGTGGCCAAGCGGAGCTGATCAGAAATGGCTTCAAATGTGTACTCGTCACACTCCACTTCCATTGCGATCGGTTGCAGCCTTGCCTTTCTGCTGATTCTACAATCCGTCATTGCTGCTACAGTTGTGGTAAATATGTTCTTTAGTTTCTTTTGATGTGACTTGTTGGGTGATCTGTGAAAGCTCATGAATCACCTTCTGTTTCTTCCGTCTTTCTTTCTGTAAAAAAATCTTGTGCAGAGCGTAGCTTCATAAGCTCAAGCTCTCCGCTCTTGAAATCTTTAGTAGGTCTAGCCACTAGGCCTATTTACCTGTACATTGTAATTGTATATCTCATGAGCTCAGGATCTGGATGCTAAAATTTTTCTTGTTATGCGATTGCTTAACTATGACATCATTATGGCATTATTTTCTAAAATCACGATATGCCTCCAGCTCTATTTCTAAACACTCTTTTCCAGTGAAAAGCGGTCTGTGTTCTGTGATGATCTATATGATAATCTGCTCTGTAACGTTACATGTAGTGCTGTGCATATGTGCACATCAAAATTGTATGCTCCATTCGAGCTTGGAAGCATTTTGCATGAAATGTTTCAGACCATTTCAGGCATTTTCACGTGTATTCGAGGGTCCGAAAAGCAAAAATGAATTTTTCTGCATGGAGTTGATTTCTAATTTTATTTAGCATATTTTAGCCATTAAGTTCAAGTCTATCTGACTTGATGATAGACATTATGTACACTTGTATTAGAGGGCCTGTCAAAATTTAAATTTTGTGTGTGCCTCGATGGCGACATACAGTGTGTATGTGCTGAAAAAAAATGCATTAATTTTAAATGCATTGTAGCTCGTTAGGATGGGAAATTAAATGACCCCCACATTTTTTTACATACGACACTCTGAAAGCTGATGAGTGGTAGATGGCAACATATGGGTTTCGAGGCTGACAAAATGATTTAAAGCTGTCAAATTTCTGCATGAAATGAAAAATATGAAATTTTATAATGATTTCAAATTCATTCAAATATCTCTCTCATCCTTCACCAATTTGTACCCAAATTTCAGTATGTTGTGTTTATCAAATTATGTTGTGTGTTTATCTATCAAAATTTTAATTAGGCCTTACTAATGTACTATTATTCAATTGTATGATTACATCATCTTGAAAAAAAAAAAGTTATTGAAGTTATCTGTATATAAAATTTGGCCATTTTACATATGTCAGTCCATTTTATCTCAAAATGCCAATTGACATGACTGTGTTCATCTGGAAGTTATGGAAGTATATTGCAAACAGAGACGTCACAGGGCCCCGTTTTGCAAAGGTTTGCGATAAATCGCAAATTGTACACAATATGCATTGAAACTGTGATATAAAATGCAAGCTTGTGAAATGGGGCCCAGGTAATTGACTGGATGCTGATGGGACTAGAATGAAATGATCTGTGCAGTATGTAGTGTAACATTAGCTGTAAGTCTATAACTGTAATGTGATACTTAACAGTCCCTTGGGAGTTATATTTCTTCTTGTAGTGTAACATTCTTCTTCGAGACAGTATTTTCCCTCTGCACAGCATTGGGGGGGGGGGGGGAGGGGAGGGATGGGAATAACTGCGACCAACCCACAGTATCTAACTGTGTGAAGGAGTGCCCCGGGGTTGCGGTGGGAATAACTCCTTTGGGGATGTCAAGTCTTAGGCTGGGTTTATCAAATGCACAAGAAGAAGTCACATTTCACTACATATTTCAAATGGTGCTTGATAAGGATATCGTTTGAAACGCGATTATCGGGATTTCATGTTTATCTAACCATCATACTGTCACGACTCGAGTTTTGTTGTTGCACAGTTGCTTTGGGTCATTTGACCTGGGAAGCAAAGGTCAACCGTGCACCACCAGACATGCCTTGATCATTCACACACAAATAACTGGTAGAAAACACAAATGGTGCACACTATTCTTCTAACCGGAAACAGCTGGGAGTTGACCTTGAGATATAAACGCGTTTCAAAGTGGCATTGTGTTTATCTACTCACAGAAAGGCAATCGGGGTCTCAAACGCATTTCAAAACACCTTTCGAATGGCATTTCAGATAAGTGTTTTAAACGCATTTGAAAAACAGATAATTTGCATTTATATAATGCCTGAAAATGCCTCAAACGCGTCTGGGATCGTGACGTTGCATGTGAAAATTTTTAGAAAAACTCACCCTTATACTACTGAACACTTCTAAAAAGGCAGTATCTGTAGGCCTATAGTAATACCTTTTAATCAAGGCAACCATTTTGAAGGGCAAATTCTCCTCTAGAATTGATAAGATTCCACGACTCTTCATGGAACTTGCCTGACCTGTTATAAACAGGGTGTGAGAGGAAAAATTATTTGATTCAGCTTTAACATTGTCATATAAAAGTTCTAAAATGAAAAGATTGAAGAAGTGCCAGCAACTTTGATAGTTCGATGAAAGTATGACCTTGGAACTGGTATGCCTAGTCATGTCAAACTCTTTTGTTGAATTTTTTACTTGAATGTGTATTGTAGAAAAATTATAAATCTAGTTACGACCACATTCGAGCAAAATGGTAAAGTTTTGTTCCATTGACCAATCGGGTGAGTGGATGTTTCTTAGCAAACTGGTCATGCCATCATGCACAATATTACTAGACTACACACAAAGATCCACATGATCCAATCTGTGTGGTTCGTTGTAGGTCCATGGGTTGACACATATCTGTAGTGCCTGTTGACTAGTCTGAATTCAAGACTCCTATTTTTCAGTGCAATTTTGAGTATTTTCATTATCATTTCAAATTGTAAAGAGATTTTCAATCATATTTTCAGAAAACAGTTGTAGAACATTGTTCTTTCGTGCCACAAAGTTAATTTTCAGGGTTTAAACATGTACGTGTACGTGCCTAAGCACCTAGTTTAACTTATTCGTCAGCATTTTAGTAACGTAAAATTATCAAGCCCACTCAGGAATGGCAATATGCTTTAATCCAATAGGAAGGCTACGGTGACACAAAAGGGATTAGGGGATTAGGTAATCTCTATTCATTGACACTTAGTTTCCAGACATCTGCCCCAATCTGCCGAAGAAAGCGCTCAAGTGTGTGTGACAATCGGCGAACAAAGAACACTAAAGGTTAATCGGGAGCCCTGCTTATTAAGTCAAAAAAAAGTTTGTCTCTTGCCCTTTCCTGAGGGGCCACTGCACCCACTTGTAGCATTGAAATGATATTTACTATTTAGAACCACCAAGGAGGTGTGTGATACCTCCTTGGAACCACTAAACATTTGCAATTGTGGCATGTGGTCTTCAAGGTCCTCATGGTATTGCCCTCGGAAGATGAGCTCCCCAGACAAACCACCTAGAAAATGTGGAAATAATGTGCATGCTGTCTTCCAGCGTGGGGACAATTGTCAGAATTGTTTTGCCCATTTGCAGGGCTTGACATTACGGATTTTTATACCCCCGCCACACGTAGTGTGAAGGGGGTGTATAGGAATCACCGTGATGTTGGTCGGGCAGTCGGTCGGTCGGTCTGTTGCAAAATCTTGCGTAGCGAACTCCTACAGTTTTGAAGCAATTTAAATGAAACTTAGGGTAAATGATGATATTGAGGTATAGATGTGTAAGACATGTTTTTTGTGTTTGTCGGACAATGCGTTGCCATAGTAACCATAATTTTACCAAAACCTTGTGGATTGTATAACTTCCATAGTATTTAAGCAATCAACTTAAAAATTGGTATCTATGATGATCTATAGGTGTAGTTAATGCAAGACACTCTTTGTGTTTGTACTTGACAAAGCGTTGCCGTGGTAACCGCATGTTTTCTTCGAAATCTTGTGGAGTGAACAACTTTCACAGTTTTGAAGCAATTGAAATCAAATTTGGTAGGCATTATGGCCTTGAGGCATAGATGTGGAACACATAATTTTTGTGTTTGTCGGACAAAGCGTTGCCATGGTAACTATGATTTTACCAAAACCCTGTGGATTGAATAACTTCCACATCATTCAAGCAATTAAGGTCAAATTTAGTATGTATGATTATCGGGAGGTGTAGTTATGCAGGACACCAATGTGTTAATATAAGAAAAATGTGTTGCCATGGTAACCACTCATTTTTGTATCAAATTGAACCATTTAATCTATGAAGGTGAAATTTGGTGTGTATGATGCTCTTTAAGTGTAGTTTTGCAAAATGTCCTTTGTAGTTGTATCGGACAATGCGTTGTCATGGTAACCGCATTTTTTTTTTTTAATTCTGTGGAGTGAACTTCATTCACAATTTTCAAGCAATTGAAACCAAATTTGGTAGGCATTATGGCCCTGAGATATAGATGTGGAACACATAGTTTTTGTGTTTGTCACACAAACCGTTGCCATGGTAACCACAATTTTACCAAAACCTTGCAGATCGAATAACTTTTCCATCATTCAAGCAATGAAAGTCAAATTTAGTATATACATGTATCATGATCTAGAAGTGTAGTTTTGCAAGACACCAATGTCTTAGTTTAAGGAAAATGTGTTGCCATGGTAACCACTTATTTTGTATCAAAATAAACCATTCAAGTTATGAAGGTCAAATTTGGTGTGTATGATGGTCTTTAAGTGTAGTTATGCAAAATGTCCCTTGTGTTTGTATCAGACAATGCATTGCCATGGTAACCATACTTATTACCCAAACCTTGTGGAACTCAGTGTCAACTCTGTAATTGTACATTAAACTAAAATTATTCTGTTTCCAATTTGACAAGTGCACAAACTTGGTATTAACGTCATTGCCCTCATGACATCACATACTATAAAGCAACACTAGGGGCGGGGGTATTAATCACCTTCAGTAATAATTCTAGTTTCTCTGATGGTCTGTTTGGGCCACCAAAATCTTTGTATTTGAAATTTCTGTGTCCTGAGAGAGAAATGTAGTGGCCCAAAATTACAAGGAAGTATGAAAAATGTTTTGATTTTAGATGCCCAATGGGCCCACCAAAAGATACTATTTTTGGAAATTTGGTGGCCTGACATCAACTTTTATTGGCCCTGGGCCACCACTAAAGTCAAGCCCTGATTTGCCTCAAGACTCCTTACTTACGAGTTGTACCTGCATGCTTGTTTTGGCTTGACCTTGTCTACTGTCTTGTGATTTAGCTTGGTTTTTATGCTTGTTCCTGTCAGCAGTGGCTCACTTACTCTGAAAATCAAACAGAGCTCATGAATGATTGGAACAGTCAATGATTTTTAGCTCTCTTGAGCCAAAGGCTCAAGTGAGCTATTGCGATCGCTCTTCGTCCTGCATCCCCTGTCCGTCGTCGGCCAACATTTAGCGTCGTGTGTAAACTTTTTACATTTTCATCTTCTTCTTGAAAACCCCTTGATGGATCCAGGGGTGCCCCTTTTGGGGCCCAGGGGAGGGGGATCCACAGGGAGGCCCAAATAGGGGCCTAAATTGTACATTTTAATCTTCTTCTTGAAAACCCCATGATGGATTTTCATCAAACTTGGCAGGTAGCATCCTGAGGGGGATAGGATCTCAATAGTTACGTTCAGACAACAAGCCCTAACCTCGAGGAAACCTCAAGGTTTAGCTCTTGCTCTCTAACTGCGACGTGTGTCCACACGACGAATCTTAACCTCGAGGTTAAGAAACCTCAAGGTTAAGCTTCTGCCCCCCCCCCCTTAACTACGAGTGGGTCCCACCCGATGTTAAACCCACAAAACCGGAAGTTTCGTCCCACACTGCTAACAAGGCGTCTATTTCTTCTTTAGTCCAACCCTGTCGGACTCGCTTACCAATACTCTTTTTCCCACCGGCGGCACCAGCTTCCTCTGTCATGGTATGCAGAGATAGCACTGCACTGATGACTTAATGCCTTATGAAGATGTTCGTCGAAACAATTTTTTAGTGTCGGAGAAGAATATAGAATACAGTAGCGAGTTCGACGTGGTCAGTTTCAGAGATCAAGCGCATGGGAAGAAAAGATGATGTTGTTGTGATGTGCATCATAGGTTTTTCACCTTGGGCGCACGTGTAGTGTACGTTTTGGAGGTTGACCCGGAAGCAGAGGGAAATTGTGGGGGCTGGAGTTCACAGTGAGGTCACTCTAAACTTCGAGTTCGTTGTTTTTTGTGTCCACACGGTGCTTAACTACGAGTGGGGACCCCGCGCAGCTCGTAGTTGGAGCGCTAACCATAAGATTTCTTGTGGCTCGAAACATCGAGCAAATCTCGAGGTTTGCTAACTACGAGTGCGTCTTCATGGTCCCTAACTACAAGCTCTAACCTCGAAGTTTCCTAACCTCGAGGTTAAGGGCTCCCGTCTGAACGTAACTAATTTGTTCAAGTGGGCACCATGCTCCCCTAGGGGCCCCAGGGGACCCCAATCCCCCCCCCCCCAATTAAAGCATATTTTAAAACCTTCTGTAGAACCAGACGTGATAGAACGATTAGTACATTGATAACTGCAGTTTCAAATTTGTTTATGACAGAGCAAGGGGTGCCCCTCTTGGTGCCTGGGTTGGGGGGGGGGGGGTCCAAATGGGGCCTAAATTGTATATTGTCATCTTCTTGAAAACCCCACAATGGATTTTCACCAAATTTGGCAGGTAGCATCCCTAGGGGTATAGAATCTCAATTTGTTCAAATGGGCCCCTGGGCTCACCCCCTCCCCTTAAGGAGTCTTTAAAAATCTTCTCCTCTAGAACCAGAAGTGATTGAGCTAAAATTTAATTATACCACATTGAGCAAGTATATTGATGACCATACTTAGATTCAAATTTGTTCATGGCAGATCCAGGGTTGCCCCCTTGGAGTTGGGGGGGGGGGGGTGTTCCAATAGTGGACGGTAATTGTTGATTTTCATCTTCGTCTTGAGAATGCATGGTCATAGTTTCACCAAACTTGGCAGGTATTATCACTTGGATCATAAATATACTGTATTTGTCTCATTCTTGCTTCATGGATATCTCTGAAAAAGCTGACTCTGTCTCATTTTTGTCAAGTCCACCTGAGGTGAGGGGAGACTAAGGGATGCGGCGTCTGTCCGTCCGTCATCCGTCCGTCCGAAACGCTACAAAAACTTGAATAACTCTCTACTTAGGACTTCAATTTCAATCAAACTTGGAGGGAAGAGTGGTTATACAAAGTTACACATTTTACCAAACATGAAGGTCATCTCAAGGTCATAGGTCACAGACAGGGTTCCACAAACTTTTAGGCCCAATGTTAAATGTAAATGTGCACTTTTTTCAAAAAGTGAAAATTTGTGAAATTCTCTTTATATTTTCCTTTTCTCGCTGTACGTATGTGACATCATACACTGCAGTAGTCTTTTCATCCAGCAGTGAGTGCGCAGACACTTTAGAAATTCATAACTTGTGAATGGATTGTCCGATTTTCCCTAAACTTTTACTGATGTGTTTTAATAATATTGCTGCAATCACTCATTCCACATGTATATGAAGGTGAACTTGTCCTTTAAGTTTTTACAGTATGTTTCGATTATGGCTCATAACTTTTGATCCATATGTCCGTTTGTGACCAAATTTGGCTGGTAAAAGTCCCTTGGGGAGTTGAAGGTCACCACAAGGTCAAAGGTCATAGGCAGGGTAAATGAACTTCCAGGAGTTAAAAAAACAGTAATTCCTTCTAAGTCAATGGGTGAGACACATTTTGGCACTTGCCTTGTGCTGTTTTACACAGCTACTGAATGTTTGTTCTTCTTCATCAATCTGTATGCAAAATGCCAAATTGTGGTCCACACTTAATAGATATTTGCTGATATTGACATCAGTATTTTGTGTGTGTGTGAAAAATGAATCTTAAACAAACGGCAACAACAACAAAATCTGCCTCACCTGGTGCAAAATAAGGCCATGATGATTTATGCTCTAAGGAGACAAACCAGAATGTTTGTTACTGCTCAATGCTCTTCCTGTTAGTCAAGATGTTGAGAGTGATGGACAATCACCAAGTAGTTTGTTTATTGTTGTTGTTTTCTCTGCATGCTCTAGATATTAGTACATTTTGGTGATTAGTAAAACATTTGTATTTATCACCTGATGTGGTAGGACACACCCTGGTTCTGTGTCTGTGAATGTGCTATGTGAGGAGACAGGGCCTTGAGACTGGCAAGTTGTGCAGCATCCTGATCACCTGACCAATGAGACTGCTGGGCAAGCCTCGTACTGTCTTACCCTGACTGGGTCATTCTGCCTTGCAAAGTTTGCCACCAAAATCATAGTTGAAGCATTAATTGTCTCTTTGACTTGCTTGCCTGCTGCTCCAACAATGATGCCAAGACTTAGCATGCTGTAGGAGTATGAAGTTATCACTCTGACTCACTAGGCGTGTCTTCATCAGCCCGAAGTTTCAAAATAGCGCGTTATCTTGTGGTTACCAAACTAGTCCGATGTCAAAATAGCGCGCTATCTGTGTAGTGAAGACGCAAATAGCGCGCTATTTGATCGGGAAAATTTCCCCCAAAATCTTGGTCTAGTTCGTGAACTAGAGCGCTAATTCGCGAAATAGCGCTCTATTTCGGGTGCGTCTCCATCAGCCCGAAATTTTCTTGATCCCTCCACGCTTCTGGTTAGCCAGCTGGCTATTGAAAGCGCATGTACAAGCTAGTGATTGTGTATAGTGCATACACTCACGGCGTATTCAAGGATCACAATGTGTGTACTAGGCCTACTGTTGTTGACATCTATAAAACCAGTCCGTGCATGCTAGCTGTTTATTGTAAACTTCTTCTTCTGGTCCACTCTACCTTAGCTAAAGATTCTTGCAGATTGTGTGTATTTTGGATTTGTTTAAACATTGCAATTCGTTCATCAGGTGAACAGGTTGAGTTAGCCAATTGTTTTAATCAGTATTTCATTGATAAAATTGTGGCAATCCAACGGAGTTTCCCAACTCGTTGTGAACAGCCAAATGACATTGTATGTGAAGTCAAGTCAGAATTGAGTGAGTTTCAGTCTGTCACTGTTAATGAGATAGAAAAGCTTATTAAGAACTCACCTAACAAATCAAGTGAACTTGATCCAATCCCAACAGATTTGGTTAAGAAGTGCGGCAGAGTTTTAGCACCCGTTATCACAAGAATCATAAATGCTAGCCTGAGATTAGGTGTAGTTCCACAGGTGTGTAAAAAAGCAGTTATTCATCCAACTTTGAAAAAAGCAGGCTTAGATCAGGAGTGTTTAAAAAATTACCGTCCAATTTCAAATTTACCTTATTTAAGTAAATTGCTCGAAAAGGTTGTTTTCTCACAACTGACAATGTATCTGCAAGATAATGAATTGCTTGATTCATTTCAATCTGCGTACAAGCCTGGTCATAGTGTAGAAACACTGTTAGTCAACTTATCAGATATTGTGTTCAGAGAATTAGATAGTGGTAACATCACTGCTCTTATCATGCTTGATATGAGCTCAGCTTTTGACACAGTCGACCATGCTATTCTGATTCAACGATTGAGATATTTGGGCATCAAAGGAACTGTTCTTGATTGGTTTATATCCTACTTATGTGATCGATCTCATTATGTCAGAATTGGTGATTCTACCTCTTGTAAAACTATGACAAAGTTTGGTGTACCTCAAGGTTCTGTTGGAGGCCCGCTGCTTTTTTCTCTGTATATGCAACCAATTAGTGAAGTATTTCGCAAGCATTGTATTAGTTATCATTGTTATGCGGATGATATACAACTTTATTTGTCTTTTAAACCCACTGTGTCTTCATTGTCATCCGCCATTGTTAAACTCGAAGCATGTTTGCAAGACCTGAAAATTTGGCTTACATCCAATGGCCTTAAACTAAATGATGATAAATCTGAGTTTCTGTTATTGGGATCAAAGCATATGTTAAGCAAAGTTGATTATCAGTCATGTCATGTCAACATCGGTAGCACTTGCATTACTCCGTCGAAAACAGCCCGTAATTTAGGTGTCATATTTGATCAGGAAATGTCATTTCGAAGTCATGTAACTCATATTCAGCGGAATGTTCGATATCAGTTGCGTAATTTAAGTTTCATAAGGAAATATTTGTCTAAATCTGCAGCTGAGATACTTATTCATGCTTTGATTTCTTCTCGGTTGGATTTTTCGAATTCATTGTTGTGTAATCTTTCAAAAAAAGATATCACAAAACTTCAACGGTTGCAAAATTCTGCTGCCCGATTGTTAACTTTTACTAATAAGTTTGATTCCATGTCACCAGTTCTCCGTTCCTTACATTGGTTACCTGTAGAAAAAAGGATTATTTTCAAGATTCTGTTATTAGTACATCATTCAGTTCATTCTTTTTCCCCAATATACATAAGTAATTCTGTTCAAAAATACAATCCGACACGAAGGCTACGTTCATCATCAGATGCATTCTTACTCCAAACACCCAGAGTAAAACATGGGTATGCTGATCGTGCTTTTTCCGTTATGGGACCAAAATTGTGGAATCAGTTACCTCTTCAGTTAAGGGAACTGTCATCTACAGAGTCATTCAAATCCAAACTTAAAACTTATCTGTTCCTTTCATACTGAGGACTGTAATTGCTGTATGTCATTAATATTGTATTTTTAATTGATATATGTTGTATTCTTTATTTGGTATATATTTGCTTTTGTTTACCATTTTTTTCTTTGTTGAAATGTTTGAATATGTATATGCATATAAATATATGATATTTTTTCATTTTTGAAGCGCCATGAGCACTGAAAAGTGGACCTGTGCGCTATACAAGTAGCCACTATTATTATTATTATTATTATTATTATTATTATTATTTCATATAAGATGTGTCAATGGACAGAGGAGTAGCGTTATTAATATCCCTTTGGAGAGAATTTGCTGTACTGCTCACCTCCCTGGTTGTAGTATCGTACATACGGTGTTGTAGGGGATTTTGAGCGGGGAAATCCACTTTCGAACAGCGAGCTAGGCAGAGTAATGATGCAAAGTGCGCATGCGTCAATTTTCGGACTAATTTCCCGAAGTAGGCTGTTCGAGCTGATGAAGACGCACATTCGCTCTATCGGGCTATTTTCTAAGACCGCAAAATGTCCCGCTAGTTTGAACTTCGGGCTGATGAAGACACGCCTACTGAGGAAGGTTTTCTGCAGTGAGAATCATATGTGATGTTCTCTCCTGCATGTTATTGCTTTTCATCATTGAGAGCCATCAATTCATTCATCCAGAAGCAGTGATATCGTGTTACATTGAAGCCTGATACCACATAATTTCTTGGCTATTTTATACCTTTATTATACAATACGTGTAAGTGCATTTTATTGTTGACAGGTCAAACATCGGCTGCAGAGTCAGAACATCACATGTGGCCACTGTGAACATGGTAGAACTATGCTGAAGCTGCTACAACTGCTTCATCCTCTTTTTGCCCTTCTGGCTCCACTAGCCCTTGGTTGGCATGTTGGAGGGACAGTACTACTCTAGACCTGGAGCTGTTCCCTTGTAAGACAAGATGGTAGGGCATTTTATGCAAGTAGAGATGTCATGGAGGTGTCTCGGAGACACGGAGACATCTCTGAGACCTGCTGGAGACATGGGGGGGGGGGGGGGGGGACTCACAAAAAAAAATGAACATGTTGGATTTGCTCGCAAGTCCCCAGAGACCCAGCTAGCCTCCAGAAGACTTCACAGAGGCATCTTCACGACAAGTGGAGACTTAAGTCACTGCCTTTTTTCCAGGCCAATAAGATGCCCACTTTAGATACACCATGGCTACTGGTATTCTACATGAATACAAATTAGTAGAGGAAGAGAGGGAGAAAGAGAGGGTATCTCATACTGCAGTACCTTCTTTCATGTTATTTTTCATTATTGAATATGCTCATGACATTCATTCATGGTGCACACATCGAAGGGTCACTGAGAATGAGAGACAGAGGTGACAACATTGTCATGGCAATTAAGGTGTCCTCAATGTTGCAGTGTATATTTCCTGTAAACAATTTGAATGATTAGCGCATTTACAGTCAGTTATTATGAACTCGTCAAATAGAAGATGTGCCATCTCTAATCACAAAGGGGGAGAGCATTAGAGAGAAAGAAACCATGAAACCAAGATAAGGGAGATTAGAGAGGAGAAAGAGCACGATTATTAAGATTTTCATTCTAGTAACATCTTTTATCCCATTAAAAAAAAAAAAATTAAATGTTAGAAGAGCATATTAGGCAAAGAGAGAAGCAGAAATAAGATTGTGTTTAAAGAATTCTGCACACTGCTGTGAACATTAACGCTCTGTGTGCTTTTGTCACAGATTGGCAAGCATGCTGGGAGTGTGTTCTTCACAAATTGGCACAAATGTCCAGAAACCTAATCCCCTAATCCCTTCCTGTTGGACTGAGGCAAACTGCCTCACCTGAGTGGAGTGGGGCTTGCTAATCCATAATGTACATTACTCCAGGTGACTTGCAATAGTTGGCAAATGGTATCAATCAGGTACATTGTGCCAAACAAAGAAGAAGAAGAGTGAGGTCAAGTTTGGATGGATTATATTTGAACACTTGATGAAAACAGCTTGGCAGATTAAAGCTGTTGTAAGTGCCTGGACACATAAAGGATCAAGTGATTGTGCTTTAAGATTCTTCATAGCATACAATTCACAGAGTCTAGGTTGAAGTTATGAAGTTGGTTAGCTGATTGGCAGCATTGATGAACGTAACTGCAGTAGAAATATTAAAGGGGCATAGTCCCGGTAGTGTAAATGGCGCTGTTGATGATACTGCCGATCATCGTTAGCATTGATACGAAGATTACCGAAGTTGAGCTGTCATCAAGAGTAAAGTGCGTAGGTGTTGCTAAGTAACGTTGCCTTTGTTGTCTTCTTTGCGCATCGCGCAGTCTGTAGTAATGCCAGGGTGCATGCATTAATATGTGCTTGTTATTGTGACATCACAAAAGAAGTTTACTAAAGCTGTCATCCCCCTCAGCCGATACATGAGCCGAACTGTGATCGGGCCACTGACTACACTGAATTGGACTTCTTCGGACTCGGGAAAGTGGGCCAAAGCGTAAGCGCCAAAGAGAAGTCGATAGCGTAGGTCTCTATAGGAAACTTGCGCCGTGCGCCCGCGTATGCATTTGACTAAAACACCGGGACCATGCACCTTTAAAGAAAAGAATGATGTCTTGATGTTCAGCATTAAGGAATCGTGAAATGATAGAAATTGTTAAGTGAATGGTTTGATATTTGATTTTAGGTAGAAGGTAAGAGATGATGTCAAGTTGATATTAGGATTTTGGAGAAAGATTTCAACAATTAGAAGTACCGACAGTGAGCAGAGCTGTTGATTTTGAAGTAAAGTAAGAGCATGCCCATAGTACTTGGGATCAAGGATGATGTATCACAGTAAAAATGTTATCAGCTTGCACTTGTGAATTCTTGCCCAGCACTGAGCAAAACATTATTCTTGCTGCCAGACCCACTATTTTACACCATAGAGCTACTCCATGGTTGCACAGCTACAGTATAGCTATGTCAACCCCCAGGTTCGGATTGCCTCAAAGTTCCTATTGTTCTGGCATAGAATGATTGTTTTGTCTGAGCCATTTCCTTGACACCTCATTGCATAACTGATGCCTTCACATCATCATCTCATTCTCTGTTCACGAGTGTTTATTGCCTTGCTTGTATTGTCTGTCATCTATGGGTTATTATGATTTTTTTCTTTCTTTTTTTCATATTTTGGTACATTATAGTTCTCATGATGTATTCAAGAATGTTGAACAAAAATGTCAAGTCCAGGTACTCATCAAATCCTTCCTATTGATAATAAAAAAGAAAATTTACTTCCACAATGCTTTCTAATCTAGTTTTCTGATTAAAAAAGAAAAGAAAAGAATGTGATGTTATATAGGGGCCTACTGTTAAGTAAATCTTGAAATATTGGAATTCTTGAGCGGATTCTTTGTTGCTAAGCCAGGGTGAAATCTGTCACAGCTATTCGGCAGATGAAGGTCCACATATTACAATCATGTAATGGTGCAGAGAACATTTCTTGGATTCTTGTTTCAGTAGCAGACATGATAGGGAGGATATAGAACAGGGTAGAGGACTAATTTTTCAATGGAGTCAGTGACAGCTAGTGCTTGGAAGTGATCAGCACTTTCAAGTTTTCATGCAGTGACCAGCTCTGCAACTGTTTCTGTGGAAGGTTTGTGGTAATGAAGTGGGACAGAAGCAATACTTCATTGGAAAGCTTAGAGTCCAGAGACTTTAAAATGAAATACTGTAAAATGAGGAATGTTCGCATGCATTGTGATTTAGTGAATTTCGCTAGAGCCAATATTCTCGAAATTAAAATGCATGCGAAAGTTCTTCTCTACAGTATTGTGCATTGAATGTTAGAGGCAACTCACGACAATTTCATGCCACAAAAAAATGCCGTCGGCTCCAATTTTCGAAAATTTCATGCCACAAAAATTATATGTTTTACAGTACGGGTACAAGAAAACAAACAGTTGGCAAGAGTTTCATGTGCTATCTTAATGGACATTCAAAATTGTCACAAGGTGGTAATATGGAAGGGGTATTACAAGGTATAACTGGTAATACATGTGTGGGGTAGATGCAAAGTGACTGTAGAGGTTACGATGAGAGTACTCCACATAATATCTTGGTTGTATAGTCTATCCTGTAGAACTGTGCTCACAATATTCAACACCATATTTTCTACTTTTCCTTGAAGAAAGTCTGAAGGTGATCAAGTAAAATATATCCCTTTTTAATTGAGAGCTAAAGAAAAAAAAATGTGCAAAAATTAGTTGTTTTGATAATTGGAAAAAATTCATTGGCTGGTTAGCCCTGAAAACGCAGTTTAAACAATTTCAGAGTTTTCTTTCCAGCCATTGATAGATAATCAAAGAGTTATTCTTTCATGCTTTCTTACATATACATGTAGGAAGCCATGTTTAAAATAAGACTCAAACTAGGCTGTATATTTCCTTGCCTGCAAAAGAGGGAAGAATATATGCCATCCAATGTCATCGTCGATGCATATCCAATTATATTCTGTCATTTGCTGGCTTTTCAATGGGTACGTATTACAATTGTGCATATCAAGATGTTGCTTGATATATTTGTTTTCCTTTCAAGTTTATGTGAAAAGATCTGTGAGTTCATTTTGTCACATTAAATTCTGTCTATAGAAAATGCTTAGAAATTTTCTGCCAACAAAGAGCTAGCATTTCACTGAATAAAAAGTGGGTAACCTTGTCTGAAATAGTCTTTGTGTGTGCTGCTCTTGGTATGTGAGAATGACCATGAAACTGATTTGATATGCTGGTGATAGATCAGCAGAGAACTGTTTTGATGCCTGCTGAGTCTATATTACTCCAGCCTATTCAGAAACCTGGTGTGATATGTCAATATTATGATACTCCATGACAGGTTGTGAGAAGAAATCATTGCTCGTTTCAGGTAAGAACCCTACATTGTGTAGAAGTTGAACTTGAGAGTTGATAGAGTTGATAGTGTGATCTTCTTTGTTGTTGGTCCAATAATGTTATTGTAATTTAGTAAAAATTATGTTTTCTATTTTCTTACTTACAATCGTAGTTTGTGTATGCACTTAACTATTATGCTATTCCATGACAGGTTGTGAGAAGAAATCATTGCTCGTTTCAGGTAATGAACCCTACATTGTGTAGAAGTTGAAGTTGAGAGTTGATAGTGTGATCTTCTTTGTTGTTGGTCCAATGTTATTGTAATTTAGTAAAAATTATGTTTTCTTTTCTTACTTAGTTTGTGTATGGACTTTTGACTACAGCATCTATATGGATGAAAAACATGGTATACTACGATAAGGAACATACTGTGTACACAAGTATGTTGTCTTATGTATTACTTACAGGTTTTTATGCCTCTTATGTGTTCCTAAAATGTAGGGGAAATCCACATGAAAAGAACGGGTGCTACCGATGACAGCTTTCCACTGTCAGTCAGATGCTGTAGTCATAAATGAATATAACTCTTGGCCAATGTCCACTGTCTGGTTATTAAGCAATGACTACAGCATCTATGGATGAAATACATGGTATACATACATTAGAAAATACAATATGATATGAATGTTTTCTAAAGGTAAATTGGCAGTTCACATCTGTGTGAGATCATAACTTCTGGATTCCTGAATCCCACATCACATGGTGGTTTTCAACAAGTTTTCACAGCGAGTTAGCACATCTGTGAAGTCTTCCTATGAGATATTGGCCAGACTGTTCAAACTTAAATTGTTGGTATTATCTGCAACCTGCTCAGTGCTTACAAATATCAGAGCACTCATATATACATGATAATAATCCTCTTAAGGCTGCCCTTTTGAAGGTGTGATCTGTAAATAAATTTTGTTTGTTGATGGCTATTTTGTATAATAGACATTTGATATAGGTCATGTGATTCTGTTGTATCTTATTTGTGCTTTGCAAATGAAAATTTGTGTTTTACTAGTCTCTGTTTTACAAATGAAAATTTGTGTTTTACTAGTCTCTTTATATACCAAAGTCACTTTGAACCTGAAGAGGCATTCAACAATGCAATCCCCATCTTCAAATCTGTTGACATTAAGTGGTTGATAGAGTTTACATTTTTACAAGATGTCATTTCTGTGGTTCATTGAACAAGACCAGTTTATCCAGTAAATTCAAATGCTATGTACAATGTTTTGACGAAAGTTGTTGTTACTAAATCAAATAGTCTGTGTGAGACATTCTTCTTATGACTGTTGATACGAGTACCAGTACACAAGTACAATGTATCTACAACAAATAATAGTTCTATTGGTTGCTTCCCTGACATATTGCCAGTGCATGCAATTCTTAGAAAATACATTTTGTAAACATACATGAACATAGACAGCATCACATTCGTAGGCAAATGCTAGTGCAAAGTGTGTAAATAAAAAGACAAGGGGGGGGGGGGCACCTGTCATGGTATAGCGCACATGGGAATAAAACAAATGTAAAGCATCGTAACCTACTTTGAGATTATTTGAATTATACATCATATATGTGGACAGCAGATATAGCAGACAGTGTAACTACTGAACCCGCAGTTAAAGGGGAAGGCTAGTAACTGATCAGTGGGAATCAGTGGAAATGCTGGGAGATGATTGTTCCAATCCTTATGGGATTCATTCAAGAGTCCATTGTATATCTATTGTTGTGTGAAAATGATTTGCTTCAGAACGGTCTCATATTCAAGTAATGTGCAGATTAATGCTCCGTCACTGACCAGGGACGCTAACCTGGAAGCATTAAACTGCACATTACTTGAATATGAGACCATTCTTGAAGCAAATCATTTTCACACAACATTAGACATACAATGAACTCTTGAATGAATCCCATAAGGATTGGAACAATCATCTCCCAGCATTTCCACTGATTCCCACTGATCAGTTACTAGCCTTCCCCTTTAAAGAAGAACAGAGTGTAAAATATGGAGTCCCTGAAGGTACCATTCTTGGCCCTCTTCTTTTTTTAATTTACATAAATGATTTACTAAACTGTTCTCAATTGCTACATTATATACTGTTTGCTGACGATACAAATATTTCTATGCGTAACAATGACCTCTCATTGTTATTTGACAACATGAATATAGAATTGAAGAAATTAGATGTATGGATGCAGGCAAATAAGTTAATTTTGAATGCAGGAAAGACTAATTTTATGATATTTTGGACTCTTGAGTGTACTGATAATTTCATCTTATATTATAATAGTGATATGATCGTCTAATAATAGCCATTTGGTCTATTTTTGGTCTAACACCAATTTATATCATCAAATACCGATTTGGTCTATTATGAGTTGGTCTAATTCCATTTCGTCTAATCATCAAATTGTCTAAAATAAAACCAAATTTGTCCAATATAAATTTGGTGTACACATCAATAAAAAGGCCCCCCCCAAAGAAAAAAAAAATAGCCCAGTTGGTCATATAGACGAAACGATGATTGGACCAAATGGTACCTGATTAGACCAGGAGGCTGGCTATTAGACCAAATGACAATAAGATCAATGGTTATTAGACTAAATGGGTGTAGACTAAATGATGATAGACAGAGGCGAGACCAACTGGGCAATGGATCAAAATTAATGATGTGTACACCCAATTTATATTGGACAAAATAATTTGTTTTTATTTTAGACCATTTGATGATTAGACGAAATGGAATTAGACCAACTCATAATAGACCAAATCGGTATTTGATGATATAAATTGGTGTTAGACCAAAAATAGACCAAATGGCTATTATTAGACGAATTGACTGTAGACCAAATAGTAATTAAACTAAATAACAATTAGACCAACTGGCTGTAGACCAAGTGGTAATAGAGTGTAAACCGATAATAATAATAATAATAATAATAATAATAATAATAATAATAATAATAATAATAATGATAATAATAATAATGATAATAATAATAATAGTAATAATAATAATAGTAATAATAATAATAATAATAATGATAATAATAGTAATAATAATAATAGTAATAATAATAATAACAATAATAATAATAATAATAATAATAATGATAATAATAATAATGATAATAATAATAATAATAGTAATAATAATAATAATAATAATGATAATAATAGTAATAATAATAATAGTAATAATAATAATAATAATAATAATAATAATAATAATAATAATAATAATAATAATACATTACATTTGTAATGCGCTTAATACAAAATGGAATTAGACCAACTTTCGTCTCTTCCCTGTGCGCTTAGAAACCGATCCGGACGATAGCCTCTTTGAAATGGTTGAAATGGGCACCACGCTTCCCTTGGAGGCCCCTAGGCCCCCCCCCCCCCCCCCATATCACGTTTTGGGATGTGATGGAATATATGCAAATGGCACCATGCCCCCAGCTCTCAAAGCTGCCCCCGCCCCAAGTTTCCAAATGTTCTTGGGTAACGAGTCTGCGAGAATGCATGGAAAGTGAATTTGCGATACCAGGTTAACATGTAATTTAACCTGACCATATGCCTCGTTAAAAGCGAAACCTACCTGACCTCGCTATAACGGGATTCCCGTGTACATTGTATCTGTACAGTAATTTCCCCAAGGTAACACTTGATAAGCTCATTGACCAAACATGTATGATGAAGACCCAGATAATTGTGATCAATTGGACTTTCCTGTACTGTGATATGGACTGTAGTTATGATGATAAAGCATTCAAGTATTCACTGAATAGCTCCAACCAGAGCCCCATTTGCTACCCAAAACCAAATTTACAGACCTTTTCCTGTATCCCTGCTTTCACTGTGACAATGGAAATTTCAATATTCTAAATTTACAAACAGCAGCAGTATCAGAGAAGAAGATATCTAAAAAAAAAAACACCCAACAACAACAAAAATGCCCCCCCCCCCAAAAAAAAAAGAACCCAACAAATCGGTAACCACAAACCTCATTTATTACTGAAACTCTAAATACCAGCAGCCTTTGTCCTCACATTGCTGTCCCAGCAGCGGAAGTTCTTTGTGGAGGGCAGACAGTTGAAAAATATATGCTAATTGTCCCTTTTATATGTGTACAATTGGGGGGGGGGGTGGAGACAGAGGGTTGGGTTGGTCATCCAAATATGTGGGTCTCTGTGAATCTATAACTTGATCAGTAGTGTTTGGTAGCGGCATAGATTCTGACAGGTAGAACAAACACATTCTCTCCTATAGGTTTAAAGCTTTCTTTCTCTGGTACCCCTCTTGAAAAGATGATGGTAAATGGATGGTGACTGATTCCACATTGCATCTGAAGCAGAAGTGTAGGTGTGTTTTGCTTCTGTATTGCATAGGGCAACTTCTGGTATGTCGAGAGTATCTGCAATAGCCAACTAATACCTTAAGAGCTCATTGAAATGGGGGCCAGGGTACTTCATAACTTTAACTGCTTTCAATTGTATATTGCAGGGTGCTTTCCTTCACACAATATTGGCAAATAATAGACCCTAGTTTAATAATAGAATCGCTCCGTATCTCTGATTTCCTTTGTGGCTTATGAAGATACCCATATTGCAAAGGAGATGGAGAAACTACCATTTACCTATTGCAGTTTTATTGCCTACAGTACTATCTGACGTGGGACAAGAGTCACACCCTTTACAGGGAATGACATAACATTCGTACATTGAAAATCTAATTTCTGCTTTGGAGTTGATTCTCTGATATGCCATTCGTGAGTTGATGATGTCATCACTTCATGAATGACTCTTGTGATGATAGCAAATTCATTAAAAAAAAAATGGGGGTTCAGACATCCATAACATTCTTATCTCTAACTCCATTTTCAATGAATGTTATTTCACTGTTTATGCAGTTACTGGTATAATGGACTTCATAAAGTCAACTTGTGTAGAGTTGTATTTTACTTGATCAAAGTACCAGTAAAACAAAACATTTATGCATGTGAAGAATGCTTGCTCTTTCCCTACTTGGGAAGCGAATGCATATCAACCAAAATTATGCTTGTAGATCAAGTTATTGATGATTGTTTCATGAATGACGATGATGTGCTTTTACATTTACTACTCCATGTTGTGTGCACAGCACCATAATTGAATATACTCTAGTGTCCTACATACTGTACATATGAAATGTATCCAGTGACTGACGGTAATTTAGGTAAAAACAGTATACAAATACAGAGACTCTAACCCCAAGCACCTTCTGATGTGGAGATTCTCCCGCCTGAAATCCCTAACAAACAGGAGACTCCAAGTTGAATTGCGTGAAGCGTGAAGTTCCTTGCGGCCGGGGTCCAGGGGATTTGTAAGTTCTAGGGTTCTAGACGCTCTCTCGTGCTATCTAAGGCTTATTTTTCAACATACGATGGCAAGAAGTAAGAAATCCTTTCCAACGGGAGACACAGAGCCAGGGCGGGAGAAATTAAATCTCAAGCAGGAGAACGGGAGATTTTGCAAAAATGGGCTTTCGGCGGAAGATCTCCCGTGGAAAGCGGGAGAGTTGGAGTTTCTGCAAATGATGCACAGGTCTGAGTGCCTCAGTCGGAATTGTGTGCATAAGGTAACTATGGATTGCTGGCGAAGCCGAGTGGGTTTAGGTTAAATTCCATAGTTACCGCATGCACATTATATGTGACCGTGCATCACAAAACGAACAAAAAGTCGCACCCCTTGAGTTTATGTGAGGATTTAGTAAAGGTGAAATGGGTCAACCAAGTTAATATTGAGTTTGTCATATTTTCTGAAAGAGCTATCCTTCTACATTATTCTTTAGTTTGGGATCATAATATTGATGGGAATGTATGTTTTCAGCAGTTTTTCTACAACCCTTTTATGGGGGAGAATAGAATGATCGAGTATGTCTCAGAGTCCCCTTTTTATTTCTTGAAATCCTTAAAACACTCTTCACTTTCAAGTCTAACAACTTTTAAAAAGATGACACTACTGCTTTGAAAGTTTGCATTAATCATGGACAGAATGTGTTCATAGAATATGTTCAATTTCAGCTTAATCTGTTAATCTCTTCACTGTTGTTGCTCCGGTTGTTTACATCCTGTGTTTTGTCCCTTTCATTGCACAGCTAGCACTTCTTGGTAAAGATTAAGTGCTTGAATAGACCCTGTACTTCAAAGCCTCTTTTCTCAGTCTACACTTTTCAAGAGTGTGTGCTTTCTTTCTAGTATTTAGATAGGTTAGGGGAGTCCATTCGGATAGAGTTATACATCATTTTAAAGCTTAGAGCAGGGAGGTGGAAGAAAGATGGAGATGGCACTCTGAGAGCTTCCCTCAGAGAAAAAATCAAGTGGTCTTACACCGATTAACGTCTTGAAATCCAACCCTCATTCTGTGATAAATATGTCAAAATCTGGCCTTATCGGTCCACCCATCACCCTCCGGCGCACTAGAGTGACGCAACATGATCTCCTTTCCAGGCCTTCCATAAACACACGCTCGTAAAAATCGGGCTTTGAAGCGATGCGTGGCACCGACAATATGACGTCATATTCAAAATTTTGGCAGTCTATTACATTCAGTGAAAGACGTCCCCCTTCGAAAGCTACAACTTATGGCTCAAGAATTGGATAGCGTGGTATGTCTATACCTTTCGCTGGTTCAGCAGACTGTGCTGAGGAGATTGCCGTTTGAACCAGCGAAATCGGTACACAAACAACGGAGTTACTGAGCAGTAAGTTTTGTGCGCTAGAGATGTCATCATATTGTTTCTGTATCGATTATGAGAAATCCCGCACATTTCCGCAATTTTTTTATAGTTAGAGAGGTAGGCCTGACCTTGATCTTCAAAATGATATAAGTTACATGAGCGTGTTCGGGCGTGTTTTCAAACAGTTCGAGTGTAAAAGTAGTGCTTCATAGAGACCGAGGCGGTTTTTTTTTTTTTTCGTCTGCACCCGAGCGAGCTGGGGCTTTTCAGCGTACTCGTCGGGTTGTTGTAGGGCCGCCGCGTAGGCGTCGGGACAGCGTTCGTTGCCGTTGTTTTGGTGAATTTGAGTTACTAGGAAATACATATTGGAATAGAAAGTTGAGTGTAAAAAAGTGTAAATTAGACATATCAGCCTTGATTATAATAATTTTCCGTAGAGAATTAAAGATGATATCTATAAAAGCCTAGATGTATGATGCTGTAAGTATATTTTAGGGGGGAAAACAGAGCTTAGTATACAGTGTTTCGCCTCACTCTCCCTCGATCATTCATCGGTAAATACCGGTAATCGGCTTGACTCTACCCCATGCTAACGTTACAAAAAATTGAATTAAAAAGTAGTAGAGAACACCTCTGGAGCTAGTAGAATCTAACGTTTAACAGTGGTTAGATTCTAGTTTGTGAAATACTAGAGTCTACTAGCTAGGACTAACGTTAGGTATGCTTTTGCTAGGCAGCGTACCTGAGGTGACGCTGCGCTATTAAACAGTGTCCTGAGCCTTGCCCTTGCCTTGGCCTCCAATTTCCAAGCCAAGGCCCAACTAACTTTCTGAGTTTCAGTTTCAATTGCAAATCAAATTTCGTTAAGTTGCTGTGTCAATGTGATTTTGAATTTGCTAAAAGCAATTCCTCCTCAACAAACTCGTCTCCGTCAAAATCACGATCGCCAGAACCACCACCACTGCTTACACCACTGCTTTACAGAATACACTCTATGAGTTCTGTGCTTACACCGTAGGACGCCATTTTATTCCCCGACCACAATGCATTTCGCGTCGTGATTTCCGCCACAAGATTTACGACTTGCAGTGCGCCGAGCGTGAGTAATGGGATTACGGGAGGGGGAAAAAAACGCTGTCGGGGCCACGCATGACTTCAAAGGAAACTCAGAAGAGCACACTCCATCTTTCTTCCACCTCCCTGCTTAGAGTGTGCTCTTTAAGAATCTGCCCTTAACTAAAAATCCATGTCTGGGGACTTTTTGTTGGGTTTGTGATGCAGGGTCACATATTCTGCCTGATGCACGAAAAGACATGTGTGTCATTTGTGTTATAGAATGGGTAATTTTCTCGCCAAAAACCCATTTTTCTAGATATCATGTTACGCGATGACAAATTTACTTGATGCATTTCCTTTTGGCTTGCAATAGACGAGAGCCCGAAAACCATGCATCAGTTTTTAGCTCACCTGAGCCAAAGGCTCAAGTGAGCTATTGCGATCGCCCTTCGTCCGGCGTCCGGCGTGCGTCGTGCGTCGTCCGTCGTGCGTTGTCCATCGTCTGTCGTCCGTCATGCGTAAACTTTTTACATTTTCATCTTCTTCTTGAAAACCCCAGGACCGATTTTCATCAAACTTGGCAGGTAGCATCCCTAGGGGGTTAGGAACTCAATTTGTTAAAATAGGCACAAAAAAAAAAAAAAAAAAAAAATGGGTAAAAATCTTCTTCTCTAGAACCAGAAGTGGTAGAGCTAAGTTAATACTATGAGTTAGTACATTGATGACTGTAGTTTCAAGTTTGTTCATGGCAGGATCAGGGGTGCCCCCCTTGGGACCCAGGGGAAGGGGTGGGGAGGGGTTCTAATGGGGCCTAAATTGTACATTTTCATCTTCTTCTTGAGAACCCCATGACCCATTTTCACCAAACTTGGCAGGTAGCATCCCTAGGGGGTTAGGCACTCAATTTGTTAAAATGGGCACCATGCCCCACCCAGGGGGCCCCAGGGGGGGCCCAAACCCCCAAAATGAAGGAATCTTTAAAAATCTTCTCTAGAATCAGAAGTTATAGAGCTAAGATAATAGTATGAGTGAGTACATTAATGACTGTAGTTTTGAGTTTGTTCATAGGAGATCCAGGGGTGCCCCTCTTGGGGGCAGGGGTGGGGGGGGGGGGTGGTTGGGAAGGTCCAAATGGGGGCCTGAATTGTACATTTTCATCTTCTTCCTGAAAACCTCATGATGGATTTTCGTCAAACTTGGCAGGTAGCATCCCTAGGGGGTCAGGATCTAAATTTATCAAAATGGGCACCATGCCCCACCCAGAGGGCCCCAGGGGGCCTAAATCCCCAATAATTAAGGAATCTTAAAAAATTTGGGCCCTTATTGTACATTTTCATCTTCTACTTGAGAATGCCTGGTCAAAGTTTGGTAGAGCTGTGAATAATTTAGATTAGTGACTGCGTGAAAGGTGAACTTGCGATACTCAGGTGAGCGCTAGACCCGCGGGTCTCTTGTTACTGGACACATGGCTTTTCTTCAGAACCATGCATCCAGTAAAAACTGATGCATGATTGTTTTAGCCAATAGGCGTCTCGTACTGAGTGGCGAACCTTTGTTACAAGTGCGCATACTTTTGCTACAAGTGCGCAATAACATGTTTACCACTGTGACTCAGCGTGCGGCCAGTACAAAATCAACACATAGCTCTCGACCAATGAGATCTCAGGATTCTCGTTACCCATTCTATAATAGTACATATTCTATACCTCATTTGATTAATTCTCGATTCTGATTGGTTGAAATTGGGAATGTAAATTCAACAAATGCCGTCCACGAGTGCAGCTTCTTAGCATCAAAACCTGCCCTTTTAGTGCCAGACGGTCATTAGCACCAAAACTACCCTCTTTTGATATGTAGGTCTATGTAAAGCAAGCCCCTTTGGTCATCATATACTTGTAGGCCTAAGGCATTGAGTTAGGATCCCTCGGCACAATATCAACAATGCTCTCAAAAGCAGTCCATATCTGTATACTGCATACTACATATACTGTATATCCTGCTATCATTTCTAAAGTGCATACCGGTAGTCAGTTAGAGCATTATCAGTGTGTAGTATCTAACCAAGGCAGTGAGTATTTGGAAGTACCAAGAATACTGGGAGCCCTGAAAAATTCTGGAGAAAAAGCTTAGCAGACTTTTGATTGACTCTCAACTGTTTAATTCATGTGTGCATGTGTAGGTGAAGCAGGGAATTTCAACCTTTGACTTGGCATGGGTTTTTATTTCTTTATGATAAGCACTGTATTTGGTAAAAGCATGTAAATCCCTTCAACAGAGAGCAGAAGAGCCATTATATACACTCCACAAGATTTGATGAGTGACAAGATTTGTGTGGGAGACAATAAAAGAGTGAAATCTGGGGAAATTTGACACAAATTTCAATCAGGCACTCACACATAACCAGAGACATTGTGTACGCAGTTACTATGGAGTTGACCCCATATTCTTCTCTTATGTGCGATAAAACTAAAAGTGGAAACTGACTTTGGTCACATAACGTAAATGCCATAAATGGCTCCATGAGCCTTCAGTATAAATGATTTGGAATTAGATATGGATTAACGTTTGTACATACAGCTGTACCTAAATTGGCTTTTCAGGATTGTATTAGAGAATTTGCCAGTGTGTAAAAATCTAAGGTTTGGGTGCAAATTTGAAAGACATCATTCCTTGATTCTTGACTCTCACTATTTCGCCACCAAAATATCCTTTATCACTATACTAAGCAGGGTTCGAAATTGGCGATGGTCCACTGGCCATTGGCCACCCAAAATCACGTCGGACTAGCTAAAAATCATAAAATTCTGAAGTTACTAGTCCGTCTGGCTAGCCAAAATATTGCTTCAGTGTTAAAATTGATTCTAAGTAGTCCGCCTGGCTAGTTAAAAAAAAAAAGTTAAGTGCGACCCCTGCTAAGTAGGCCTATATACGCTCAGTATCTTGTAAGGCTTCAAATCAGTTCAAGGGTAGTCAGGAGAGATAGCATTTCACCTAAAATTGCATTTTTGACACTTGCAGTAGTATCAGGGTCAGTGGGAAATTGGTGAGCTACAAGGTTACACCCCCATCACACCAAACCTGTCATTTCTATTATTCTGCAAAATGTTGCCAACACAGATTCAAACTGTTCTTGAACTGAGTGGACATTATAGCAACATTTTATGGTCTGTTTATAAACTTCATGGATGGACTGAGACAGACTCAGATGGAGAGGGTGCTATAGAACATCAAGCTTGCTATAAAAAAAAAAAAAATTGAGTGGCCATGCCATCCTGCTACAACATATCAAGAAGGAGATGGGCAAGTGTACAATGAAATTGGCATATTTCGATCCTACTGAAGATGAGCTAAAGGTGTCATGTGGTTGGGCATCTATTGGTAGTACATGTATGTGCGCACACTGACCAGGTCTATTTGTAGAAATTGATCATCACTTGATCACATTGTATCATTTTGTCTAAATGTGGTACAAACAAAATCACAAGTTCTGAACAAATTGGCAAAATATTCCTACATGGTTATAAAAGTTTTCTGCCTGTTCTCATTCATCCATCGCAGAGAGCAGGGTGCATAATCTGGTAAAGTGGTCCCGCCTCACATGCAACTGGACCCCATGGAAGGCCAGTTAGTGCAGCTGAATATTGGCTTTAACTTTCCAGCCATCTTCTCAGCTGGAAAATATGAAACAAATGAAACAAACACATACAACTGATGAAACACCAATGTTACAAACATAGGCAACAAAGTTTGCCAGTTACCCTCCTCGCACCAGGGTAATGCCAAATCATTAGAAATGTGATTTAATGAGAGGCTGCAGTCTGCGAGCTCTCGTGATACGTGAGTGCATATGGGCATACTGCCCAATAGTTTTTGGTACGTGCTAATTTACTTCCTGCACTGTTAAGAGGACACATAGGGGTGGTGGGTTAGCTCAGTCGGGAGTGCGTCTGCCTCACGATCCAAAGGCCTGCGTTTGATTCCCATGTCCAACTGAGCAATATTGAGTGTAATCATACTGTCCCCTCTAGTATGAGGCAAAACACTGTCCCTCGGTTAGGACATAAAATGGAGGTCCCAAGTGTGGGAGAGCCACAACTCATGCACATAAAAAGATCCCGCTTCATTTATTCATCGCAAAGAGCAGGGTGTTTAACCTGGTGAAATAGTCCTGCCTAACATCCAACTGGACCCCATGGAAGACCAGGTATTGCAGCTGAGTATGGACTATCCAGCCATCTTCTCAGATGGAAATGGGAATGGGGGGGGGGGGGGATCTCCATGTTTCTATGCTAGTGATTTTTATCGAACTTTATCATTGGTGATGGCATTATAGAATTTGTTTTGCAAAATTTAGCAAAATTTATTAAAATAACAGTAATTCTTTCAAGATTAACTCCTGAATTATTGTGAGAAAATATAGTTTTTAAGATTGAATGATAAGGAAAGATAATTTTCAAGTTTATTCTAAACAAAGCTTCGCTGGGCGAATGCTTGATCTAGCCATTAAATTTTGCATGCTTGGCATTAATCTATATGCCATCCAAGGTCATGGATCCAGGGCTATAGTCCTGAATGCAAATACAGGTGATATATTACACTGTTGTTGTTTTAGAAACATTGAAACTTTAGTGAACTTTTGTTTCCTTGACAGAGTTCATTTGTGGTTGTGGTGTACTGTCTGTAAAGGCTAGGAAACTGACACAGAGAATGGCATGCTTTGGCATTAGCTCCTCACGGAAGATGATGTTGTTTTAACAGCAATGCACCAGAAAAGACAACAACACAGTGAATGTTTATTGCCAATTTCTTTTCCTTCTTCTCTGCCCCATGTAACAAGTGGACCTTATTTGATGGCCCATAGCAATACTGGCATGCTGTACCTTGAGTGAGAGAAATTACAATTAAACATTGGCAGGGAACTACACAAGGAAGTTGTGTGAGGCATCCAAGCATATTACACAACCAAAGAACTGGAGATTTTTTCCTAGTAAAGTTTGTGCAATCTTGTGCTACTTAGCAACTAATGAATGTAAATTAGACTTAAGTTTTTAAAAATAAAAAGAATCGGAAAAGCTATAAAAACAGGAGAAGGAATTGCAAATTACGTTGATTAACTGAAAGAAGCATCGATAAATGAGAATTCGCTACTTGATTCTCTTGTCTCATTCTTTATGGCAGCAAACATTTATTATGCGTACTGGCAAACAATGTAGTAAAAATTCCATTCCACACTGGGAGGAACATTGCCATTAAAAGTATGTATCTCATTGGTTTCGAGACTAGATGTTGATCCAGTGGCGACTTGAGTCTTGCTGGTTGCGGAGTGGTCGCGAAGATGTCATGGGCCTCTAGGGAGTATTGAGGGAATTTAACATGTTCAATATTTCCTGGATCTTTTTGAAGTCTCCAGCTGGTCCTGGAGAAGTCAACATGGTGTCTCCTTAGTTGAGGCCAAGTCACAGAGACTGATTTTGTCAGGGAGATCTCTGAGAAGTCTTTGCCACCTTTCGGAGACTCCTTTGTGACCTACTGTGGGAAGTTTTTGCGACTTCTCAGCAATTAGGTAGTCACCTTGTTTGCAGACATCTCAAACATCACTCTGGAGTTTGCTTGGTGAGAGCGCAAGCCATTTCTTGGTCTTTAGGGTCGCACAAGTCACAGTGACTGATTAGTCATGGCACTCGAGGTGAAAGGGCCTTCACTCCATGTTTGAGCATCAGAACTGCAATGTCGAACATTCAGTGTGAGCTGGCAAGAAGAAGAATTGATTGAAACAAATGAAAAAGACTTAGTTAGCATTTCATCACAGTATGTGAGAGGGAAACCGTGGTAAGAAGAAATCTCCCATTGCAATGCAATTAAAGGCATAATTTACCATTTGCAGAAGAAACAAAAACCCAGCATCAGTGCTTTAAGATAGTTCTGAAATATGAGTTAGGGATACAAACAACCACTGTAAAAATTTGAATCTGTATAATCGATGTTAAGTATTGTTAAATACACAAAATGTGAACAATAGTTGAATATTGAAAAATTTTCCAGACTAAACCGTCTAGAGTTACGGTTTAATGAGAAAAATACTGATAACTCCTTATATTTTAGGCTTTATTGCAAAAATTTCATATTGTAGGATGTTTTGTTATACAACAGACCTACACATATGCATGAAATGTGATATCTTGAACATTTTTTTAAATCACTGCTTCCAAAGGTAACAAGTGTGTACTGTGCAAAGGTGCATTACTGAGGTAGTGTGCATAGAATGAGCAAATGTTTGGGATTTGCATTTCAAGTGCAATTCTACATCATACAAAGTAAGTAAGGTAAGGTGTAAAAATCGAATCAGACTGAAAGAAGTATCATTAAAAAAAATCAGATGTAAGGGAGTTTTGCAGTTTTAATGTATCATGTGATTTTACTGAATACGAGAGTAGTACATGTGTAGTACTACTACTACTACTTGATGGATGCATCTGAGATTGAGTACACAAGGCCTTATTACTCTACCCCCCCCCCTGTTTATGTAAAGATAGTGTTTTTGGTGTTATTTGTATGTTGCTACGGTCTAAAGGGAAGAAAAGCAGAGGAAAGTTTGACCTGTGAAAAGACTAACTGCAGAAGTTTTTGGTAGTCTTTCCTGCAAAGAGTAGTTTGAAATGACACTTCACAAGTTGACCTTTGATAGAGCAGAGCATCAGAAAAGGGTACCTGACAGAATGGTCCTTTTCTCAGTGGCAGTGACCCAAAGCCAAGACCCTGCAAGTGTGCTTGGTCCTTCCACGGACAAAGCACCAGCTTGTTCTCCAAGAATGTTGACATGTCAATACCTAGGGCTTATGGTCAGTTAATGCTGTTTGGTTTGGGATCCCTTTGTCAACGTTCCTTCATGGTCTAGTCTTTAACCTTAAAGCTGTGGTTCATTTATGGGAATACAGCAGAAGAATTTACGGCTTTTCCTTTCACGATCACATAAAAAAAGATAGATGATGACATATCTCAGTTGTTACTAGACAGTGGATTGCTGCAAAACCAATTTCTAACAGCTGAAGCAATGTCTAATTGACCATGAATTTAACATGAATTTTCATCTGAAGGGATACAAGTGATTGGAAGTTGGTTCGTAAATCCATGCTAACATTGTTTCTCAGTTTTTAAAGATCTTGGTCTACAGATATCGGCACAACTTATATTATGTTTGTACCGTGGAAGTTGGATGGGAAACATTATGTTGTTTGTGTTTGCTATAAGAGCTTGAGCCATCTTCCACTGCCTGAAGACCTGCCTAATTACTGATTTGGGCAGATGTTACTCCATCACTTTGAATTTTTAGACTCTCTTCTTGACAAGCATATGCCTACGAAAGATATTTATCAAAGAGCATTGCAATAATACTGATGTAAAATCCAAAATTTTTGAATTGTTCACCCAGTTAAGCTATTTTCATTTTCTGATTAGGCCTATGTGTAACTGGAGTTGATGTACAATTACAATTTTGATGAATTTTACAACAAAGAAAAAATCATAATTTCATAAGGCCAGCGTGTTGTTGGTAAAAATGTGCAATAACTTCATTGAAAGTATGCAAGCCCAATAAGAGATGCTGTTTCTGATTTACAGCACTGTAGACAGGGTGTAGCTGTCTAGACATTTCATCTTGATCTGTTAATGTTTTGTATATTAAAACTTGTTCCTGTTATATACATTCTCTGTTTTGAGATGAAGACATAAACGATGGTTATTCTGACTTTTATGTCTAGTTCAAGACCTACTTGTATCCTCTGCAGCAATGAATTATATGACAGCTAGCAAAACGTTTCCTATGGTGACTTCCTGGCAGTAGAGAAGAGAGAAAAGCATCTGAGCTGTGGAGGATCCTCTGGCACCGGTATTTTGGCAGCTTCGGTCAAAAGTTCACATTTCCAAATCTGCTCTCAAACAATCCCCTTCTATGTGTACATTGCAGGAATTCTAAAAATGTGATATAGATCTGATTCTTATCAAGGAATGGTCTTGTACTTTCCTCCTCTACAATCATTATGCCCCAGAAATATTGTTATGTATTAGTCTTGTTTTTGAAGTGTCCTTTACTACTCAACCTAGGTAATTGAAAGAAGTATTTGTCATTGTGGTTGTTAAATCAGGCTTTAACAAATCATAACATATACAGAATTATCTGGTTGTATACCAACCTTGAGATAAATTTGATGTATGAGCAATGTTTAAACCAGAGTTACTTAGACAAAGACTTGAGATGTATGGTATGATATTATTGCAAAAGGACTTTGAATGATAAAGAAAGGGATGAATTAGACAGTGTGAAATAGAATACCTTTAATATGCTTAAAATTCTGACTAGGCATGTTATGATATAGTCCCACAATATTTCAGTTTGATCAATATGCTTAAATTGTCTAATATCAGAATACAAAATGTTTTCTTGTATTTGAATCATAAAGTGTAAATCTAAAATAAGGTTTGATAGAGAGAGGGAATGGGATGTTCTTGCAGGCTAGTGTTATATGCTCTGTCTGAAATCAGATAGGTGAGGTTCTTGATGTGAACAAGGTTTTGTTTTTGGTAGATTGGATTTTAGTTGTGCTCTTAATATAGTTTTTTTTTTTTGTCAATCTTTGGTGAATAAATTAGATTATGAGGTAAGGGAACCCCCAGATATATTTTCCTCCATGTCACTGGATACAGGGTTTCACTTCTCTTAGAATTTAATGATGCCAAAATTTCATTTCTCTTTTTTTTTTTTTTTTGCCATTTTGTTTAACTGTCCTGAACACAATGAGCAGGGAAAAATGAGCAGGGAATGGAGAAAATGGCAAATATTCTGGTAATCATTTCAAAATTAATGGAGACATTCCACCAGTTGTGTAGGTATATGTGTCTTTTTGTGTGTATGAGAAACATTTCCTAAGGGGAACCAATACTAGCTTATTAATCTAAACTTTGTGTTAATTACAAAGTTTCTGTAATTCTGAATGATTTTGTCTGAATATTTATTGCAATGTTGTTGCTGTTGTTATAAGGGTTTGTTAAACTTTTGCTCA
Organism: Diadema setosum; assembly: GCF_964275005.1. NCBI lineage: Eukaryota > Metazoa > Echinodermata > Echinoidea > Diadematoida > Diadematidae > Diadema > Diadema setosum. The sequence goes on along the minus strand of NC_092699.1, from coordinate 21,552,001 downwards.
GAGTGTCATATTTGCTGAGAGAGATATCAATATTCATATATAGGCCTACTCTGAAAGGCCCATATCTAATTGCCTGCAGAAAAAGTGTTCACAACTATGACTTGACGTATAGGCCTATAACAAGCAAGCAATGATCATTGATAGGGAGTTGCCGACAGAATCTATGATTAGCTACTTTTGATGACCTGATTGCCCTCTAGTCTGCAGAATGAAGAAATCTTTGCTAATCTAGGTTGATGGAAGGTTGTTTGAGAATGAAAAAAAGGGTCATATGAAATTTTAGAGTGGCGAGAGCAGTGTTACTTCTCACGGTATAAAGGCACTGTGAATACTTTCACCAGCAATCTAAAGGCTGGTGATAGAAATTGTTTCTGTGACTTGAGTTTGATGGAATTCAGAGAGAATCTGATGAGTCAGTTGTATGCATGAGTCACTCACTTGGAATGTTGAGTTAAACAGGTTAAGTATGACAAAATAGTCATGAATCAAGAAAATATAAAATCTAAATCTTCTTTGTCTCCCCAAGAGTATATCTGACAGGTAGTGGGAGGTCGGGTATGATGCCAACAGGCCAAATCAGCCCCAGCTCAGATTCTGAGCTACTCAGGAAGAACTAATGTGGAATGTTGGATTGCAGTAGAGGGAGCCAGTATAATTTTTCAGGACTTGATTGATCATTCTTGTCATAGAAGCTGGAGAAAAATGCACAAATAGGTGTACAGTCTTCTGTGCACCAAGTTGATATTAAATATCTCACAACATGTATTAAATACAGTATACTTCAACAAAACTGCGTACTAGTATATGGATTATAACATTGATACAAACTCACATACTGTTATATTCCATTCTCCAACTTCCTAGCCCTCATCGGCATCACTTGTATACCTTGAAAATCAGAAAATCTCTTTAACGAGCAGTTTTGATGAATCAACAAGGAATAAAGGATAAAATATGTGTAGAGATAATATCTGTACCTTAGAACATTGCCCATGAATTAGATATTTTCTATCATACCTGAATAATAGGGGCTGAAAGAAGAGTGTATGAAAGATTTGAAGTCAAGACGCTAGTGTATGAAGCAAAAAGACACTTGATGTAGACCTTGATACATCACTTAAACAGAACAGCAATCATCTCACAAAAATGAAGGTATACTTTCAAGGGCATGTACAGTTCTGGTCGAGGTGAGGTTTTAGCTTTTAACGTTTTGCGAGATATTCAGAAACCACTCTATGAGATGTCAAAGAGCATGCAATTTTAAAGGGCATCAAAAGTTTATTTGATGAAAATCGGTTTTGAAATGGCTGAGATAACCAAAAACAAGGTGAAACAAAGAGATCCTAATAAAAGGCATAGCTTGTCGCCTTATTATTATCCCTTCTTTGATATCTCAGCCATTTTAAAACCAATTTTCATCAAATAAATGTTGAATCCTTCTTAAAATTACATTCTCTTTCATATTTCATAAGAGGTTTCTCATTATCTCACTTAGGAATGTTCAAAACATGAATCCCCACCTCAACCAGTACTGTACAGTCCCTTTAAGAAAAGAAGTGCTAAATTTTGAAAGTTTTGCATGTTTTCACAACACAGTGACACTGACAGTATATTTTGAAAACATGTAGTTTCTTGAATTCAGACGTAGAGGTAAATTCACATTTGGTCGAATTCACCATCACTAACCAAATTGATAGAATGAAAGAACTATCACTTCTCATTAGAAAACTGTAATTTTTCACCTTGGATATGATTTACAATAGAGTAATTTGCAATGCTATAATTTATGATACACAGCAGTCATTACAGGAGGTAATAATTTCAGTGAAATGTTCATATCACAAATATGTCATTCAGCTTGTGACTTCACAGATTTACAGGTCACTGCTGGGTGAACAGCGTACCCTGAAAATTCTGGAAGGGAATATATGGGTTTTTGTGCAAGTGCACATGTGATGTTAATCAAGCACTAGTGTGTCACTCACTCTCCCTTCATAATTTGCTCTCAAATCCAAGGGGTTTGTCTTGACAGGGGAGGCTTTCTTCTGAAGTGTTTACACAAAGAAATGAGAGAAAACCCTTTATCAGGGCATTTCTTCAGAAGACGCATTCACATTAGAATATTGTTTAGCATTGGGAGCAGTGATTTTAAAATTGTTATCACATTTGATGCTTATGTGTAGGACCTAGGTCATTTGTATCACAAAACATACCATATGAAAATTTTGCAATAAAGCCTAAAATATAAGGAGATATCACTATTTTTCTCATTAAACCATACATGTTTACAGTTTATTCTAAAAACATTATCATAACCATTGTTCACATTTTGTATATTTAACATTACTTAACACTGATTATACTGATTAACATATTTACATTGGTTGTTTCTATCCCTAACTCACATTTTGAAGCACTAAAGCTGGGTTTTTGGTGCATCTGGAAATGGTAAATAATGTCTTTAAATACCACAGTCTTAATTTTTTGTCACCATTTTGTATGAATACTGAAGTGACAGATACATACCATTGTCATTTATGAAATACTGTGGTATTATATATTTATTTATAATTATTTTTATTTATTAGGTATTTATATATTTATGCATATCTCCTACATGAAGAAGACAGGAAATGTGCGAGGTCACATGAGAAACTCACTGTAGGCGGTGGGTGGTATTTCATGACAAATTGACACACAAAGCTCACATGCATATTTTGCACCAGGTTTTAATTGCCACCCTAAATGCATTGACATTTTATAAGGTATTTGGTGGTTTATATGCATTCACATTTTGAAAATCGTGCATGAAATACCATGGTATCTCACCGTAAGTGTGAATGGGCTTATAGATTTAGAAACAAGTGTGAACCCATAGAGCAGAACATTTGCTTGTGTTTATTAATGACTCTTTTCATCCTGTAATGTCATAGAGCCTCATTACCTTCCTTCACATTTGGAAATTATACAAGTGGAAACTATACTCATCTGATTGTGTTACTTTAATGGGAGCTGAGATATTCAAAGGGAAGCTCCAGTCACAGATTTTCATTGAAAGTTCTTATTAGGGAAAAAATATATTTGACAAGAGAAGATTAGGAGACAAAATAGACTTGTGTGAGAAATACTTGAACAGATGAAGCTTGGCATGTCAAAGTGGATATCATGTCTTTTGAGCTTAGTTTTTTTTTTTTTTTGTGGGGGGGGGGGGGGGGAGTAGACTGTTTCGCCAGAATTAAAATACAGGTATTGATTAATTATACCCCCACCACACGTAGTGTGAAGGGGGTATATAGGAATCACCGTGATGTTGGTCGATCGGGCGGTCGGTCGGTCGGTCTGTTGCAAAATCTTGCGTCGCGAACTCCTACAGTTTTGAAGCAATTTAAATGAAACTTAGGGTAGATGATGATATTGAGGTATGTGTGTGCAAGACATGTTTTTTGTTCATGACATCACATTCTATAAAGCAACACTAGGGGCGGGGGTATTAATCACCTTCAGTGATAATTCTAGTTAATAATTTCAAACCATTGGAATTAGGTACAAAAATGTCAGGGGTAAGAATATTACAGGTAAAATTGTACCGGTATAAATGTGAGAGGTAAAAATGTCAGAGGTAAAAGTGTCACGGGTAAAAAAGGTCAGATGTACAAAGGTCGGGTAATCATGTCAGAATTCAATTCAATTCAATTCAATTCAATTTTTATTGTCCGTTTCTGGAAATTTGTTTTGTTTGCATGCATATCCGGTTACATATATATACAAAACACACGTATGAGTTGTAACATAGATACATAGACATGATAGACATACAAAAGATATACATCAATACAATATCACTATCATTGTCATATATATATAACATCAAGAAATATTAATCTGTATAAGTCAACATTGTGTGAAGTGATAAGATCAGAGGTTAAAATGTTAAGAGGTTTCAAATTCATGTGTCCTTCATGAATGATTTTTATGTGACCCTTATTGGATGCGATGACTTCTATGCCGCTTCCTTTTCCTTTCTTACTTATCAACTGGAAATCACCATGCTGGGTATGGCAGTAGTGACCACCGATTGTCATAATTGCATTTTTTTGTGAACTCAAGTGACATAGACCTCTGTAACTCATACCCCTTTTATACTCGCTTCAGGTGCGGACCTGAAGCGAGCTAACTCTCAGTACAAAAGGTCGAAAAATAGTCCGATTTTAAGTTAGTCCGCTCTAGGGGGTGGATCAGGTCAGCTTCAGGTCCGAGCTTACTTCAGTGTAAAATGTACACGAGTTTAGCTCGGGCTAAATCCACTGACCCGTGACCGGAAATCGTGTACAGCGCTTCTGGGTTGCCAAATACAGTGTGTATATTACGTTTATTGCTGTACTGTTGCCACCGGCGCGCTGTGTATTACGCATCGTACGCACTGGTGTAGTTATACACTGCTGTCACTGTTCGCTGTTTGGTAAAACTCTCAGTGAATTCTTTGAACTAGCAAACGGCATGATTAAATCTTGAGAAATAAAAAAACAAAACAAAAATGGTGCAGTGCGTATACTATAGGATGCCGATGACTGGTTGAATTTCGCGAATAACGTATAAACAGTGGGCTCGTAAGTAAGCATGAAAACTGTCAAGTACTGGCTGAATTTTCGTGCTGGTGGGAAAGACAGCAGGCTGAAGGGGGGCGATAGTTCTGGTCTCGCACGTAACCTTTGGTGGTCGAGAATGGCAGTATAAAACGACTTAGCAAGAGCTAAAGTTAGCTCGCTTTAGAAGCGAGCTAAAAGTCATGGGCAGTATAAAAGGGGTATCAGGTGCTTCTTTTGAATGTGTGATTGTGCAGTTACCCTTTCATAATGTAGCATGGGCAGTTGGGTTTCTCAGTGTGTCTTGTTTCAGAGTGTGTTTGACATTTTTACCTCTGACATTTTTACCTTGCACCAGATACACATTATACTGTAAAATGAGGAATGTTTGCGTGCAATTTAATTTCGCGAATTTCGCAAGCGCCAAGATTCGCGAAATTAAAATGCACGCAAAATTTCTTGTCTACACTATATGCATTGAACGCCAGTGGCAATTCTCGAAAATTTTGTGCCGCAAATATATCATGTTTTACAGTATGTAGGGTATTGGAAGTTTTAATGAGGGTAAGTGATGATGATAAATTGGTTGGCTTTAAAATAGTCATGTACAGTTACTGTATCTGAACTTTTCTCCCTTTCTGTCTGTCACTATGGGTCTCTTTGTGTCTTTTGTCGTACTCACAATGTTTTACTGAAAAATAATCTAGATAGAATCTGTAGAAAAGCATACAAATTTCTGTACATTGTTGGCTGATTTATGGTATATATTTCATCAATGAGAGCAATGCTATTTTGATGATGGTGATGACATTTAGTAATGTTCACTATTTTCATCCTTGTTGTCATCAAAGGCATGATGTGGCAGTAATTTGTCTTGCTTTTAAAGCCAGAGAATGGAGCCTAAAATACCATAGGCAGTAGCAGTATTGTTAAAAAACAGAAACAGAGCTTGCCAATTCAAATAAGCCTAACTCCCAAGGTATTTGCAGGATTTAGAAGCTGCGGTTACCATTCCAGTTACCATTCCAGTGCAGACAGAGGTGAAATAGTACGTGATGTCTGCCTTGGGGGGGGGGGGGTAGATTGTGATAACCACAGACAAAAATAAGAATGTTGACTTCATGTTGTTATACAGAACTCATGATTCATTGGATTTGTGTGGAGGAAAGGAGGCAAAGTTTTGAATGAGCATCAGGAAGGCAGTGTGTTGCTATGTCAATGATGGCAATGGCCTAATAATGGGTAAATGTGTGAGATATTTCTTCATGTCTCCTCATATCCCTTTAAATCAGTGAGAGTTAGTGCTTTAATGCTATTTTGTGGTGTGATGCTTTGCTGAGGGCTAGGGCAAGAGGAGGTTTAATCCGCTTGTAGCCTATTCAAAATGAATAACCTGAATGAATAAAAAGTGGAAACTTCACCACATGAGACTATGGAGACACACACAGTATCAACAATTGAAAATTGATGATTGTTATCTCAAACCAAGCCTATGAGTCATCTTAGTGGTGGTGAATTTCTCAAAAAACAAGAAGTCCCGTTGTGATGTCATTGGAAAGGAATGCATTGGTCAGACAATGAAAACAAGTGCGGTAGACATCCAGTCTAGCATTTATGTCAAGATACTTTAATGGGCTAGGAGGGTGCCCTGGGAGTGTCTACAAACAAGATCTACTACTGGTCAGAAGTATATCTCTTCCATTTACCCATTCATAGTCTTCTGTCTGGGAGAAAGTCTATCATTGCCTTGGATCAATGTAGTAAAGCTTTGATATTCTATGGAGTACCTTTTTTTCTCTGTCCATGAACCAAGAGTGCTAGGGGCATTATGCTCACTAGTTGTTTGTCTGTCCATCCATTTTGTCTGTGCAAGATCTTTCAAGCAGGGAGAGTTTGTAAATCATTTCTAATCACTTGTTTCCAGTCGGTGTAAGTAATTTTTCCTACTGATGGGAATTTCATGCCAGTCATTTTTGGTTTCTTTCATTATTTTATTATTATTTTTTTTTTTGCAAGTGTGAATGCAAACAGGAATCAAATTTCTATCAACAAATCACCTAGGGCCCATTTTTGTAAAAATGTGTTTTCTTCTTCTTCTTCTTCTTCTTCTTCTTCTTCTGGTTAAAGGGGAAGGCTAGTAACTGATCAGTGGGAATCAGTGGAAATGCTGGGAGATGATTGTTCCAATCCTTATGGGATTCATTCAAGAGTTCATTGTATATCTATTGTTGTGTGAAAATGATTTGCTTCAGAACGGTCTCATATTCAAGAAATGTGCAGATTAATGCTCCGTCACTGACCAGGGACGCTAACCTGGAAGCATTAAACTGCACATGACTTGAATATGAGACCATTCTGAAGCAAATCATTTTCACACAACAATAGATATACAATGAACTCTTGAATGAATCCCATAAGGATTGGAACAATCATATCCCAGCATTTCCACTGATTCTCACTGATCAGTTACTATCCTTCCCCTTTAAGTCTGCCTCCTTCAATAGCCTGAAGATTCTTGCAGACTGGTGCTATTTACATTATAATACAATTTATTTACAGATATTTACAAGCACATAGAACATTTGACGAAAACAACTAGCCACTGTGATCAACCGTTAGACGGTTTCAGTCAAGTTTTACTTCATTCTTGGTTCCACATACAATGTACGTATGTAATGTACTAACAGTATAACATGTGAAACAATCTATTCATTTCTAACACTTTGACTGCATGCATCTTCCATAACAACTACTCTTTCATGTAAAGCATATGAAATGCTTTATGCTCAAGCAATTTATTTAAGCATGCCTATTCAGATCTAGGAATTGTCGATGGATCAGATTGTCATTAATCAGTTTTTTAAATAACATTGAATTCAGAAGAAGTCAGTAGGGGTTAGCTAGGGGTCAAGATCAAATTAATGTAAAAATATGTCACTCTTTCTGCAATACCTCTCCAAGTCAATTCTATAAGATAGATTGGTTACATTTTTTTCAACTTTTATGCAATAAACTAAGGATTACTTTCCTTAACCTAATCTGTCAAAGTTGGGAAATCAGTGGATAATTGACTGGTTTTGTTTTAGAACAAATGTAATGAGAGTTTGCATTGCAAACATCTTACAAATGTGACTGCACAGTATTGCAGTATGCAGAAGAATGTCACAGTACATCAAAAAGTGTTATACACCCATTATCATGGCCAAATTGAAACCATATCATGAGTGAGAAATATATTAGAGATGTATTCTGCCCTACTTTGGCAAAAGGAAGCAAGTGACAAAAGTGACATTTCTCGTAAAAGAGCAAAATGTGTCTGTCATTTACACTGAAGTCATTGGACTATCATGATGTCTTATCTAACATATCTCTTAGTAGGATGAGTGTTTCTGCATAAAATTTGGCCTGGAAGAAGAGCTCATTATGTGAATTATGAAAACATCAATAACTCAAATTCGGATGGTATGTCACTTGCTTCCTTTTGCCAAAGTAGGGCAGTATTGAAGTGAAGTGTGTGTGTGGTCTGTTGCCCAGAGTCCCCAGGAATATGTTGATATGAAACACATGAATCCCTGAACATGACAGTGTCAGTCTGTTTTGTGCCGACACACAGTTCATTCAAAATACTTTTTGAATATGAATCCCACCAAGATCCTATTGCTTGTCAGTCTGACATCACTTTTTATAAAGAAGAAAAAATGTCTTCCACAGCCTGTGTAGTATGTCCGTCTGTTCAATAGATGAATAGCGTTTGATGGTTTACAGAGACTGCCAATGAGAATCTTTACAGAAATCAAACACATTTTGTTCAGAGTTTAATGTTCCAGAGATCACATTATGAATATTACATGAGATTGCCGGTATTCATCATTATTTACAAGTTGTTAGTGATTGTGTGATTTAATGTGCAGAATGGCAGAGGACCTGGTCAAAAACTTTACTGGCTTATAAAGTTTTGTCCTGGCAGAAGTGTCCATAATTCTTTTACAGAATATTTTTGAAAGTCTTCTTTGAAAATGGGCAGAAAACATGCAGTTCTGATTTTTTGCACAGAATATGTTAACCCTGGTTGTAAACATAATTAGTAAATGTACTTAAAAAAAAAAAGAAGAAAAAAAGAGGATTTGTCCAATATGTAAGGGCAGTTATTACCTCCGACAAGGAAGGAGGAGGTTAAGTGATCATTGGCATTGATTTGTCTGTTTGCAAAATAACTCAAAAAGTTGTGAAATTTGCAGAAAAAGGCGATAATAACACAAACAGATCATTAAATTTTGGGAGTGATCCAGGAAGTTTTATGGTTTTATGAAGGATTTTCGATGTTTTGGCCGGTAGGGGCAATGAACTTTGGAGTTCAAGCTGCACGTATTTGATTTTTGCATGTGCACTAAAGTGCATTCTCTAGTTCCTGCTAGGGCAAGGCGCCGTGCAGCTGGAAGTTGATGACATAACAAAAGGCTTCTATATTGGGAAATCAGGCGATTTTCAGCATGCATACGTATGTATGGGTGGAGATCACTAATCTCATTTGGAGAACAAGATCAGTGGTAGAAATGAGCTGCTTGGCCGAGGTCTGTGCTCTCAGAGTGCTTCTCTAGTTACATTTTGCAATTCAAATTTGAAAGATACTACACATGTGTATGTGTATTAGAAAATAACATGGGAATGTCCTCTTAACCATTCAGCAATTAGGTGATCTGCGGACTCAATGATAAAATTCCTTGAGTTGGTAGGAGGTCATTCCCTTGATACAAAAGGGGTTTACTGTTTAGGAAAGACTTACAGGTGTTCAGCCTCTTATTAATACTGATAGCATTAAGTCTATAGGTTGTGTCGTAATTTCCAATAATAGGAGAAGTCAACCAGAGAAAAGGTGATTTTCGTAAGAAATCAGTAAGATAAAAGCATCAGATAAGATTAGAATCACACAAGGAGTAAAGAAGATAATGATTACTTGAGTAGGTACCTGTCAATTCATCTCATAGCTTTACAAGAGTCCCCTTGCCTTAATACAGTCTTCACCTGAAAACCAGAAATCAATTTTAGCAGGAACACTGCCTAAGTGCAACTACATTCAGTGTAATAAACTTTTTACATGTTATTTGCACTGCTTAAAGGAAGTCTAAGCCCAATTTATGTCTTCATCGCTTGATTAGAAGACTACTTCTGTTCATGACATGATATATGGACAACAGTTTAAGAAAATATAAGGATAATTCCACAAAAATTTCATTTTTCATGAAAAGAGCACATTCCATTGACTTGTGACTGATATACTTGTGTTAAAGTTGACTGTTATTCCCCCTGCTTTCTGAAAGAGGTGTAAAGTCATGTGCTCGTGAAATATGCTAGAAAAGTGAAATATGTTGAATGTTCTTTATTTTATTTTTGAATATTGTTGTCCATACATGGACGTCATGGATTGTAGTAGTCTTTTTATATAGTTGATGACGGCACTGAAACTTTCAAAACTCATAACTTTCTAATTGATTGTCTGATTTTCCTCAAACTTTTCTAATGGGTTCTACCAATATTGCTACTTTCACTTGAGCCACATATAAATTTGAGGTTGAGGTTTCCTTTAATCGGAACCACAAACACTTTTGGGGGACACCTTTTGGCTAAACCACTTCCTCTGTCTCTTATTAATGCCAAAAATGGATAATTAAATCCGTAGAAATAATTACTGGGACTTCATTTCCTTGCCAGAATGGATATTTTTTGAACAATGCCAGATAAATTCTACCAGTTGCACAATCTAAATGTGTACTTTTTTGGCAGAACAGTATACTGGCAGTCATATTCAGTGTCGTCAGCTTCTCAAATACTCATGGTGGTCTGCACTTCAGTGTGAATGGAGGGTCACCATCCCCACATGCGGTCCATACTCTCACTCCGTGTGCTTACGTGTATGTGTAATCAGGGAGGTGGCCCACCTCCCTGGTGTAATCAGGGAGGTGTTGCAGATGGAGGAGAAACTAATTGCTCTCCTTTGATGTCACATTCAAGACAGCCAAGAAATTATGCACTTCACTACAAGTGGTGCCCAGGGGCTTTGATTTTGACAAAAGCGCATCAGTAATCAAGGACTAAGTGTAGCACTCTCAAGGCAGAAAAGACCTCTCAAGCTGCAGTTTGCTCTTTGTCTAGGGGTTTTCATACGGCACTGTCGGATCGTGATCCAAGTCTTATTTGTTGTGTGAATGCCTGGCAAGCTGAAAAATCGTGATGTAGATTGCAATCCGAATCTTACTATTTGTGTGATTTTTCTCAGAAAATCATGATGACTGCTCTACACTATATGTTTCATTAGAATGGTAATTTGAACATCAATGTTGTTAACCACAAAGCATCAGCTGTTTTTCGCTGGGAGTTAGGGCAGCAAGAGTTCGGTCCAATTTTCACTGCAGCAAGCCAATCAAGCAACATGTAAACATGTTCGCAGTGAGCGCATACTGTAAAACACATAGCATTTTCACGGCATGAAATTTACACGAATTGGAGCCAACAGCCTTTTTCACGGCATGAAATTTTCGCAAGTTGCCTCTAACATTCAATGCATATAGTGTAAACAAGAACTTTCGCTTGCATTTTAATTCTGTGAATCTTGGCTCTCACAAAATTTGTGAAATTAAAATGCACGCAAAATTAAAATGCATGCGAACATTCCTCGTTTTACAGTACATGTACAATAAACACCCGTAATGATGATGTGTGTACGTGTGTGTGTATATGTCACGTCAAGGGCCCGTGTGGCAAACCTACTCCACAGCTGATGCTCAATTTGTCCATGACAGGTCAATAGACAGATATTGGCAACCTTCAATAAGATAGTAGAGTCGCTTTGTCAAGTAGGATTCTTTTTTTTTTTTTTCATATTTCATTTTTCATGTTACCAAACAGTATAAATGAGAACATATTTCTGAAATTAGACTTCTTTAATGGAAGGACAAAATGACAATAAATAGGGTTAAATAAAATTAAAAAAAAAAGCCAACTGTGTAAGAGCTAATTACAGTGTAGCCATATCGGATTATGATGACTCCTTTAGAAAATGCAACCAGTCATGGGGTTGGACCACAGAAAAGTATAAATATACCATTTCTTTTGAGTTCAGAGGGACCATAATTATAGCTCCACAGCATATAGATTCAAGATAACATTGTCTCATGACCCCTCCTGAGTAAGTGAGAGCCACTATGCTTTCAAGAGGTCATCTCCAGGCTGTCACATCACTTACATTAAAGTATAGATATTGTATCCCTCACATCAGTTACCATAGAGTTTAGTTACTAATAGTAATAATTATTCTGCATATTATTCTGCATACAACCAAACTAACACATATGACAAGGTTGTGACCTAAATCACTGTACCGTGGAAACATGTGGATCTGAAGTATTCATAACTCTATTAATTAATTCATGTGCAATTTTGTTTTCTTTTCTGCATTGGACTATATTTGTTTAAAGTCAGTATTAACAGGGAGTAGAACTACAGTCAAATTTCCATTTTTTATGGTTTGAAACACACCTTCAAAATTTATAATATGTTATTGTTTATGTCTGCTCTGTATTGCTATTGGAGATGGACTTTCCTTCCTCTCTGGCAGGTTATTTCCCGCCACTGATGTTTCCTCAGGAATTCCTCCTGTCAATGATGGACTGAATCGATTTTTTTTTTTTTTTCATGTCCTGGACTTGTCTCATGCTTTGGTGATAATATCACAATCATCTGTGTTCATTATTTATTGAACTCTTGCTTGTGTTGTTATGCAAGACTACAGTAGCTGGCATAAAGCATAATATGATGATATCTTTTGATTAAAAAACAAACAAGTCAGTACAGACAGATTAAAATTCTATGTTGCCAACACTCTGAGTGTTGTCAAAGTTGTAAAAAAGCAAATTATTTAATAACATCTGATCAAGTTTTAAAGATTTTTTCAGTGTTGAAGTGCACCATGAGTGGTTCTTTGTGTATGCAGTTAATTTAATTTATGTTTATAATGCTTCAACTACTGTGATATATTTTTTGCCATTGAGTATTCTGCTTTGAAAAATTACAAAGACAGTCTTGTCTATAAGGTTAGTATAAAACAAATTGGTGTTTGAGACAAGTGGGAATATAGGGTTGATGTATGTAAAATGTGAATGAAGTTTGAAATACAAAGAGTAACAGATCAGGGCCCTGTTGCATAAAAAATATGCAATCAAACATCAAAGTGAGAAAATTAAACATAACTCGGGTATCAGCCAATCAGAATTGAGTATTCACAGACTATATTTGATTTTCTGACTTGTGTTTGATTGCAACTTTTATGCCACAGGGCCGTGATGTCACATTTCACCATATCAGTGCATTTGTATTCATTCATAGAACGTGGTATTATGGCTCAGTTTGTGTTATACATACCAAAATGTTATTACATTCATATCAGTTGTTTGTATAAAATGTCATCTATAGGTACATGATGTAACTTTTTTCACAAATATTCATGCACACAAACATTTCTTCCTGACAGCAAATTAATTCAGCAGGACTTTCACATTAAAATTCCAAGTAGCTTTCTCAATCAATCTGATGTAACATTCACAGGTAAGGACCAACTCAAATTTGTAATTGCCCAGTGGTTATTTCATTACTTTTTGTTCAAAAGGTACACTGTACTTGTAGCAATATATGGAATATGTGGCCCTCTGTAACACGAACTTCAGCTTTTGAACACGTGATATCTACAGTGATTCAGCTGCATACTTGAAATAATGTGCATTCATACTACAAACTTAAACCTTAATTTTTGATCAATTGGGTGTACAACTGTGCAAAATATGGTGACCGTGCAAATCATGAGGTTTGAGCTTACCATTCACATTACTACAAAAACTTAAGAAATTAGAAACAATGTAAGGTTTTGCCAACATAAAGCACATGCAAACCTTACTCAGCAGTCTGTTGTGGTGCAATTTCAAGATGATAATAGTCTGGGTGGCTAGCTGCATATCATATGTGTGGTCATGGGAAGGAATCCAAGTATCAAGTGGAAGTTGTGTAAACAGTTTCTTGATTTTATACAGAGAGCTATTCACGGCAAAATTTCACAGCTAACTGTACACAAATTTTGAAACATTGCTTGATCAAATGTGAAGCATTGAGCAAACTTCATAATGATTGTAACAAATGCCCATGAGCTATCATGTATGCTTCACAGGAACTTATGAAATATCCCAGTCCCACTTACTTCCTTTCATACAAACATGTTTAGAATTATGCTTTTGACATTGCATAAGTCATAAGTCTGCGTAGGTCAAAGTAAATTTTCTGACCAAACATTGAAAAGTATGTGCTAATTGAACTTACGAAGTCGATATCTGCTTGAGTGGAGGCCTATTTCTCAGTATAAGTAAATTTGACTTGAGCAGAGCTGAGTCTTCAGAAAACGGTTCATTTAGTAATAAAAATTTGTGCTGTTGTTTGTGTACTTTTTGATTTGCAATTCTCCAAGACTGGTTGGATGAAGATGGTTGTTAATGCTTAAATACATGTTTGTATCAACTGGAAATATAATGGAGTTTCAATTTCTTTGATCATAACCTGTTGAAGACTAATCCCGAGTATACTCAGGCAGGTGTCTATGGGAAATGCATAATGGCAAAATCAGCTTGTCCTTAACAGGTTAAAAGCAAAAAGGACCAGAGGAATTTGTCTATCATTCATACTTCATAATTGGAAACTGGAAATAGAAATTTGTCAGATTATGACTGATCTCAGTATTATCCCAAGTCAAAGGGGAAAAAAGTCATGTTTGATTTGTGGTAAAGTTGTATTTCGTTTATTTCATCGACTGTCCCTGTATGAGCCCACAGTCCTAGCACCTTTTCAATAGAACCAATTTACCTGTTTCGGTTCGTAGAGTTCACACACTCAGCAGCCATGGATGCAAGGGCATTCCAAAGGTCAATTGTAGTGCAGCAAATTGCTCTACAGCATATTATATATTCTGTGTAAATGATAGATGTATGTCATATGTATATTGCCTCTCAGTACTTAATGCCAACTAATTGATGTCATTTTTAGTGAGATAGCTGCTTGTAATGACTTCTTCTTTTTTGGAGTGTAGGCAGAGAATTACCACCACTCTCGAAAAGTTAAGGGTTGTAGTGATTTCAGCAAGAATGGCAGTAACTTGTCTCAAAAAGAAGAAAGAAACAAAACACTCTTGGAAGCTGTCTTCATATAGCTTGGGGTCTGTTAAACTCGCAGACATGTGGCCTGTTTATGAGCTGTTTTACAAGGGGTCCAGTCTTTCATCTTGAGTACAATGAGCTGAGTAAAGTCTCTGTGTTGTTTGGGTTCAAAGGGACACTGGTGAGAGAGAGATAGGCAATCGAGTACTAGGATATGTGGTAGTCATGGCAGATCAACACTGTGGATGTATTCAGTAGACCCCAGGCTTAGTCAAGGATTAGCCAACAAGGGATCTTTTTTTCTTCTTCTTCTTCTTTTTTTTTTTTGGGGGGGGGGGGGGGATAGGAGTGGGAGACCATACTATGGTACATCTTGTGGTGTAGACATTTCCTTTGTCTGTCTTCTATAGTTTGTGAAGAATGAAGGGAACTAGGCCACCCCAAGCTTCTTATTTTGAGGTATCATTGCTTGGCTTTGTGAAGCCCTGGAAGAAGGAGATTTATGGGACAGCGATGAAATCATGTTTATTGAAAGTAGGAAGTGAGGAACAACAGAGAGTTTAACAACGTCCTCTTAAACCAGTGACTTGATCAGATTCCATATAAATCTTCATCAGAGAGTATGGTGTGTAAAGAATGCAAGTGGTTAATTAATGATTTCAAAAGAAAATGGACTGCAAATAAGATAACATGTAAATGGTCAAAGTTTACAAGGGTAGCTTCAACCATTATTTACACAATGATGACATCATCAAATCGAAAAATTGTAAGTATAAATTCGACAGACAATTTAAGAAGTTACAACATACTGAAATCTGGTTACAAATTGGTCATGGTTAAATGAGATATGCTCAAATGAATTTGAAATCTGATCATATTTTTTTTTTTTAAATTTCATGCAGAATTTGATTGCTTTAAATTATTTTGCCAGCATTGAAGACCCATTAGCTGACGGTGCTCCTAATTGCTCCATGTGAGGATTAGAGTTCTGTTTATGTTTGAAGGTAGAAATTATGCTTGGCTTAGCGTGCAGATACTTCATGGTTACGACTATTGTAGCAGGAGCAAATGTTATGGAACCTTAGCTGACATCTACAACTCATCAGCTTTCAGAATATGTTACAAAATGTGGGGGTCATTGTCCAGCCTAACAAGCTACAATGGATTTAAAATACACCCTTTTTTTTTCTTTTGCACATTTGCACTTTGTGTCACCATTGACGCATACACAGAAATTCAATTTAATAGGCTTGCGTGATGTTTTGTCATGTCAGATAGACCTCAAATTTTGTGAAAATATTCTCAATAAAATTAGTTACCAGTTTCATGCTAAAATGTTTATTTTTTGTCTCATGGATGTGCAAATACAAACGAATGGCATGTGCATGTGCAAACTTTAAAGAAAAATCTTAGAGTATTTTCTATTATATCTATTTCCGCTGTTCTTCTGTTCGAATTTCACTGCTTTCATGCATTCAACATCCACTGCTTGGTATGTTTCCTGGTAGGCTACCCTAGAAGAAGCCTCAGCTAGATGTACATTTTTTTGCCACTTATGACAGTGTTCAGATGTGCCAATAAACACTCTCTCATCATTAATTTAGCAAATATTGTGCAAGTCAGATGTGTCATGAGGCTATTACAGCTTAGAATGCAGTATGTGTGACAGTCAGCATTGAGTCACTCTGTAACTCCTTGTTCGTGTCAAAATGCCTTTTTTATATGATAATGCAAAAACATGTTTGCTCTGAAACCAAGAGTGGAAATACACTGCCCTGCAGTGAGAAGAATTTCAAATGAACAAATTTCAAAAAGACTTGGGTTGGGCAAGGTTGTAATGATATGGAGTTTTAGTTTGCTGCAATGTGATAGTTGATACTGTACATTTTTTTTTTTTCATAGAGCGTTAATAGATAACTTGAGAAGTCTAGGTCACCAGCCATTCTCTGTCAGCCAAACTCAAAAAGTTAGTTGTGAATGACATCAGTAAACTTAGAGGCATCTCACAAGTGAAAGTACAGTTGCTGCTGCTAAATGTATCCATGAATTCGACTTTTTGTGTCATATGGCTGAATAACAACCATACTGGCACTGCTTTGGCATTACTATTTAGAAAAGGAATTTTGGTTAAAATTTTTAACCCAGCTCATTAGAGAAAGCTTGACCCTTGAGGCTTGTATTTTTTTTTTTTTTCAGAAAACAAAACTGAGCTAAGAAGTTTATATCCAGCTGGCATGTACTTTCATTTATGTCACTGTCAGTCTATCCTCATTTCTCATGATTTTTCTCTGAAATATTGTAGTCTCTTTGGAAAGGCAAAGTGATAAGGTTCAGGAGGGTCTATGTTATTTACAAATAAATGTGAGACATATTACTGAATACTGTCAAGCAAGAAATATCTGTGGCATGATTTTTTTTTTTTTTTTTTTTGCAAATTAGAGCCAACAGCCTTTTCTGCAGCATGAAATTGTGGCAGTTGTCATTGGCATTCAGTGCTTATAAACATAGTTGTAAACAAAAACTTTTACATGCATTTTAATTTCGTGAATCTTGGCTGTCGCCAAATTCGCAAAATTACTATGCACATGAAAATTTCTGGTTTTACAGAAGTGATGAAGGCTCTTTTCCAACATTCGAGCAGTGGATTTCACGCAAAGTCACCAAGATCTACAATTTTAACGAAAAGATTTACTGTTAACTCATGATTTTTTTTATAGCTATATTTTTTTTAAGGTATATAGGAAATAATTGTCAGTTTTCAAAGCACTGATTCATGTTGTCTTCTTTAAATGCAGGTAACTTTTGTTTCTTTTTTCCCCTCTTTGGAGATGAACTTCTTTTACATCTTTCCTTGACTATTTGCAAAAAAAAAAAATAAAAATATAATAATAATAATAATAATAATAATAATAGTAGTAATTACCTGTGCTTATAATAGCACATAACACATAGTACATGTCCCTATGTGCTCAAAGTATTGGAGCATTATTGTCTGAATCTTGTTACCCCCCCCCCCCCCCTCCCCTTTTCACTCAGTCATAGTGTAGAGAAAAGACAGAACACTTGCCATAGGGTATTTTGTTTGGATTAGTACTTCATTCATCTCAACAAACAAACAAACAAACAAACAAACAGACAACCAAAAATCACCAAGTCATGAAGTTGTAGAAAAAAAAAATGTGATATTTGACCCAGGTATACTATATGAGGTATAGATGTGCTAATATTGTTGTGATAAGATTTTTGAAAAATCTCTTCTTGTCAATTTAACAGTCACTGAACTTGAAAGGACAATCCACTCATGTTATCTAATTACGGAGTTGGTTACCAAAGTTTATAGACTGAGAAATTAAAGTGATAGTGAGTGAATAGTGGTATTCTCTTTGTATCACTTTTAGTCATTGTTGCTGACCACCACAATTTGGACAGTGTATAGGGTGGTGGGAATATACCTTGCTCTGACATAAACAATTCTGTGAATAACCCAGTCATCATAAAAATGTCACTATTGTAGTGATATTTATTGTGCATTTTTATGGTGTGTGTGTGTGTGTGTGTGTGTGTGGGTGCAATTTAATGAGAACAAAGCTGACATTCTTCAATACCATACTTCCTGGCATATGGCTACCAGCATAGACCCTTGGGCTCTTTCATTTGTTTATTGCTGATCACTACCAGATGGTATATGGACCTCTTTAAACAGGAACCTCCAGGAAACCATCAATGCAGGTCTAGTGTCAGAGTGAAAACTAAGTGCATTGGAAGGTCTGTACAAAGTCAAGCATAGACCCTGTATGTAACTTTCTACTAATTCCCTGCTACCTGTGCCATGATAGGCTAGCAGTTTTATTCCTTTATTTTTTGGGGTGGGGGTGGAGGGACTCCCTTGTGAGCACTAGCTGTCAAAAGCTGAGAATTTGTAAAATGAGTTGATCCCTATGAAGTATACAAAGGTGAGTTTTTTGTCTTTCAAATATAGTTGGTTTTTCTGCAGGAGGTAAATTAGTATTGAAATATTGTTATTTGTAAACTTTAAAAGCTAATAATAACACCCCTTATGTCACATGCTCTCAACAGTTTGATAAATGCAAGAAGAAATTTATTGCAAATGCATTCACAAATACTACTACCAAGGTCACATCCTTAAGATTAAAGACATAGAAATTGCTATCTTTATATAATATTGTCAGTTATTACATGCCTATATTGTCTTTTATTACATGCCTATATTGTCTTTTTCTTGTCTCTTTCATATTCCTGCTGTCCTCACATGTAAATTCCTCATAAAAGGTAAGAAATTGTCATTATTATCCTCTTAAGTAACTTTAATTCTACCCAGTACAAAGGTGTGATATCATGAGTGAACTTCAGAGAATGAAATAAATCCTCATTAAGAGAACTCCACCTTTTCCTTCTGACTATTTATAACTTACAGTACAAAGACATGTTAGCACACATTCTCTGAGACAGCAAATATGAATTCCTAAACATGTGTCTATCTATTCAAATTTCAACCACTCTTGAGAGAGGCTCTTTCACAAAAAGACTGATGCATTTTTTTTTTAAGTCTAGGAATTGGTGTTTAATTTCTCTTAATCTGTAGAACATATAGACCTTTCGTATGAAAAGCAGCAAATGTATTTTCCAAATATATACAAATTTAACAGTAAATTGTTTTTTTTTTCCCAATTTGATTATTCAGTTCCATTAATTTGATGTATTTTGTAAATGCACATAAATAGTTTGTCCAGAGTCTCTGTCTTCTCCGCTCTAGACATCACTCCCTTTGGCGATTGCCGATGCAGTAATCTTTTTCCAGCCTTTTCTGTCGTTGCATGAGTGCAGCTCTGTGCTGAGCATGTAGTATTTGAGATGTGTTTAATATGAAAGTGTCGAGTGGCAGCTATTGTGAAAGATTTCTGCAATGTATGGGTTGTCTCTTTGTTGAAATAGATGGTGAAGATTTCAATAAAGCTGCAAAAGCTGATCGTAGGTTTCATGCACCATTAGTCAGGCGTATCTCCCATATTGACTGATATTCATTTGACTCAGAGATAATGTTTAGAAATCCCAGGGGATAAGTCACCAGTTAGTCTCTCATTTGCTGAGATACTTTAAAGGGATGGTATAGTATCGGTGGAGATGAGGATTGGGCTTTTAACTTTTTGCGCAATACCAAGAAACCACTTTATAAAATAGTACAGAGCATACTATTGTAAGAGGAATTCAAAGTTGTTTTGATGAAAATCGGTTTTGGAATGGCCGACATCCAAAAACAAAGTAAAACAAAGTGATCATAATAAAAGGTGGGTCCTACCTTATATTAGGAGTGCATTGAAATTGTTTTGGATATCTGAGCCATTTCAAAACCAATTTTCATCAAATAAACATTGAATTCCTCTTAGAATTACATGCTCTTTCACATTTCATATGAGGTTTCTCATTATCTCACCAAAAATGTTAGAAACCTGAAGTTAGGTTTTAACCAAAACTATACGATCCCTGTAAAGGACTTTTACGCTGTAGAATTGTAATAACCTCCACTAGTAGGTGAAACCTATGGCTGGCAGAGGTTATGTTTTTGGGTTCAGTATGTTTGTCTGTCTGTTCATTTGTTTGTCTGCCTGTCTGTGTGTGTACAAGATAACTTAAGTATGGGCCTATATGGACACATTTTCACCTAACTTTTAGGGTGTGTTCATAATGAGATAAGAGAGAAACAATTTTGGGGTCATGAAGTCAAAGGTCAAAGTTAATAGGGGTCATAAAGGACACAAAATAAGTGTAATCTCCCTATAGCTCAAGAACAGATGATTAGATTCTCACCAAACTTTAAAAGTGTGTTAATAATAAAGTAGGAAAGAAACAATTTGATTTTAAGGGTGATGAGGTCAAAGGTCAAAGGTGATAAGGTCATTAAAGATGATAAATAAACTTAATCTCCCAATAACTCAAGAATAGATAATATTTTCACCAAACTTGCAGGGTGTGTTCATAATGAAGTAAAAGAGGAACTATCAAATTTGGGGGTTATAATGTCAAATAATGTTTAGGCCCTATACCTTTATGTTTGCGTTGAAGATACATGTACTGCCTACGAAATGGGAATATTTTAATCACGGCTGCTTGGCATATTATTTCAGCTGTATGTGTATCAATCTTGCCTTAAAACCACCCAAAATAAAAAATAAAAAATGTTAACTCTGATATATCTTAGTATGAGAACATGCATTTACTTGTATTAGCTGAAAATAACAATTTTTCCAAATTTCATACATAACATACATGAAAAATTGTGAGGGTATGTAAAAATGAATAGATACAGTGTAATGACCTACACTGAATGATAGGTTAAAGATGAAACCAAAGGTTACTGTACTTTTGCCCCATGAAAGATGTTATGTCCTGTCATTCTGTAGGTAGGGACATCACACGTTATTGCAGTTGGGTGGACGGGGTAAAATTAATTCTAACGTATGAGCGTTGGTGGTCACAGGTAAGGTCAAAGGTCACAGTCATAGGTCATTATACTTTGGTCCAGCCATCCATTTTGCAAGAAAAGTATTAAAGAAATTAAAGAGGAATTGTATGAACATGATAGTGGTGATGATTCAAGGTCAGAGGTCACTGTACTTTGTTATAAAAGTTAGAAGTGTCATTTCTTGCTACTGCCTAGACCAGAAGTATTCTGTGATAATAGGCTGTATAGTTTGGTAGGAAAGACAACAATGAATGATAAATCAATCGCCTGAAGTTAAAGGGGTGATGGGTCAAACATCATGGAAATTTAGCAGACAATGACATTTTCCTGCAGTAATTTCCATCAGGGAAATGCAGTGATAGTGTTAGTAGGTGTGATGAAAATATAGAAATTAGTAAGCATTTCCTAGGAACAGAGAGGGTGAAAGGTCAATCCATACAGTCAGTGTACAAGATCAATAATGAACTTTCTCACTTTGATATGTAAACAAAGGGGCATTTACTTGGCAGAATACAGTGCTTGCATGAGAAAATGAAAGCATCCCAGTCAACAGGTACTTTCATTAAAATGTGTAGGCCTATGCATTTCAGCTGACATATTTGAAATAATTAAAATCTTGTTAAAACCATAGGAACTGTATGCACACTATGTAGAAAGAAGTGCACACATTGATAAATTGCAAGATGAAACTAAGTTCAACCAAAGCCCAACAAGTAGCTAAAATTTCCAGCTGACAGATGACTTAGTACACATACAATTTCCCACAGCCGGGCTTATCATTCTGATAACTGGAGTGTGGGCACTGTCATTGATTCCTATTTTGCACCCTTCCCTCTGTGCAAATTGCATCAATTGAGCAAATTGGGTGATGAGTTTCAAGATTGGAACAGACAGACTTGGGCTTGTACTTGGACTGGGGCAAGGGGTTTAATGCCAACAACAGGTATAATGCTTCTGCAATGCAGGGATAACCTCAATCTATCCCGTTTGTGTTTCCCCATTTTCAAATATAAATTGGCAAAAACACACATACACATGCTGGGAAACCTTTGGTTCACATCATGTTGTAACTAGAGTTAGCTCTTTCGTGGAAATGTTGCCAGAGGTAAAGGGTTTTAAGAACAAATACAAGTTGCTCATGTGGTATACAATGTGATATGATAGCTTTCAGTGTAGGCTTACCATCTGGTTACTTTAAGCACAGTGAAGATCAAACAATTTTCTGCAAGACATGTGATAGATACAACTTGTATGCAGGGAGAAATGAAAAGAAAATTCAGATAGATTTTACTTTGACCTTCAAAGGTAGTTCTCATCCTCTGTAAAAATTACAGGGAAAACTGCTGGTGGTTCTGTGATATCCACACATTATGGACAACATATATGTATTTGAATTTGATACAAGGGCTGCACACTAACCCATTTTTTCTGCCGGTTCAACCTGTCTCTGTCAGACCAGTAAATACCCCGTTTTACCAATTTTTTACTGGTCTGAACAAAAAAATTTACTGGTCAACAACAACCTAAAAAAGCATTAAATGACTTGCAAATTTATTTTCATGTTTTTTGTAGACTACTATTACCCCCCCCCCAAAAAAAAAAGTATATTTTACAGATTAATATTGTATAAACTTGCATTGTTTATGGATCATGACATTGAGAAGGAACAAAAAGGATTCATTTGCAAATTGATTTGTTGATACCAAAAAGAAGAAAAAAAAAAAGAAGGGATTGAAATGCGGTTTTTAACTTTCCTCCGAAAATTTCTTCACGTATCTTGTATGCATTCTTGAAAGTACACTGCAGGGTCGAATTTGTGATGCTTTGTACTCCTATCTCTTCTTCGTGTATAGAACCATTTTAAAAGAATTGAATGTTTTTGAATTAAAGTGTAAAATGATTATGAACAAAATCAGATTGTATCAAATGCGTTTGTGACTTTTTGTAAAACATCGGCGCACGTAGAGTAACACACTCTTGGTGCTGAGCTGGATTGTGATGATTTCATTAAGTATTTAAGCTGTAGTATTTTCTGATGCACGTGCCAGAAGGGGTTCTTTATTTTTCTCCCAATTATCTCTTCGCATTTATGCATGCGCTCTTGAAAGGTATATACGGCAGGGTCGAATTCGCAATCCTTTTTGCACCTATTTCTACCTCAAATATCAGCGGGATTGTGACGATTTCATGAACTACTTTGGATGTAATCTTTTGTGATGAACGCACCAGAATGGTTGAAAATACGCCCTTTATTTTTCTTCCGATAATCTCTTCGCATTTCGTAAATGCGTCCTGAGATTAGAAGATATGACACGGCCGAATTCATGATTCTTTTTGCACCTCTTGTTTCCTCAAACTTCAACGGGATTGCGGTGATTTCATGAATTATTTCGGCTGTAAACTTTTGTGATGCACGCACCAGAAGAGTTGAAAATGCATTCTTTATTTTTCTCCCGAATATCTCTTCGCAATTGTGCAAGCGTTTTTGAAAGCTACACAGCATGCAGGGCCGAATTCGAGATCTTTTTTGCGCCTATTGTTTCCTGAAATTTCAACGGGATTGCGATGATTTCATGGATTATTATTGAGCTATAATCTTGATGATGCATACATGTGCCAAGAGCGGTTGAAAATTTGTCCTTTATTTTTTCCCGATAAAATCTTTGAATTTCGTAAATGCGTTCTTAAAGGATATACAACACGGCCGAATTCACGATCCTTTTGCACCTATTTTTACCTCAAATATCAGCGGGATTGTGACGATTTCATGAATTACTACGGCTGTAATCTTTTACGATGCACGCTCCAAAAGGGGTTGAAAATGTGTCCTTTACTTTTTCCCGATAATCTCTCCGCATTTCATAAATGCGTCCTCTCAGATTAGAAGATATTCACGGCAGAATTCATGATTCTTTTTACGCGTATATTGTCTCCTCAAACTTAAACGGGATTGCGGTGATTTCATGAATTATTTTGGCTGTTATCTTTTGTGATGCACGCACCAGAAGGGTTGAAAATGCGTTCTTTATTTTTCTGCCGAATATCTCTTCGCATTTGTGCATGCGTTTTTGAAAGATACACAGCATGCAGGGCCGAATTTAAGATCCTTTTTGCGCCTAACAGAAATATGTAGGTCATGTGGAAGTCAGTTGAACCTTTACATTAAAGGGTGTGTACAGTTCTGGTTGAGGTGATTATTTAGCATTTAACGTTTTGCGAGATATTCAGGAAACCACTCTATGAAATGTCAAAGAGCATGCAAATCAAAGGGCTGAGATATCCAAAAACAAGGTGAAACTAGACTCGGAATTTGTCAACACTGACAAATTAGGTGATCCGATCTATTGGGAAATCAACGATTTGAGTCCTGATCCCCATAGGCATGACCATACAGGTTTCATCTGTGTTGAGGGGACATTGGCCATGTGATGTTTGGAGTCTCATTTAGAAAAGGGAGTCAGACATGCCATCTTTGGTACCGAATTCCGTATGCACTAATGAAGATACAGAATGAAGTATATTTGACCTTTGACCCCATTTTGCACACCAAAGATGGCATCTGAGCAAAAAGTAGTTATTTTGTGAAATGATTCTTGTAAAATGGTCTTTGCGTGTGCAAAATATGGGAAAGATAGAAGTATTCACCAAGATACAGGATGAAACATTTATGATCTTTGACCCTAATTTACATACCCAAGATGGTGTCCGATCAAGTAGTTGTTATTTTATGAAATAATGTACGTGACATGAACTAAACATGTGCAAAATATGTGGGTGATAGAGGCTGTTTTTCTTGAGTTATTGCAAAGAAAGTTGCAGAAAGAAAGAAATATCTCAATACATCGAAGATAAGCTTTTATTTCAACCAAGTTTTTTAGCATGAACCAGACATCGTATGAAAAAACAAAAGGCACATTCCTATGGCACAAAGTCTCAGCTACAACATATTAAAATCCAGGAGAAATTCACCGAAAGGTAAGTGAGCTAGTGCTCGATAAAGACAATCATGTCAACTTTCACATCTAGAAAAATTCCCTCCCATAGAGATAACACGTCATAACGAAGATACAGAAAAAAGTACATATGACCTTTGACCCCACTTTGCACAGACAAGATGGCATCTGAGCAAAAAGTGGTTATTTTGTGAAATGATCCTTGTAACATGGTTTTACGTGTGCAAAATATGGGAAAGATAGGACATGTATTTACTAAGATACAGGATGAAACATCTATGACCTTTGACCCTAATTTACATACCCAAGTCCAATCAAGTAGCTGTTATTTTATGAAATAATATACGTATCATGAACTAAACATGTGCAAAATATGGGGATGATAGGGGCTGTCTTTCTTGAGTTATTGCAAAGAAAGTTGCAGAAAGGAAGAAATATCTCAATACATCGAAGATAAGCTTTAATTTCAACCAAATTTTTTGACGTAATGCCGACGTCGTGTGAAAAAATGAAGGGCACATTTACGATAGCCCAAAGTCTAAGCTACAACATATTAAAATTTGGGAGAAATTCACCGAAGCATAAGTGAGATAGTGCTCGAGAAAGATAGTCATGTCAATTTTCATTTCCAGAAAAACTGCACTCCCATAGAGATAACATGTAAACTGGTCAAATTTGACAAGATTACTCTGAATCCATTTTTTACGAGGTGATGCCGTAATCCAATCAAAATGCTGTTATTATATTAATGAAAGAGCATTTAATAAGCTACAACATACTGAAATTTGTGTGAAAATTGGGAAAGGATAAGTGAGATACGCTCGAGTGAACTTGAAATTTGATGACGTCATTTTGAAAATTTACTTTTTTTACTTTATTAAGAAATTTGATATCTTTTCATCATTTTTCCAGCATCGCCAACCCGTGGAATGACATGTACAACTCATCAGCTTTCAAAATATGTCAAGAAAATGGGGGGTCATCGTCCATCCTGACGAGTAAATTCGGATTTGAAATTGGCGGTTTTTTGGCATTGTTGCACTGTATATCGCCATTGACGCGCGCGCGGAATTTCAACTTTGACGGGCCCGTATGACGTCATATTGAGTCGGATTGACTTGAAACTTGGTAGAAATATTCCTTGACATTTCAGGCATCCGATCTGTGTAAAAAAAGTGGAAATTTCTGTTGCATATGAGCTGAACATGCGTATATGCGCGCGCGCGTACGCGTCCGTCCAATTTTTTCAATTTTTCAAAAAATGCTGCAAATGGTCTGAAACGTGTGCAAAAAAAAATTTGAGCTCGATTTGAGCATACAAATATTTCAACGCGCACGTACGCGCACGTTTCAAGAGAAAATGTGAATTTTGAGAACATGAGTAGAATGCGCATCAGTTGAAATATATGTGACGTAAATTTCATTGAAAAACTCTATTCCGTTAATGAGATATGATTGAGAATGTGTTTTCATATAATGAATGACGTCATAGTGACGTCACGATCGACCAATCACAATGATACATTAGATTTGTCGTCTTTGGGACATGATACATATATGGTATCAGTTTGAAGTTGATACTCTGAGTACTTTCTGAGTACGTAGATACACAACTTTTGTCCAGAAATAAAGAAAAAAGAAGAAGAAGAAGAAGAAGAACAAAGAATCCGTACAGATACAGAAGGTGATCCGAGAGGATACTCGGATCACCTAATAAAGAGATCCTAATAAAAGGCGTGGCCTGTCGCCTTTTGTTATTATCACTTTCTTGGATATCTCAGCCATTTGAAAACCAATTTTCATCAAATAAACGTTGAATCCTTCTTAAAATCCTTCTTAACATGCTCTTTCATATTTCATAAGAGGTTTCTCATTATCTCACCTAGGAATGTTCAAAACATGAATCCTCACCTCAACCAGTATTGTACAGTCCCTTTAAGGATAAATCAAGATCTGTTCTCTTTCTCTGGTCATTGCTGAAATCAAGTGGCAGTACGTATCAGCTGATTTTGACACATGCTGATGAGCTGTAAATGTTATTTATATTCAGATGAAATTAAGAGGAACATTTAAAGACCTGATAGTGTAGGAATAAAGAGTGACCTGATTGAATTGATCATCATTATGTTGCCCACCGGGTAAAAACCATGAATTGCTTGTCAGCGAATATGCATATCAAAGTATAAACTTAGTGGTAATGTTTGACTCCAGTCACATTGAAGTCAAACTTTAAAAGCTACCTGTAGGAATATCCAGTTGTACATATTTGGAGGAAGGTACATGTAGGCAGACGGATACAACTCCGTAGATGAAATGACATGGGTGAGAGGTCAAAGGCTCATGTACTTTAGTTGGACAAATGACATTTTCCAGCTAAAGCATAAGCTTTGAATATTAATTTGTTGCATAATTTGGAAGGAAGAATAAAAGTATCTAGCCAACAAATCTCAACAGTGATAGGGATGACCTACATAAAAATTTGAAGGTCTAAGGTCAATAAACTCTGGCCAAGTTCAGATTTTTAAGTCACACAGTAGCTTTAGCGTGGAATATACAGTGGAAAATAGTATGGTATGAAGGAAAGAGTTATTTACTTAGATGTATGAGATGAAATGATAGGGGTGAGAATTGAAAGGTCAGGTGAAAGATCAGTGAACCTTTGCCAAAAATGTCATAATAAACATAGCCAACCTAAATTTAGATAGGAATATAACCCAGTGGAAAGAAATTGTTGCAAAAAGAAAACAAAGAAACATAAATGCAGGGCTACCAACAATGGAGCTGGTGGGGGGAGAGCTTTAGAATATTTTAGCTCCCCCCTTCCCCCCCTCCCCCATTGACCGGGCAATGATGTGCCAGGGTAAAGATCAGAGTGGAAGGCGAGCTATAGCTTAATCTTGCATAGGTATATTCTAATAGTATGTGTATCTATTTTTATTTTCTGCTTGAGAGATTCATGCCAGAGTGAGAGCGTAAGAATTTGATGAAATGTGTGAATCTTATGCTTGATGCATGAGAGTTTACAACCCTTTTTGACAGGTGTATGACCTATTCATGGTTTGCCACATTGCAATCAGTATTTAAACGTCTGCAATTTCAACTTTGTTGTAATGTTAAACGTTGATATCTACCAGAATGGTTG
The DNA here is from genome assembly GCF_964275005.1 of Diadema setosum. Classification (NCBI taxonomy): domain Eukaryota; kingdom Metazoa; phylum Echinodermata; class Echinoidea; order Diadematoida; family Diadematidae; genus Diadema; species Diadema setosum. The sequence goes on along the minus strand of NC_092699.1, from coordinate 21,523,655 downwards.
ATGGAAAGTGGAGTGATTGAAACCCATATTTCATCATTGAAATACCATTGCCAAGCTACTTCAGATGCTATTTGTATGACTCATCTTCCTCATGACATCATATATGTATATATTTTTTTATATTTAGAACCATGCACTATGCTGCTGAGATGAACTTTGTTCACCCTGTTTGAAAGGATACCAGCTACAAGTTTAGATGCTGGTGTCTGGCTGGTCTCCTAGCGACTGCAGTAGTCACCTGTCAGTACCAATAATACTAGACATAAGGCAGAGATGTTCCTCTCAGCAGTGTCTACATTAACCCTCCTACCACTCCTGTTGATACCAACATTTCTTTGTAGTCTTGTAACAAGACCTGGTGAGACATGTTATAAAAGATGTTGCATTTAGAGACATGGGGTATGATTGCTAAATTTTAGGGCCTATATTGCCATTTTTCAGTTCACAGTATGTGTAACTAAGTTTGTATCATAAGTGACCTGCCAAGTACTCACTTTGAATGGAATTTTGTGCATTTGTGATATGTTTTGATATTTGATAACTTCAGATGTCATTGTAATGGAAATATTATTGTGATGAATAAAAATTCAGTCCAATTATTAACCAAAAATTAGAATTTACTTTTGCATATCCAATTTGTGGTTCACTTGTCAAAGGTTTGTTTATCTGTCTGTCCATGATACGCAATTATTTTTACCACAGTGAGTTGGAAGACAAAGCTTGTGAATTCAACAAATGTGGACTATTCTCTTCTTAGAGTTAGGAAGATGTGGTCAAAGGTCAGAGGTCAAGGTCTTTATGTGCATTGCACGCTTCATCTACTGTACATGGGACAAATGTTATCAGTATCGCACTGTGATGTATTGCAGCAGAGCTGTGTTCTGGTTAGGCATTGTTTGGATCATTGAAGATCACAGGTTAACTGTCTAATCCTTGGATAACACCCTGAATCATATTTATTATTGAAGGGCTTTGAACCAATTTAGATAATGACAAAAGTTGAAGTTTATCTTCAAAGATTACCACTCGTAGTATCTTTGGTTTCAGTCTTTGAGGTCAGGGATTATAGGTCATTTTGAGGCATTTTAGAGACCTGCTGTCAGAGAAAATGAAACACAGGTGCAGAACAAGTGCAGTCTTGCTGGTTTAGAGTGGAGCATGACAGACAGATATATACTGTAAAAGTGGATATTTCAACATGAATTATTATTATTATTTTTTTTTTGTGCTCTGCTGAATAAGATGAATGTTGTGTGATTTTAATTTTGTGGAATCAAGATTTTACACAGTGCTTTATGTAACAAACAAAAACATTTGCAAGCTTTTATATTTGTGCTAGTTTCTGGTGGCACAAAATGTCTAAAAATTTCCACCTTTACAGTCCGATCCATTTACTGCATATGTTTAAACTTTCAGGTGCACTGTAAATGGTCAGCCAAGAGATTAGATGCAGAAACTTGCATCAGTACATTACTGTTGAATTATATAGTTCATCAGTCAGGAGTTCCAGGAATGATAATTTGTATCAGTTTGAGGACATTGACAGTGTTATTACTCCTCTCACTCCTCTCACTGGACATGGTCGCACAAGGATGCATCCATTTGTATGGCTGGGTGTGGCAACTCTCATTGGAGATTTGTGATACTAGTCAACTTGGCCATCTGTAGTGTTAGGAGAAAACAAAGATGACTGTATACCCCATATATAAATTGCGAGTCTAAATTTTCGTGAAGCGGAAATTCCTGACAATTTTGCGAGTGGTTAAATTCGCGATCATGAAGTCCTGTACTGAACGGAGAGACATACACGCGTACGTCACATTCACAGCGGGATCAGAGTCAATATTTTCACTTGTCTTTAATTTCGCGAATAACACCTGACTCGCGAAATTCGCGAAAATAAAAACCTCATGAAATATTCGGCGCGTATACAGGAAAAGAAGGCTGTGTCAAACTGAGATGTGAATTTTCTTCAATTTGTCTCCCTTTTGTAGAGGGAGACAATTGAAGAAAATTCACACCTCAACCTTTACCCCTCTACTTAATATTCTCTTACTTATGTTATGTCAAACTGTCATACAATGCAGCATACAATTGTAGGTCAGTCATGGCTCAAGAACCCTAGTTCCACAGACAGATAGATGGGGATACTTCTTGTGCCTGTTTCACATCGCCTACAGCTTGCTAATCACATCTGAAGTAGGTGGATCAAATTGTTGTAGGCATTTGCTCGCTTGTCCTCTGTGTGTACATTGTAATGTATGGTACACGGATCTTTGAATAAAAAAAGAATAATTCTCAAGTGCTTAAATTTGATTCTTTGAAGATGGTACATGTATTACTGTCAAGTTAGTTGTTTACTCATTTGCCTCGTAGCCATTCTACTGTAAAGTTCCAGGAACTGATTCGGAAGTATTCACAACTTTGCTATGAACAATAGGTTTACAAATGGGTAATTCCATGAAGTTGGGGCAGTGTCCATGTAGCATCGTGATATTTAAAGAATACATTTCAGTATAACTCAATATTAGTTATGCTATACATCTATTGTTTGTAGGCTTTACATTTGCATTGAGGCCACATATTTTCCTGGAAATTTTGTGCCATTCAGACTCAATTTTGATGAAGTTATTAAACAATATGTAACAGTGTCCTGTAGCATCGTGTCGTGTCCATGTGGCATCGTGATATTTTAAAATTTGGTCCTAAGAGACAAATTATGACAATTAGCTTGACCAAAATTTGATGCAATTTGCATATTTACAAGATATGAATGAGATAGCTAAATATCTCAAATTTCCTGTACACAGTTTTAATTTTAAAAGAAAATTACAAAATGTATCACGATGCTATGCGGTGTCCTTTTTTTTTTGTGACATTTGGTGGACACAGCGTAGCATAGTGACACATTGTGTAATTTTCTTGTAAAAGTAAAACTGTGGAAAGGAGAGTTAAGATATTTAGCTGTCTGACTAATCTAGTAATTATGCATATTGTATCAAATTTTGGTCAAGCTAATTGCATTAATTTGTCTTTTAGGACCAGATTTTAACTATCACGATGCTACATGGACACGTCACGATGCTACAGGACACTGTTACATATCGTTTTAATAACTTCATCAAAATTGAGTCTGAATGGCACAAAATTTCCAGGAAAATGTATGGTCTCAATACAAATGTAAAGCCTATAAACAATTTATAGCATAATTAGTATTGAGTTATGCTAAAATGGCACACTTTGTGCCCCAACTTCACGGAATTACCCAAATGTGGATTTTCTTAGACAATACTGTGTAATATTTCATGAGAAAGAAAGTAATTACACCAAACAAAATACTAAACATGTATTTTTATGCTATTTTCATAAAATGAAGAGTCACAGCACCCTCTTCCCACCTCCCTGTTACTACCAAGCAGCAGATAACAGCGGATTTGTTGAGCCAGGCCACTAGGGGATTATAGCAAATCGAAGGGTTGAAATAACCAATGTAATTGGTAGGAGCACACAATTTGTACCTTCCCCTGGACATTCAGTAGACAGGTCTAACACAGCCCTCATGTTGGTGGCTTCATTTTATGTTTTTGGTGCTAATAAGGGCTTTTTACACTTGTGTTTCTTAACCCCGGACTTTCTCTGACCCAGGACTATCGTTAGTACCGTACCAATTTTTTCAGCTTTTTACACTCGCCAATTAGTCCCGTACTATCTCTTGTCCGCGGCTAAGGAGAAAACTGACCTTTTTACACTCGTATTTCTTAGCCCCGGACTTTCCAAACCACATGAATATTCATAATTACGCTGTGTACTGTACACGTACACGCACGCACCGGCAGCACTTGATTACCTCGTTTCTGATTGGTCAGTGAGGGTCGGACTTTGTCTCCGTCGCTTAGCCCAGGATTATTTTTTCGTTCTGTTTACACTCACTTGCTTGGCACCGCAATTGCGGTGCTAACCCCTGCTATTTTGCAGGGCCAGATAGTACCGTACTATCGATGGGGCTAGCCCACTTTGGCAAAAACGAGTGTAAACAGAAAGTGGGCTAAGGATAGTCCCGTACCAACGGTGGGGCTAAGGCCCCACCTTAGCCCCACCATTGGTCCGGGGCTAAGCAAAAATTTACAAGTGTAAAAAGCCCTATAAGCTCATTTTCACTTGCCAAAATAGAAACATTCTCATTATAAATATCAAAAATTTTTGCAGTCACCATTCACACTGCACAACTTCACATCTTTTTGCCATTTTTTTTTTGTGTGTGTGTGTGTGTGCAAAGTACTGCCATTTTGATGGCTGGCCAATCTCACAAAATAAAGCATATTTCTGTTCTCACTGAGAAAAATTTCAAAATTTAGGTCGGGTGATCTTTTTGCAACTTTTAATACTTTTAATGCTATGAGAATGACACTAATGTAGAACTAGCTTGTCTTCAAGGCCTTTTTGCTTCTTTGTTTGCAGAATGAGCTGGAGCCAAGCTCCTAAGAAAAAGCATTAAATTGCAGACCTGCAGTTGTATAGTTGCCTTTATTGACCCTCTTTGCACCAAATAGCTGCTTTCTGCCAATCAGCAAAGCTCTCTTTTAGGAGACCATGTGATGTATGTATGTTGAATTTAAAGCAAACTGTTCTATTGCAGACATAAATGAACAGGAAATAGTTCTCCTTGTGTGCTGACCACACATCAATACTATTTTTTTATGTGCTTTCACAATGCACTGGACTGATGGTGATATAAAAAATGGGGAAGCAAGAATAATTTGATAACAGTGGCTTATCTATAGTTCTGCAGATGTGGATTTTTTGATTTTTTATTTTTTTTTTATTTTTTTTTTTTCAAAGACAGCGTTGTATCATGTCAAACTTGCACCTGACATTGATAAGAACAGAATGACAGTTTCCATTGGTCAGGCAACTTTACCTTTTTTTCATGCCATTCAAAATGATTGTTAATTCACAAAACTGATAGGCATATCATACTGATTCAGATTGACTGACAAGTTGAGCCAGGTATCCCTGATTCTTTCTTTTTCTTTTCTTTTTCATATCTGTGTGTGTGTTTGTGTGTGTGTGTGTGCTTTAAGCATTTTAAAAGCACAGACACTATGGTAATCTCTCATGACCTATCATTACAATTTCTACTGCTCTCTCTTCTGTGGGTCATTCTCTCAATACCTTAGTAGATAAACTACATACTTTTGTCTATATGCGATATAGTTTAGACACAATGAAATAGAATGTAAGCTTCTGTGAGTCATGGGAAATCCTACATAAGAATGAAATGAATCACAAGATCTTACTACTCTGAACGTTATGCTTCATTTATCAATCACAATTTGAAGGAAACATCAATTGTCAAAACTTCATGGAACATTTACCACAGAATCATGGAAATTGTTACAAAGCCTTTTGTGAATCAAGGAATTAAGAGTTGCATTTTCTGTGATGAAATTAAGTAGAAACTTCAAGTCATGCTTTGCAGGCTCTCTTGTGCAGTCCATTCAAGAACAAGAGAAGTAAGAGCTAAGGAGAAAAAGTAGAGGAGAGAGAGATAGGGACAGTGTAGATTAAACTGTCTACACTAGAGGCAATAGAACAAGATAATCTCTTTTACTTTTTTTTTTCTCAGTTGTCCTATAGACTAGCTTTGACAGGCATTTTTGGCAAAGCACCTTAAATTTTGTTCACCAGTGCCACGGCAGTTACAAATTCTTAGCAAAGATTTCATGGCAAATCAGCACAGTTATTGTTCCCTAAACATATGTGAAATGTGTTGTATCACAAACATGTAGGCAATTGTAAAGTTTATCCCTAGTTGGATTAAAGGGACTGTACAGTACTGGTTGAAGTAAGGATTCATGTTTTGAACATTCCTAAGTGAGATAATGAAAAGCCTCTTATGAAATATGAAAGAGCATGTAATTTTAAGAAGGATTCAACGTTTATTTGATGAAAATTGGTTTTCAAATGGCTGAGATATCCAAGAAAGTGCTAATAATAAAAGGCGACATGCCCCAACTTTATTAGTATCTCTTTGTTTCACCTTGTTTTTGGATATTTCAGCCATTTCAAAACCGATTTTCATCGAATAAACTTTTGATACCCCTTAGAACTGCATGCTCTTTCACATGTCATAGAGTGGTTTCTGAATATCTCACAAAACGTTAAAAGCTAAATCTTCACCTCGACCAGAACTGTACATACCCTTTAAATTCAAGTTAACATGAAGTTAAATAACATACTATATATATAACTATAACATACCACATAAGCTGCATTCCAATTTTTGTGATAGGAATTTATTCCAGTGCAACTTTTGTTACTACTCTGAATTTTTATAACAAATTTCATTTGTATTTATGCATTTTTTGCATGTTTATGACATTTTTGTGTTTTACTTGTAGTTTGACAGGTGCATTTGTATGAATCACATAATGCAATATCCATGTTGGAATATTGAAGAATAATCAAATGTGTTCAGCTGTAGTGGGATGAAAAATTGAGCATTTGAGCTCAAAATGTTGGTGTGAGATGTATCAAACTTTAAAATAAAAGTTGTGTGAAAAAGAGTATCCATTCATTTTTTTTTTATATTTATTTATTCTTTTTTTTTTGGGGGGGGGGGCAATATGTAGTTATTATGGAGGGGGAATCATAACTTAGATTTTTCATCATTATTCTTTCTTGAATGTGTGATTTGAGGAATAACTTGCACAAGCATGTGATATGAAGAATGACAGCATGTGTGCTTGTACTTTTAATTTGAAGAAAGTACAGGACCGGTAATGAAACTGGGTCAATAATGTGCATGCACACATTTATGTTTTCATTCACACATGCCATGTACATTCAGTGTACATGTGTAGCTTGCTATACAATTGCTGATGTATTGCACTCTTGTGTCATGCATTGTGCGTTGTGCTTACACTTTCTACATTTTCATCTTCTTCTTGAAAACACCATGACCGATTTTCACCAAACTTGGCAGGTAGCATGACTAGGGGATAGGATCTCAATTTGTTCAAATGGGCACCATGTCCAACCTGGGGGCCCCCATGGTGGCCCAAACCCACCAAAATTAAGGAATCTATAAAAATCTTCTCTAGAACCAGAAGTGATGGAGCTAAGTTAATACTATGAGTTAGTGCATTAATGACTGTTGTTTCAAGTTTGTTAATCAGGGGTGCCCCCTTGTCATATTTCAGTTTTGGCTATGGCTTCGTAAAATTACTTATTTGAGCAGAACTTTGTGTTTAAGACTTTGTACATAAAATCTCCTCAATATTGGCACAGAAACAACAGCGATTTGTTGTTGAAGAAAAAAACAAAACAAAAAGAAAATGAAAACAAGTCTTCACTCGTTTATGGGACATAGCATTGTTTGTAAGGTTGATTAATTCATTGAATGTTGTAGAGTTGCTTGTTGGCTCAGTATTTCCTGAGAGCAGTAAGAGTACCAAATTGGATATGCCATAGTTGACACAACACTAGTTCTTCACTGTAAATGTAATTGTTGTATAGGTTAGGGTTAGTTGATCTGCTTTTATGCCAAGTAAGCCACACCATCCAACAAATGAGTGGGTGTGTCTGTGTAAAAGAAACTCATTTGAATGACCCAGATTTGACCTATACAATCCCTGACTCTGAACCCTGAGGCTGGGCTGTGAAACATTTACCTCTAATGAGCATAAATTGATTCAGATCAGGAGGGCGTCTGTGTTGATATTTATGTGGAGGATATTTCAGGCATGCAGTCTTATTTGTCTTACGGATATCTGCCATACTTTCTGCCACCAGGGCGAGTCATGGGCAGACTTGATAATGTTTCTCACAGTCTGGTTAATTCAGCAAAGTGCAAGGGAAACAGTGTGTAATGAATTCATGGACTTTTTCAAGGTACCACATAGTTTCATGTCATAAGCTGATGAAAGAAAGGTTAATGTTGGATAAAGCCATATAGAATTTTGCTGGGCTTTCTTCTTTCAATTCTTTTCTTGGTCTTAATCACCCCTACCGATTATCAAATGCTTCTTTTTGAACAGCTGAATTATGAAATCAGACTAGCCCAGGTTATATCAGAGTTGAAGATATATACATGTTGTACATGATATTTTATACATCTCTTTCATTTTAATCAGTTCTGTCCAATATGAAAAAAAAAAGGAGAAATTCTGAAGATACACTGCAACAGACCTTGAATTAAGCAAAGAGATGTCAAAATATTAGAGCATTCAATGGTTACAGCATGTGCAACATGGATGTATAGTGACGAAAGGGTGATTGACCTGTAAAAGAAGACATTTTAGGGATGGCAGTGTTTGTTGACGTGATGTAACTAAAGTCCACAGTGTTTATCAACTGAATGAAAAATTGAAAAAAAAAATATGAATGGCTAGGGATTCTTCTATGTTGCTGATTACTTGTCAATAATGTGTAGCTCTTCAGTATTACTTGACTGATCATGGGTGTATGCAAGGGGGGGTCGGCAGGGTCGTACGACCCCCCAAATTTTCAAAAGGTCCACTTTTTGTAAAATACATTTTTGTTTTTTTGAGGGCTTTTTACCCTATATACAACAGGAAAAAAAAGTGACCAGGTGGTGTTCCTGCAAATTGTCAAAAACCTCGTAGATTTCGTAACTTAGTTTTAATATGCCATACCTTATTTCTAAGCTGCACTGCCATGCCGAAAAAGTCACTTTTGTATGCACCAAATGGCCCCATTTTAAAATATAAAATTCAAAAACTCCGTACCGTGGGAGGGGGGACACCCCCCTCCCACACCCTCCCCCCGCTCGGTCGCTCCGCTCCCTCGCAAAGGTAAAGGTCCAAAAATTTTGATTACGACCCCCCCCCCCCAGAAAAAATCCTGGATACACCCCTGCTGATTGTCTTTCCATTTCACTCCTCATTTTGTCCCTTTATAGGATGAAGGCTACCTCCCAGTTGGTGGTGATGTTGACCTGTATATAGAGACTACCCCAGCTGAGGATAGGCCAGCAAATGTTCCAGCAGCTAGCAGCACAAGGCATGCTGTTCAAGCAGACCAGCCTGGCAGCAGTGGGGAGGGAGAAGCAGCTCCTACTGGCAACACACTTCCAGAGTCTACCAACTCTGCCCCAGTTGTGTCGACACCCCGCCTGGTATTCACAGATCCTACGCCCACTGATGATGAAGATCTGGAGGGCGGGTCAGGAAGTGGCACACTACCGCCATTATCAGGTAGAGCCTATTACATTCTTTGTCTTCTCAAACTTTCATGAGTTTCCCTCCTGTTTCATCTTTCACCATGACTAATCTACCTTTCAGTTGAGCTAGTGTGATTTCTCTTTGTCTGTTGACTGCTGGGCATAAACATCATGCATTTTCATCCTTTTCAAACCCAATTTAGGAATTTAACCAAACGTAGCCCAAAATATTCTTTTCTCCGTAATGGTTACACCAAAGTAGAGTACAAAGAAACATTTCTGCAGAGAAAAGGGGTCCCAAGTAGTTCAAAGCAGGAATGAAGATACATGTACTTTGGGGCTTGTCCTAAATGAAGAAGGAAAGAGCTAAAGATGTGGGGCATAAAGGTTGTCATTGTGCAGTCGGAGAGTGGCTCCATTATTGAAGTTTATTTCCTCCTAGTGCAAATAATTTGATTTTGGTGTATATTCTTTTGTTTTGTCAAACATGGAGTCTGGCATCAATGAGAAAGGAGAATGTAATCAGCATTATCTGTGGAAGGATACAGACAATATGTGATTTTAGGCTGATATAGGAGGAATGATGCATAGGGTAACATATTCTAGATATTTAAGTGGGTTCTGTAGCCCACCAAGGGTCTACAAGTCATTGTCAGTCATTGAAATGAGGTGTATATGAAAAGTCAGCTCTGTTTCTAATCTTTGGAGAGCTTAGTGCAAGAAGCCAATTTTTGTACCACCTATTGTTTCTTGGTGGTACCAAGACTTTTACCCATAGTCTCTCTCTGATGGTCTCTTATGTCAGACTTTGCATTATCCCATCCTTTCAGTCTTTCTAAAGTTCACTTATAGACTTAAGCTAAAATTGCTAGGAAAGCCCAGAGGGTAATCAGATATCAACTAAACAAATGAAGTCTAGAGGCATTGAAGACCTGTAAGGGCAGTGGCAGTGGATTTTGTGGGTTGACAGTGACTTATTTTAAAGGGATGGTACAGTATTGGTGGAGATGAGAATTGGGCTTTTAACTTTTTGTTGGATACCAAGAAAACACTTATGAAATAGTACATAGCATACCATTCTAAGAGGGATTCAAAGTTTATTTGATGAAAATCGGTTTTGGAATGACTGAAACATCCATAAACAAAGTAAAACAAAGTGATCGTAAAAAAAAAAGTGTGGGTCCCACACTTTATTAGAATTGCTCTGTTTTGGATATCTCAGCCATTTCAAAACCAATTTTTGTCAAATAAACATTGAATTCCTCATGTAATTACATGCTCTTTCATATTTCATAAGAGGTTTCTCATTATCTCACCCAAAAATGTTAGAAACCTGAAATTAGGTCTCAACCAAAACTATACGATCCCTTTAACTAAGCCAAGAATTAGCTAACTTACATAGTAGGCTAGTCTTATGGCGGTTGAACTTACATTGTAGGTATAAGTCCATACAAATAATACCCTTGTTATTGTTCAGTTAACTCAAAATTCTGAAGAAAATTTCATAAGGATTTATTGTTGGTTTGTGGCCTGTGCCAATTCAGTAAACAACAAGCATGGGATTATGCTTCATCCTCACTGAGTATTCAATAACTTGTGATAAAGCTTTGACTGCAGAAATCACAAGTCTTGTCATTGATTGCAAACAATGTGTGGATGAAGTCGTGGTTGAAAAAGTGATTTTCACATTATTGATGGAAAGTTATGATTTTAATGCAATGGTAACTTCCCCTGCAAAAGTGAAATTTGTTTCTTGTTGCTTTGGTTTATCCATTACAGATATGTTAGATTTTCATTCTTTGTTTCTTTGTTTCTTTGTTTCTTTGTTTTTTTCAGTTGCATACTACAGGTCAGGCTTCACTCTCACAAATGTGCAATACCTGCCTGAGCTGAATAGCCGCAACTCTCCACAGTTTCAGACCATTTCAGAAAATGTTAGGCTAGCGGTAAGTAATTATGATTATTATACCCCGCCACACGTAGTGTGAAGGGGGTATATAGGAATCACCATGATGTTGGTCGGGCGGTCGGTCGGGCGGGCGGTCGGTCAGTCTGTTGCAAAATCTTGCGTCGCGAACTCCTTCTACAGTTTTGAAGCAATTTAAATGAAACTTAGGATAACTGGTGATATTGAGGTATAAATGTGCAAGACATGTTTTTTGTGTTTGTCGGACAATGCGTTGCCATGGTAACCATGATTTTACCAAATCCTTGTGGATTGAATAACTTCCATAGTATTTAAGCAATCAATTTCAAAATTGGTATCCATGATGATCTATAGGTGTAGTTGTGCAAGACACTCTTTGTGTTTGTACTTGACAAAGCGTTGCCATGGTAACCGCATGTTTTCTTCAAAATCTTGTGGAGTTAACAACTTCCACAGTTTTGAAGCAATTGAAATCAAATTTGGTAGGCATTATGGCCTTGAGGCATAGATGTGGAACACATAATTTTGTGTTTGTCAGACAAAGCATTGCCATGGTAACCATAAATTTACCAAAACCTTGTGGATTGAATAACTTACACATCATTCAAGCAATTAAGGTCAAATTTAGTATGTATGATGATCGGGAGGTGTAGTTATGCAAGACACTAATGTGTTAATATAAGAAAAATGTGTTGCCATGGTAACCACTCATTTTTGTATCAAATTGAACCATTTAATCTATGAAGGTGAAATTTGGTGTGTATGATGCTCTTTAAGTGTAGTTTTGCGAAATGTCCTTTGTATTTGTATCGGACAATGCGTTGCCATGGTAACCACATTTTTTTTTTTTTGTAAATCCTTTGGAGTGAACTTCTTCCACAGTTTTCAAGCAATTGAAACCAAATTTGGTAGGCATTATGGCCCTGAGGTATAGATGTGGAACACATAATTTTTGTGTTTGTCACACAAACCATTGCCATGGTAACCACAATTTTACCAAAACCTTGCAGATCGAATAACTTTTCCAGTCAAGCAACTAAAGTCAAATTTAGTATGTATCATGATCTAGAAGTGTAGTTTTGCAAGACACCAATGTGTTAGTATAAGGAAAATGTGTTGCCATTGTAACCACTCATTTTTGTATCAAAATAAACCATTCAAGCGATGAAGGTCAGATATGGTGTGTATGATGGTCTTTAAGTGTAATTATGCAAAATGTCCCTTGTGTTTGTATCAGACAATACATTGCCATAGTAACCACACTTTTTACCCAAACCTTGTGGAACTCGGTATCAACTGTGTAATTGTACAGTAAACTAAAATTATTCTGTTTCCAATTTGACAAGTGCACAAACTTGGTATTAACGTCATTGCCCTCATGACATCACATACTATAAAGCAACACTAGGGGCGGGGGTATTAATCACATTCAGTGATAATTCTAGTTAAGATAGTGAGTTAACTTCTACTTTGGCTGTTTATATTTGCTGTGTGCTTTTTATTTGCATTGTTTTTTAAGGAAATTTGACTACTTTATTTGTTATTTGTTATTTTATTCAATTGATTTGTGTATGAAGTGCATATGGTTGGATTTATGACACCCAAAACGTGCATCACAAAAAGTGCCAATGCAATTGTAAAAACTTGCGAGGTCATAGAAAGAGTGGTTTATGCTATCCTTTGCAGCTTACAGCCCTTAGCTTGATGTGAACATGCTATATGACCCAGACCTCACACATAGAAGGCTTTTTTATTCCACTTCCAAATATTCCAGCCATTGGAGCATTTACATCAAGTCACATTTAAGTGAAAGCACTTTTAATTGCACTTTATTTGCTTGATGTGAAGGGGCTATTGGTAATTGTAATGTATATGTCTAGTCATATCTGTTGTGTTTCAAATGTTTGCAGTATTCAGGAGCACTAAATTTTTATGGCTTACAAATATGTAATGAATTTTCAATGTCATGCATTAAAAGTGAAAAAGCTATACCATACTTAAGAAAACTGTAACAAAGTACAATAAACAGGTCAATAGTAAACAGGTCAATAAAAATTCCATTATTATTAGACTTAAGATCCAAAAGCTATGAATAAGTTTCAATTTCTTTTTACAAAACAGTAATATCCATTGCAACAACCTATATAAAATGAAGATTATAGTGATGTCTTGGCCTCACAATTCTCCATTTGGTGTGTATGTATATATGTATATTAATTTACCAATTTATTCATTTATTTATTCATTTGATCTTTTGTTACAACCTTTTGCAATCCTTTGCTGATGGATAAATAATGAGGCTTTACATTTCTAATATCTGTTCTCAGGTTGAAGATCTCTACCTTGACCTTCCAGGTGAACAGTTTGTGACTGTCCTGCAGTTCCTGTGAGTATAATCTTTGTTTGTTGTGTGTGATTAGTGATATGAAACTTACTTCATTTTATCTAGAATACACACATCATTTGTGGTTTTCCATGGTACAGAGAAACATTTTTAACTCTTATGTGCCATGGTGGAAACCCCCTGTGTGCCACGTTATTCTGAGACACGAAGGTAGTCGTGCTTTGAAAAAGAATTCTGTTTTTCCAATTTGTATAACTTCTGCAAATTTCTGTTCAGCTGGACATAATAGTGAGCAAAGTTAAAGAGGAATGCCAAACTTTGCTTCCATATAGAATGTATAACAATTCTGTTTTCAATTTTTTCTTTTGAATTACCAGTAGGCACATTACTTTTGCACATAAAATAGTGACATAAACTTAGAATGTACATGCAAATCTAGTTGTGAACACCGCTTGATAGTCAATCACCACATAGAATGCAAGCCGTATGTGAGAGGAACAAAAGCGCGAGAAACGCTTTGATTGTACCGCGGGATTAGCGATTTATCGATCGGTTTTGGCGGCTTTGTTTGTTGAGCAGAATATGCGAAGTTGGCACGCCGTCGACTGAGCCGGACGTGCGAACATGGCACATAAAGAGTTAATGTCTTCACTTGATATTTGCATGCTTGATGCTTCTATCGCCATTACCCATCATGTCATCAACTCTGTAGAGAGCAACATCTGTTTTGATCCCTAGACAGTTTTTTTTTAAATCATCGTTAATAAAGCTTGTGTTATCAACCTCTTGAAGGAAAATTAATAGTAGGTCCTACACAATTCTAATACTGTAACACCAGAAACATTCACGGCATGAAACTTTTTGTAAATTTCCACTGGCATTCAATGCATTGTGTAGACATAACCTTTCACATGCATTTTGCTTTCACGAATTTTTGCTCCTTGCAAAATTTGCAAAAGTTTCCTGCACGTGAACATTTCTACAGTGCTATACTCTAGTTTGTAAGTTGTATTTCATAACAACATATTAGGTATGAAATATCCTGGGTGCCACTGGTGCCATTACTTGTACATGTTGTTCTGTCCTCTTAGCTGTTATCATCTCTCTTACATCAGTTGGATGCAATGACAAGAGTGAGTTGGGGTGATACAAAGATTAGAGTCACTTCTAGTGCATTTAGCATTTCAACATAGGTCTAAAAGCCAGCTCAGTCCTCCTATCAAGGACATAGCAATACTGCCAGAGGCATGGTGATGATCATCCCTGGAGGAACTGTTTGGTTATACAAGTGGAAAAGTGAAGAACTTGAAGTAGCATTTTCTTTCTCAGAAAGTATTTGGGAAAAAACTCAAGTGTGTGGCCTCCTGGTATAAGAGCTGACCTGCGAAATAAAATCCTGAAGCTGAATTTAGCACAGATATTGTATCTTGGTTAGTATTGCATGTATTGATTGACAGTATTCTTGATGCCATGCTCCATCACCTTCACTACCAAGATATAAGAAATTGAAGTGAAGAAAAAAAAAATCAAATTGATAGCTGCCAGTTTGTCACAAGTGAGCTGACAAATGTTATGCTTGAAGGACAACCTGAAATGAGGCCAAGCTCCACTGAATAGCAGGATGGATAGAATGTGTATGGGGGGGGGGGGGGACACTATTGTCGACAAGGTCAGCAGAGTTCATTTATAGAAGGTAGCACCTCTAAGTGGCCCAAAAGCCTCCAATTAAAGGAATCTTTAAAAATTGTCTTCTCCAGTACCAGAAGCGATAGAGCGTAGTAAGGGCTATGAGTAAGTACAATAGTGACTGCAGTTTTGAAGACTCAGTAGTGCAGTGTAGGAAATCATGGGTGGCCTGATTCATTCGCTGCCCACCAGGGTACATTAGAAAACCACAAATAACACCAGTCAGTGAATATGTGCATGGAAGCATACATTCATTGGTAATGGTTAACCATAGTCCAGATTCTTTTCCTGTGTGTGTACTTACATAGAGATCAGTGATAAAGAGTTGGTAGCATGCCGACACCATGGAGTGGAGAGGCTGGCTCAGTCTGGACATATTCAAGAATCCCACTAACGAATTGTGTACAGCTATAAGTTTGTTCATGGGGGATCTTGGGGTACCCCTCCACCCCGCTGGGGGATCCAAGTTGAGGCCCAATTTTACATTTTGCTTCTTGAAAATTCATGGTCAAATTTTCACCAAACTTAGTAGGTATTTTTGTCAGGATAATAAAATGTTTGTATTTACAAATGGACTCCGTGCCCAACTTGGTTTCCATGGCTGCTTTTTAGCTCACCTGAGCCAAAGGCTCAAGTGAGCTATTGCGATCGCCCTTCATCCGGCATCCGTCGTGCGTCGTCCGTCGTGCGTCGTGCGTCGTGCGTCGTGCGTCGTCCGTTGTGCGTCGTCCGTTGTGCGTCGTGCGTAAACTTTTTACATTTTCATCTTCTTCTTGAAAACCCCAAGACCAATTTTCATCAAACTTGGCAGGTAGCATCCCTAGGGGGTTAGGAACTCAATTTGTTAAAATGGGTACCATGCCCCACCCAGGGGCCCCCCAGGGGGGCCCAAACCCCCAAAATTAAGGAATCTGTAAAAATCTTCTTCTCTAGAACCAGAAGTGATAGAGCTAAGTTAATACTATGAATTAGTACATTGATGACTGTAGTTTAAAGTTTGTTCATGGCAAAATCAGGGGTGCCCCCCTTGGGACCCAGGGGAGGGGGGTGGGGAAGGGTTCTAATGGGGCCTAAATCGTACATTTTCATCTTCGTCTTGAGAACCCCATGACCCATTTTCACCAAACTTGGCAGGTAGCATCCCTAGGGGGTTAGGAACTCAATTTGTTAAAATGGGCACCATGCCCCACCCAGGGGGCCCCCAGGGGGCCCAAACGCCCCAAAATTAAGGAATCTGTAAAAATCTTCTTCTCCAGAACCAGAAGTGATAGAGCTAAGTTAATACTATGAGTTTGTACATTGATGACTGTAGTTTCAAGTTTGTTCATGGCAGAATCAGGGGTGCCCCCCGTAGGACCCAGGGGAGGGGGGTGGGGAGGGGTCCTAATGGGGCCTAAATTGTACATTTTTATCTTCTTCTTGAGAACCCCATGACCCATTTTCACCAAACTTGGCAGGTAGCATCCCTAGGGGGTTAGGATCTCAATTTCTTAAAATGGGCACCATACCCCACCCAGGGGGCCCCAGGGGGGGGGGGGCCAAACCCCCAAAATGAAGGATCTTTAAAAATCTTCTCTAGAATCAGAAGTTATAGAGGTAAGATAATACTATGAGTGAGTACATTAATGACTGTATTTTCAAGTTTGTTCATAGGAGATCAAGGGGTGCCTCTCTAGGGGGCAGGGGGGGGGGGGGGTTGGTTGGGAAGGTCCAAATGGGGACCTGAATTGTACATTTTCATCTTCTTCCTGAAAACCTCATGATGTATTTTCGTCAAACTTGGCAGGTAGCATCCCTAGGGGGTCAGGATCTCAATTTATAAAAATGGGCACCATGCCCCACCCAGAGGGCCCCAAGGGACCCCAATCCCCCCAAATTAGGGAATCTTTAAAAATTTGGGCCCTTATTGTACAGTTTCATCTTCTACTTGAGAATGCCTGGTCAAATTTTGGTAGAGCTGTGAATAATTTAGATTAGTGACTGCGTGAAAGATGAACTTGCGATACTCAGGTGAGCGCTAGACCTGCGGGTCTCTTGTTCATAGAGGTATGTGACATGTGAATTGGCACTTTTTGTATCACCCTTTTTATTTACATTACAAAAAAAAAAAATCAGACAATTAAAAACAGCACACTCCTTCAAAAGGGTTCCGTCATGCCACTGTCTATTGAAGAAAGATTTGTATTAAAAAGCTTCACAATTCTATATTTTCCTTCAGTATTTCCCTTTCATTCATGGACAATATCCTCTGAACTCAGCAAATGAGATTTTCCTCATCGGCTCTTGTTGGTATCAGTGATTTTTATCCCAGTACATTTTATAGTTATTGAGAAGGCTGTTGAGTCAGCCCACTGTCACTATTACAGTGAATCTGTGCAAACAACAAATTATTGGAGCATGGCTCAAACAAGCCAGAATATATTTACATTGCAAATGGTCTTTTTGTGGCAGACTTTATTCAGAGATGATGCCCACAGGTTTGTCTATGCTCTAGGGCTTTCCTTCGTGCCATCTTTCTTTGATTGATATCACTATTGTGTAATTGAATTTATTTGATTCATAATAGGTGCCTAATCACATGGTGCTTCATGAATCAAAGCTTGAAATCAGTCGTAGGATTGAGAAATTTGTGAATTGATTAGACACACAAATTTTCTGCATGGTACAAGCAGCTTGCTTGATATGCCTTTGCCAGTGCTTAATACTGCAGTATTGTTGCTAGTTACTGCTAACATCTGAAACATGCTAGCAATGTAATCCTCCACATGTGAGATACAGCTGGACTTCACAATTCCATAAGTTTAGAAGAATCGTACATTTGATTTGTCACTGAATGAACAACTATTCATTTTCCTCTTTAGATGGCTTGAAAATGCAGGTAAAGGTATTTGTGACCCGCTACAACAAAAGGATCCGAAAGTCGGGGAGGACAATTTTCTGAAAATGACATGACATTATTCTCATGCTCTTCTACTTTAATTTCATATATAACACAACTCATAAAAATACTCGGTTGCGGAGATATCGATGATTTTATCAGCGCATGTCAAGTGGTTGTGGAAATCAGTTTCGAGAAAAACACATGCAAAGTTTTCCTTCCGACGCTATAGTGATCAAGGGGAGGCGAGACAGTTTTCACCACTTCACAATAGAAGGTATGCTCCTAGCGACCTCCGCAATGTTCATTCAAGCTTAGTGCCAGCGGTCTATGCACGACCAATCAGTAATCAGGATGCCATGCACTGACCAATAAGATCACTCCCTCGTTGCTAGGGGCGGAGTCTAGCTGCGGCGCTAAATCCAAATCTTCGGACACGTTTCTGTTACGTTGATAGTCGGAAAATCATGGCCCAGAAAAACGCTGATTTCCTGCTTTTCCTTTCATCATTTAGCTTCGAAATTTCGGCAGATCATAGACAAAACATTAGACTACAAAATTATGCCAAAAACAGAAATCTGATTGTTTTGACCAATTTTGATGATATGACTTCAAACTCGATTTTCTCGGCTCAGCCGTCAGTGACTTTAAGATCCTTTTGTTGTAGCGGGTCACATTTGATACTGCATGAAAATGGAGGTGAGAAGGGTATACAAAAAGTAAGTCATTGCCCTTCACTTTTCTGAGCAGATAGTGCAAGTCAGTTTTAATGTACTTCACCTTCTGATCCCACCAAGGACAATGTAGAACAACTGAAATATAGAAAATAGTTGTTTGTCATTCTTTAGTTACCAAGTCAATTGAATATCTGGTGGCTGAAGTTGCACAATATGTGTTCATGAAATTGTAATGGTACAGTTTTATAAACATGATATAACTTGAGTATTGAGTATGATTTGTTCATATTTCACAGGTTAACAAATTCTGTTTCATCCCTTATGAGAGTAATAGCATGCCACAGTGTGTATTCTAAATTCAATGCAGTTGATATAAATGCTTTATTGACACCCTATGTGAAACCTATTGACAAACGTGCACAATAAAAAGTAGATTAAAGCTAAAAACTTGCTCAAGTACTGTTAAAGGGATCATATAGTTTTGGTTGAGACCTAATTTCAGGTTTCTAACATTTTTTGGTGAGATAATGAGAAACCTCGTATGAAATATGAAAGAGCATGTAATTCCATGAGGAATTCAATGTTTATTTGATGAAAATTGGTTTTGAAATGGCTGAGATATCCAAAACAAAGCGATTCTAATAAAGTGTGGGACCCACATTTTATTATGATTGCTTTGTGTTACTTTGTTTTTGGATGTTTCAGTCATTCCAAACCCGATTTTCATCAAATAAACTTTGAATTCCTCTTAAAATGGTATGCTCTGTACTATTTCATTAGTGTTTTCTTGTTATCTCGCAGAAACTTAAAAGCCCAATACTCATCTCCACCAATACTGTACCATCCCTTTAAAGTGGAAATTGTCATACCAACAATTTCTTGTGCTTGGCAGGGTAAGATGAATTACACTTCTTTTTTTTTTTTTTTTTAATTCCACAAAACGAAAACATTAAATAGTGTTGCATATTACAAGCAAACATATTTGTGTGCTTTCATTTTTGCACCACCTAAATTTTACCTGTTACAGTAACATGCAAATGAAAGGAACATTGTGGTGGTTTTAATGACTAAGGACACTGTCGTGTAATAGAATATTCATATCCAGAGAAGATAACTAATGTCCATGACTAGGTCAGATATTGATGTTTACCTGGTGTACTGTTTTTGACTTATAAAGCAAAATGTTTTACTGCAGCTTATGCACAATTCAATAAGGTTCAGGCTTTAATGTCAATTTACAACATAGACTTAGTAGAAAGAGGAGAAGCACAGGAGCTGCATCTGAAAGGGAAAAGGTCCATTCCACTTTCATTCATGTCACTTTCTATGAAAACAGAAAATCTGAGAAATAAATTTGTAAAAACGTGGGGAAAAGCTGACACTTAAAATTGTTATGAATTGTAAGTTTTGAGGGTGAGACAAAGTGGCAACTGTGTGTGATGTGCAATGATATATATCTCTCTGTCCTTTTTGTGCACAAATTTCACTAATTTTCATTTGTCTAACATATTTGGGTACTGCCAAATTATCTGCCGAGGAAGGCATCATGCACAAATGTTTTATGCTAATCATATATACCAAGAGCAGTTAAAAAATGCAGAAATTCTTGGGGTAAAAATGAAAGTGGTGATTTTTTTGTTTTTTTGTTTTTACAAACTGATTGGAGACCTGCTCAACATCTATCTAATCACACAGAGTTGTCAATTTGTCTTACTCCCAAAACTTGTACTGTTCATAACTTTTTTCTCTAGTTTGTCTGATTTTTCCCCAAATTTTTACTGATCTGTTTCTTTGATTTGACTGTTTTCATACAAAGCAACATAATATCAGGACAGAATTTCCCATAAAGCATACATTGTCAGCCACAGAGTGGACAAAATGTGTACAGTGGTTGTGCCTATTTGCTCAGGCTTGTTCTCCTGTGGAGGTACATGTATGTGAGACCAGAAACATGGTAGGAAGAATGTATGACACCTGTCCCCAACAAGTGTTCAAAGATGTTGAAAGTTGGCTGAATATTATGGAGGGAAGGAGAAAGCATAATGATGGGTGTTGGTCCATGAAAGAAAGTTCATACAATAAACTTCAATGTGATGAAATTGAGTGTAAGCAGAAAGAAGGTTAACTTTCAATTTCAGCTGAAACTGAAAATAAAGGCACTGGTTTATCCATTAACTTAACACCTTAGTTTCAGAATATATGTGCCTGACACAATAATTGGCATAATTTTCAACTTAAGGTATAGATTTGATGCCTTTTTCAAGTGGATTAGATTTGCATTTGTAGATATATTGTTCAAATTCAGTGGTTTGTTAAGTTACAGGTTGCACTGCAAACATGCTGACCTGATTAATCTGTCTACCGCTGGACCTGACATTCTAGTATGAAGTACTCAATTATCTTCATATTCATAGCTTGCTGCTTCACATATGTGTCACTGTCAAGGATCTAGGTCACTCCTGTGTGGAGCTGTCATGGTGACCTCCTTAGACTTTTGTTCCTGACATGGTTGCTCAATGGTATGAATTGAATTGATCAATTACCTGAAGATCAGTATAAATTATGCAGCGTGGGAGGAAACCCACGTAGTTTTATCCTGTAGGCAGCCCTTACTGCAGTGCCCAAATTCAATAAAATGCAGCAAATTCAAAACACTGGAACATTTTTGCAAGGTCAGGTGGGTCAGACTACTGTCTGGTATCGTGAAGGAATGCTGGTGATGTTGCTAATGCCCTCAAAGGTTTCAGCTAGTAAATAGCACCAGTCTTACCATTACAACATGAATGTTAAAGGATCATATAGTTTTGGTTGAGACCTAATTTCAGGTTTCTAACATTTTTTAGTGAGATAGTGAGAAACCTCTTATGAAATATGAAAGAACATGTAATTCTATGAGGAATTCAACGTTTATTTGATGAAAATTGGTTTTGATATAGCTGAGATATCCAAAAAGAGCGATTCTGATAGAGTGTGGGACCCACACTTTATTACGATCGCTTTGTTTTACTTTGTTTTTGGATGTCTCAGTCATTGTAAACCCGATTTTCATCAAATAAACTTTGAATTCCTCTTAAAATGGTATTTTCTGTACTATATCATAAGTGTTTTCTTGGTATCTCACAAAAAGTTAAAAGCCCAAATCTCATCTCCACCGATACTGTACCATCCCTTTAATGGCATCCACACTGATGCAAATTGAGGAGGTCCAAATCTCAAAATTTTTGCCAGTGTGAACATGAATATCCCACAATTTTGAATAGGGCGATGAGCATCACAATCCAAATCCCAAGAAATCTTGTGATTATTTTTGAATTATAGCAATTGTTTGAGAAATTGCACGATAATTTGCACTATGGCGAGTGTCTGAATGCTGGAACAAATAATCTTGAGATTTCATATCCTGTATTTGAAAACACATTACAACAGTGCTCAAACGCAGGGGCAAGGATCATTATTTTCATACAGTTGTGGCATGCACAGTTTGGTCAACAATTTATCATGATCGGCAGTTGGCGAAATATTCACATAATGCAAACAGAAGTGTATAAGGCATATGAGAAAAACTGCTGTACAGTAAGACCCCATTTACAGTGCGGGGCTGGGCCAAGCCCAGGCCAAGCCCGGGCTGAGCCCGGCCTCAATTGCAGTATACGGCCCCACAATTTTGTCCATTTACAGTGGAGGGCTCGACCCGAGCTTTTATTTCAAACCTTTCAATATTTTGTTATAGTGGCGTTCTGCTTATAAACAAACAAGCAGACTATTATTGTGAGCGCGCCGGTCACAACTTGTTACAGCATTTGGCCCAGTTTACATTTACAGTGAGAAAAGGCCGGGCTCGGCCGCAGCGGAGACTACCTCTAGAGCTTGGCCAAATGCGTGGCCGATTTTGGTACTGCATTTGGCCCAGTTTGCATTTACAGTGAAATGAAGGCTCAGCTCGGCCACGGCTGAGCCTGGCCTTTTCACTCACTGTATATGGGGTCTTAGTTTTTAGTGACATGATTCACACTCAATCTGACATGCATATTTCGTGTCAAGTGCGAATACCCCCCCCCCCCCCACACACACACACACACACACAGAGCACGGTATACAATGTACTATGTGGTGTATGGCATATTGTATTTGCATTCACATTACGAATTACAGCACGAAATACTGTGGTATTTCACCATAGATCATTATTTGAATGCACCTGTTGATTAGCAATGTACAAATGAGCTCATCATGGTTAACAGAGAGCTATTTGTCCAAGTGTTCATAGATTATAGTTACCACTGGTGATGATGTTAACATGCACCATATCTTTTGTGTGTAGATACCTTCCCAGGTAAGGAAAATATTATGTTCCATTTGCTTTCAGGGCCATTGAAGAAGTGGTTAAAGTTTGGTGGATGACTCATATCATCATCAAGTGATACTCTCTCTGTGAACTTGTGCATTTCAATGAGTAAGAACTCAGTGTATGCTTTCTATTTTAAAGTAAATGAAGTATTTCACATATGTGACCGTGCACCACAAAACAAACAAAAAGTCGCACCCCTTGATTTTAAGTGAGGACTCAAAAAAGGTGAAATGGTTCATCCAAGTCAATCTTGAGTTTTTCATATTTTCTGAAAGAGCTATCCTTCTTTTACATTATTCTTAAGTTTGGGATCATAACACAAATGGGAAAGTGTGTTTTCCGCAGTTTTTCTACAACCCTTTTTTGGGGAAGAGTAGAATGATCAGATTTGTCTTAGAGGCCACTTTTAATGTCTTGGAATCCTTTGCACACTCTTCACTTTCAAGTCTAATAAGTTTTGAAAGGATGACACTACTGCTTTGAAAGTTAGCATTAATCATGGACAGAATGTGTTAATAGAACATGCTCAATTTCAGCTTAATCTGATAATCCCTTCATTGTTGTTGCTCCGGTGTATTGACATCCTGTGTTTTGTCCCTTTCATCGCACAGCTAGCGCAGCTTGGTGAAAGATTAAGCGCTTGAATAGACCCTGTACTTCAGAGCCTCTTCTGTCAGTTCACACTTTTCCAGAGTGTGTGCTTTCTTTCCAGTATTTAGGTAGGTTAGGAGAGTCCATGTGAATTTGAGTTATACATCATTTTAAAGCTTAGAGTCTGCTCTTTCAGAATCTGGCCTTAACTAAAAATCTATGTCTGGCGACTTTTTGTTGGTTTTGTGGTGCAGGGTCACATATGTGGTAGTCAAAAATTTTAATTTCCTATGTGATCATCATAAGAAACTGCAAGCATTGAATTTCTTTCTTCATTATTACAGGAATCGCAGTGGTGATGCTGTTATACAATTTGACTTAGGAAGTATTGGATTCTACAGTGAGAGTGCTCTATATAGGGTCTTGGACACTGCTGTAAGGAGTGCTCAAATTGGCAACTACAATGTCAACCCTGATGAACTTGACTTTGCACCCCTTCCAGGTGAGTCAATTCATGTAACCAACACTGGGGAACAGTTGCATTTTTATTCGACTTTGAGTGTTACACAAAACCTTTTTTCCTCATGATGCAGTGTCAATTCAGTGTTCAAAGATATGTACTACAATGTAATGAATATGTGACCTGCAACATCAAAACATTCTTAGTAAAGTAAACAAAAAAAAAATAATACATGAAACAAATTTATAGTATGATCTGATTGTCACTGTGGTCTGAAGAATAAACTTTTAGCAATAACATGATGAATCAAACTTGTCTAGGATTAACAAGTATAATCCACAAAATACATCTGAAAAAATTAGACTTACACTCAGACACTATTGATTAAGAAAAGGAATAAAATCAATCTTAAAGTGATTTGTGCAACTTTATGCATGGCACTGAAGGTTGAGCTAAATCACCATGTTTTGTAAATACATGTTAGTTTGTTTGTTTGTTTTTGTTTTTTATTCTGCCAATTGATTTGAGAGTTTTTCTCTTGATTAGGGCAAACTTGCATGTGATTCCTTTGATTCAAAATCTAATTTTTATGTTCACTTCAACATAAACAAGAAAAGTGAACTTGGGAGTGACTTCAGTTCTGATTAGCAGCATTGACGTTCCATGTGATTCACATACTGTATCTTTTCTTGAACTGTTTGAAAAAAAAAATGAGAGGACTGCATATGATTCATATCGATATATTATGAACACATAAACAGAAATATTCTCTGAAATCTATATTACTCAGTCATGAATAGTGTTCATTGTGTATCTCCTCTGAAAGATACTGGAACAGACAGGTGTGAATCATCACATCTCTTAGCAGCTTGTCATGATATGCTGACTGTTTATATCACACATGTCTAAAATTGTCATCCTTTTGATGTTTACTTTTCTCTCTGACCTAAACAGACCATATTTATTAGGCCTTGCCATATGACCTCAAGGTAAATTGGGTGAAAGATTTTGCTGATAGACATCAAACACTTTGTGTGACATAGATGTCTTATGACATGAGATAGAATAATTATGTGACACTGTGGTACAATTTCCTCAATGCACACTAATATTTAGTCAGCAATGTTGTCATTTACAATTTTGTTTAACATTTGGTTAAAGTAGTAGTATACTTTAGTAGTATGTATCTTTGCTTTTCTGTCTTTCTTTAACCCCTATGGTGATTACTTCACTGGAAATTAGGAATGCATTAAAAAAAACTGTAATAGCAGCCAGAGAGAATAGCTAGAGGAGAAAAAAAGGGTAATAACATACAACACAGAACTCCCATTGTGATGTCAGGAGGGATGAGGACTGTGTCAGTTCATGTCTGATCAGGAAACCAAAGCAGTAACACTAATTTATGTACTAAAATTGTTCTTCTTTAAGTAATATATCTGTGTTATGCTTATCAATAACTTGAGATAACAACATCAAGGAGGAACTATAACATTGCTCTTAGAAAAAACTGAAGTTTGCAAGGGAATTTGGATTTAACAGGGAACAGGATACACAGATCAAAATTAGAGTAAATTTGACAGTCCCATTCAGCCAGGGTGCTACATAACCACTTGCTCGGTCGGGCAAGCAGATTTCAATTTTGCTGCATAACACTTGCTTGAACATTAATTTTACTTGCCTGAAAAGAAAGTCTAAAGTAGAAGGAAATAATACAAGAAATCATGTGTTTAATAAAAACACAATCATTGGAATAAACAGCAAACATTGATTTGCACACTTAAACACAATGGACTAACAATCCTGGTCCGATCAAGTGTTGCCCTTGCATTGCATTTGGGTTTCTTCACAAAAGTGTTGGAAAGTTGCTGAAATGAAATATGAAGTGCATTGCATCACTAACTTGGGCTTTTGTATGGTTGAGGTTGTGGATGTTTGGGGGGGGGAATAAGTGAAAAAAAAAAGTGTCTTCAAAACTTTTTGCTTGCTCAATTCTGGCAAGCATTTGTTCTCATTGTTCAAAAACACTTGCCCAAATTTGATTTTCACATGTAATTAGAAAGTCATGTTAAGGAACATATAGTTCTTTAACATACTCATACAGAATAGTAACATTGGTTGCAACCACAGGTTGAACAAATCAGATGAGATAAGTTATGATATCTTTACCTCACGACTCTCCCAATGATTCCATCACAAGAAAAAAATATATTGTAATAATGCAAACCTTGTTTTTGAGTGATGTATCATTGACAACCATTTTACCTTTTGCAATCATTATATTCAACTATCACAACAATAATAACTTGATGCAAACAGAATGTGTGTGTGTGTGTGTGTGTGTGTGTGTGTGGAAGATTTCATGTAAAAAGAAAAAGAAGAAATAGTTACTTGTACAGATCACTGAGAGACTTGTGAGTATTTAACATCACCTCATCCAACTTGGATATGTGTTAGGACCGGTGTCACTGTTGTATCACAAAGATACTTGAATCTGTAAATCCTTCAAACATCTTACTTTATTTCCAATTTTAACCCATATCCACTGGTGGCGAAATGCAGTTTATACATAGCTGTTGGTACCTATCGGTACCTAGCTGTTGGAGGCTATTTCATACACGTTCACTAAACTGTGCTGTCTAAAATTCAAGCTGCTGTCTTTGACACTTATGAGATGAAAACTATGGAAAACTATGTATCAACTGTAAGAGAAGTGGTCTTTCATATAAGATGTAAATCAGCATCATGTGCTAAATTACGTGACACCATATGATATATGAATTACATGTTTATGAATAATCATATTGCTCATTCAAAAGAAATCACTACTACTGGAAAAATATTCAGTCTTATACAGAAAAACATTCATCAATCATGAAGTCTTCATAATGTAAGCTTTCAAATGGTATATAACTCATGGAGTATAATGCTTACCAGTAGGCCTATAAAGATATATTGAATGAAAACTGATGGCTGTTGCCTACTGTGGTCTTACTCATAAACCCTATGGGTGGGACTATAGTGAAGTATATAGGCCTACGCATATGGCAGTGTGCGATCTCACATAGATGTAGACCTATTCTGTTAGCTGTAAACCTCAAAAGGTGAATACCAATCTAAACAACAGTGACAGGAAGTGAGGCAAAGGACTGTGGGATGTCAGGTCAGAGTTCACAGGCCTTAATAAGCTCAATAAAATACAAACCATTTCTGCTATGGATTATCCCATATATTGGTGTTAGCAGCATTTGTACGAACCATGGGATGTCCAGGAGATCAGCACATATGGGTTAAAGGAACCTCAGCCATTTGGTTGTTTATAAAATGGAAGAAAATTGCCAATAGCATATTTATTACTCTCATTGTGACAAGTGGTGAAATTTAGACAAGAATGTTGTTGGACTCGAGGATGATGTTGAAATTATATTGCATTGAGAAGTAAAGACTCTGAGGGCCGTTGCATCCAGTCAGAATTGTTCTTAGCTAATGATTTGGTTTGTTTCAGTAACTCCTGAAATTGTGTAGATACCATAGATTACATCTATCCTCGAACTCCCCAAAGAGCGGTGTAACCTCCATATTTAGACATGCTGATAGACAGTGTACAGCTTACTGGGTGTGCAGCATGCACTTTGGTAGGCCAGACAGTTCCAAAGGTTATTAGTCTGTCAACTTTAATCACACTTGTTCTAGAAAATGATGCAAATCAAGGATATTCATGGCATTCAACTTCATGAACGTTTCATGCACTCAAAAATGTATGGTTAGTATGCTGTCAAAGAACATTGAGACAATTGTGTAGACCATAATTATGGTATAATTTTTCTCAATTGGTCCTGTTTGCATCAACATTCTGTTCAGTTTTATCATCTTTAGAGATTTACCAAGATGTTTCAGCATATATTATTATAAAAAAAAAGACAAAATTTATATCTTGTTCCTGGGTGCATACAGGCGCAGTTTTGAATTAGCATACAGTGCCTTGCCACTGGCATAGAATGTTTGAAGACTGCTTCTAGTATAATATAAATGCTTGCAAGCATACCACATCATGCTCAACGTGACCAGGAAGTATTATCCAATGAGGACCACCTTGTGATGTGGTTGAGACCATGTTACAACAATCTACACCAGTTGCAAAAACCTCCCTGGATGCAGATTAGGCTTCAAATGTCCTGTTTGCGAAGTGGAAATGCAGTGAATCATGCCAAAATTATGTCTACCCTTTCTACCTTTGTAGTGTGAAAGAGTTCAAGTTCCAGTCGTTATGCAGCATGGAGTATCTGGTGCAATACTGTAAAGGCCAAAATTTTTGTGTGCATTAAACTTTCACAAATTTTGCAAAGAGTCAAAATTTGCAAAAGTTCTTGTCTACATACTGCATTAACTCTTTTTATAAAATGGGTTCAAGAATGTAGCCAATTGGAAGCGCTGAAATGAGTCACGTGTGCGTGCATTAATTTCTTCAGGTATGCACTGAGAAGAGTCTCTCTTCCACCTCCCTGGCCTGACGTACGTCACAATGTTTACACTAGCAGTGCGCACTCAAGCAGTTGTTACAAGTGCGTCACGCGCTACTATACGCGCTGTCAATCCTGTAAACAACTTTTAGTTCGGGCCGCGGGCTGCCACAACAGCCGGCGGCCTTTCTTGTGCATAACAGTACGTGGCGTACGTATACTCTTATACGTACGTACAGTACTTATGTGCGGGATTTCCGAGTGCGACGTGCGTAAATGTTTGGGACGAACATCTTCGGACATCTTGACTTTTGAGCGAGTGCTACATGTAGCTGACTGGTATTGTCCCACAAAGGTACGTGAATAATGCTGTTAGTTTTCGACCCATTTTGTAAAACAAATGATGCACAGGATAATTTCGTGGCGTTAGTGAAGGTGCGGCGCTCTCTCGAGTATTGACAACGGTTGCAAACATGCACTCGGCTGCGCCTCGCGCCATTGTCAATACTCTCGAGCGCGCCGCACCTTCACTAACACACTCTATCCCGTGCATCATTTGTATAATGTGCCACGTTCGCACGTCCGGCTCAGTCGACGGCGTGCCAACTTCGCATATTCTGCTCAACAAACAAAGCCGCCAAAACCGATCCATAAATCGCTAATCACTGCTAATCCCGCGGCACAATGAAAGCGTTTTTCGTGCTTTTGTTCCTCTCATATACGGCTTGCATTCTATGTAGTGATTGACTATCAAGTGGTGTTCCTGACTAGATTTGCTCGTACATTCTAAGTTTCAGTCACGGTTTTATGTGCAAAAGTCATGCCTTTACAGTAATGTAGCAACTGGTTATTCGAAAGAGAAATTGAAAAATAGATTCGTTATACAATTTATATCGAAACTAAGCTTGGCATTCCTCTTGAACTTTGCCTACTATTATGTCCATCTTAACAGAAATTTGTAGAGGTCATACAAATTGGAAAAACATAATTCTTTCTCAAAGCATGACTACCTTCGTGTCTCGGAATAACGTGGCACACAGGGGGTTTCCACCATGGCACATAAAGAGTTAAATGCCAGTGGCAATTTGTGAAAATTTCATGCAGCAAAAAAGGCTGTTGGCACCACTTTGTTCTATCATGCCACAAATTGTCTGGTTTTACAGTAGTCTTGCAACTCAGAGTGAGTGAAGTGAGTGTCAGATTTGGTAGAGCGTGTCAATTCAGCATCAGTAGTATCCAATGCCTAGATGTGATCAGCACTTCAGTAGATTCCAGAATAAAGCAAAATAAAGCCAAGTTTACACAAACTTTAAAGTGCACAAGACTATTGACTCCTTGTAATGGATACATACCTAATGTGAGGAATGTTCTGATGCGGTGCTTTCCAAGGGATTCTTCTAGATGGATGCCTAAATGCATAACTGCTGAGGGTCAGTAAAGTGGCCCAAAAGGTACATTTTGTACCTTCGTGATAATATCGGCTGGTATTTTGATGAAAACTCATATTTCACTGGAATGTATATATTTTTATCAAAGTAATGCAGAAATAGAGAGTTTCATCATGAAAATGATATTTCACAGGTACAAATGGTATCAAATGTTCATTTTTGCACAAAGTACCACAGAAAAATTATTTTGTAGGACTTCATGGACTTTACAGACAGGATTCACAGTTATGCAAATATCTTAGCAATGAAAAGAGATAAATATCTACAAATTTCTGCAGTTTCCTAGTCTACCAAAGTAGGTAGCAAATTTGTAAAACTTTTCAATAAGATTTGAAAATATATATTTTTCATTCTGGGGGGAAATTGTATTTTTCATTTTTGGGAGAAAATTGTATTTTTCAATATAAAATTTGACATTATGGCATGAAATATTTTAATAGTATTTGAAATCCATCAAAAGGAAATTTCATTTCTGAAGATTTTTGATTTATCCTTTTAAAAATTGTGTACAACATGACATGAACACTGGAAATAAAATGTTTCTTAATAACTTAAAAAAAATTGAGTGGCTCCTCAGCAGTTCATGGGTTGATGATAAAGCACATCCTGGTGGCATAGAAAAGCAATGGCTTACCATATTACGGAGCCTGAACACATGTATTGCCAGAAGTAAAGCAGATCCCACTTCTGTGCCAGACACAGCCAAGAGGATGTCTTGCCATTAATGATTATGATTTCACATATATGTCATTTTTGTACATCAGTTTGGGCTTATTTTGTCTAGTTTTCCTTCTTTTGTCTAATTTTCCTTCCATTCAGGATTTTTGCTTTTCATTTTAGGAGGCTGTCTATCTGTGACTGAATGTGAACATATTCACTTTAGTGTGAAGTTTTTCTGCAAGAGATGTGTGTCCAAAGAAATGAAACTTGTTCAAATAAACATCTCAAAGATTTGTATTCACTTCTAACAGAAATATCTAGATGTGCACAATGCAGTACACAAGCCTAGAGAGTATCTAGAATATCTCTCCTTTTTTTTTTCTTTTTTTTTTGTGGGGGAGGGGATGACAAGTCAATTTTATGTGTGGGAATCACTATCGGTGATTGAATTGTTAATGTTAGTCAACCCTTGAAGTAGATTTACCCTAACAAAGTGAATACTTCCTAATTCAGTGGTTATTAGAGACCAATCATGTTTGCTCATGTGCCATGTAAATAGACTATGGAGATTATGTCCATTTGGAGAACTCTTATCTGAATACAATCTTTCTAAGCTCTCTTGTTTTGCAAACATTCGCTCCAAAACTGCCAGACTGTAACTTTGAGTGAGTATCTATGTGTAATTATTTATAGATTGAAGTGGTTAATTGCTTCCTGAGGAGTGCAGAAATTTATTTAGATTCTTTGAAGAAGGAATTCACCCCATGCTCTTTGAATTAAGGAGTGAAATGTCATTCTATGAGCTTAGACAAGCATTTCAAACTAAAGAGCTGTTGTTCATCAGTTCTTGCATCACTCCAGCAATAATTTTGCGTAGAGTCTGTTATTGCACCTTGGAATAGAAGAGTAAAGTGATATACAAGATTTGAAAATTTGCAAGTGTTACTTGGGCATCTTTTTTTCAGCTTTATCTTTATCATTTTCTCCCCAAATTAATGTGTAGTTTGGTTGTTTGATTCTCTGTTTCATGCTGTTCTTTTTGTTGTCTTTTCTTCAGTTCTGATTACTCTTTGTTTTTCGTATTCAGCCTCCATTCTGAATTCTTGCTTGTTTGCTTTTGTCTGACACTGATTTTGATTTGCAACTCTATTCCTCACAGCCAGCATTCTTTCTTTCTCTTCAAACACATTGCCTTGCTGGCTGTCTTTCATGCTCCTTCTCAGCATCTGGCCTGCTGGTGGCATTTGAGTTTCATTGAGGTCTTCATGTGGCTTGATATCTGCATGCTTCTATGGCTCCTTTTGTTTTATTCTGACTCCCAAAGTCGACGTTAAATTTTCCCTTGCTTTGTTAGTCTGAACACAAACAGATGCCTTGCTGGATTTTGCAGCTTTTGGATACTGCATGATCATCAAGGGTGGCAGGGGCATCATGACTACCTATTAATCAGGAGAGAGAGAGAGAAAAAAAAAAAAAAAACCCAGTGCAGATAAACTTACTGTTGTACAAAAAAGTCTCTAAATCACAGTTTTTAGTTGCACATATTTCAAAAACTACAGCAGATAAATGATGTAGTAAAGATTGATTATTGATACTGTTAGTATTTATTAGTAATATGCACACTTTGTGTGCTTATCCGTTTTGTTAGAATACACACAGTTTATAATGATAGTATTAAGTAGATGGAGGAGAAAAAAAAGAATATATTTATATGTATTTGTGTATAGATTCACTGCACATACTGCACTATTAATGGTGGAGGGAAATTGATCTCGCACACTGCCACTGGACAGGTAAGCCGAAACCTAGAACAGAGTGAGCGTGACGTGATCAACCGAACTGAGCTCATGGACTCCTAATACTAGAGTATGGAGGAGACGTGGCGCAGATAATCAGTCTGATTGAAAAGCGCCAATAAATACAAACAACAACAACACTTTCTCATTCCCTTGAGAACGGCGAGAACATACTTGCCGAAACGTCAGGGATTGGTAAGGCCCTTTTCAGGGCCACTCACATACTCCAGAAAGAATATGTGGTGCACTGTGAAGCCTTCTACCACTTAACTGTTGGAACATATGCAGAAAAGGAAATCATCATCGATAATGTCACTCAATTTCACCCATTGAGTTAAAATATTAGTTTCCTTCAATTTTTTTTTTTTTTATACGGGACTAACATAGATTAGCATCACATATACAATGCAATATTTTATTGAT
The DNA here is from genome assembly GCF_964275005.1 of Diadema setosum. Classification (NCBI taxonomy): domain Eukaryota; kingdom Metazoa; phylum Echinodermata; class Echinoidea; order Diadematoida; family Diadematidae; genus Diadema; species Diadema setosum. The sequence goes on along the minus strand of NC_092699.1, from coordinate 21,490,776 downwards.
TGGAAAATCAATAACAGTTCAACAATCACAACAAGACCTGAGTAGACAAACAAATAACAATGTCTCCACCAAAATTAAGGTAATAACATAGCAAACCAAAATGGTGTTTGTCAAAAACATCGCTGGAAAGACATTTGTCATTGCTTAGTTTGCCTGATTGTGCCCACACACTATTATAACAGGAAATACAGTATGTCAGACTAGCATAACTTTATGGCGCATTTGCACCATTTCTCAAAATTATATACAGTAGTATAAACAATACTTAGATAAGTGTCTTATTTCTAAGACATGATATACAAGATTTATATGTAAAAAAGTGCCTCAAATTATGTATTCATTTCTATGAATGATACATGTGATTATTTCTCAGAATTTACTGAGAAAGATCCATTTTAGAGTTACTTTCTATACATATAAACATATTACAGTAGAAGTCTACAAAATTGAGAGAAATTCTGAAGAAAACACAGCATTCTGATAGGGCATAGATGATTGTTTGATTCCATTCTTTTTGACATGTCCTGCCATAACATCAACTTCACCAAGCAATCACACACACCCACAAGAACATAGATGAATATCTTCTTGTTATGTCAAAAAAAAGGACAAAAATATTTTATAATTTGGGCTTGGCAAAAATTAAAATTTTTAGATATGGCATCATCTTCCCTAAAGCTGTTTTGATGTTTAGATAAGGTTCCAGTTTCTCTTCATGAATTGCAGTCTGATGGCAGGATTTTGATTGTACTTTTGATTATTTATACCAATTCATAGAAGCACAGAACCAATATGGGTCTGTGCTGCAAGAGCTCCTGTTTAGCTTGAACAGTAGTTAACAATTGAGGGTATCGCCAATACGTAGGTGCCGTGCGCAGAGCAGCGTTTTAGATGCATTATTGGATAGCTCATAGGACAAACTTGCCCTGGTTTTGGCTGCACATGCACCTACATCATGCTCTGTCTTTATAAAGAGGTATTTTTGTTGAAGATTTCTTCGCTTTCCATCATGTGACCAGCACATTGAAGCCTTGCAGTAGTGAACCATGATTCTAGTGACTGCAAATCAGTAAAGCTTAGACACTTTCAACTCTTTTAAGCTGAATTATAGCCAAGAAGAAAAGGGCTAACAATGGAAAAGCAGACAAAGAACTCCATTGAATCATATGGGAATCCCACAGTGCACCTGTGACAGAGCTCTTCAGCGTGCACAGGAGTTTTTTACGTCATTGGCGATAGCGAGAATTAGAGAGATGTGTTAATCCTAATTGACTTTTAGGCAATAGTAGAATCCAAGTGCTGCATAGCACATGATTGATTCTAGTAGAAATTGTAGTTTTTCAAACCAATGTATTTTTGAAATGTGAATTAATATCAACACATCAAAGGTATGCAGAACACCTGGTTCTGATGTGGTGCCCAGCAGGTGGTATCCTTTCACGCCATGGTGTGCCAAATAGCTCCCACAAGACCCTAGAGTGCCTGCTCTCCATCCATGGAATGTGCTGTCTGGAATGATGGCAGCTGTCAGAAGTTGAGGACTTTGTTGCTTTCACCAAGAGATGGCAGCAGTCAACTTTGTGATGGTGTCATGTAGGGCTCACACCTGTAAATAAAATGGAATGTCCCAGACCCCTCCACAAATTCATACCAAAGATACCAAAATAAATGAAGAAAAAATTAATCAAAAATCAATATTGCAGTTTGGCAAAAAACTGAATAGCTGCAGATCTTGAGTATTAATTCCTCTACAAACTACATTTTGGTTGGAAGATGAAAGCTTTTCTCGTGGAATTTGAAGGGACTTTATTTCATTGGGTGCATGTACAGAAAATAGGTGACTTTTTGAGTGAAAAGAACTTGTAGTCTGGCTCTGCGGACCCTTGGACAGAGTTTGAGCTGAAGAACCCGCCTTGGAAATTTGAGGGATGAAAGGGTATATCTCTCTTATCCAGGTTAGTGAAGATGAAACACCTCATTTCTCCCAGCTATTTTACAGAATTTTTTAAATTTTGAATTTTAACACATGTCTCTATGGGGAATTATTTACCCATGTGAGCCCTGTATTGTACCTGAAGATAGCAATTTGTGTGAAGTGCTGCTATACATGCAGCTACCTTTGTGTTTCCAGTTGTGTGCTTATGCTTACATTTTGGGAAATCTGTGTAACTTTCATAGTCTTTCAGTCCTGGCCTCTACATGTTCTATAAATTATCTTTAGTAGAAGCATGGCACTTTTAAGAAGAAGAATGGAGTAACAACCCAGGCCTAATTGCTTCAGACTCTTTCTTCCATCTACTGTCTATACTATACAAATTGAACTTTCTTTGGGTCTAGTATTTAGTTCCAACATAATAGTTAATTTTATCAGTGTGATTATTATTATTATTATTATTATTTTTTGGGGGGCTGCAGAAATATTTTGAATGCAGTATATTCTTATATGTATAGCTATAAACTGTAAGCAAGATGAGTAATTGCATACAAAGACTACATTAAAACTAATTAGAGGCTATTGCATTCGTTTAGATGTAAAAACTCTTATCAATCATATCATACACCTGTGGGCTTTAGAGATATAACGCTGTCTATATAATTCCCTAACAAATCAATTGGTGTTTATCTTCTTTCATTGTCAATACAGTTACTTTTAATCCTGTGTCAGAAATAACCTTACTGAAACTGAAATCTATATACTGTAAAACGAGGAATGTTTGCGTGCATTTTAATTTCGCTAATTTCGCAGGAATCAAGATTCGTGGTCTACACTATATGCATTGAAAATTAGAGGCAACTCGTGAAAATTTCGTGCCGTGAAAAAGGCCATCGGCTCCAATTCACAAAAATTTCATGCCACAAAAATATTGTGTTTTACAGTATAACGTACTGTAAAAGTGGATAATTTTACTTGAGTAATTTTTTGCACTTGGCCGGATAAGAGGAGTTTCACATAATTTTTAATTCCGTGGAATCAAGACATTAATTACTGAAACATATGGCAAGCAAAAATATTTGCATGCTTTTATCTTTGTGCTAGTGTCTAGTTGTGTGAAATACATGAAAATTTCCACATTGCAAAAATTTCCCCTTTTACAGTATATGATCATTTTCTGAGCAATTTTTCATTGCTGATCTCTCAAGAGCATGACTTTCCATTAAAAGCAGGTAGGCCCTATAGCATTATGATAATCATCAGGCAAGTTGGAGAGGCTTTTTTTGTCACAGAATTTTTTGTATGCTTGTTTGTTTGTTATTGTTGTTGTTTTTTACCCCTGAGTACAAATTTATTGTCTTTGGCAACATCCAACATCGTCTGAAAACTTTTGCACTACTTGTGGGTGTATGCATGTTCTTTGGAAAGCAATAACAAAATATAGCATTGTCACACAATGTATGCCATCCAACATCATTATCTGTATTCAAGTAATGTATAGGAAAATACAAACTGATTTCATTTTGGAAGCAGAGCTCATGAATACTTCTGAGAAATAATATTTTAGGGATTGCAGTTCAGTTGTTAGTCGTTCAAGCTCTGAAGTCTTATATTCTTGCTTTAAATTTTATCCTGTTTTCATGTGTAGTTCCCTCATAGTACTAGTCAATCTGGGGGTGTCTGAATGAGGCATGTTGTTTTCAATTCTAGAGGTATTTTCTGCTGCCTCCCACGGCTACATTTTGATGATGTTAAGGATCCAGTTACACTGTACAGCATTCAGGAATATTTTTGACACTTTTTCAGTGCTGTTAAGATGGTTTCTTAAAGGTGATGTTGAAATTTGAGGTGATAGATCGAGATGGGAGTTCATTTTGTCTAACAAATATGAGCCCACATCCAAAGCAGTTTATTCACATTTATCACCACAATTGCCACAGTTCCTTCAAAACTATTGTTAGATCACTTTTTTTCTTTTTCTTAATGTCTTTATTCAACAATTTTTTAAAAGTGTAAGACAAAGTGAGTACATAGAATGAATCTTTTACAGTGAATACTTTCAGATTCTTAAGTAGACAAACTATATCAAGATGAAAAACTTCTATCTTACCACATGATCACTTTCTTGTGAGCAAGAGTAAACTTGCAGGACAGTCATTTTGATACAGTTTAACCCATGCCGTGGACCTCATCAGGTGATTAGTAAATTGAGTTGAGTAATACAAACATGGGTACATGTGTAACTTTGCCACAGAGACATCATTGTGTGTGTGTGTGTGTGTGTCTGTGTTTTTTTTTTGTGTGTGTGTGTGATTTGCACTATATAAATGTGGTTAATTGTATTAAATTATTTTAAACAAACTCTCATATTCAAAATTTTTACTTGGACTAAAAACTATCACCTTCATGAAATATCTTTCCAAACTAACTGTTTCTTCATAGATCATAACCACTTGCTTCATAGATAAACTAATTTGTTAGAGACCCAACAGTTAGTATTTACCATTTGCAGATGAAACAAAAACCCAGCTGTAGTGCTTAAAAGCAGTTCTAAAATGTGAGTTAGGGATAGAAACAACCGATGTAAAAATGTTAATCAGTATATTCAGTGTTAGGTATTGTTAAATATACAAAATGTGAACAATAGTTATAATGAAATTGTTTCTAGAATGAATCATCTGCAATTATGGTTCATTGAGAAAAATACTTATATCTCCTTATATTTTAGGCTTTATTGCAAATTTTTTATACGGTAGCATATTCTGTGATACAACTGACCTATTACATACACATGCATCAAGTGTGATAACTAACATATTCTAAATCAGTGCTCCGAATAGTAAACAATAAAGGATGAGTTCACCTTCTGTGTACTATATTTGTGGTATATTTCATAGTGCATTTGTTTTCATGAATTTTGTGAGTCGACTTAAATCCACAGAATAAATAACACATGGCGTATTGCAACCCTTAACACTTATGACATGTAGTATGTTCATCTCCAAGGCAGGTACTGTAAAACATGATATATTCACAGCATGAATTTTTCACGAATGGGAACCGACGGCCTTTTTTCGCGGAATGAAATTTTCGCAAACTGCCACTGGCGTTCAATTCATATAGTGTAGACAAGAACTTTCGCATGAATTTTCATTTCGCGAATCTTGGCGCTCGTGAAATTCGTGAAATGAAAATGCACGTGAACATTCCTCGTTTTATAGTAATCAGTAAACTGGTTCTCACAAAAGGATGATTACATGTATTTCTCATTTTATCACTGTGAGATGATTCTTGATCACAAATTCAACTACTAACATCTTACAATTCTCAATAATTTGTGATATACATGTACTTGGTGCATACAGTGTGTTGTATATTTGTAAGGGTGTTATTTGGAAGAATTTCATGAGCTATTAATATTCAAGAAATTAATAATTGATAGAGGTATTGTCTCTGATATGCAATGTATTTTTTTTTTTCTGCATGGTGGGGGACATCTAACTTTTACTTTTATTAGAAGGGATAACTTAATTTTTTCATTCCATATCACTCTGGTTCTCTGTCTCAAATTCAACTGCAGAATTGTTTTTCAACTCCCAATCTACAAAGTATTGTGTTTGCAAAATAAACATGTACAGTATACTCTACGATGGTCAAATATAATGATATAACAGAATAAGTAGGTGGACAGAATGGCATGGTTGTGAGGATTCTGTTTTTATATCAGGTTGTAATCACTTTATTGATGCTTAGTAGCAGTCACAGTAGTGGAATATGTTGAGCAGGGATAACCTCAGGATATAGTGCTTTAACCAGTCAGTTTGTGTGTATGCCTTGTGATCAGGAGATCTTGGAACTTATTTTGGATGAGATTGTACTCTGGTGGCCAGCGCTCGCCTGAAGTTGGCCTTCCATGCCAGCTTCTTTGCGGCTTCTTTGAAATCCTCAAAGAATAGAGGGGAATGTTGGTTTGACCTGGGAGGCAAATAGCAGTGAATGGACTGTACTGATTTAAACAAACAAGCATGGTGGTATAAGACTCCAATGAAGATCATTTCGGGAGTTATAGAGGTAAACTGTGCATATTTGTGTCAAAGGTGTCAGTAATCACTGTAGAAATGGCAATACAAGAAAGACAAGTATTGCAGTACACCCCACACCAGAGTAATAATCAAAATTTGCTTTTTAAGTAGCTGGGTAATATTGACAACATCAGTACAATAGCATACTGTCAGTGTTCAAAGTAGTGAGCTACAGTTCCATTAGACAGATCAAATATACTGTTTGGTATTGTGCACAGAGCAGAGAAAGGCCTTCAGATCCTGTCTGAATTACACTTGAACTCTAGGGCTGTACAGCACCCCAGAGCTTTGAACTATGTTCATGAGGTGACAAATGTCTGACCTCATATATCATATGAATTGTGTGACATTCCAATGTCTTATGGACTGAATTTTATCATATGTTCAGAGAGAGGTAAATATGGAAAGATTTGCTGGATTATATCCCATTCCTTTGACAGTAAAGCGCAATAGTTAAAGGGGAGTCCAGGCGATTTTCATAATTTCACATCATGTAGTACATAAATTGACAACACCATATTTATATTTTTATTTTGTGGAATTATTTGTGGTCCGTGAGCAGAGAAACCATTACTCTGAAAAAAAAAAAAAACCCAACAAATTAAACTGAAAAAGGATGATGACAAACCTGTCTATAGCAGCCACCCAAGGGAAATGAAAAGAGTGGTCATTATAGACAGGTGGTCACTATGGCCAGGTTATCTGACATTTTAGGTGTGTTGCCTGCTATTGTTGTAATAGACAGTAAAGTGACATAGAAGTGTAAAATGCATTCCTCACCACAAATAATTGTTGAAATAGCTATGCCAGTGGCCTAGATGCCTCCTACTGTATCTCTGAAATGAACTATTATAAGGAAGTAAACACATTGCTTGTCTTGTTGTTAAAAGCAGGCTGACAGTATACTGAGACATGCTAACCTACATGTAGAAATCTAGGATTGTCATGTAGCTCACTTTGGTGTATGGGCACAAGGAATCATTTAATGATTAGGAGTTCTGTCTAATGTACTTCAGTCAGAGGAGCTCCCTTACAGTTGCATTTATAACGCATTGTAAATTTTTTGTGATAATCTGAGTATAAAGGTTTGATGTTGCCTTTGAAGGGAAAATATGTATGCATTCAGTGCAGTTCAGTGAATTATTATTTTTTTCTGTTTTGCTTTGGGGGTAGATAATAAAGACTGTTGAATCAGCTGAAATTATTTTTAGGGTAACGGTTTATGAGATTACCAGTAACCTTGAAAATGCATGAAAGAGTTTTTCTTTCAAGTTGTCCATCTTTCCACAATATGAATTTGTGCTTTCATGGTATTCTATATAATTTTCATCAGGATTAGTTTTTGCAGTTATTTTTTAAGATTAGCTTTTTGAAGACATGGCTTTCTTCTTTCTGTGCTCCATTGCCTCACCATGACTGGCTGTCAAAGCCACAAAAGATGGTTTTCATGGTTATACCTTGGATGGTGTAGTCTGCTCAGGTAGCTGTGAAGTGTGACTAAGTACTTGAAAAGGATCAAAGCGATGTCTTCTGTGAAGGTATAGTGTATGTAAGTGGAAATAAGTTGAAGGTAAAGTGCAGTGGCCTAGTGAATCAGGTCTGACAATGATCGACACAGGTGAAATCTCTTTGTGGCTGACCCATTTCTTGGTTCAAGATTAGTTCCTCACAGCCACCACCATGACTGTGCTGTCTCTAGCACTAACAGCACTGACTTGGTCCTATGCTGATTATTGCCAGTTTAAACAGGCTCCAAGCAATGTGATATTATACAGGCATTACCTTTTCAGAGATGTACTATGATTCCCCCCCCCCCCCCCGAGATTTTATTTATCCCCCCCCCCCCCCAACCTCCAACCTGCAGTGCTGAGGGGGGAAAATCAAACAGACTTTCAAGTGTTCTATTACAATGCAGTGGGAATGTATTTATACTTTATATGGTCCACATGTATACATGTCACTTGATTTTAGCTGCCTTGGCAGCCAGTCAAATTCTTGAATTAGGGCCTATATTATACACTTAATGTGATGACCCTACTGCCAATATAACAGTTTTGATCCTTGCTGTTTGCATGCAGTCAGTCATACAATCATGAATGTTAATTTTTCTTTCACAACTTGTTTTTCTGTACTTCAATAATATAAGGGAATGTCATACTACTCTTTTTCTCCCCAAGGTTGCAGGGTTATTGCTGATTTATTAAGGATTCTTCCATTGTGGAAATATTTCTGATTTGCAATTATAAAAAAAAAAGAGGAATTGGAATAATCTCCCCTTGATTCAGAAGATATATTTATACCCCCGCCACACTTAGTGTGAAGGGGGTATATAGGAATCACCGTGATGTTGGTTGGGCGGGCGGTCGGGCAGTCGGTCGGTCGGTCGGTCTGTTGCAAAATCTTGCGTCGCGAACTCCTTCTACAGTTTTGAAGCAATTTAAATGAAACTTAGGGTAAATGATGATATTGAGGTATAGATGTGCAAGACATGTTTTTTGTGTTTGTCGGAAATGCGTTGCCATGGTAACCACAATTTTACCAAAACCTTGTGGATCGAATAACTTCCATAGTATTTAAGCAATCAATTTCAAAATTGATATCTGTGATGATCTATAGGTGTAGTTATGCAAGACACTCTTTGTGTTTGTACTCGACAAAGCGTTGCCATGGTAACCGCATGTTTTCTTCGAAATCTTGTGGATTAAATAACTTCCACATCATTCAAGCAATTAAGGTCAAATTGAGTATGTATGATGATCGGGAGGTATAGTTATGCAAGACACCATGTGTTAATATAAGAAAAATGTGTTGCCATGGTAACCACTCATTTTTGTATCAAATTGAACCATTTAATCTATGAAGGTGAAATTTGGTGTGTATGATGCTCTTTTAAGTGTAGTTTTGCAAAATGTCCTTCGTATTTGTATTGGACAATGCATTGCCATGGTAACCGCATGTTTTTTTTTAATCCTGTGGAGTGAACTTCTTCCACAGTTTTCAAGCAATTGAAACCAAATTTGGTAGGCATTATGGCCCTGAGGTATAGATATGAACACATAATTTTTGTGTTTGTCACACAAACCGTTGCCATGGTAACCACAATTTTGCCAAAACCTTGCAGATCGAATAACTTTTCCATCAAGCAATTAAAGTCAAATTTAGTATGTATCATGATCTAGAAGTGTAGTTTTGCAAGACACCAATGTGTTAGTATAAGGAAAATGTGTTGCCATGGTAACCATTCATTTTTGTATCAAAATAAACCATTCAAGCTATGAAGGTCAAATTTGGTGTGTATGATGGTCTTTTAGTGTAGTTATGCAAAATGTCCCTTGTGTTTGTATCAGACAATGCATTGCCATGGAAACCACTCTTTTTACCCAAACCTTTCCAATTCAACAAGTGCACAAACTTGGTATTAACGTCATTGCCCTCATGACATCACATACTATAAAGCAACACAAGGGGCGGGGGTATTAATCACCTTCAGTGATAATTCTAGTTATATTTGAAGTAGATGTACTAATTGATTTCTTTGAACATGCATTTAATACACAGATGCCAACCTTTGCAAACCTTTCTCTGAGTATCATAACACAAGCTCTTGTCAATATAGAAACTGTGGACATGGTGTATGGGACAAACATACTGTAAACTAAGGATTGACAATGCATAGACCATTAACCACTCGGGGACACTCTAACCCACCTGGTCTTTAATGATCCATAAACTCAGGGTTCTGTATTTGCTGTAAACTCAGTACACATGAAGACATTTGGTCATCTCAGTGAATAATTTCTTTGGAGACTGACAAACTTAGTGAGCACTGACTTTTTTGTCTAGGATCAAGGCCTCAAGCAGTCTGCAGTTGAAGATTTCTTTTTAATACCACGGTGCATTGGACAGTAATGTATGAAATAAAGGCCTCCACATATTGCCACAACTTTGAAATACATTTAGCACCTGCAAACATTGGCGATGCATAGTAAGTTGCTGCTGAATACTGTGCTATTGGTTTGTGATATAGGATACAGAGCTTATTCATAGCAGAGCAGCAACTACATTAGGTCTACTGTACGAGCTGAAATTTTCGCGTACAGATATTTTCGCGAATTGGTCCTTCGAGGACATTTTCACGTGTTGTTAATTTCGCGGTTGCGAGGGTCTAACTGAACTTAGTTATTTGCGCGTTGTTATTTTCGCGTGTTGTTATTTTCGCGATTCAAAGGCGATTCGCGAAATTCGCGAAAATAAAACCACCGCGAAAATTTCAGCTCGTACAGTATGTATTGAATATTGTCAGAGCTTAGGTATGATGGCAAAGCTTGCTGTCAAATTCTAAAGCTTGAGTCTGTTTAAAAGTCTTTTCTTTCACCATGCATACATTTTATTACTATCGAAAAGATGAAATAAAGAAAGCAGTTGCAAAGTTTGTTAAAAGGACTAATTGATTAATGGAAATAGAAAGCAAGTCAACAGTGAAAATATTGTTTAAAATACCACGATGTACTTGCTACACATTTTCACTTGATCCCAATGACGTATGAAATACTCAAAGACTCTGTAAAAAACTCTCCAGGTCCCTATAAGTAAAGGGTTGAATAGGCAACCCTTATTTACATGCTGTCTTGTTGTGTGATGTTGGCAGGGCAAGGCTATCTGGCTATTCTATCAGCTTTATGAGCTGTTCGCCTGTCTGGAAAGGGTGACTAGGCTGGTGATACCCACCCAGACTCAGTACCAATGAAAGCACCTAGCCTTGATACACTTACAAACAGCAAAAATTGGGAAACTATACTGGGATCACAGATGATTAACCACAAATGACGCAGAAAAGAAGAAAGAAACAATCGTGCACTCAGCTTATCATTCTTCCTTGGACATTATCGCATTAAGTTAGTTTATTCCTTGTTGTGAAATCACTGTTTATCACTCTCACCAAAAATTAATCTACCCCCTAAAAAAAAAAAAAACAAAATACAAACACACACTCTCACAAAAGAACAAAGTGTGCATCATGCAAACACCACCCTGATACCCCTGGGTAACCGGCTACATCTATACACTTCAATTGTGCATCCAGCCTGTAGCTCAATTCAAGTTATTATAGACCCTCTATTCAGGGAATGATAATATGTTGCGTGACAAATCACCACGCATGATGAAATTGGTAGGGTGGTGTATACTGCCCTCATTCTAGCTACTTGTGTGGTAATAGTCTTTTTATGCAGACTCAAAAGTATAGCACCATGAAGATCATATTCCATATTTCTCATAATAAACTATTGAAAGGCAGAATAATACTCAAAAGAGTTTGTTTGTATTATGCTTGTACCTGTTAGTAAAATTCTATGTGCATAGGAGTTTTATCAGTTTGCATTATTTGGAAACATGCACACACAGGTTCAGAGGTCAAGACTGGGTATGCTACTCAGTGTAGAGTGGAGTTAGTACTCGATTCAGGGAGAAGTGGTAAAGAGGCGAGGGACGTACAGGGAGGGAAGCCTTTCAGAGAGGACTTGACTGGCTGGAGTAAGGGGGTGACAGGCAGGCAGTCAGGGATGCAGCAGACCCTTTGAGGAAGGCTGAGATTTATGTCCCCTCTTGCTGCTTGTTTACTCACTGGCTGCATTCATGGAAAGTTTCATGTAACATGCCAAGACAGAAGAGGATACTGCAGTGTGGACTATTCAACCCCAGGCTTTATAGAAAATTAGTCTTTCTGTGCTGAACATTGCTGTGCTCCATCGCTTTAGGACTGTGCGTGGCGACTTTTGATTAGGTTTTTGAGCTTTAAGACTTTTGTCATCACTCCCTGCCCAAGTGGACTGTTGAGCGTCTTTCTTCATCTGCATGGATGGATGAATCATAGGTTATAGGTCATAATGTTATACCTGAACAAAGTTTTGACCTCTTGAAAACCTTGAGTCACATGAACTAAGTTGTCATATTAGATTAGTGACCAGTAAAATAGGATGGGTATACAGCTGGATATGGCGTATTTTTATCTTCTTCTGTGTACAGTGGTGGTGGTGACTCCCACAACACAAGCTCAGTCGACTGCACCCGTCATCCCAACATGTGACCCACTCAATCAGATCTCCTGTCCAAGCCTTGGGACATGTCTGCCAATACGTCAACGCTGTGACAACAATGTTGATTGTCCAGACTACTCAGATGAGGAGGGATGTCCTCCCATCTGTGGATTTGGCCAAGAAGCTTGCCCTGATGGCTCCTGCATCTTCATCAGCCAGATCTGTGACCAAATCTACAACTGCCCAGATGGCTCTGATGAACTCAACTGCTGTGAGTATAGATACAGTCTCATTTCTAACTTAGCTAACAAAATCATATTTTAGAAATGTCATAGGTCTGAAGTTTCAATTGTTGATTGTGTACTCAGATGACAAATACAGAAAAACAAACAAACAAACAAACACACACACACACTCGTACACATAGATGTATTGCTCCCAGTTGACTCTTGAAATCTACATTGTGTTGGATTTTTTGGATGATATCATTGAGAAATCCAAGCCTGACAACTTATTATATTTGTTTGTGTATTATTCCACAATTAATGCCACCATCCATGCATGTGAAGAAGGCTAAAGTTATGTGCATACTGTTAGAGGAGCAATATCTGTAATTAAAAGCATTAGGAGTAAGATCACTGATGTATGCTTCTGTCATTGTGTTATGCATTTCCCATGAAATAAGCATTAACATGTAATTGTCGTATAGTGTGTTTATATAGTAAGTTTACCGTTTATAAGTTTCTGTCAAGTCGTAAGAACTCATTTGTTTAAAATATTAACAAAGTTGAACTTGTAATCATGAGACCAATAGCAGGCCTCAAATTACACTGAGGCTATTAGGCCACGGCCGTGATGCCCCTCCAAATCTTGGAGAGCTTAAAGGGATTGTATAGTTTTGGTTGTTTTTTTTTTGTGAGATAATGAGAAAAGTCCCATGAAATATGAAAGAACATGTCATTCCAAGAGGGATTCAATGTTTATTTGATGAAAATTGGTTTTGAAATGGCTGAAATACCGTACCCAAAACAGAGCAATCCTAATAAATGTGTGGGACCCACCTTTTTTTACATTTGTAGGATTGCTTTTTTTTACTTTGTTTTTGGATGTCTCAGCCATTCCAAAACTGTTTTTCATTTAATAAACTTTGAATTCCTCGTAGAATTGTATACTCTGTATTATTTCATTGGTGATTTCTTGGAATCTTGCACAAAGTTAAAAGCCCAATCCTCATCTCCACCAATCCTATACCATCCCTTTAAGGCCACTACTGGCCTTGACCCTTTTCTGTAAATGCAACTAGAAGCTAGAAAGTTTGAAGATAAAAACATTTACAATTTTCCCCACCTTTTCATAGATCTGCATTGTTGCACACACATACATTTTTCTTCCAGAATGTGGTCTAAAATATTACATTTCCTGTGATATTTTCATTGAATGAATATCAAGGTATTATGTACAGTATCACGTCTTAACACAACAGTGGTAACTTGTGTTGCCAAGCAAGGAAATACCAATCAAATCATTGTTGAGCGTCAAGACCAAGGTGGCCATGACCCCAAATGACAAAGAATTTGAGACCGGCAATAGCACAACAGGGATCAATTTTTTTTTTATTCAAGTGTGTGTTGGGTAAGTTGCCACCAGAAAGAGATGCATAATGATAATAATAATAATAATATGAAATATTTATATAGTGCTTAATACTACATGTTTTGAAGCGCTTAACAATTATCAAAATAAACAAACATATTGTATAAATCAGCTTCGAATACAAATAATCAACAAAACATAATCATCAGTTCTGTTCTAGAAATAAATGGGTTTTAAGTTTCTTTTTGAAAAGTCAATGGAGGTGGAGGACTGAATATGAGTAGGGAGTATAGTAATATTTGAACATTATTACTTGGATTTTATGTTTTATAATGAAAGAGTTTAGAAGGTTTAGCGTTATAAAAGGACTGACAAATACATCCAAATCTGAAAAAGGAACATTGGTAGACAAAGCACTTCTGATCATTCCACCACTCCTAATTCTCCATGTTACCCAATCTTTCTCTGGTCATAGCAGTTTACTTTATATTGTATGTAGGCCTACAGTTTTGACTTGTATTGGAAATGTGGTTTATTTTCCCCCATAATGTGATTACTCAAGGTCACTGTGCAAAGTCACTTAATACTGTATACGCCATTTATTTCGTGAGTCTAAATTTTCGCGAATCGGGAATTCCCAACGATTTCGCGAGTGGTTAGATTCGCGAGTGTGGAGTCCTGTACTGAACGGAAAAATGTACACGCGTACGTAAACATTCACATCGGGGTCAAAGTCAATATTTTCACGTGTCTTTAATTTCGCGAATAGCACCCGACTCGCGAAATTCGGGAAAATAAAAACCTCACGAAATATTCGGCGTATACAGTATATTAAAGGGATGGTACAGTATTGGTGGAGATGAGAATTGGGCTTTTAACTTTTTGCGAGATACCAAGAAACCACTTATGAAATAGTACAGAGCATACCATTTTAAGAGGAATTCAGAGTTTAATTTGATGAAAATCTGGTTTGGAATGGCTGAAACATCCAAAAACAAAGTGAAACAAAGCGATCCTAATAAAATATGGGTTCCACACTTATTAGAATTGCTCTGTTTTGGATATCTCAGCCATTTCAAAACCAATTTTCATCAATTAAACATTGAATTCCTCATGGAATTGCATGCTCTTTCATATTTCATAAGAGGTTTCTCATTATTTCACAAAAAATGTTAGAAACCTGAAATTAGGTCTCAACCAAACTACACGATCCCTTTAGGTATATATGTATATATATATATATATATATATATATATATATATATATATATATATATATATGTAAACAAGGTTATTTATACATTTCTGGAAAGCTTAAGTCTCTAGGAATATTAATAATTAACTTTCAGAAGGTAAAAACGTCTCTAGAACGATGGAGAGATGGTGTTTTGAGACCCTTTTTAGACCACCTGAACCCGATCTGACAGCGAAATTTTGGTGACCAAAATTTTGACGTCACGAAATGAACGAATCAGCCCTGCGCTGATGCGCTGTGCTACGCACTCCATCCACACAGTGGGCTCCATCTGTGGAAGGCCGTTACGGACATAATTCGTTTGGGGCATACGTATGGAAACGGGCATACGTATGCAACTGCCTTTAGCAAACATTTGCTAATTGATCAATCAGCAAGTGTTGTTCGGCAAACGTTTGCACGGTGCGATAGCATACGTTTGCAAGTTTTTTTGTTAGCAAACGTATGTCGTTTTTATACGTATACGCAGAATGCCAGTAAATTGATTTTCAAGGCAGCCAATGAAATTAGCTGTTGGAACCAGCTGATCAGGTCAGTACGGCTCAGTAACTGCTCAGATCAGCTCAGTATGGCCAATAAAACTCAAGTGGAAAATAATTGTGCTAAGTGCAAAAGTTTCCAAAAAAAATCTTCAGCTCAGTGAAGAAGGCAGATTTGACCATGTTCCAGCTGAGGAACTAACAAGGTACGGTGTGAGATTTCCATGTACACATATATGTACACTTAGTACCTCCTTGCTCAGATCGGGCATGAGTACCTACTGTGCACGCTATTTATGCACATGCAACATACACACATATACAAATGCATATTAAACAAAGTACCTGATTGGTTGATCAATTGCATACGTGTGCACAGTAAATTAACATACGTATGGAATGGGGCATACGTATAATAGATAACATGCAAACGTCTGCTAAACACCATACAGACATTTGCCAAACAACACTCGCTGATTGGCCAATTAGCAAACGTTTGCTAAAGGCAGTTGCATACGTATGTCCGTTTCCATACATATGCCCCAAACGAATTATGTCCGCAACGGCCTTCCATATCTGTCGCCTCTCCCTTGCTTCTTCTACCACCCCGACTTTGCCACTGTCACTATCAGTATCATTGTCACTGTCATCACTCAATTCACTCTTGATGTCAAACTCAAAGTCTTTCCGTACAATATAAGGTGAAAATTGGACATTTTAATGTCTCAGCCGAGAAAGCAAATGCAATTAAAGACAGGTCAGATATTGCATCCGCTCACCAAGAAATGTGTGCTTTACGAATGGCGGCCTCAATGTCTTGCTGCACTCGTAAAGGATTTTGTTCATTTCATAACGTCATATTTTAGGGCTCGAAAAAGACAGCTGTTCCGGAGCGAAAATCGGTGAAGTAAATCAGTCAGTTTTAACTCACGATTTCTTAGTGGCGCAAATATCTTTTAATAAGTTACATGTACATTAAAAATCTGTTTTAGGAGACATTTCCCTCTGCTTTGACACATTCTCTTACATGATATTCTTGATTTTAATGTCTCGTTCACCATACTTTAAAGATTCATTTGCAAATTTTAGTGAACTGAGCTATGCAGTAACAATAGTAACAGAGGTACAGTTTGGGCAAATCAGCCAATGATAACTTGCCACATCCTGTTCTATTATTCCTCTGCTTGTAATGTGTTAACAGCTCTGTTTTCATCTCATTTTATTCAGGAGTGATAGTTCTGCTCTGTGCTTCATGCTGTAATCCTGATTGATGAGTGTTGGTGACACTGTCTGACTGATGTCAGACTGATGCCATTGTTGTGTCATGTGTGTGCTTTATATACTGTGATGTATGTGAAGCCACAATGTAAAGCTAGTTGTAGATCTGTGTCGGCATGAGTGCCATTTGTTACTTTTATGGGTGATCTCCTAGCACACTATTCCTGATTGAAGGCCCCCACTCGTGCTACGTGAGAGGTCTTTCACCATCTCCTCTGATGCTCATTACAGCATTCCTGCATGTTTGACTTGTCTGTCACAAGAAGCTGTTTAAAGACTGTGTTTTAATGTACACAAGTGTACAAGTAGGCACAAAGCAACTGAATCAGATTTTATTCTTTCATTGGTGACAGCATTTTTTCCATCCATCTACATCATGTTATGTCACTTTTAATCATTGCTTCATTTATGAAATTCTTGGTACTTGCTGGTGGGTAATCATCACATGTCTATATATATCTATATTTTCTTATAGATAATAACCTGTCAAGACTTGTAAAGCATGTTATAAAAGTTATACCTAGAACAGGATTTCACATGGTGTGTTTAGTTAGTTGTAAACAAAAGTGCTGGTGTTTTGATTAATATAACATATTCATGCAGAATGCAGGATTTCAGGAAGAGAGACTGGAGGCCATATCTGCAAGTTAAATTAGCAGTTTATTAGCAACCACACCCCTTGGTACATACAGTTCTCTAATACATAATTCCTCGCAAACGAAAACATATTACAAATTCTGTCTCTTTCTATGCACAAGGATGTCCCCAGGGTAAGGAGAGTCAAGGTGTATAAGTTTTTAGAGGAAGTTTGGTCTAATATCAGAGGCTGTGAATTTTGGAACCTTGAATTATTTCCTGTCACGTAATTTCATTACCCTCAACAAGAATGCTCAATGTGCACACATGCTGAAGTAATTTGATGCAAATTCATCCATTATCGAGTCATAATCACACTCTGCAAAGTTGAATCAGCATTCATTTATAATCTTAATCCTTTTGTTAATAGTTTAAACCAAGAAAGGAGAGATTTATCCATCTTCAGCCTGCCTCTGATTATCTTCCTTTCATCCATACTGACACACTTTGCTTCCATGGCATCCCTTTTACACAGGTGGTACTTTCAGTAGTTACACAGGTGTCACTATTGTGAGGTTATGATAACATATCTTCCTAGTTACTGAAGTTTCTGTCTAGATAGTTTCCTGAAGGCCATTAAATCATGAATCTATTCATATTCAGCATTTCTTGAGCTATGAGTTTATCCATGGTATAAACAAAAGCAGTATGATAATTGACAAAAATGAGGAAAATCTGTTATTTAGGTATCAGTTTTTGACATATAATGTACCCCAGCTGGAGGACATCCAGATGTGGGTACAGAATATACCTCTTGTAGGTTTAAAGTCATAAAACAGCTAGGGCAGGAAAATAACTGAGGGCCAGTCAAGGGGGAGAAAATTCTCTCTGTGTTGTGATTTGAAATATACTGGAAACGGGATACGGAACCTTGTATTACAGTATGTCCAAAAAAAAAAAAAAAAGATTACAATCAGATTTCATTTCATCATCAGATATGATTAAACTGTCTAATGCTACTTCAGAGTCTTAAAATATAACATCTTAGCTCTATTTTGCAGAAAACCCCATTCAATTTGGTTAAAGGACAAGTTCACCTTCATATACATGTGGATTGAGATAATGCAGCAATATAAGTGGAACACATCAGTGAAAGTTCGAGCGAAATTGGTCAATCCATTCAAAAGTTATGACTTTTTAAGGTTTCTGTGCAGTCACTGCTGGATGAGAAGACTACTGCAGTTGATGATGTCACATGCATAGAATGACATAAGGAAAATTCCATAAAGAAAATTCCGCAATTTTTTTTTTTTTTTTTAAAGTGAAGATATGTTGAATTTTCTTTATATTTTCCTCATATCGTTGTACACATATGACATCACAAGCTGTAGTAGTCTTCACATCCAGCGATCGCAGCACTGAAACTTCAAAAATTCATAACTTTTGAATGGATTGTCCAATTTTCCTCAAACTGTCACAGGTATGTGTTCTACTAATATTGCTGCATTCTCTCAATCCACATGTTTATGAAGGTGGACTTGTCATTTAAGCGGTCACAGAGAAATGTGGATTGTTGTAAAGCAAGTTTGATTCTTCCAAGTTTAGCACTTTGGTGCTCTTGTGTGTGAATACAATAGACAGAACTTGGAGGAAAGAGATTTCTGACATCCTCTACAAAACTCCTCATTTCTCTTTGACCACTGAAGCAAATCGAATGGGGTTTTCTGTAAGATGTGGGCAATGAATTATAGTTTCATACCCTGAATTTGTATTTAGATTGATTCACTATTTTTAAAGATATCATTGCGGAGGGTCCCGTTGTAATTTTTCTTGTTTTGGACATGCGGTAGAACTTTGTATAAGAATCTCTACCAAGATACATGTATACCCAAACATCGTGGTCAATTCAACATCTCTGTTGGTCACGTTTTCAGTCACTTTTATTTTATAATTTCATGTTCTTAATTTCTTTTTATTGATGGGGTAGGAAGGGTGTGTTTCCTATTAGGACTTATAATTTAATCAGTCTCTATATTCACAATTGCATCTGTGTAGCATAAAGGTTATATGATACTCTTTGGCTTTGTTTTGAAGATTTTTTTTTTTTTTTTATAGATTTGAGAGTTACTTTTCCTGATTAGAGCAGCACAGTGTTAATATGAGAATTACAGAATTCATACCTTGAAAAAATAGATAGTCATGTTGAAGTATCAAAGTCCATGGCAGAATGGATCCAGAGGGATACTTTACATAGAAAGGATTTAGCGTGAAATTGTTGAAAGTATCATTTTATTTCAAAAAAGGTGCAGTCATATTTTACCAAAACCTTCGAGGACTCAACCATTTTGTTGTTGATAAGTTCTGAAATTGTGTGTGTCCTGTGTGTATCCAATAGGCAGGTGCACTTGTTTTGTACATCTTCTCTAGATCATGAAGTAGTAAAACTGAGTCACATTGTTTGTGAATTATCTACCCAGACATGAGTTGAAATTGACGGCCATTGTTCGATGGCCCCACCCAATCAGGTATTCCCTGAAGGAAAAATCAACATTTTCATTCTTTCTGAGAAGGAATATTAATTGTTTAAAAGATAGTGTAGGGTGCCTGGGCATGCACCATTTCTCTACTCCATCGTGGATGCTGTCCTGAGTGCTGAGATGCATTTACTTGTAATGCTGTTTACAGAGCTCCTGAAGAAGTGGTCACAATTTAGTGAATGGCATTATCTTTGAGGGGCACTGCAAGGAGGTTGTATTATGTTTCAAATCATATTGGAGCTCAAGTGAGCAGTGAGACCCCCAGAGTGCTTGTTCCATTCTTTTTTTGTAGTGTTATACACCAACTTTATGGACATAAATCTTTGTACTCCCCATACTTTGTTTATGTGCAGCTGTCATGCAGAACTAGGTTGTGTGCATGTGTGTGTGTGTGTGTGTGTTGGGATGGGGTGTTAGTGGTGGAATGTAGATTACAGGGCTCAGTTACCAATATGATGATCAATCCAACTTTTGTGACAAAATGTACTTTGACCCTTTCCAGAGCATGACATAAATCCAGTGATATATGTCATACAAGATTGTGAATACAGCAAGTTATCATTGCCACACATACAGGACATATTTCACCCATCCTTGACATGGTTCACAAAATATACAATTTTCCCCATGCTTGTAAGTTTGTTAGTGCAGACAAAGTCTGCAAAGTGACTCTGACTGTTCTGACAGCATCGCTAACAAACATGTTTCTATCCTTTTGAAACAGGAAAATTATTCTACTCTCAGAGGCCCAAAGCCATTTCTGAGGCGCTTTGTCACTTTGATCAATGGCTTGGAATGGAATGTATGCAGTCTTTCAAAGCAAATTTGTTGCCAAAATCTTTGAATGTGAGCATAGTGTGGTGATAAATTTGATTAGTTATCCATGTCATTTGGTAGATATTGCCTGAAGCACACAGAATTGTGAAAAAAAAACAGCAACGATGTAAAATATCTAGGATCTACAGCCAGTCAAATGACTGTGCACATCAACCCAAGGAGTGCTCACATACACACTACATGCAATATTCAGGAACTGTATATTTACCTTTTTATAGAGATCTGTGAAAGAATTCTGTGAAATATTTAATGAGTGTGAGTAAAAGAAGGAATAAAAGAAAGTTGCAAAGAAATTTTTTGATCAGTTATGATACTATTTCCCCCGGTTTCAATTTGTTATTTTGTGCAAAAGTATGGTACCGTTGCACTCAAATTTCTATTCCGAGTGCAGATATCATACTATGTTTGATATGGATGTTGTGGTTTGTTGAATAGACTTAACTTCAATTCATTTCATTCCATAATAAATTTGTTTGTCATAATCCCCAGTTTACTCGTTTTATCACAATTTTAAGCAGCTACAATGCAATGAAATGGTATTCATAGATACAACATATATGAAAAAAAAAGAGAAAATGGTGTCTTTCAAGTAGCCCAAGTATTGCACACAATTCATAAAGTGTGGACATTCCTGTCACTCCTTGCCTACAGAAGGGCGCCTGTAAACATCACTGAGTGCATTCCCAGAGTCACTGGCTACGGTTTCACTTTCCTCATCTAGTGTTCTTTGTTCATCAGGATGTTATTCAGATATCTACAGCTCAGACATGAAGAAAGAAGGCATTCATAGCAGAACATATGTCCTAAAGGAGTATTGACAACTTACATAAAAATGCAGGAGTGTAGAGGAGGGAGAGGGGAGGGTTTAATGTCATTGGGAAGGTTATTTATATACCCATAAGTACCAAAAATTTGTGTGTATCACAGTGTGAGTATTAAGATGTCTGCTATTCTCATGATGTTGGTTATGGCTACAGGGTTATCAGAAAATCAGGGAATAATTTTCCTGATATCGCATAGCAATTTGCTATGCATTTTGGTATAACTGCTATACAAAATGCAATTTGCATAGCATATTCTTTACATAGATTTGTATACCATTTTGTTGAAAATGTATGTCCATCAACAAAAATTGCTATTCAATTTCGAGAAGGAAAATTATTCCCTGGAAAATGCTTAGCATTTGTGCAGGAACCTGCTGAAAGATGAAACTACTGTGCAATCCACTTCATTGCATTGAATCGAGTGAATGAACAGAAGATAGACATTGAATATGATCCTTCAGACAGTATGGACAGAATATATTGAAATATTGAGAATCAGAATCTGAAGAAAGGGCAATTGATTTGAAGGTCTCTCGCTGTTTTAGAGCACATTCCTACAGTTTTGCTCTGCTTTGCATTGCTTAACCTTGGTATGAAAATGTAAATCAGAAAGTTTTAGGTCATTTACCATTCTAATATCCAGAGAAGTGTATGAATATTTAAAGAAAAAAAATGTATTAAACTGACATATTGACGTAGATTTGTGATTCATCCAGATAGTATGCTAAAAGCGTGTATAAAAGATTAAATCTGTTCGACTGGACTTACTTGTGAAAATCATGGAGAGAGTAACATCACC
This sequence comes from Diadema setosum, assembly GCF_964275005.1. Classification (NCBI taxonomy): domain Eukaryota; kingdom Metazoa; phylum Echinodermata; class Echinoidea; order Diadematoida; family Diadematidae; genus Diadema; species Diadema setosum. The sequence continues at coordinate 21,468,548 of NC_092699.1, read as the reverse complement.
CATTCACCCATCACAGGTGAATGCTTGCCAGCTAGACAGAGCTGAAGATGTGACTCGGATGAGTCACGAAACTGTTCTCTATGTGATTTTCACAAGTAAGTCCATTCAAACAGATATAATCTACATGCTTTTTGTATGAAACTAAGCTTTTCAGCAGTTTCACAAGCTTCCGTATGTGCTGCCATTGTGTTTGTGGTTACGTCCGCAATACTTGACTTGCTGATTTGTGTCTATGTAAGTGGTGTCAAATGCAAGTTGTTCTGCAGTATACCTGTAAGGTTTCAACATTACTGTTTTGTTGTACATCTATATCTGAGCATTGAACCTAGAAATGGCACTCCCTTGAATGCATTTCTCCTTTTCTTTCACCATAATCAAAACATAGGAATCATTGTGAGGTCTTGAGGCAGAGCAATGTCAAGCATTAAAAAAAGTAAAGCAAAGCATCATTGAAGACACATTTCCTTCTGCTTCTTTGCTTTGCAAGTTATGGATGTCCAATAATAGTTCAAGTATTCGGTGTTCTATCCCAGTGCCCTATTCCCAAACTTACATCTCAATTAGGACTTTTCTCCTCTCAGCCGTTCCATGTAACTAGACAACAGGACCTTAAAATTTCAAGTTCAAGGAATTAAGAAAAAGCATTCATATTTGGCTAGGCATATGTTCAAAGGGTGTAATTCTAATTTTTCACTGCGTTTCCCTTTCTAACAGCCGAGTTACACCTCCCAGAACAAAGATCACATTTGCTACTAAAATCATGCCTCTTTGGTACTTTTTTTTATTTCACTATTTAAGGCATGTTCTATTATCTATAGATTCATATTTTTTTCACATAAGGTCTTATTTTATACCCATTTCACCATATCAAGTTGTTTTTTTCTTTCATTTATATGTAATGAGCTTGACAATATTTTGGATTGAAAACACCCTCAAAATGTGTCACGCGAGTCACAAAAATATGTCTATATTTTAGATTGCTTAAAAAGTAGTAGACTGTATGAACTGTAGCTGATAAATAATGAGGATCTTAGAGTCCTCAATCATACCAGAAAATAAGGCTTTCATTTGTAAACCCCTTCATTGTGAAAAACACCAGAACAATTGTGTCACGCGAGTCACGCAAGGATTTCTTAGGGTTGTCACGCGAGTCACAGTTTACAAGTTTGAAACACTTAAAGACCAGAATGACTGAGATTTTTTTCAAAATAAATTCTGCTTTGAAACTAAATCATGTAAAATGTTTAATTTTGCCAATAAAGGTAAATGTTTTATGTTAATTGGTCAATAAGTGGTGTTATGATAAGTAATGTATAGCTAACTGGATGGTCAACTTCTGTTTGGTTGGTCAATAGAAAAAATGGTAGGAGGTGGGTGGCTGCCTCGTCAACAAAAAAGTATAATGCATCAGGAACTCTTCATGAAATTTGCAAGTACTTGTACTGTATGTCAGCTCCACTTCTGTGAAGTTCTTGGAACATTGCTTCATGAAGTGGCAACAATCAGCAAGTTACATTGTATGAAGATGACAAGGAAATGGCTTCAAATATTCCCTAAGCAGACTTTGCTGTCCTCCAAATTGACTTCGCTGAGAATCATTCATGCTCCAGTTAAGATGAAGTCCAATCTACCATTTGGAATCAGGTGCAAATAGCTCTCTATACATCAATAATGTGGCCCCAGGAGAAAATTATCACATGTCATCGTCAATGATGAGGCTTACTTAGACCATGACAAAACAATATTATGTTGTACAGTGTAGTTTTTGTGGATGTGCTTCTGTAAGCGGTCAGCAGTGAAGTGAATTGGTCAAAATAGGGTTAGATGGTCCACTGCTGAGGAATTTTGTCTTGCTGTGATTTTTTTATTTTTATTTTTTTTTTTACTGTTCCTACAACTTTCATCTCAAACAAAGGGAAGTTGAAGATTGTTTGTACCTGCCTGTCTTCTTTGGAGTATAACTGCACGACATAACTTAAACATCTCCTTCAAAGAGTGACTATCTTGTCGCAAAAAGGTTCACTTCTCAGAGAAGCAGTGGTGATCTATCCAATAATGGTGATAATGATGATGGAAATGAGGATACCATCCAGAGAACAAGCACAGCAAGTGCAGGCCCAAAAGTCAATTCAGGCTGATGATGGCAGTTGCCTTCAGCAGAAAGCATCCCTGCAGCATCTCTGTACATGGCACAAGCCTCCCAAGTGGTCAGAAGTGACATTTACCTTAAGTCACCTGGAGAAAAGGGGAAATATATTCCACTGGCTGGATAAAAGAGCTGTGGCAGCCTGAATCAGACATCTAATGCAAAGTACAGCATCCATATCTTGTTAACAATAGGAGACTTAGTTAAAGTTCATGAATGAAGAGATTGAGTCTTAAAAAAAAATATACAAAATAAAACAGCCCCCAACAAACAAGGCAGAACTGTCTCCACGAAGCAGTGACAAACTTTCTCAAACTACAGAAAAGACACTCTGGCAAAGAAAATTGAATTATCTAACATATATATCATGTAGTTTACCATAAAAATAAGCAAAACATGGTGATCATTCTTCACATCAGACTCAGTAATTGTAGATAAGAAAGAAAGAGTATCAGTCTGTGTGAGCATTATTTCTTACAAGAAGAAGTGATGATTCTTTGTGCATCAAAGTAACTTTAAAGTTTCAAAAAGAGCTTAAATGGATCCATACAAAGCCATAAGCAAATATTCAGTTAACCTAAAGAAAGTTTTAATTTGATTCGTTTTGAATAGAAGACTTGTTGATACAATTATAGTAAATACGAAAGAAAAAGAAAATTCATTGAAAAAGAATGATTTCCCAGAACTCTTGATTTGTCGAGGGAAAAAAAGAGGTTAAAGTGAATTTTTGCTGGATGTTTTATGTATTAAATGTGCTATGAGCTCCCATGATCCCATCAGAGATTGGAGTTAGATGGTTTCTTTGTTTTAAAGATATGTATGATGAAACTAACTGTAAATAACATGTTAGGTTAAACATTTGGCTCATTTTACTCAATAAAATCATTAAAGTAGGCTCACCTCTTGGTCCTGAATGATACTTGACAAGTGAGTCATGCTCATGTGTCACACGAGTCACATTTTTGTCAACTGAGTTGAGATGAAAAGTCAAGGGATAATGAAATTTTGACTTCTTATTGCCTAATGTCTCAAAATTGAATCCAGAAAATTTTGTGTACATGTATAGGATAAGTACTTTCTTACTAAAATCCAGTCAAGTACAGCAAGGTCAGAAATCTTCAGCAGTGTCGCGTCACGCGAGTCACAACAAAAAAAAAGTGAAATATCTCTAACTAGAATGACTTCACAGCAAAAATTTCTTTAAACCAATGTGAAGGGTCGATACCTTGATTGAAATATGTGAAATAAACAGGTCTGCAAAATACATTTTTGAAGTACTCAACCATAACAAGTTCAAATTTTGTGTAAATGTCACGCGAGTCACAATGGAATGGCTGATCTGCCTTTTGGGCCATTTTAACACTCTGGAAGTGAAAATTCGCTCGATATTTTTGCAGATGTCAAGCTGATAGGACTAAGTTCATTGCCAATGATAAAAAAAGGAATAATGTATGAAGTTCACATTTTAATGCTCTTTCATGGCGATATTAGTCACAGTCACATGCAATCAGATTAGATGAGGTGAGGATGTGATGACTTTACAAGACTCCCATTTGCTTTCACACAAATAATGTATTAAATACAATATACACTTTACATGTTGATGTACCTTATCCTTTCTGAACATGAATTCAAGGAGAATAGCATTTTTGGTCATTTTTCTAGAGTTTCTATTGTTCAGTATGATTCATGAGTCCAGGATATTACCAGGACAGCATTTGATCATTTTGTGTGTACATCAGCCATTCACAGATCTGATGTTGCAAAGGTAAGGAGTCCTAAGACTCTGCATGAAGCAGAAAATCTAAAAACATTGTTCAGCTTGCAGTAGGGTGGATAGAAGAAAAGACTATGTACATTGTATAAACTAACTCTTCAGTTTTGTGTTAGTCCCAAGTGCCAAGTTCTGCATAACCTACCAGCTGTGGGATCCAGTCCTGTGTGAGCTTATATCAATTTAAGTTGGTCCTTTTTCATCTTCAATATCAATTTACTTGAATCACTCATTGTCACTTCACCATCACAAATAATGGTCACATGGCAAATACTAAAGCACTGGTCAACACACGACAATCAGCTGTTATTCGTTGTTAGGTGTGAAGGACTTGCTACAATGTAATGAGTTCACTGATCATCTTGAGGCAAATGTCCGGAAATGTTGAATGAATAAAATCCTTGCCACTGTTGAGAAAGTACCGGGAGAGTCATTTGTTATACATAAAGCCCTTACAAGAAATAGGAAGAAGCCAAACATCTAGCAGAGAGCTTTGTTCATGGACAGAATACCATCAACAGAGAGGAAGCTACAGTGAACATAATTGAGTAGTCATCAAGGCCAACAAGCATTCACATTTTTGACATGTACACAGAGACTGGTGAAAATACTGATGCCATTGCAGTTCACATCATGTTCGAAAGTGTGGTGCCTTTTTTGACATACTGCATGATGGTAATTGCTCCCACCGTATTAGTAGTAGATTGTGTGATCATAGAGAGAACTACACATTGTGCTAGTGAGGATCACACACCTTGTGCATTTTACCCCTCAGCCATCAGATCAAATCCATGTCCCATTTTTGTGAAGATGACAACCTACAAGTGGAACCTACAACAGGAAAAAACTAAAAGAAACTGTATTAGGTCCAACAATGGAGCATTTGAAACTCTGAGATGCAAACCACAAAACAATAGGCATCATAGAAGCTACAACATCTGACATAGAATGTAGTGTATTGGAAACTTGGGAGTAAAGTATTCCAAGCTGTTTTAAGATTAAGCATTAAGAACTTCCATCTTTTCTGCAATACATAACAAGTTTTCTCATATACAACTTTTAAAAAAAAATGCTAAATGCAGAAAATTCTGTTACCTGTCTCATTGGCCTGAATTCGCAAAGGTGTTACAAATTTATACCATGGTTTATGCAAATTTCTTCTGTGTAAATACGATTGACACATTGCATATGCCAACAGACATCCAGTAATACACGCACGTTGATACGTGCATGTCAAAGGTATGCCTATTACACGCTTATTTTTAGAACATGGTCTAAATTTGTACCATTGTCACTAGAGGTTTAAACCAGGTTTAAGCCGCCTCCGTGAATTCAATTCAGGCCTTTATGATTACAGCCTGTCTTTCATATGGCTGTAATCATTAGATTTCACACTGTAACAGATGTCTAGACAGGATGCATAGACTGCAACACAATACTCAGTGACTGATCTCCCTTCTACACATTCAGTCATACACACACTGTTCAGACAATTAGTAGCCAATAGACAGACACCTTCTGTAGGGGAAAAATGCTTTACCAAGCCATTGAGGGGCATTACTACAATGTACTTCCAAGTGGAATTCCATTATTGACAAACAAAAGATGTCAGTATATAGATGGTGCACAGGTTTGAGTGCATCAGTAGCATACTTGCCAACATTTTGATTTGAGAAAGTGTTAGAATCCAGGGGAGGGAGCGAAGTCCCGCTAACCCCAAGAGCAGGGAAAATTTGAAATGTGATATGTTGATAGTTGCATTTATGGGTACACAGAGATCCTATTTTAATGATTATCAATTGATGAGACCACTATATAATTTAGGCACCCTATTTAATTTTGCAACAAAACAATATAAGACCAGAAATGAATTAGCATGTCCTTATATCGGACATAGGACAACATTACATACAATTCAAATGCATCACATACAGAGCCATATACAAGAATATTCTAGGGAGCAAAAATCATTATGTTCAATATTTTTTCCCTTTTTTTTTGGGGGGGGGAGGGGGGTGTTGTTGGAGGTGGAGAAAATCAAATCAACTGGATGCTGATTTTGCTGGCCATAGCCATAAAGCTTGGATGGATAGATGCGTTTCCACTTCTTGGAGTTTAATTTTGAAAAGTGTGAATACCTTGTGTTTGGCTGAAAGCTCAACCCAGTAAAATGAATGCATTTCATCAGTTTTTTTTTTTTTTTTTTTTTTTTTTTTTTGGTGAGACACACTATTGATATGTCTTAAACTTGTCACAACCTTGTCATCATTTTCTACTGAGAATGGACTATGTCTGCTCAAATTTCCAATATTTGCAAAAAGGTCAGGTACCAATTGTGGTGCGTTTGATTTATCCAGAAATATCTGTCTCACTCTGCTACAGGAAAAAAAAATAGAAAAGCACTCTGAGAGTGCAGGCCTCCACCAAGCAGCTCATTTCCGTCCATACACGCATACTGAAAATCGCCCAATTTCCCTGTGGCCGCATTCACACATACAAAATAGCGAGATAACAATTGTGATCCACATCTTAAGATTTGCATAGGTATGAATCCCACTAATGACAAAGAAGCTTGTGTTTATCTAGTACCTCATCAGCTTCCTGCATGCTGCATGGTGCCTCCAAAGGCTATTAATTACTGCACATATGCAAACCTCAGTGACGCGCAGCTCGAATTCCAAAGTTCTTTGACCCTGTTTGCCAAAAGATTAAAAAAATCCTTAAAAAATTAATTAAAATTCCTAAATCACTGCCAAAATCTAATCATCTGTTCCTAGTGTCATTATCAACTTTTTGTGTAAGTTTCATCCAGATCTGTTTATAACTTTTTGAGTCATTATGCACACAGACAAACAAACAGACAAAGGAATGCTGACAAAAACACAACCTCCTTAGTGGAGGTAAGAATCCATGCTTGATCTCCTCCCAGCTCAGCTCTGGTAATGCACTTATGTTTATTATTATTGTTGTTGTTGTTGTTGTTATTATTATTATTATTATTATTATTATTATTATTATTATTATTATTATTATTATTATTATTATTATTATTATTATTATTATTATTATTATTATTATTATTATTATTATTATTATTATTATTATTATTATTATTATTATTATTATTATTATTATTATTATTATTATTATCATTATTATATATTAAAATCATGTGACCAGGAGAATTTTTCCATTCTCCAGATGACTGGAAGATACTGTGGATTCGGCAGTATTGTTCTACAGCTTCAGTGGTGTCAAATATTTTGACCATGTACAAGTTGTATCTGATATGTGTCCAAGTGCCTTTTGAGCTGTACCGGACAGTGTTGTAGGTAACCTGTATCGTGCTGTGCGGTGCCTAAGTACCAAAACACAAAGTGCTAGGAATACCTCTTCTGGATGTACATTGTATTCTTGTTACACTTTGCGATTGATTCCAAGTCATCACGTGTTGCATGGCAGTGTGGCCATGTACTCTGTATATTTTCTATATGTCTAAAAAAAAAACAACCAAAAAAGCACTTGCTTGGATGCTGTATCAGTTCTTTTATATTGTTTCATGAAGCCATTAATGTAGCAAGGCAGTGCAGAAAATGTAGGAAAATTGCTTTGAGAGCAACCCAACCTTCACAACTATGCTCAAGATATATTAAAATGAAACTGTATTCCAGTACATTTTCCCAGGGGAGAAGAATATGTCTCCATGCACCCTGCATGAGGAAAATCATACTAAGCTATTTTTGTCTATTGGTATAGAGCAAAAGAAGAAAACTGATCCAACAACATTGTAGTCTAGAGACAAAGATGACTTTGTTGAAAGCCCTCAGAGTGCTACATAGTATGTCTTGTTATCATTCAAATTTCAGATGAGTATACTTGTCCTATTAGTCACCTGAATTCACTCAAATTCTTTCCATTTTTTGTATAGTTATGCCTTAATTTTCTCCAAAAAGATCTGTCTGTGCTTGGAAAAGTTATCTTCTAGAGTTGTATTTTGAGGCCTTTTTTAACCTTTGGAAAGTGGTATAATGTTTGAACAGAATGGGAATGTGTTGCAGCCTGTGTTTACTAGATTGTCAAAGTGAATTCTTGCCAGTGCTTAATCACAAAAATGGAGAAGAAATATGAAGCTGGTAACCTTTTCATCTTGAGGTTTGATCTTATTACCTTTGAGGTAAGAATGGAGCCACTGAGAGGATTACTTTCTCCCACCAAGACTCAAATTACAGATTGGACTTCTGTATGGCTCGACTGCAGCAGTTTGACATGCTGACTGCCATAGAAGGGACCGATATTTTTGAAGTTGCAAATCGCGAGGGCTGTATATGTACTTCACAGGGTGATGTTTGAAATGTTTAACTACAGCTTGCCTAGGTGAAAGGAGTATCAAGTAAACTTTCACACCATGTACACAAGTCTGACCACTTCTTGAAGGTCTGTGCATTTCTGTGTGCCCCTCAAACCCATTATTATGTCCTCTGCAGGCAGAGTATTGTAGCTTTCATCTGTCATCCCATGACATGTGTATTAATTGGTTTCCCTAGGAAGGTACTAAAGTCATTGATAGGATTGTGATTTGCAAAGCATCTGAGCTGCTGACAAACATATAATGATCACAAACAAACACAAAGAGTGCCGAAGGGTAGAAGTACTTTACATGTACATACAGTGTCAAACTTTTATCAAACAGTAGCAGTGGCAAGGAGAGTTACATTTTCAACCTGCCTGAAGAACTAGGTGAGAAAGGTCCCCCTTCCATTTTCCCTCACATGCCATATACATCATCCTATCAGAGCCTGTTGACATGAAAGGGAGGGAGGGCATTTAGCTGCAAGTCCTTTCTCATGGTTCCACTTCTTACTGCTCAGTGATGAATTTCTCAAAATACCTATGAGTAGATAGGGTGACAGGGTACTGTTTGTTACAAAGTTCAGATGTCAGATCATATCCAAACAGACAAGAACAGGCAGAGTGCCGACTTAGCCTGCTCACAGTCTGCCATCCAATTTTCTCTTTTCTAAGAAGATATTGCAGAAAACTACCATGAAGTTGATGCTACGCTTTCAAACTGTCATCTTCACAATTTGATGCTTAGCAACTGAAGTAACAATGACAACCAAATAATGATAAATCAACACATGTACCAATGTATCAGCAGGTTAGGCCTGAACTAGATGTGCAAAATAAAAGGAAAAAATGGTTAACCCAAGTGCCTATGCAGTACATGATAGAGAAGATAAAAACCAATGCTAAATATTAAGACAATGTTATGGTGCTACAGGAAACGAAAGCATTATTGAAAGTGATCTGTTATTAAAGATATTGCATGTTGGCAGTGAATAGGTAAAGGGGAATTTTCTTTAAAAATTCCAAAGAAACAAAATCAAAACAGGCTTTGCTTTAATGTAAGTTCCAGAATTATGTGAATTGAATAGGTAATATATCCTGTTTGTGGGTTTGTAGAAGGAGATGTTCTGTCTCATTTTGTATTTTTTCCAATTGTATGTTTTCAGATATTTCCATCTGTTTTATCTGTGTATCCCGGATCTCAGTAAAAAAATACCTAAGGGGGAAACTCTTTGGTAGATTTTGTGGATACTTGGTCAAGGTTCATAGGGAATGATATTTGATAAGGATAGAAATGTAGTGGGAAACAGCATCAGGCAAAAGCATTTCAGGGCAATTACCCCCCCCCCCCCCAGCTAAATACTGGTTAGTGATAAGGTTAGAGTAAAGATTAGGGTTAGGTTTAGGGTTAGAGTTTGGATAAGGTTAGGATTAGGTTCAGGGTTAGGGGAAGGGTTGGGGGTAATTGCCCAGGGGGTAATTGCCCTATACCAGCAAAAGAGAATAAAGTTTATTTGCCATGGTCAAACATTAAAATCAGTGAATTTTCATTTATGTGAGTGATGCCACTGTGAGATAGTCTGTGACAGCAGGTAGATCCCATGTTACTAAAGTCCTTCATATATGTAATCAAAAGAAGATTTGTCTCAGAGAGGAGATTACTTCTCAGTGCAAATTTAAGAGAAATTTGACTGTTGTAGAATTTATACAGTTACTTTACATCTTGTTAAAATCAAGTAAGTTGGTAATATTAGGTAATTTTCAATATGATTGCCACTGTCATGAATTTGATATCATTTTTATTTGTTTCCTGCTTTGTCTTATATAACACAAACTAACAGCAAATCAAAGCTGATATCTCATCCAAAGAAATGTTGTTTCTATCACTCTGCTCAGAACACATGCATTTACAAAGTGCTCCTTCATGTCTTTTGAAAGCAGGAAAATTTTATGAGCTCTGTTGTATCTTTAGATTAGTGTGTATTCAAAGCTGAGAAGCATACAACATTATTTTCAAGAGAGGAAGTGTGGAGTATGGTAAAGAAATGTTATATGAACCGGGTCTAAGAGTCTTCCAACACCCATCAGGGACCTACCTCTCAATAGTAGTGACAGCAGCTGATCTGTGCAGCCCTTGGGGGATCTCACAGCAGACAACTGTCTCAAGATTTTCTTTGACACAACAGCTGAAGGACTAAATGCAGTAGCTAGGCTAAGAATTGGTAGTCTAGAAAGAAATATGCTGGTGTATAGAGTTGACAGTGCTGGTATCACCTTGAATATCACAAAAGTATTTGTTCATATCCTTGTTTGTCATTGCATACATATTTTTGCTATGTAATACATCTTTAATTCTTAATTTCTTTTTTTTTTGTTTTTTTTTTAGTATTTTTGTTGTTTTCGCTCTTGTTTTTGCTGGAGTTTGGGGGAGATAAACACAGTGTGTACTTACAGATGAAGGTAATGGTAAAGAAGCAAGACGTTATGAGTGTTGAAAGGAAGATATCTATAAATAGTTAACGCTGTCCTAGATACTTTGCAAATAGTGCACCTCATCTTTTGCCGAGTGCAAAATCTTCTTCCATTGCGTGAGTAAAGACCATACACTATTTGTTTCATATAACACCTCAGACATCAACAGATATGATCCACACAGATTCTTGAATTAAGCACAGAAATTGCAACCATTTTTTGTGAAAAGCAAATGCATAGCACAGTCACAGTCAGTCGTATGTACACGAAACCGATCAGTTGAAAATTACAGAAAAAAGAGTGACAAAATGCGCACGTGTAAGCATGCTTGTAAATGTTGAGTGCGTGTGGCAAAGGTTTGTTTATTATTACATCAGAGCCATGCAATGGAACAAAAACTTTGAGTCAATCAAGAGTTTAACATGAGAGTCAATGGAAAATGGTGACCTCAGCCATGTGATATCCATTTTTGCTCAAACAAAATTGTATGGCTGACAGCGATAGTGTGCAATGGAACTTTTAACTTCATGTCACATGATGAGCAACTAACCAAGCAGATAGCTGCATCCTTTGAAGGTGTTTAATGATGTATAATTATTACAGCAGTAAGCAGCTTTCATGCATTTCACATAGAGTTCATTTATTTGAGGAAAGAGGCAGTCAAACAGGAGATAGACATTGCAGGAAGATGGTCTCACATCAGAAGAAGATAGTAAGATGGAGTGAGTTTACAAAGGTCGCATTAATGACCCAAAGACTTGTTCTTATGCCACTCAGCATATCTGTAATTTGTCAGGTAAGGATTTCTGAACTGTGAGAAAGATGTTTTGTTAAAGATAATCGAGTCAAAATGGTGAAAAAAGTTCACCCAGAGCTTGAGGGATGAAATTATCAATGGCCAGCTGGCACAGAGCTGACCATGCATCTGTGCAGTAGCCAGTTGGTATGAGACCATGGCCAATTTAGGCCACCAGCATGCTCTGAAGGATGGCCACAGTACCACCGCCTGACCCTGGTGACCAAGGCCCAAGAGTGCAGTGCAGGTGCCCTGCAAGAGGCAGAGGCCAGACATTATGCCAGCCCCCACTCAGGGGACAAAGGCCATGCGTGTTTGGATGGGTTCCCCATGCGCCAGGAGCCCCAGGAGGTGAGCTGTTGCTTGCAGGCCTCTTCCACCACCTGGAGGACCATCATGGATGACACCTCATGCTTTCAGGAGTCAGAGCATACTACGTGATAAAGTTGACAGGGCTGCTTCCCGGAGACGCCCTCCATATACTGTCCCCTTGTATGCCAGAACTCTGGCAGGAAGACATAGAAAGGGACATGACAGCCTTATGAGCAAAAAGGACAGCAGAGGTGGTCACAGACTACCTTTGACTTGCCTGTTTTCCTCATACCCAAAAGCTCAGGGGAATTTTGTGTGATTCTAAATTTCAAGTGGATCAACAAATACATCAAGTCAGCCTCCTTGAAAATAGAGACACTCATGTCCATTCTCCTCTGACAACACTAGAGGACTGGATGATATCCACAGACTTACAGGATCCTTACTACCATGTCTCCATTGCCCCACTGTCCAGGATTCATGAGCCTCATGAGAGGATAGTGGAGAGACACTGGTGCACAAGAGAAATGTGGGTCTGCAAAATTTATGAATATTGGTATTTTCTTTCTAGTTGGTAAAAAATGCTAAGTATAACATATGGTTGAAGGAGCATGGACATTTGGTTGAAGAGAATATACTCATCGGTCTTCCCTTAAGGTATCTAAATTGAATGCTCAATTATTGACTTCCATTGAGCCATTTAAAAAAAAAAACAGCAAAATTGATCATCCTCATCCATTTGTAGTTGCTCAAAGGCAAATCCGAAAGTGTAATTTAGTGGCATTGATTCTACATGTGTAGTAAAAAAAAACTATTAAAAATTGAAACAAATGAAGAAATAAAGCCAACTTATTTTGGCATCTGTTATGATCACAGAAAGGCCTTGATGTTCAGATCCTAGTGGAAACTGCTGTTGCAAGGTTAGTGATAGAAAGGAGTGTGCCTTCCCCTCTGTTTGTGAAAGCAGGTCATGTCTAGAGGCAAATTTCGCTGATCCTTTGGTGGAACAATATGGCTTTTATGTCGTCACAGGTTGACAAAGACACACCACAGCACTTTAAAGAGCACACTCAACTGCTAGTTTCTAGCAGAATGAAAAAAAACTAAGATTTGTACACAGCTCAATTGTGAAGTAAAATTAGACCTCATTTTCAGCTTGACTATAAGTCAAGCAAAATCGAACAGAATGGGAGACTTTTCATGAGTTTCAGAGATTAGATAAGGAAGCCATAGAGATTGAAAGTTTCATGCGTTTTCAGAAACAAAATAAAATGTACAAATCAGATTGACTGACAAGGGCATTGCCAAGTGTACCTTTAATGTGCACACAAATCCTTGTCATATTTCTTTATTTCTTTATTGCACATATCTAATGTCTTAAGCTGAAGGGGTGCTAGAGACCCTATATGAAATCAACAATGACAGACTGTATTCTTCACGAAAAGGTTGCTGTTGTGGTGTAGTAACTTTGAATGATGAATTTTTAAAGAAGGGGCTATGTAGTTGATATCCTAATGATTTTCAAACATGATATCCATCTCATTTTGTGTGCAAACAAATATGAGAGTTGTGGCATCCTGGCATCCTTGCCTCACCTAATTTGTATGTGAGAAGATCTGAATTTTTATACTTCATGTTTTGCATCAAAGTGGGGTGAATTTTCTACAGCTATGTACAATTGGTATTTCTTTAGTAGAGTCAACTTTAATACATCATATGAAATTATTTTGTAATAACACTTCATCTGCAGGATTTTAGAGGCAGTCTGACTGGCAAATGGGGTAGGAAAGTGCATTTTTGCTGATATTTAGTAGAGTGAAATCCAGGAAAACAATAAATGCAGTGAGATAGGTACAGACAAAAATGAACCATGCATTGTTGCTTCAATGGTTTTTGATAGCAAGTTAGAGTAAGATGGTCAGAAAAGTGAGGGTTGTTTACTTTGCCTGCTGTTCAATCCAAATGCAGAATTCACATAACCGAATGAACAACACTTTCCAAAAATTTAGAGAAGAGATAATTCAAAAAGGAGACCTTCCCAATCTCTCTCTGTCTTCTTCTCAATGTACCATGTATAATACATGATATGTATCTGTATCAATATCTGTCTATATATAAATACATACACATACATGCCTTGAGGAAAAGAGATGGAGAGGTCTCCATTGTGCATCAAGAAACAAATAAGCCCAGGTGATTCATAGTCTTTTAACCATGACTGCTACTTTATGGTTCCTGTGAGATTGCTGATGAATTACTGATATTGAAAAGGTCAATGCCATATATTCTGTGGCAGATACTGCTCAAAAGTAAAGATCTATGGCATTTATGACATATTTTCCTATTCACAGTTTCTTTGTTGAATATAATGCTCCAGTTTTATCATTGCATTTTAGCAATACTCCACACATTGCCAAGACTTTGGAACAAATAGCTATTAGTTGCATGCTTGTTTGCTTATCTATTTACTTCTTCTTCTTCTTCTTCCCCTTCCTTTTTTCTGTGTAATTTGTATCATTCAACACTGCTTGTTGCAGGAGTCCTTGAAATTGCTATAGTTATCATTTATTAGTGTTAATAAACAAAGAAAACTTGCATATATCATACATTGTGATTCAATATAGGCATTGCTTTCTGTTAATCATAGCAAACATATCACCAAGCAGTTTTAAAAACTCCAGTGGACCATACAGTCCATTCTTCTGTGTGAAGAGTTATTCGCAAAGATGTACGTTTAATAGCCTGCATGATACACATGAACGTCTCGCTGTGTGGATTGTGATGGCGGATACGATACAAATTGTATTTATTTTCCACAACTCATTTCCTTTTCTTTGTGTACGTGTTTGAAAACACAACACCCTTATACTGGGTGGTCCAGCTATCCCCTGGTGATCTGATGTAATTGAGTAATTATTGTAACTGTGACCAAGATGGGTCTAATTGTTATTGTATTGTATTATGTATTGTATATTAAATCCCCACACACATTTGCACTTCGTACACACACCTGCACTGTAGTATGAACTTGCAAAATGCACATAAGCACCTATGCAATTGTTGTCTTTCAAATCTCCAGCAATTTACATTTCTTTATTACAAAATGGCGTCACAGGTGAATACTCGCGATATTCTTGCTGACGTTATGCCTATGCACGACAGTAAATATTACACACCTCTTGAATTCAATGATACCATACTGTATAGTTCAGATGATATTTCACTTCTTCATATAAATTCTAGGAGTTTGAATAAAAATTTTGAATGTTTGGAAAATCTTTTGCACTCTTTGAATAATTTTGAATTTTCTGTTATTGGAATAACTGAAACTTGGTTACATCAGAACTCCCCAGATATCTTCAATTTACCTAATTACAAATTAGTTAGGGCTGATCGTCAAGGAAAAAGGGGTGGTCGTGTTGCATTTTACATTGCACAAAATTTACAGTTCAAAATCCGTTCTGAAATCACATTAAGATATGCAGAAATGTTATTCATTGAAATTGATAACACAATCGCTAAAAATGTTATTATAGGTTTAATTTATCAACCCCCTGATCTGAACTGTGAATTATTTTGTGATGAATTGGATTTATATCTCCATAAGATAGGTAATGAAAGTAAAAATATTTTCATTTTTGGTGATTTCAACATTAATTTTTCCCCCACATCCGATAACAACAATTCCCTTAATTTTATGCATTTAATGTACTCATATGGTTTTGTGTCGATTATCAATAAACCCACCAGGATAAATCTGCACTCATCAACTCAGATTGATAATATCTTTTCGAATGTATATAATAAAAAAAAAATTATGGGGGGTATATTGTGTTCTGAAGTTTCTGATCATTTACCAATATTTTCAACTTGTGAATGTAAATTAGGTTTTAAAATATTATTTGATAAGATTTGGTATTATAAAGAATCAAAATGCAGTGTAGAATTGCTGAAACAGAAATTATTTTTAGAGGAATGGACTGACATTTATAGTGTTAATAATGTTAATCTGGCATATGAATGTTTTAATGAAAAATTGTATTTTTATAAAAATAACATTCCTTTATGTAGAATAAAAAATAATCGAAGTAAACCAAGAAATCCTTGGATTACAAAAGGTATTTTGAAATCTATAAACACTCGTAATTCTTTGTATAAGTTTCATATTCGTAACCCAACTGAATTTAATTTGAATATGTATTAAGTCTATTGAAATAAATTGACAAAATTGATTCGTTTATCCCGCAAATTATATTTTTCTGATAGAATGAAAAAGGTCTCTTCGCATATCAATGCAACATGGAAAATCATCAAAGAGGTCCTAGGTAAAAAGCACGATCCTCCACCAGCGGATGATATCACATTAAATGGCATCAAAATAAATGATCCCAATATGTATGCAAACTCATTTAACTCATTTTTCGTTAATATCGGTCCAGAACTTGCTACTAAAATTAGCAATACTTCTGCTCATTTTACAGATTATCTCTCTGACCAAAATCAAGAGTCTTTTTATTTCAACCCAACAAATCCTAGTGAAATTATCAGTATCACCAAATCTTTGAATAGCTCTAAATCTTGTGGTTTTGATAAAATAAGTATGATGTTATTGAAAGAAATAGTTTATCCACTCGCAGAACCGTTAACCCATATATTTAACCTTTCTTTATCACAAGGTATTTTTCCAGATTTGCTGAAAATAGCCAAAGTTAATCCTATTCATAAAAAAGATGATCCTCATGAAATTAGCATTTATCATCCTATTTCTTTGTTGCCTAGTTTATCCAAAATTTTAGAAAAAAAAATTGTTCATAATAGACTTCTTGAATTTATCAATAAGTATGATATACTCATTCCAAATCAATATGGTTTCAGGAAGAATTATTCTACTGACTTAGCATTGATACAAATTTATGATAAAATTACGAGTGCTTTTGCAAGTAAAGAACATGTTGCAGGTATATTTTGTGATTTGAGTAAGGGTGGGATTTCACGGAGCACGCGAACGATTTGCGAAGGACGCGAATGACAAAAATCCAACATTCGGAAAAGTTTTTCTCCGAATGTTTTCCGACAATGAAGCCGAAAACTGTTCTTGCGCAATTTGTGCGAAGTTTCCACGACGTACGTGCGAATGTCGTGTGTATCATTGCTAAAATACAGCATGTTACGTACACGAAGAACACGCGACGGAAATGCGAACAACGAAAAATTTTCAATAATTATGGGAGAAAATGTACCCAAGGAGAGGTGGAAGCTGTCTTGAGTTGCATTTTTTCTTTCCTCTATTTCTCCTTTCTTTTTCTCTCATTTCTCTATCGTGTGCTTGCCTACATTTCTTTCCTAGGACGTATCTCCACTAGTAAAGCATTTGATCTTTTTTTTTTTTTTTTTTTTGCAGTTCCTCCAACACATAATCTCTATACTTCAAATAAAATTTTACATACTTTAGATTAATTTTAAGTGTATTCTGCGATTTTTTTTTTGTGTATATCAAACACTTCTTTCTCATTGCTAGTCTTTAATTTTTTTTGTTACAATAGTTGTTAATAATTGTTTGATGTTTAGGTGTATGCTACGATTTTTATTTGTAGAAAACGTACAGGTCATACATCCCCCAAACGTGCGCTAAACGTTCGCGAGAATGTCTCAAAAGGTACGCGAACAGTTTGCGATTACGTCGTAAAATGATCGGAAAAACTTCGCAGATTTCGCGTAACATACGCGAGACATTCTCCAAAGTTTCGGAGTCTGTTTGGGGTTTCACGAACATTTTGCGAACATCGCGCGTGTTTTGCGAAGGTCTTGCGCATATGACGAGGCTTTAAAGACACTTTCGAGAACAATTCACGAGCAAATCACGACCAAGTGTGCGGAAAAGGTTCGCAGAAAATTTCAAACTTTTTTGAAATTCTCGCCGAAGTAAAATCGACATTCGCGAACAATTGACGACGCTTCCGAACCCTCACGTTCGTTTTGCGATCTTTTGCAGACTAAAATGCGAATGCTGGATTTTGCCATTCGCGTCATTCGCAAATCGTTCGCGTGCTCCGTGAAATCCCACCCTAAGGCATTCGACACTCTTGACCATTCTATTCTACTCTCCAAACTTAGTCATTATGGTATTCGGGGTCAAGCACTTTTATGGTTTAAAGATTATCTAACTAATAGAAGACAATATGTTACTTTTAATGGTTGTGAATCTGATCCCCTTTTAATCAAATGTGGTGTTCCTCAAGGCTCAATTCTGGGCCCACTATTATTTCTTCTTTATGTCAATGATATCATTAATACATCCTCTCTTCTCTCTTTCCTTTTCGATCTTAAGATTTTAAATGATACTTAAAATATTGAAATTAGTAAAGTATCAAATTGGTTTAAGTCTAATAAACTTTCTTTGAATATAAAAAAGACCATATTTCATAATAAAGAGGTTTCTCATTGTCTCACTTAGGAATGTTCAAAACATGAATCCCCACCTCAACCAGTACTGTATAGCCCCTTTAAACTTCATTCTCATAATGCAGATATGCTGATACATATTAACATTGATGGTATCCCATTAGAAAAGAAAACAAATTCAAAATTTCTGGGAGTATATATAGATGAAAGTTTGACTTGGAATGAGCATTTGCATCATGTTACAACATGTATTTCTAAAAATATAGGGGTTATTTCCAAGTTGAACTTCTTCCTTCCTCGTTCAACTTTATTTTTATTATATAATTCCTTAATTCTCCCGTATATAAGTTATTGTAATGTTGTATGGGGAACTTGTGGCTCTACCAAAATAAATTCTATTTTCAAATTATTTGTACTGGATCGCATTTCCTAGCTCATACTGATTCTTTATTTCATGAACTTAAAACATTGAAGGTTTTTTATTTGAATATTATTCAAGTAGCAGTAATTATGTTTAAATATATTCATATTCAACTTCCACCATCGTTTAAAAGCATGTTTAGGTTTAATACTTCTGTCCATTCGTACCCTACTCGTATATATGTAGAAATTTCCATCTTTTGAATCCCAAATTATTAGTGACACATAAATCTATAAGACATTTGGGTCCGGACATTTGGAATAATCTCCCGGACAATATAAAGTCTTGCTCAAGTATTTATTCTTTGAAAGCTTCACTAGAACGATATTTGATGCAATTATATTCTCCCCACTCATCAAGATAACAAATATTTATAGTAAATGATTGTTATTTTTTTTTCAATCTCTATTTTCCTCCTTCAACTGCATCTTGCACTCACACCTGCAACTGGTGCACTGCACCCACCTGATCACTTTCCTCCAAGAGAGTTGTGTCGTTGGATAGTCCTTTTATGAGGCCTCCATCCATTTCAAGCTTAATCGCTTACGATGGTGGTCTCCTGCATTCAATGACCTCTGTTATTTACTGAAAAATACTGTATATTTTATTTTATGTTTTTGTGTATGTGCACTGCTCAATGCAATCACCTATGTGTATCTACATGTATTTGTGTACTGTTATTGATTTATTTCACTGCACTTGCTATTCTTTGTTTTTGTACTTTTTGAAATTTGTATTTAAATTGTATTTGATTGAATGCAGAAATAAAACAAATCAAAACAAATCAAATCAAATCAAATCAAATCAAATCAAAACAAAACAAAACCACAAAACAAAACAAAACAAAACAAAACAAAACAAAACCTAACCTAACCTTCACTCTTCTCAGTGCACCGTATGTGGGAATGAACCTCTTGCCTATCATCTTCGGCTAGAGGCCTAAAAGATGATGAGTATGTTTCAGTCATCTTTGCACAATTATGATAATGATGATCCACAGCATTCGTATGGCACCATATATCTGTTATAGAGACATTCAAAGGTGCAGACTCCTCCAAGAGAGTTCAGTTAGCAATTGAATGCCTGGTGAAAATGTGAGTTTTGAGTTATCATCATCATACACAGAAAAGAAAAAAGAGCATGAATTATGCTTTTGTTGTTTTTATGCCTCCGCCACGAAGTGGTTTTTGTTTTCGGGTTGTCTGTCCGTTCTTCCTTCTGTCCGTCCGTCCGTAATGAATTTTGTGGACAGCGTATCTTAAAAACCTTTCAAGGTATCCTAATGAAACTTGGCATGTATGTGTATTAGGGGGTAAAGTTGTGCCTATCAACTTTTGGGTGCACATGCTCAAGGTCAAAGGTCAAAAGGTCAAGGTTAAATATGTAACATTTCACTATTTCCACCATATCTATGCAATGCCAGAAGATATTTTCTTAAAACTTAGTCTATACATGTATTACCCAATTTAGATTCTCTGGTGAAAGATTGGGGTCATGAGGTCAAAGGTCAAAAGGTCAAGTAAAAGATATTAAAACTTCACTTTTTTCTCCATACCTTGGAAATTGTTCAAGGTATCTTAATGGAACATAGTATATATACATGTACTGACTGGCAGTGGTTATATAGAGAATTTAGGGTTCATGGGGTCAAAGGTCAAGGGTCAAAGGTCAAAGGCAACACTTATAAAGTTTACTTTTTCCCTCATATTTATGCAATGCCAGCAGGATTATTTTTTTTAACACTTTGTGTATGCATGTATAACCTAATAGAGATTCTCTGGAAAGTTCCTTTTTTTTTCTTTTTCTTTTTTTTTCCTCAAAGGTCAAAAGGTCAAAGATCAAGTGAAAGTGCTGAACTAGCTTTTTCCTCCATATTTCGGAAGTGGCTCAAGTTATCTTGAAACTTACTACATATTTATGCATGTTCTGCCTGACAGTGGTTATTGTATGAATCTTAGGGTCAAAGGCCAGATGAAATGGTATCAATTTACTATTCAATACAGAAATTGCACTTTTTCTCCCTACTTGAAAATTACTCAATGCATAAACTTAGGAATGGGTCACAGTCAAGTTAAAGTCCTTAAATCCCCAAATACATGCTCTCCTATTCATCCAATTAAACCTAGGTCAAGTAAAGTGAATATTCAACACATTTTTGACAAACTTGTCATTTTAATATTTTGCCAATTTTGTGAAAATGTAATCACATATTTTCCACATGTACTATAGACCTATTAGGAGAATCATGCATTATGGCGGAGGCATACCAGTCGCCATAGCGACATTTCTAGTTTGTTATGTTGCTACAAAGAACAATTTATAGTAACCATGTGGTAACTATGTAATTCAGAACAATGTTCCATGCCCCATTATTTATTCCCATTCCATGACATATATGCTTGAGCAGGAGTGCTGAAACCTACAAAGAAAAGAGGAGGAAAGATGATTATTTGTTGGTATTCAGTGGCTTTAATCTCCACAGGGTCAAAGGTTGTGTCTTTGCACAGCTGTAATCTGAGAGTCACAACCTACTTTGAGGATGATGATGTCGATCAAGAGCTTTGGATGTTTTCATTCGTCAGTGAAGGCAGGGATATCTAATCCCTCAGGAGTTATGCTATCTCGATGTCAGGAGGTTAAAGGCATGCTTTAGTCGAAGTCATGCAGGTCGAGATTTTTAGCTGTGAATTCTGAAAGTAATATGTAAACTACCCATACCAACTTTGATGTACAATGTACACTTCTAGAAGAGAAATATACTAGTAAACACTATCTGTCTGTCATTGTAACCTAAAATATTCTTTGATGGGAAGGATAATGTTACAATAGATGTTTTCACATCAGCCCGATAAAAATCCAAGCTCGAGATATTTTTCGCGATTGCGAATTAGAGCGCATTTTCATTTCTTATTCACATTAGCCCGAAGAGAATTAGCCCGAATTTTTTTCGAGCTCATTCGACAGCTGAGTATGTGCAAACAGCATCTGTAATGTGTGTGCCCTCTCAAAAATTCCTCATGATTTGTGTGCAGTTTGCCTCGATCGATCGGGTCACACACGCTAGGCATGATGGGATGCATCGCGCTAATTTCTCGAGTCGTTTTCACATTATCAAATAGCGCGCTACTATCTCGCTATTTCAGTAACTTCCCGAGTTGGACTCGAGAAATTTTCTCGATCAGAGCGTTACCTTTAGCGCGCTAATTTGTGTTCACATTATCAAATAGCGTGCTATTTCGTGTTCAGGTTAATTTCCCAAGTCAGAAAATAGCGTGCTATTTGGAAACATCAGGCTGATGTGAAAACGCCTAATATGACTGCTGTGTTTCAAAGAACAAGGAGTCAGCAATCTTAGCTAGTACTGTAATTTTATGTTAAATTCCATGTTCCTATCAAAGTATTCAAGTTGTCAATTTTTAATTCATATGTTGAGTTTAGGTGGAATTTAGTGCAAACCACCATTTCATGCTCAAAAATCAGATAAAGGCTACTTTTCTTTTCTTCAATTTTTTTTTAGTAAACCCAGGAAATTTTGTATTAATTATGCATGTTTATAATTTTCTGAGGAATTGAACTTACGTTATACAACGTTATTGAAATAACACAATTGTACTCTCAGGCAAGAGAATGTTTTTTTTTTTTTTTATGGCATGCAAAGCAAGGGGCAATATACTGCATGTGATTGTATAACCTGTCATTCTGCTTTGCTATTACACACCAAAGCAAAGCAGAATAGAAGTGTGATGTTTTGCTTTCCAAACACCTCATGATAGAGTAACAGAATTCATTTGGAAGTATTCTGTTTATTCTGAAGAGTCATATACATTTCAACTTCACATTCTACTGTGTTCTGCCTGATCTGAGAAGTTATGAGAGGGTGATTGAATAATTACTTTGAAGTATATTCAGCCATCACATGGAGCCAAATAGTGTTCAGGAATGATATGATCCTCTCCTATAGTTCAGACATGTGGAAGGTGATGTTGTTGACATGAGAAGGGGCTGTGTATTGTGATTATCATGATGCCTTGTCATTTACCTGGTAGAGATACAAGAGGAGCAGCCAATGTGGGCAGAAGGGATATGATATACCCACAGCTTGGGGCTGTTAGTCCAGCTTGCCTGGAGAGCCATGACACAGTTATCCTGTCACCACTGACCTCTAAACAATCAAAGGGGTTACTGACCTGTGACAGACTTGCCATACAATTTATGAAGGAAAGTGACTTTCTATAACTCACCTAGCAATAAAATATGGTAGGGCCTACATGATATAGTATAAATTTCAAAGATATGGTTAGCGTATGAAAATTAAAAAGATCTTACGGTAGGATGTTTACGGTTTTAACATTCCAAGTCATTTCTGTGTAGTAATTTAGTTTATAAGGTTGTTATCTCTTTTGGTCTCATTGGCTATATGTTTATATACAATGCTGATAGTGACTTATATGGGGCTAGATGACAAGAAGAGTCTTAACATTCATGGGATTAGTTAGAAGGGGAGTCATATGACTGTTATGGTGATAGTTGACGGTAGATTAATGTGGTTATAATGAGACCTACTGACAGAATTGTTTGGCAAGGATATTTAACTGTAAAGCATATAAATGAATTGCTTGTATGTTGCTAGTCTACAGTTCAGCATATCAATGTGACTCATTAGGCCATTGATTCATGTCCTACAGAGATCTGTTCAGGCAAGCATTGTTAGCTCACCTGAGCCGAAGGCTCAAGTGAGCTATTGCGATCGTTCTTCATTCGGCGTCCATTGTGCGTCGTGCGTCGTCCGTCGTGCGTTAACTTTTTACATTTTCAACTTCTTCTTAAAAACCACAGGACCAATTTTCACCAAACTTGGCAGGTAGCATCCCTAGGGGGTGAAGATCTCAGTTTTTAAAAATGGGGACCATGCCCCACCCAGGGGGCCCCAAGGGGGCCCAAACCCCCCAAATTAAGGAATTTTTAAAATCTTCTTCTCTAGAACCAGAAGTGATAGAGCTAAGTTAATACTATGAGTTATTACACTGATGACTGTAGTTTCAAGTTTGTTCATGGTGGAATCAGGGGTGCTCCCCTTGGGACCCAGGGGAGGGGGTGGGGAGGGGTCCTAATGGGGCCTAAATGGTACATTTTCATCTTCTTCTTGAGAACCCCATGACCCATTTTCACCAAACTTGGCAGGTAGCATCCCTAGGGGGTTAGGATCTCAATTTGTTAAAATGGGCACCCTGTCCCACCCAGGGGGCCCCCATAGGGCCCAAACCCCCCAAAATTAAGGAATCTTTAAAAATCATCTTCTCTAGAACCAGAAGTGATAGAGCTAAGATAATACTATGAGTTGTTTCATTGATGACTGTAGTTTCAAGTTTGTTCATGGCGGAATCAGGGGTGCGGCAATTCATGTAGTGCTCGCAGAGACATGCAGAAAAATTCAGGCAGCTGAAATTTGATGCATTTTAACATTATTCCCAAAGGTGCTCTAGATCTGCAGATTTTTAAATACAAAAGTATGTCAGAGTTTGTAGAAGACGGGATTGAAAGTTGATCAGTAGTACCCCAGATAGTGCCACAGTGTGTTTGAAATGTCTAAGTTTAGAATGTTGTAGAATGTGGTTGTGATTTCTGTTTGCCTGAAAGCATACCATCACTTTTCAGAATACATGATCGCACACAGTTCCTGACATGTATAACTGGAAGGAGGTTTTGGAGCATGTAATGGAAGTCTGCCATACCTTCTCATTAGATATTGAAGATTCAGGATGAATTAAAGTTTTGCAATCCAGATTTCGCAGATGGGGATAGTTGAGGAGGAGATAATGTCAATGCTTGATGAATGTCAGTTTTATCATATTCATCATGTCACCACATAAACGTTGAAGGTTGCAGGATAAAGGCTGTTGTAATTTGCAGTATGTTTGCGAGAGCTGATTGCTGTTAATGGGAAAACTTATAGCAATCATAGTCTTCTCTCTCTCTCTCTCTCTCTCTTTTAAATCAATAGCTCCTAGACCAACCACCCCTTCAGACAGTGGCCCTGCTACTCAGTCTCCACAAGTGACCAGTGCAGCCCAATGTACAGCCAATGAAGCCTACTGCCGTTCTGGGAGTATTAGGTGTGTGCCCCGCACATTTCTCTGTGATGGTGAGACTGACTGTGAGGATGGATCTGATGAGTATGGATGCGGTAAGTATCTTTGACTGCTGAAAGTATTGTTTGGTCAGAGAGGACATCCAGCACTAGTGAGCTTGCTTTGTGTTCAGGCATGTATTTTCAGAGAGCATCATATAGGCCTTCTTTCAGTCCAACAAGCAAAGAAACTTTTTTTAGCAGCCACAGATCAGTTTCCTGTTTAACAGCTACCTGTTGATGTTTGCTGTGCTTGAATCTTTGCTCCAACATTTGCATCAAAACTAAGAGTGTGTATCCTTCCATATTGTGAAATCTTTGATGAATGAACTTTGTTATTACTGGAATGTACAATACAAAGAAGAAGCAGTCTCTCTACTCCATGTTGAGATTTTTTTGTGTGTGCTTTATAGTTTAGGAATTGTAAAGAAATTGTGTACAGAATTCATAATTCTTGTAGTTCTTGTAAACTAAAACTAATTGTTATTTTTTGTGTTATATTGCAACAGATGTTTGTGAAAGATTTTACTTTTCTGTCATAGTGTCTTAGCAAAAAAGAAAAAAGAAAAAAAAAGTTGAGCTAAATTTTGTTTCGCAAAGTTAAAAAAAAAAAAATGCATACTTTATTTGTTGGTTTATATTGCAGCAATACACAAATGTGAGCCCAATGAATTCCGGTGCGCCAACCAGCTGTGTGTCCAGAAGATCTGGCGGTGTGATGGTGACGATGACTGTGGAGATGGGTCTGATGAGAGGGATTGTCGTGAGTCAGCCATGAATCCTTATCTCTAATTCTCTAATCACTCTGATCACTGTATAAGTACAAAACAATAATGCCAAAGTTGATGAAAACAGTTGGTAAGAGGAGGATAGAGTTTAGAGAAATACAGAATATAAGTTGCACATTACAGTGGCAATGATAACTGGCTAGTCCTGTAAGAATATGATTAGGTGAGTTTGGTCCACTCACAAAAATTGAATTAATTATTCTTCTTTAAGTGTGAGTGTGGCTTTGCTATGCTCTCAAATATTTATGGAGGGGTGCAGTCCACTTCTGCTGCAGGCTTGTAGGTGATTGATGAGTCACCTCATGGCAGGCAATATTCTTGGACAGGGTATGCAAAAGTGTTCAAACGTCCCATGCACTCCTGAGAAAGCCTTGAAGATGAGCCTGCAAGAACCACAAATGTCTACATTTCAATTGTTTTTTGTTCAGATCCACAGTTTACATATCTCAATCACATCATGAGATCCTATGAATACTCCTTCAGGATGGGAGATACATATCTTCAAATTAAGCTGAGTCCATACTGAAACCAAGATGGGGACCAGAAACAGGGCCACAAAGCAAGCCCAAGCACTTTGTTGTGTGTTGGTAACTTCATGGTGAAAGATAAGAGCTTCTCATAGCACTTGCAGGGGTAGCCTCACCTGACCTCCAAGGTGGATGCAAAAGAAAGTTAACTTTTGATCATCTTCATTTTAATTACAATGTGATATCTTTTTACCAACATTGGCAAGAGCCATTGTATACAGTGGGACATGCAGATTTGCTCTTCAATAAAGTACATAGTCTCCATGGTGACTGTGGGGCAGGGCTCCCGAGGGCCAAGTGTATACCTTGATCATCTTCTTACACTGTAAAGGAGGACAAGTAGATTCGTTTATAGGTGAAGATTAATAACTATTCATAGGGCCCTGAAGAAGTAATCACATTTGACTTTATGACACACCCTGGAGGGGCACCACAAGGTGGTTCCATCACGTTCAATTTTTCTTAAACCTCTATCTTCTGCTCCTTTTAACATCTGACATCTAGTATTGTGTCTAATACAGAGTGAAAGGCTGAATGGCTGATAAATAGAAATGTCACACATGACTGACATTCTCACATTATTAGCCCATTTTTATCGCATTGTACCCTGACAATCAAATTTCATGTGTGTACAGACACCTTGTCTGACAACCTGAGCCTCTTTGACGGGCAATGGAAGTGAATGCCAATTGTGAAGATTTCAGTATCTACAGATTGCTATTTGCAGTGTGCCTGTCAAATGTCTTATCCTGCTTTATGCAGACTGTGTGCGAGAGAACACAATTGAAACCTTTTTTTGAAACCTTCTTTAACAAAATGTCAAAAATGAGAACCTCTTCTCAAAAGGACTACAGACATAATAGCTTCAAAGAGGCGTGATGCTTAAAGCAAAGCACAGAGTATTGAATGTGCATGACTGATTTGTATGGTTACATGATACATGTATATGTACTAACTTTGAGATAGAGATAAGATGTCAATGATCCATTTTATGATGATACATCTGGAACTGACCCTTTGTGGTCAGTATGAGGATAGCTACAGGTCAGCTGTTAACAGTGCACTCTTTCCAGTTCACTACAGTGACAGAAAGCTACTACACAGAACCTAGTTCTTGTGTATCCTAATAGCAGTCTCAGTTCACTTAGTTTACTGAGCTTCAGACCAGTCTCGCACTGGCCCCAGTCTGCAAGGAGATAATCTAAGAAAATCTGAGAAAATCTAGCCAGCTGGAGTCTGGTTCCAGTAACCCCACATATTATTAACTCATGACATCAGTATCTCTCCTCTCTACCTTGTTTATTCAGAGGGAGGGGTTATGCGTGCTTCATGGCTTTTCTGTGATATTTCTCTTTTTCATTTTCTCCAATGTGTAGTGTCTGATATGAGTTGATAGTTTTCGTTCAGCTGCTTGTATGTCTTAGCCTGAAAGGTGCAGGGAGCATGATGTCTCTTTATTTTGGGTTTGATATCTCTCAAGATATTCCTGCTGCCAATGTACAAATGTAAGTCTATATATTAAACTGCTGTGCTCTCTATTTGAAGAATATACAATGTATCATTAATACCATCAATGCTCTTTTCTCCAAACAATGCAGCAACTGCTGTTCCTGGCTCTCCCTGTCGTGCCAGTGAGTTTGAGTGTGTGACTGGGGACCAGTGCGTGCCTCTTGGATTCCAGTGTGATGGAGATACCGACTGTGCTGACAGATCTGATGAGATAGCCTGCGGTTGGTAGAAAACAACAGGCTCCAGTGATGAGTTTCTATTTCATTGATTAATTTCCACTAGTCACTGCCAAAGTTTCACATAATGAGAAACCATTATAGATTTCAAGACATTTCACCAACTGTGGTTTCAGGAAATTCTCACACTTTCAAATGTGCATACTGGAAAATACTTTAAAAAATCACAAGTTATGTGTTAGATGTGAATGCAAATGGAAGATCAGTCAGTATTCTTCAGGTAGGCTTACCAGTAGCAGTCTGTTGTCTACATGAATTCTTAAATTTGTCCCTCCACATCAAAACACATGAACTAGTCGGCACTTGTTGATTTTTCAAAAGACTTCAAAATGACAGCATTATTCAGCTGATTTGGGATTTTTATTTTTATTTTTATTTTGTTTTTAGTAAGATCTATCTCTAAGTTTATAAGCATGACAATTTTTGTCGAGTTTTTTTTTAAAACCATATTTAAGTTGATTTTTTGAATTTTCTATTCATGAGGCAGGTGAAAATGTGCATAAAAACCATTCAGAAGCTGTTAGATAGGAAGCAATAGCATTCAACTTTGAATACTTAAAAAAGAAGATTGTTGTTGAGCATAACAAGTTACAGGTTATTTTTATAATCCCTTCACTTGGGCTTCAATGGAGTTTCCAATACCATTATATTCCAAACACAAGAAAGAGTAAGTTGTGCACTCAAAAGACCCTTAAATCTAAAGCCCTTGTCTTCAAATAAGAGCCCATATTTGAAAGGATTCAAATGCACTGTAAGTTGATAGTATGATGATTCTATTGTGACCTGTTAAATGCAACACATTTATTGTCTTTGCAACTTGATGTTAACACTTTTTCAAGTAAGTTTAGGTTGCCATAAATTGAATAAAAAATTCGGAACCAGTGACATTTTCATTTTCAGAAAAAAAAATCATAATTTATGATTTTTTTTCAAACAGATTGGTCTCAATTACATGTACTTGAGCTGATGATGTACTGTAATCTTTAGAGTATCTTTTTTTTCCCCACATGCAACTTTAGTAGATTTCCTCTTTCTAACATTTCATGAAGGAGAATGTGTCATCCTTCATGTCAAATTATTGTTGAGTTATTGTAATGATTTTCAAGGGCAGGAAATTCAATTTTCTTAATTTTGTACTGGGATAATTTTTTAGGTATCTTGTGTACAAACCAATAGGGGAGTTGTGCAGCCATGGTATCAGTACCATGAATATTCATACATCATTTTGACTGATATGAATGTCAAAACTAACATTTTTTTGAAACTTTTCAATGTTCTGTGACTGTCACTATTTGTTTGAATTCAATAAAGCTCTATAATATTGTTTGACATTATACTTTATCAGGCACTCAAACCTATGTGTGTTGTACTCATGCAAAAGTAGAGATTCTTCAGTGTTATTGAAAGCCCTTTTCAAATAGTCACAGTTCATCATTATCATAAATAACCATAGCAATTGTTGTTTTTATTTCTTCTTCTTGTAATGAAAATTAGATAAGATCATTGTACCTGTTTGTCTTGCAGTAAGAAAAAAGAAATGCTATATTTTATACTCCAGGTCAGCCGACTGTTATCCAGCCACCACAGGATCAAATTCAAGCCCAAGAGGGTTCCAGGGTAGAGATACGGTGTGAGGCTCAGGGCATCCCAACACCAGTCATCTCCTGGAGACTAAACTGGGGTCCTGTCCCAGAAAGGGTACGGTCTTCTTGGACTGATGTTCCAAGTTCTCTAGATTTTTCATAAAGTTGGACATGCAGGGTAGAAATTGCCTTGGTATGATGTTACAGGACCAATCAAATGTAGTCTTCATATTTTATTCTACAATGTTGCCTTTACATGAATAATTCATGTTCAACTCAGATATTTGGTATGTGATATTCATGCTTTTGTGGTTTTGATGTTGGATTTGGTTTGGATTTGATAATACAAAGTACATCTTGTACAACTGTTTAGTACAACCCATGTTCTTTTTAAAGCATGTCATGAAACATGTTGTCCCCAGCTTTTGTTATCTGTTATCTCTTCACCAACTTCCGTTTCAGGCCATCATCACAAGTCAGAATGGAGTCGGAGTTCTTGTGCTGGAAAATGTGCGTGAGTCTGACCAGGGAGCCTACACTTGTGAAGCCATGAATAACCAGGGCTACATCTTGGTACAGCCAGATGCTATCCTCACTGTCATAGGTACGCTACTGCAGAGAGAACTCTCCTCTGTTGGCTTGCTTATTGGTTGGAGCTGACAGGGAGATGCATTTCTGATTGTTTCTTGTGTTTAGTGATTTTGATGTTAAATGTAGAATGTTTTATTTTCACATATTTTTGCAAATCGATGATGTTGATCCGTATATAAGAAAATTGATTGAAGTGATAGTGTTGTTACCTCAGAAGTATATATTACCCATGCAAAGATGTTCACAACATTTTCAGAAGAGTTTCAGATTCTAGGATAAATTGAAAACATAATAATATCTTGTGCATACATTCAACAATGCTGACATTTATAGGGGTAGAATTGCAGCCATGTTGTTGCTAAATTGTCAACTAGAAGCATATTTATATAATTTTCATGTACCAGCCATGTGGGGTTTTAGAAGCAATGACATCACCACCTCATGTCTGTGTTATTGATCCAGTGTCGCTGTTTCATGAAAACATGTGAAAAAGAAAAATTCCCAGACCCTCGTGGCTTTCAGCCACTTTGATTGAAACCTCTTGAGTGGTAATTAACCTTATTTTTTTCTACATGTAGAAGAAAATATGTTTTGTTTTAGGATATTTGAAGGATACTCTCGATCTTAATTGTGTTTTCCTGACATAATATCAAGGCCTCTGGCGTGAAGGATGGCAGAGGCATTATGTATCTACTTCACTTCACTTTACCTACTTATCATTGTCGTGACTGACATTCTAGTTTCAGTTAGAATTGCAAAGCTCATTCATAGATAAAATGGTCGATTCCAAATAGGCATGTTTGTATTACCCTTTTGTCTGCTTGTTCCACATCTCATTTTACAATATGTATATTTGTGAGAAAAACTGTTAGGGGATTTTCTGGGTATCAAGCCCTGGTATACGTTTCATGTGGTGTAGATGATCTGACTAGGTGTTGGGTCACAAAGGTCAAAGTCACATTAAAAAAAGAAAAGAAAATGAAAATGACATTTTTCAGCTGTAAATTCAGCTATGAATGTTCAGTGGGATTATATTCTGGTAGGAAATAAAGAATCATTTGCATAAAATGGTTGTGGTGACATTGTCAAAAAGGTCAAAAGTTATGGTACTTTGCATTATAAAAAATTATTTCTAGCCATTGATTTACCTAGGGATATCCATTAGTAATGTAATTTTTGTTGGAAGGTTAGAAATTACTAGACAATAATATGCATAAACATAGGGATGATACACATGTAGTTCATAGGTCATTATCAAAGGTCACTGTACTTTGATAAGATATTTTCATTCAAAAATTTAGCATTGTACTCATAAAGCATTATTCAAATTGTTGCCCATAATTGTTTGGGTGTGGCAGTTGTAGCAGTGAAATTGCAAAAACAGAAGGAAACAAAACCTTACTTTGTCGTTTTCAGCTACACAAACTCTCAAAGGATTGTAAATGCAGATGGCCTTGCAATTATTATTATTATTATTATTTTTATTTTTATTTTTTTAAGATGAGGTAATACTGATGAAGCTAGGAGATCAAACTTGACAACAAGAGTTAACCAGCCTCTTCTTTCTTTCTCTCCCAGCTGGGCCTAGTGTGTGCACCGGAGGCTACTATAATGATGATGCTGAAGATGTCAGGGAGTGCATTCCCTGCTACTGTTTTGACCTGTCCAGAACCTGCTACAGTAGCAGCTACTATCGGGATGAGGTACGTTGGCAGTACAAGTTGAACGTGTCCTGCATGTCCTTATTCCAACATATTTTCTAAATTGCAAGGATGACATCACACAGTCCTTCCATGGTTTTGTCGATTTGTTGGTGTTGTTGTTTACTCTTGTTCACTTTTATCTTGCTCTTTGATTTTGAGCCTACTATTTCTTGAACTTGAGTTGTGTTTTTGCCACATTTGCCTTCAGTCACTCTGATACCAGTAATCACCATATCTCACTTTTACTCACCATATCTCACTGTTTAAGTAGTTAAGTGGCATTGAATGATAATTCAAGAGTTGTTATGCCTTTTACCCTTTATCAGACAAGGCTTTCTTTCACGGAGTTTGGCAATCTTCAAGGGACACAAATAGCAGAGCTTCCTTCACCTGGGGCAGCATATGAAACTCTGGACTCGAACTTGCTGACTGTCAGCCCATCCAGGAGAGAGATCCTAGTGTCAGATTTCAGCAATCGCCTCCCTACCTCCACTTATTACTGGGTCTTGCCCCAGGCATTCACAGGCAATCTGGTAAGGCCTTTATTCAGGGCCTCATTTCACATCTCATAAATATGATTCAGGAAAAATGCAGTAATGGATTTTCATTTTACTTGATCCAGGCGTGAGATTGAAGTGCTAAATATACCTTGTAATATGAAATAAGAGTACACTGTCCTCATGTTCTCCATCTTTGTGAGGCTTTTGCAGGCTTGTCACCATAATTTATACAAATGTACATACCTATAGATACATTCCTTTACATTTAAGCTATTAAAAATAAAATATATAAATGTCATAATCCAGTTTTGTCAGCGTCATGTGGATTACATCATACCTCCATTGGAGTAAACAGGGCTTTAAACTGAGACTGCATTATTCCTTGTATCTTTTTTTTTTTTATAATACCTGCAATTAGATTTCCATCTCTTTGGTCAGATTTATGTAATAGTATTATGATTATGTGTGTGCTTTTGTTTTTTACCTAGCTTACAAGCTATGGTGGCAACCTTCGTTACCGTGTCAACTTCATTCATTTGGCATCTTCTGCATCAGTTGCTGATGTCTATATTTATGTAAGTTTGCCCTGATGCAACCACCAGAATAGTGTGTTGAAGTATGGAAAGTGTTCAGTTTTGTCCGCTATTGTCTGATCAGACATATATGCATACTCCAGAATGATTCATCACAAACAGGGACATCAGACTATGTTGAGTTACATTTAATTTAACTCTAATGTGGCACCCTATCATAACATAACTTCTTTTTCAGTGATAGTAAAGCATGTAGATTTTGTGTTTAACGTTGCCAGTGTGTATTTTACCACAAACACTTTTTGTGTGTGTTAGCTTTTAAATGCTTATTGAAAGGTAATGAGAATCATAAATAGGGAAGAAAAAAGCAGTAGGCTTTCACATTTTATTTGCTGTCATCACAGCACTTGTCATTGGATAAATTTTGTGTCATTGCACAGAACTGTTAGGATTAACAACAACAACAGTAAAGATATAATTCAGGAAGACAAGAGATTTACAGTATATTGCTGAAGTCTCTATGTTGAATATGAAGAAAAAGCATTAATGTTTTACATATTTTTCGTCGTGAATTCTGAAAGACATTAACATAGAGGCCATTTGAAAGTCTTTGTTTTCTGGTGATGATTTGTAATCTTTTATGTTTATTTTTTCGTAGGGCAATGGAAAAATTCTGTCCTATGATATAGGAGTGCAGCCTGTGTCAGGAACCCCTACTCAACGTTCAGTTCCTCTTACAGAGGTAAACAGATATAAGGCAGACAGGTGTTCCATGTGGTGAAAACTGCTGTCTTCAATCAGTGTGGTATTAAAGGGATCATATAGTTTTGGTTGAGACCTAACTTCAGGTATCTGACATGTTTTTCTTATATAATGAGAAACCTCTTATGAAATATGAAAGAACATGTAATTCCAAGAGGAATTCAATGTTTATTTCATGAAAATTGGTTTTGAAATGGCTGAGATATCCAAATCAGAGCGATCCTGATAAAAGGTGGGACCCACCTTTTATTACGATTGCTTTGTTTCACTTTGTTTTTGGATGTCTCAGCCATTCCAAAACCAATTTTCATCAAGTAAACTTTGAATTTCTCTTAGAATGGTATGGTCTGTACTATTTCATAAGTAGTTTCTTGATATCTCGCAAAAAGTTGAAAGCCCAATTCTCATCTCCGCCAATACTGTACCATCCCTTTAAGCAAATCAAATAGTTGTTGTCTTGCCCGCATAGCGGAAGCGAGACATAGACGTCACTTTTCCGTCATCAGTATTGCCAACAAGATGGTGTACTCTCTATAACTTTTTACAGCTTTGAGCTATGAACACAAAACTCTCACACACCACCGGTACATCACCTAAAGATGCCAGTCAGGTTCGAATATTAGTAAATTTCAACAAGGTCAAAATGTCAATGAACATGCCCTAATTTGATATATGATTCATATGAGTCATTATATTGTATGCTCTCAATAACTTCCACAGCTTTGAGCTATGACCACAAAACTCTCATCCTAGGTACACTGGGCTATTTATCATTTCGCAAAGATGCCGGTCAAATCAACAGTTGGTTAAGTTGTACAGGACCAGAGATCAAAATATCAATTAACTTATACTAAAAAACACTACACTCACAAATTACGACATACTCTAACAGAGATCAACAGATATAGGGCAGCCAGGTGTGCCTAGTGACACGATAAGACTGCTGTCTTCAGTCAGTGTTGTGTTAAGCAAATAAGATGTTACATGTTGCTCACTTATACAGTGTGATTTGATTCTGCTACTTAAATATATGCATATGTATCATAGTATACAATTGTGCAAAGCTTCTTGCCATTGTGCATTTAATGTGTGCAAAGCTTGTAAAGTAAAGACAGTATCTAGTTCATGTGGATTGATTACAACAGATGTGATTCAATTGTCTGTAGATTTAACTGATGTGCATCATAAAGTTATCCACAGAAGCCAATAACACCTTCAAGTTCACATGTATACTTGTCCCTGAAAATGTGGTGCATTCCTTATCTTGAGGTAGTATACTGTTAAAGGTTTCATCTTTGTATTTGATTGTTTATGTTTAGGATGGATGGAAGATTGTGGTGTTGAGAGGAGGTAGTGGACGTGGAGACTTGGGTATACCCATCGAAGTGGATGCCTCTCGCTCTGACTTTATGATGGTTCTACAGAATGTGGATGCAATCTTGATCAGAGCTACATACTCCTATAGCATGGTGGAATCGAGGTAAGAGAGGCCTTTCTTTAACCCACAACATATCACTTTCATATTTTCATGCCTCCAGTGGCATTGTTACTACCACACGGTGGAACGTTATTTCCATACATTTGTGGCAATCAACATACAGTCATTTGTGCCCAATGGCTTTAGGAGATTTTATGCTTTGCATGCGTGGTTCCATTGTTTACATCTTCCTCATGCAGCCCAGTTTTGCGTGTTTGCTTGTTAAAGAGTGGTATAGTAGAATCAATTGCTGTTTAGATACTTAATTTACTTCTTTAGAAAAAAAAAAAATGTCCTTTGAGTATTTGGACTGTGGTAATGGCTGCAAAATTCACAGTCATATAGAGGATACACTGTGATGTGTGCTGATTCCTCTACATTCATAGCTATGTTTCTAACCCTCATCAAATATAATAAAAGAGAGACTCTTATAAAGCACTCATTCTACCTAAAAAGATATGTACCGTATTATGTATGGATTATATACGTGATTTGATGAATTCTCGATTCTGATTGGTCGAGATCACGGGTGTAAATTCAACCATTGCCCACTGTATATGCAGCTTGTAGCATCCAAACGGGCTCTGTGGCACCCGAAGTGCCCTTGTTTTGATTGTTGAATCTGACCTGAGGAGCTCCTCAGGTCATAGCATGGAGTTGAGATCCCTCAGGGCAATAATATCAACCATGCCCTGAAAAGCAGTCTTTGTCTGCGTACTATAACATTTCTCATTTGATTTATAGCAGGGATGACAATGCTGGTAAGAGAGTGTATACGACATATGGCTTGGTCGTTTGATCTCAACTCTCATGATCCCTACGTCCCTATTCAATCTGCTTCCATCAGATTTGACCTCTTCCATGTCATCCATGATTTCAGTTGCAATCCCAACCACTGCCAGTAGCTTTCAATATGATCGTTTTCTAAACAATGCAGACACTTTCAAGCAGATTAAATGATGTAGTGATATTTGTGTTATACTCCCAGTCTGGTGTATCCTAGCCCCTCCCCCACCCCCCATGAGAGATTTTTTCCCTCTTTCAAACATGATCCTGGTAATATTTTTTTGTCTCTTTTCAGTCTTGCTGATGTTTCAATGGATATCAGTATCCCAGAAAACAATGGTAGAGACAGAGCAGTGTTTGTTGAAGAGTGTGTCTGCCCAAACGGCTACACAGGAACATCATGTGAGGTGAGGAGCTGTCTTTACTGAGATGTTCTTTTGATCTATTTGACAGTCACTGACAGGTTCTTCAGAATGGTCTCAAAATACTCAGTCTTATGGTTGCCTGCTTATGATATCTCTGTAGCATCCACATAAAGCAAATCATGATTTAGATACAGCGATGTGAAGTATTCTAAAAATGACAAATTTATGTGTCTGTAAACTACAATTATGTGTATTCTCTATTTGTTAAGATCTGTGAATGAGCATTAGCATTGTTTTTAATGATACCCTTCTTCTTGTTACATTGTTGTGTAGTCATGAAAGTGGAGTAAAGCTGGGTGAATATATCTACGACAGTAATACTGAATGAATATCTCTAGTTTCATTGGTAACAAAGATTTAGATCCTGAACAGAGTCTGAACATTGAGAGCTATTTTTCTGCTTTTTAGAATGTTGCCTGGCATAATCTGCACAAATGTTTCAATGTACATGTATGTAGTCAGAAGATGAATTGGGTCACATTCTTTTACATCATTCTAAAGCCTTTCGCTAACATTTGCACCAAAAAAAAAAAAAAAAAAACAACTTTAATGCTTCAAAATAGTTCTAAAATGTGAGGTAGGGATGAAAATAACCAACAAGGAAATTAAATCAGTATAATCAATGTTAAGTATTGTTGAAAATACAAAATGTGAACAATAGTTATATTGAAAAAAAAAGTATTTTTAGAATGAACTCTCACTGTGATGGCTTATTCAGAAAATTAGTGATATCTCCTTATATTTGCAGATTTATTGTTGTTGTTGTTTTTTTTATGCCTCCGCCAACGAAGTGGTCGGAGGCATTATGTTTTCGGGTCGTCCGTCCGTCCCGTTTTGTTTTTGTCGATATCTCAAGAACCGTGAGGTGGTTTTACATCAAACTTGGTATGAGGGTATATCCTGGGGGGATAATACTTTGTTTGGATTATAGGGTCACGGGGTCAAAGGTCAAAGGTCACAGGTTATTTTGTGAAAAAAAGGTTGAAATTTCATGTTTTTCTCCATATCTTGCAAATGGTTCAAGGTATCTTCATGGAACTTAGTATATATGCATGTACCGATGGGCAGTGATTATCTAGGGAAAGTTGGGGGTCATGGTTCAAAGGTCAAGGTCAACTCCTCAAAATATCACTGCTTTCCTTATATTTATGCAATGCCTGAAGGATTTTTTTTTTTTTAACTTGATGTATGCATGTATAACCCAATATATATTCTATGGGAAGTTTCTTGCCAAAAGGTCAAAGGTCAAAGGTCAAGTGAAAGTGCTAAATTGCACTTCTTCCTCCATATCTCAAAAGTAACTCAAGGTATTACCATGAAACTTACATATTTATGCATGTTCTACCTAACAGTGATTCTCTTTGGAACTGTGAGGTCAAAGGTCAAAGGCCAGGTTTAGATAATACTATTTTACCATTTGATACTGAAATTATACTTTTTCTCAATACCTTGAAAATTACTCAATGCATAAACTTATAAAAGGGTCAAAAGTCAAGTAAAATCATCAGGTCCCCCAAATACCTGCACTCTGACGTTTTAATCATTCATCCAATTAAACCTAGTTCTAGGAAAGTGAACATTCAGCACATTTGTGTCAAACCTGTCATTTTAATATTTTGTCAATTGTGTGAAACTTTCATCACACATTGTCAAGACATTGTACTATAGACCTATTAGGAGAACCATGCATTATGGCGGAGGTATACACCAGTCGCCGTAGCGACATTTCTAGTTTTTGTATGGTACGGTGTTCTGTGATACAACTGAACTATACATATATGCATCAAATGAGATAATTCGAACATTTTTGTTTAATCACTGCTCCTAATGTTAATATTGGCTTTAGAGCTTAGGGTTTCAAAAATTCATGTGTAGACATAACTTAAGATTAATTTGTGTGTGTGTGTGTGTGATTTTTTACTCAGTTTGACAGAGTGTGTCAAATTCTTTTTAAACTCTGATTTGTTATTCAGTCATATGTATGTATAGCTGTTAAGCAAGTTTTGGCATACATTAGGAGGTTTTGCATACATTTTTTTTCTACATTTTGTCACAGTGTCTTCAAATTGTGCTCAGTTTACCATTTTATATGGCTTAAGATGGTAAATCATGCATAGTTGAATTTGAAAGGAAGGAAAAGTCTTGATTCTTTTGATGTGCCCAAGGGTCATATGTTCTGCAGTCTCACAATGAACTGAATTTTCTCACTTATATGCCACTGGTGATGTGCTGTAGAAAACACCCTTATTTGTATTGCTGGGGTAACCATAGTTGTTCATTGCATTGTAAAGCTATATGTTCAGCATTTTCATCAAGTATTGCTGTACCAAAATTTGAAGGAATTAAAACAAGTGAGAATAACATTGATTTCATACATTTTGGTACAGTGCGTACTGGTGTTTGGTTAATGGTTCAATTCCATAAATGTTTTATCCTTTTTTTTCTCTCTTTCTGATATTCTCATAAAATTTTCTCTCACTTGTTAAAGAGCTGTGCGACTGGTTACTACAGAGTTTCTGCAACAGCTGACAGCCTTGGCGTGTGTGAACCATGTCAATGCAATGGACATTCTCTCACTTGTGATGCTACAACAGGAGAATGCACGGTATGATATAACTGGAGGGAAAACTTTAATTTGCTACTCTAGAGTCAGTAGTGTGGCAAACTGGTAGGCAAATGGTAGGCAAACTTAACATGGCGCTATTAAAGCTTGAATGAACATTGCGGAGGTTGCTAGGAGCATACCTTCTATTGTCAAGAGGTGAAAACTGTCTAACTTCCCCTTGATTACAATTGCATCAGGAGGAGAAAGTTGAAGGCGGTTTTCTCGAAATGCTGATTTCGTGGACCACTCAACATGCTCTCATAAAATCATAGATATCTCCGCAAATGAGTACTTTTATGAGTTGTGTTTTATATGAAATTGAAGCGGAAGATTAAGAGAATAATATTATGCCATTTTCAGAAAATCGACCCCCCACGGCTTTTGGATCCTTTTGTTGTAGCGGGTCACATATATTTGTACAAATGGGCACAATTCCCCACCTGGGAGGAAGGGGGACTGGAGCACAATGCCCAAAGTGGGAGATGGGAGAGAAGGACAAATTCAAATCTTCTTTTCTCATATTGTAAGCAATAAGGTACAGTAGTGCTATGTGTAAGATTAGTGACTGCATGGAAGGTGAATTTGCAATACTCAAGGGTGAGCACGAGACCCCTGGGATTCTTGTTTTTGTACCAACTGTAAGATTTTAACATTGTAAAGGAGTAATTTGTCATAGGAAGGGATGCAGCGTTGTTAGTTGGTATGGGTAACCCCTGTAGGGTCCCAGTGGCAGGATGCTTTAATGGTATTGTTTTTAGATACCTATACAGGGAAAATGTCAAAATTGTTCATGGCCATTTTAAAGTAAAATTAAATCTTCTGCACAAACTCATCTTCCATAGGGGTGAGGAATGTAAATTTCGTTCATTTCTTTGTCCAGTTGTAAAAGTAAATTGTATTCTATGTAGATTTTGCATCTCTTCACTTGAGTGTCCATTGAAATTTTGGAAGGGTCCCTGTCAAGGTAATTTCATTCAGTTAACTACCATTTAGGGCCACCACATGAAGGTTACATTAAGGTCAGCTTTATTATGGAGTTTCACCTCATCAACCCAAGCTCCTCCATAGAACTCTTCCTTCAGATGAAAGCAGAATGTCGTTCAGAATTCTGTGAAAGATTTCATGACTAAAATCCCAGTTGTTTGTTTCTAGGTGTGATATTTGGTATTATTTTACACAGGCATGTACTGGAAACACAGTGGGACCATACTGTGACAGCTGTGCAGAAGGATTCTTTGGTGATCCAGTAAGAGGCATACCCTGTCTGACCTGCCCTTGTCCTCTCACCACCTCAGGAAACCAGTAAGTACTAGTCACTCTTCACTATCCACCTTCCTCATACTGATATGAATATATTTAAAGATGTTAAAAGTGATGCAGAGAAAGCGAGTTTAAAGAACTGTCAGTATGTTATGTTACTTGCTGCCCATGTGTATTGTAGTTTAATTATTATTTTTTTTTTTTAAATGTGAAAGAGGCTTTAGATTTGTCACAGTCATAATACAAAAGAAGCTATCAGTTAACATTTCATGTAAATTTCAGTGGGGTTTCTAGGCAAGATCTGTCTGTTGTCACTTTGCATTTTCAGTTGATCAAAACTATGAATAGATAATCAACAGAAGCAACCATTTTGATCCTAAGGTTCAGAATTTTGTTTCTTTTAAAAGGCTTTTGTTCACCAAGGGTCTCCTGAGAATTATCCTTACTTTTCCGGGACCTGTTGTTAACATTTGGGATAAATCTCTTTTTCATATGTTGCTATTTTTTTTTTTCTCATGGCAAGGAGTTTCATAAAGCTTGTGTCAGCATTCATAAATAAATGAACAATTACTAGTGTATTTGCTATCCTATGATTGAAGCACAGACATACATTTGGATTATATCAGTGTATAATCAAAATGAATGTATTATTTTTTTCTCATTTAACTTACTGTGTATAAAAGGCTTCACTGAGTACAAGGATTGAATATTTATGTGGGAAGATGGGAATTAAAGAACACTTTATCTTGTTTGTGTCTTGCGGAACCTAATCTGATTGATGTGAGCTTTGTGTTGGCTAGGTTTTCCCCAACATGCCTGCTGGACAGTGATGGGTCAGTTACATGTGATGCCTGCCCTACTGGCTATGGAGGAAGACAGTGTGAGAGGTGAGTATCACAGGAGCTCCTGCCCTCCTCAGTTATGTGGAATATTCAGCCAAAGTGGTAAACATCATTCCATTTCTTCCATGACATGTTAAAGGATTTAATCAGTAATTCTTGTTCTTTCTTTTCAGTATTTCTTGTTCTTTAATTCATTGACTATCAATGGTCTTGCAAGTTGAGTCTTAGCATTGAATTCTGGCCGAAGTCAAGTAGAGAGAAATATTATTTGAATTGCTCTGTGTGTATGTCGACAAGAATAAAAGGTAAGTAACACATTAAACTTTTAGATTCCCTTTGTATTTCTCCGTTTCTTCCTGTGTAATGTACTGTAAAGTGTATTTGCTAGGTGTCCTATTTTTGGTGTAGATGACTTAATACTAGAACCATGAAGTGTGATAATATGTCTTTACTTACCTCATGACATGACTAGCTGTACCCCACCCTACATGGGAAACCCAACCATCCCAGGAGAAATCTGTATTCCAGGTATTGGTGACTGCAGTGCTTATGGAACCCTTCTCCGCACTGGATCTGACTGTATCTGCAAGGTGATCGTCCATCTTATTACAGTGCCACAGTAGTTTAGATGGACTCATTTTAAGGGCTACACATACATGTACATATAGGTTTATGTAAGTCTCCCTTCAAACAAGAAGTGCTGTTACAAGAAAGCCTGTGGGACCTATGAAATCACCTCATTATGTCAAATTTGTATCATAAAGGTTGAAAAAAAAATAATGAAATGCGTATTTGAACTTCTGGGCAAGAAAAATAACCTTGATATAACAAGAGCTGCTGTATACCTGTTATTTTATAATGAGAGCACACAGTATTACAGGAAGATTTACACATATAGCTACCACATGTGTTATAGTATGAAACATGCATTTTACTTAAAGC
This sequence comes from Diadema setosum, assembly GCF_964275005.1. Classification (NCBI taxonomy): domain Eukaryota; kingdom Metazoa; phylum Echinodermata; class Echinoidea; order Diadematoida; family Diadematidae; genus Diadema; species Diadema setosum. The sequence continues at coordinate 21,426,682 of NC_092699.1, read as the reverse complement.
ATGTCATTAAGTCGCTTGAGATAGATACTACAAATAGTTTTTAATTTGTCTGTGTTTTTGGGTACGGAACTCTCTCATGTGTGCTTACATGTACAAATTTATGATTGAGGAGTTAACTTGGGAAAGATATTTGAATTGTGGAAATGCATATCTTCAATACGCCTGATTATACTTGGAAATAGTCCGGAATAAATGACTTGCACCTCTGTTAGAAAAGAGTTTGAATATTTTTAAAGTGATGACCCACTAGAACAAACAAACATAAACAAAAAGCAAAAACAAAACATATGCAATAGGAAATATCTATGAGCAGAAATAAAGTTGTAATTTTTTTGTAACTTATCTTTTCATTTCTGTATTCTGTCCCAGAACAATGCTGAGGGTGTGCTGTGTGATCAGTGCAAGGAGGGAACCTTTTTCCTCGGCCCTGACAACCAATATGGCTGCATCCGTTGCTTCTGTATGGGGGTGACCACTACTTGTGACAGTACTGTTCAGTATAAGTCACAGGTGAGCAGTCCTTCACTGATGCTGAATAACAGGTCCAAGTGGTAGTATCATACATAGATAGCTAAAGTTGATCATCAAGATTTTCCAGATCAGAGTAGTTTTTATTTTCTGAGTGTGTACAAAGTGTTAACAGCTGACATAACAAGTATGCAATAATGCCTTGCAGGCAAGTATTCATGCCTAGGCAAAACATTTTGGTTCAGTTTCTATGATTTCTTATTTCTGAATTTGTTATTTGTGGTAGGACAAGTGAGGGAGAGTGTTTGCTTAGCAGTTGAATTCTGTGACACCATGTCACAGGATGTTGAGTAAGATGTGGTTGAGTTGATATGTGAATTACAGTATACTCAAAACCGTAACTTCCTCATGAAATATGTAAATTGTCAAGTTGTGAAGGTGTTTTATTTAAGATTTGTTCCATTTGTTTCTCTTTAATTAAGACATTTATGTAATGTTTTCCAGGTAAATGCAGAATTTTCTCGTGATGCCCAAGGAGTAAGTCTCAGCAACCGTGACTTCACAGAGAATGTAACATCTGCAGAGCTGGCAGTTAACTTTCGTCTGCGGGAGCTCACCTACTCCCTTTTTAGGAATCTGCCTGCTGACACATACTACTGGGTCCTGCCTGCTAGGTTTAGAGGAGACAAGGTGTGATTTGTCTCCATAGTATGAATTTCTCTTTCTGTAAATTTGTATTAGAGAATGTCGATGCTTTTCAGTCATAGCTACTTTGCTTGAAATCTATACATATAAAAGAGTAGCAGTCAGTGAAAAGCTGAAAAGATAAGAAAAAATGTGAAAATCATAGTTGTTTAGATGTCAATGTGACCAGTAAACATCACTTGCCATAGGCCATTCAAAATAGTGTTGTTTTTTTTTTTGGTGGTGGTTTTTTTTTTTTGTTTGTTTGTTTGTTTGTTTGTTTTTTTTTTTGGGGGGGGGTTTCATTTGAGCATAGTATCTCTTCCATACGACTTTGCATTGCATTTGATGCCTTCCATCAAGTCTTTATTATCATTGTTGATTTATTAATTGATCATAACACTGTATACTTTAGCAAGTCTTACATGATAATGAGGAAAGAAATGTTGTTTGTGTAATCAGTGACTTCTTGCTTGCTGGTTGATATTCTTGTTTGAAACTGGTAGAACTTTGAACATCGAGGAAAGTGTAAATTATTTATTACAAATTTGTGCTTTGTTTATTGAAAGGTTTACATGTGTATGTGAATATTCTCTCAAGAAATCAGTAAGGATGTTTTAAACTGTGGTGAAATTATGGCATAGTTTAATGTTAGTGACTCCTTGGCAAACTCTTATTTTCCTTCATCTCAATCTCTTCAGGTGTCTTCGTATGGAGGATTTCTTCGGTACACAATCATTGTGGATAACTTTCGTGGAGGTTTTGCTCCAGAGGATGTGCCAGATGTGGAAATCTCGGTATGTCCATCATCAGTGACACTCATCTTTGAAAAGTGTACTTGTGCAACGTTTGCTGTACAGGAACTTAAAATAAAATTTTGTTTGAAATTAAGTCTAAATTGTGTCCACATACTTAGTGTATAATGGTTTGCATCAATTTAAATACCTAAACATTTGTGTAATGTATGTATTGTAACAGTTGTCATCTTATCATTTTCATGGACAGATAGTACTTGTCAACAACACTATGCACCATCTAGTATCAAAAGTGGAATATGCAGGTACAATGTATGTATGAAGAGCATGTGCTACAAATGAAATACATCACTGGCCAATCCTAACAATAGTAAAAAAAATCCCTCTGTTTTAAGAAACATTTTTTTTTTCTGTCCATATTTCTCAATTCGCAGATCCCTTTGCATCAAGAGTGATAAAGACATTATGTCTTCAGGTTGTCTGTCCATCTATGCAACCAGATATCTGTGTAAATATTTTAACATAATTGTTCAATAACTGTAAATTAGAGATTCCTCAAATTCTTGCAAAGAATCGTGACAGAGCAATTTGCAGGAAAATATATTTGAGAAACTCAGAAAGGTCGGGGTTTAATGATCAAAGTTTACACTTTGTTGTTGATGAAGCCACATGATGAAATGTGGAAAATTGATATTTCCATTGGCTTTCACACACTTTTATCATATGTAGAGCATTCACTCAACAGATTTAATGCAAAGACTGGTTGGGGGCAGAAAGCACACCAAACAAAGGCAAATTCATGATGTCATTGATGTAACATTCATTAGGCAGAGCATGATGTCATATTTCACAAAACAGATTGGAAGAAATATTTGGTAATGGCAGGGTTTCGAATTTAATTGTTTATCCTATTGCCAAAGACAAAATAACAATAGAAATCTCTAGGTTTCACACACCCTTTATTATATAACCTGTGTACAGATTTGATGTGAGAGGTTCGTTGACTTCATATTACATAAAGATCAGCTGGTAAATGCCAGACTCTTATGGAGAAAGATGTTTTGAGTGAAATTTGATCATAACATCCTATCAACATGTGAAGAATATTTCAACAGATATATGTATGTGTATGAATTGAGTTACCTGTTTAAAGTCATCTGACATGCTTTATAAGAGTGTCTCAATTATTATTATTATTATTGGATACAACCTCAGTCACTAGACTGTAAGTGAAAGTATGATGAGCTCAATACAGAAATGACCAAAAAACTATTTTTATATTTCTTGTGTTGGAGAATTTAATTTCTTTGTCAGTGAAGGTGTGCTAGTACAGCATAATTTATTTTTTTAAACATTTGTACATATTGTGAGTTTCTCCTGGAGAACATGTTTTCCTTGTGCTATCAGGATGTTAGCTTTTCTGCTGTAACATTTCAAGCTTTGTTATTCTTTTCTAGGGAAATGGAATTACCTTGGTGTACTACGGTAGGCAACAAGTTTCACCCCGTACTGATGCAACCTTTAGAGTACCTTTCTTGGAGGTAAGATCATAGTTTGCATGTTGTTATGGGAGGTCTATTATGATTCAAAATATAGAAATAAATGTTTTATGTCCTTGAGTGGAATATTTATTTAGGTCAGTAGTTTTCGTTTGTGTGCATGGGAAATGTGGTTTCGAGAATTTGGCATTTTATTTGTGTTTTTTGCAGAATTTTGTTTGTAAATGATGATTGTGATGATATTGATAAATTAAAGGAATTGTGAGATACGACAGATGCAGTCATACAAGATAGTATTTTTGTATGTCACATTCAGCTTGCTGAGTAGTATCCTTGTAGAGGGCTCACTTCATGACTTCAGAATGTTTTATGTAGACAGTGTGTTATTGTTACCCACTCACATTAGAGCATGTTGTGGGCATACCAATGGTGCAATTTGTGTGGTTGGTATGGACGCAACGCAAGTCTTATTTTTATGTGATTACAAATGTGCAGAGTTAAATTAGTATTTTTTTTCCATTTTGAGCCTAGAGAGAGAGGAAAGACACATAAACATATGTTCTGCTCATCAACAATTATGTGAAATAACTTTTTATTATCCAAAGTTACCCAGCATTGGTAACCATGTATATCCAGGATTTTAATAGGCCTATAATTGAATGGACAGACTGGGGCTGTTTATTTATGCACCAATAAAATCCATTCAAACCAGAAACCTGTGGCAGACGTCATCATATGCCTGTCCAGCTTACATCAAGAACTCAACTTATGTTCCACTTGCATGTATCTATAATGTATGACAGCAGCTAAAATGGGTTCATGTGCACCAATTCAGTCATTTTGGTGTGTGTAAATACCTTGCAGCACATAACATGAAATGATGCCACACTGAGCAAGGCTGTTTGAAAACTAAAATTTTGTTGTGTTGTATCATCAGCAATACTGGGTTAGACTGGATCAGGAGCCAGCCAATAGGGAGAGTCTAATGATGGCACTGGCAGATCTGGACTACATCATCATCAGAGCTACTTACAACTCTCTCACCAACACAGCCAGGTAGGTCTGCATGTTGCTCTATAATATGATAGTATGCACATATGAATTTCTTTTGGGGGCTTTATGAATATAAATGCCCTGAGAGATCTCAACTCTGTGCTATGACCCAATGAGCTTGCTCCTATCAATGCCCTGAGAGATCTCAACTCTGTGCTATGACCCAATGAGCTTGCTCCTATCAATGCCCTGAGAGATCTCAACTCCGTGCTATGACCCAATGAGCTTGCTCCATGAGTCATAGCAGAGAGCCTGGATCCTGACGACAATAATGGCAACAATACCCAAAATGAAAGCTGTCTACCTCTGTTTTTTGTAGGAGTATGTTATGTTTTATGTACTAAAATTTATTGAAATTCAACTTTGTTGATCACAGTCACGCTAGCCAGTTCACACATCTGACAGCACTATCGCTGCTTTTATGTAACTACGCCTGCATTTATGTGAGGCACTTTCACAGATGAAAATTTCTTCACAAAGCTATGGGGATCATGTCAATTCTCCGCTGTGCCAGGAGCATTTATTTTTTGTTTCTTTTGATGGGATTAGGGCTACTAATGTGAGAGCGCAGTAAATCAATAATCTCATGAATGTGATGCAGCCTGTTACCACCCTTGTCAATCTTAATGTTAATCATGGCACATTCATTTTTTTAAACAGTGTTCTAGTCACAGTCAGTATGTGTAGGCATACTAAAACCCAAAAATTAATTGGCAACCAATTAAATTTAGAGATTGTTAAGGCAATGTATGTAATATATGGTACATGTCTTATTTGTCCACCCGTCTCTTTTAGCCTTCGTGATGTGAGCTTGGATATAGCAGAGCCACGTAACACTGGACTGGGAAGGGCACTCTCTGTGGAGCAGTGTATCTGTCCCCTTGGGTACAGGGGTCTGTCTTGTGAGGTAACACTTGGCTTTATTCTCTCCTCCATACTGCCATGGTCAAAAGGATATTTCTGTGTAAGAAGTTCAGGCAGCATGTATGTACAACCAAATTTTAACTTTTTAACTTCCTACAATGTAACAAGTATCAGGATTTTATTTACATTGTAGTCTTTTCTTCAGTTTCCACAATTGGTTTATAACTACCATGGGAGGGGAAAGATTGAACCTAAAACATTTGGAGTTGAGTCTAAGTGCCACCATCATTGTCATATTATAGTTAACATTTTATGGAATCAATGGTGAGTGCAAAGTTGTGTGATCTGTTTGTTTTCATCCTATCAAGGATTGTGATGTTGGCTATACTCGATCTGGAGGTGGACTCTACCTTGGCACTTGTATACGCTGTGATTGCAATGGCCATTCCACGGACTGCCACCCAGAGACAGGAGAATGCAGGGTAAGGTCCCGTCACTGACTGTCCCTTTCTTTTTAAGAGAATAAATACTGTTTTGGGTAGTATTTGCCTAAGTATCTCTAGGGGTATGTGTGATATGACATGTTGAAATTAAGTCTTATTCTTGTAGACAACTATCTTTGATGTAACATTTGAAATGTTCATATAATTTCACCCAAACAATTACCTGAAGTTGCACCTGTGATGTGTTTCTGATGAATCAGAGGAAAGTTTTGTTATACTTATGCATCTGCTGCTATTGTCATATTGAATATGATAAAAAAGCTATTAACAGATACCTATTTGCCAACTCACTAACCCACCTTTCTTCACATTTTACCTCTCACTATGCAGTTCACATAACCAGGAATTGATGTGGTAACATGTTTTACACAAATATTTGGCTTCATTGCACCTTAACGTGTTGGTATTGTGCATTCAGTTTTGACAAATTAAGTTCAGCATTGTTCCCTAGCATGGTTTGACCATTTGTATGTTTCTCTCTGTTTTTGTGCTTGTTGGGCATTTAAGCTTAGGAGAAAAGTAATACTGATTTTATTCTGCTCTTTAGGAATTGATTTGATTTATGCAATATTTAGTTTTAAATAGCAGGAAAGGCAGGGGACCTGGATAATGTTGATGCATCCATTACACATTTCATTTGTAATTTTAAGTATTCTATCTTTTTTTTCTGTTATAACTATTATAATTTTGCAATGTGGATTTAATCTACAGTGCAGTATGCTCATCTTATATTGGTCTTTTCTTTTCTCATGAAATATATTGCATGAAAACTCAAGGAAGGTCATTTCATTTTACATTTTGCATGCTCGACATAGTACTGTAAATGTTCGCGTGAATTTTAATTTCGCAAGAGCCAAGATTCGCGAAATGGAAATGCACGCGAAAGTTCTTGTTTACACTGTATGCATTGAATGTTACAGGCAACACAAAAATTTCATGCTGCGAAAATATCATGTTTTACAGTATGTTTTCGATGACCAGGTATCTTGATATCTCAGTTTTTCATAAGTGCATGTAACACTGTTTCAAATCTGTGCCATGTGGGATTCTTGTTCGCTAATTCAGCATTATTATTTTGTCATTGATTTTGTCTTTGTCTGTTCTATATTGTGTACCTATTCTCTTTCCACTTGATGTGATTGAATGATTATAGGCTGTGAGGAAGGGAATCCAGGCTATTTTCAATTTAGCTGTCATGAATAGAGTATGCAGGCCTGTAACTAGGGGTGTTCCGGGGATCCACGGACCCCCCCCCCCCCCCACCCATTTGCATGTTTTGTATAGAAAAAAAAAAATCACCAATTTTTATTCTTCTCAAATATTGATCACAAACAAACTTATTCTCTGATAACATACCAAAAACAGGTATCAAGAAAATTGTTCTTAGGAGAAAAATGAAAATTGGCTAATATTTTGCATGCAAAACGTGAACATGATGTGGATTTGCACTTTTATTCAGCATCGATTCCATAGATAAAATCTGTCGGATATTTTACATTGTGTGCAGTCATAAAGCATAAATTTTTAGCAGTGCAGTGTAGTTGGAAGCTTCTGTAAGTAGATATCCTGGCAGCATCACAGAACTGACTTTCTTTTTGATGTTATCTGTCTTCTGTAGAATTGTCAGGACAATACCTATGGCCGTTTTTGCGAGCTGTGTGCACCAGGTTTCTATGGCAACCCAGCTGTAGGGGGAAGATGTCTTCAGTGTCCCTGTCCACTTACCATCTCGTCCAATCAGTGAGTAGGATCCCAAAGGGCTCATCCTCTGATGCATTCTGATTGTAGGTTTAACAGCAGGTAGAGAACACAATTCCAGGTCTAAGAGATTTGATGGTTGTGTTTGTGTACAGATTTTAGCTGTGAACAGAAAGTGACCTAGTATCAATATTTAGATTCTGATTAAGAGCAGTACTTTTGTTTTTCATGTACATTACAAATGCATACTTACATGTTTAATGTTGTCTGTTATTGAGTGATTACAACGTGTTACTTCAAGTTGTGAATATGGAAGTGCTGCGCAGTGCAAAGAAGAAAATTGTATTGGAATATCACAACCTCTTAATGAGATTTTTTTATGTCTTTGAATTGTGTAAGGTTCTCCCCAACATGCTTCTTGGATACAGACAACCAAGTCACATGTGACTCCTGTCCAGCAGGCTACTCAGGAAGACGATGTGAACAGTAGGTCTCCCAGTCCTATCTCTTTTTGAATAACATTTTTCTCAAGAGCATAAAAGTTAAAATACATTATCAACATGAGTATTATGTGCCAAAACATAGGTTTATGTAAGGATGTGTTTTACCTTATTTCAGTTCGTACCTGTTCCAACTAGAGGCATCTCAAAGGTGTGAGATCACTAAATCTTCCCCTGAAAAAGAATAATACTTACATTTGTACCTCTCATCCCGCCACTGTGCTTCTTGGTTACAAATTCAACCACTTGCAAAATTCCTTACAAGTCCTAATTCGTGGAATATTGTACCGGTACTCACAAAATGTATGGCATATACTGTACTTAGAAGACATAAAAGTCAATGCAATATGCACATCCATCCTTGAGCGTGATATGTTGAACTTTGAAACCACATCTTGTTTTATTTTGATAGATGTGCAGAAGGCTATATTGGCAATCCTGCTGTTGAAGGAGATTTCTGTCGTCGCCCAGGTAATCAACTGCCTCAGTCCACCATAACAACTTAGCTCATAGCACAAGTCACTTTGTCAACAATTTTACAACTGTTAGGCACAAAGAGTGGATGTATTTGATGAGTTCCATAGAGACCAAGGGAGTGAGACCAGTACTTTGACCGCTTTATGGAAAGCTCATGTGAGCACAGATTGATCTATTTATTAACCCAGTGAATTTATGTGGAAAGTGCAGCATAGTGCCCAGAGTTTAATCAGCCCTTTGCCATAGTCTTGTTTGATAACTAGACCAGTCATACCACTGGTAGAACAGTGATTACACGAATGTCTATATATCATTAGAGTGTTCTCTAGGAAAGTATTTGCTTTCCTCTTCTGTGTGTTTTCTACTTCTGTTTGATAAGTACAAGTAAATGTTTCTAATATAAAAGAGAATATTGCAAAGAAGACTCATTGTGAGAGTGGAATTTTAGAAAAGTTGTGTGAACATGTATGGGTAGATGAGATGAGATATTGTGAGTTTGGTTGAATGATGTAAAGTCGTTATATTGTACAATGTACTTGTCATTAAAATGATAGAGTGACTATAATTGCGAAACGTATCATTTTGACATGTTTATAGAGGACTGTCAGTGTGATGCAAGGGGTACCAGGACATCAAGGTGTAACAATGAACTCTGTGACTGCAAGGTGAGATCTTGGTTGCCATGTTACCACCTCATCAAATTTTGCATATGTCCGCATGTTTTTCATAGGTGTAGAGATGCATCATAAGGTAGAATTTATATTTCTAGTCTCTCCTTTTTTTTTTCTGGTTCTATCAAAGGTCTAATTCAGTTGGTCCCCAGTACATGTGGTGTTGAACATACCTTAATTACTCCATTGTTCACAGCTGCAACTACAATTTTCATCATGCATCATTTCATTGCACACTTTGATACATTGCACTAAATTTAAATTCCAGTTTGTATACAAAGGTATATGAGTTGGTCACAGCAAAGTTTGTGATTGGTATGCTGCTTTTCACATTGTCTTTCTCATTGCAGACAAACGTTGGTGGAGATAGATGCAATTTCTGCAAGAATGGCTTCTTCAACCTGGATGCCTCAAACCCTGATGGTTGTCTCAGATGTTTCTGCTCTGGTTTGACAACTTCCTGTGACAGCTCTAGTTACCAAAGAAGCCAGGTATGTCTGTTTGTCTCTTTCTTCATTAATCACATATTGCTGTCATATCGTTTTATTGGCATTCTGATATGACTAACTTCATAAATGTTTCAGGAAGACCTTTGAGTAATCTCAAAAACTAAATGAAAATAGCAGTCAGTGTGTGCCTCCTTTGTCTATAGCCTGCAAGATAAGTTAAACCATTCTTGGGACTCTAGAATGCTTGAAAATGTCTTCAATTAATTTAAAGTTTGTCATACTACAATGTATCTGAATATGTTGCTCTCTGCACATATCTGTTCAAAATCTTATCTTGATTTGCATATCAGAAATGCTCACTTAAGCAAAAAAACAATGTATTACTGCTTTAGTAAGGCAAGAGATGCCTTTATTTCACCTGTATGTTACAGCTGCGAGTATTGTTCCAGTCTCCTTCTGACCCTCGTGATGTTGCACTCATCAATCGACCTCAAAGTCAGCGCATCACATCTGGATTCACCATCAGTGTTCCCTCAAACACCATTGCCTACCGTTCCTTCAACCAGTTGCCTGAGGATGTTTACTACTGGGAGCTCTCTCCGAAGTTTAGAGGAAACCAGGTGAATTAGTCTATAGTATGACATACAGAATAACTCATCAGCATATAAACTAACATGTTCTATAATTATTCAGTATGATGTCAGCTCTTAATTGGGGACTGTAAACAATTAACTATTGCTGAAAATTTACATTTTTACACCATAAATTAGCCTGCAGTTCACTGATGTCATAACCTTGTGAGTACTGATGAATGCATGCATTTCTTTAAATCTTGTGTGAAAGGTTGCATACTGTCTGTACTTTCTTCTGTTCAGCAAGTGCATGTGGATCATACTCGTGTCAATTTACTTCAGTACAAGTGTTGAATGGTTCTCTGCTTTACACAGATCACAGCCTATGGGGGTTACCTGAGATACACTGTCAGCCATTCCACTGCCCAGTCCAGAGGGTCAGCAATCAGTGACAATGACGTGGAGATTTCTGTAGGTTTGGAGTACTAATAGGGAGAGCATTTTATCTCTCTGCTTGTGATTTATTGTAATCAGATTTTATAAACCTGTTTTAGTACCAACTTCAGAGGGATGTCAGCATGTTATGAATTGATACCTGCCATTAATCAAAGCATCAGATGAATCTCTCTGTTGAAAACTAAATATAATTTGCTGATGAATATATCAAGCAAATTGGCAGATATTCAGTGGAATTTTGAAATTACTCCATTATGAGAGCAGAGATAACTTAGTTCTGTAGAATAGACATTTTTGCAGTATGGAAATTTGTGTGTATTCCGTGCAACATCAAACTAGCAATAAATCAAGAGTATGTGAATATTGTTGCTTGTAATAAGTAATATCTCTTTGATTCTGCAGAATTTGTCACGCCTATTGAGCATGACAAATTACTCAGGTAAAAATGTTCACTTTTAATGTAGATGTAATTTATGAATTATTGGCCCACATTTTTTTTTTTTTTAAAGTTAGGTTCCAGTAACTTAACAGTTGTTTTTTTTCTGTTTTACCACCACCAGAGGTGAGTTAATCAGCTCAGTATTATTGAAAAAGGTAACAAGTATGAAAAAAATTCTTATCCATTTATTTGATACTATTTCAATTCTTGATTATATTATATTTTTCATAGTGATTTGCAATGCTTTCATAGCATTATATGTGGCACCCCTCACACAATGACATTAATCTGACTTAATATGTGCAATTTATTCTCTTTATTCAAAGGGCAATGACATTGTGCTGGTGTACCAAGAACCAACAAATCTTGAGCCAGATGAAACAAGAACTGTCTTCGTTCAAGTCATTGAGGTGGGTAGACATCCTGGAAGGCCTGTTTGTGACCTGAGAGGTGTGGGGCTCATAGCCTCTGTAGTGACTTTCACACAGATCAGGATAGTGATAGCAATTAATGCACAATATTTTGTGGTAGTTTCATGAACCCATTCCAGTACTAGTGGCATCTTATCAATCAGTTGTTTGCTCTTAGTGGAAAACATGTATCAGAGATAGCAATACCATACACTATATATTCTCCATCTCTGAACCATACTTGAACAGAAAGTTGCTGAGTTCGTTTGTTGGCACTGAATAGTATGTTACTATTATTCTCTTTGTATCAATAGACGAGATAGATGGATGTAAAAAAAAAAGAGAAATAGATGGTTTAATTTTGCTAGTTGACTGATATTTGTGACATTCACAACTTGAAAAAAAATATATATATGCCCTCCTGTAATACAAATGTGCTGGATATTGTAATCTAAGGTGGGAAATCACTAGTTTTTCTCCTGAAAGGGGAGAATACCATGTATTTGTTGTTTGGGCACTGTGGTTTTCATTTGCACATTTAATAATCACCTTCAACTTGTCTTAAAGTTACAATTCACAAAATAGAGCTTTTGTGCAGAAGATCATATAAGTGAAAACGGGCAAATCATGTGTAGTGATAAAACTAAAGTATGACAAAAATAAGAAACAGATGTTAAAACTTGAGCAAAGAGAGACTTTTCATCATTATAAACTGTCGCTTTTACTCCTAGAGTAACTTTTTCCGCCCTGATGGTAACCCAGCAACCAGGGAACACTTGCTGATGGCTCTTGCTGATGTCAGCAACATAATCATCCGGGCCAGCTACCACACTGACATGTTAGAGAGCAGCATCAGAGATATCTCACTTGACATCGCAGGTATAGATATGGCAGTGTAGTATATATAATGCTTTATTGGTTTTCTTATAGTATTTAAACATCATGAATTACAGTCAAATTTGACACCAGACAGACATTTAAAGGTCCAGTGTACCTGTGGAGGCATTGATTTAAAGAATGTTCAAGATATCACATTTGATGCATACAATGTGTAGGTCAGTTGTATCACAAAACATCCTTCCATATAAGAATTTTGCAATAGAACCTAAAATATGTATTAGGAAATTTCACTATTTTTCTCAATAAATCGTAACTGTAGACGGTTTAGTCTGGAAACATTTTTATAATGACCATTGTCCACATCTTGTGTATTTTACAATACTTAACATTTATTGTACTAATTCAAATTTTTACATTGGTTGTTTCTATCTCTAACTCACATTTTAGACCTATTTTGAAGCATTAATGCTGGGTTTTTATTTCATCTGCAAATGGTAAATTATGCCTTTAAACCTAGAGCATTGGGAAAGATATGCATCAAGTTCTAACTGATAAAAATGACATTAAATGTGCGTGCCAGATGAAAAATCTGCTTCCCCAATGATTTCCTGTAGTCATGCTTGAATGCACATTTTTCTCTGTGTTTGAAGGTATAGGATGTGATCAATAGCATTATACAGTATGCAATGATGAACAAGAAACTACAATGTAGCATTGACAGTTGGTAGAGTAGCATGTTGTCCTTAAATATAAATGTCATTTCTTAGGTACTTTGCAGTCTTTGGTTTGAAGGTTCAGTTACTTAGGAAAGATCGTAGGCAATTATTACATAATAACTGTAGCATTCTTGCTTTTATACTTCAGTTCCACAGAACACCGGTCAAGCCTTTGCTACAGAGGTGGAACGATGTGATTGTCCACAAGGATACAGTGGTCTGTCATGTGAGGTCAGGGAAAAAAAAAAAATCATTTTAGCAACTTATGTTTATCTCTTTGAGAAAATTCTGTGGTTGAGTAAATTTGATGAAGGTACAAAAAAATATACTGTATATGCCAAATATTTTGCGAGGTTTTTATTTTTGCAAATTTCACGAGTCAGGTGCTATTTGTGAAATTACAGACACGCGAAAATATTGACACTGACCCCATTGTGAATGTGACGTACGCGTGTACATTTCTCTGTTAATTACAGGACTCCATGATCGCGAATTTAACCACGCGCAAAATCGTCGGGAATTCCCGATTTGCAAAAATTTAGACTAGCAAAATATATGGCATATACAGTATATCGTACAGATGTTGCCTTTTCTGTGGTGTTTATGACACAATATCTTCCTTGCGGGAGTAACATTTTCCCCAAGAGATTGTACATTTAGGAAAAATATTGTCTCAAGGGGAGAATGTGGCAATTGCAAGGGAGTGTCCAAGGGACTATAAACAAGTCAGAATCCTTCATTATGTAATCCTTTCAGTGATTGGTCTACAGAGCATCATGTGACCAGATCTAACATTGCTATGATGTTGATGATGTTGAAGACAGCATGCTGATGTAGAAAAATGTGCTATACAATGTATTAAATATTCATAGAATAGTGCACTATATATTTTACCATAAATATTATGTAATAGATACTGTATGTTATCGATCAGTGGTTTTTAATTTGAAGTGTGTTAAATCGCTATAGGTATCAGCCTCATAGACTACTGGGTGTAATCACATTCAGTGCTGTCAACTGATTGGCAGTGCTCCAACATGTTAAAGATTTAGAAGCATTGGTAGTTTTGTGGTTTTTTTAATTCATTGTACGGATCTACTGTAAAACAAGTACACTTGTACTGTATGTGATGCTCTGCTTGAAATTATGCATTCATCGATGACAGAAATTGCACTTTTTACTTTAGGGCTGTGCCCCTCAGAATATAGTGCTCTTTTTGTCACCAAGGAATCCATGATTTCAACTAAGCTTCTCAGTGCATGGTATACATGCTTTGTTTGCTATATAGTCTACTTATACATCATTTCATTTTATGTTTTTGGGAAAAAGTTGTTACAAGAATACCGTAAAGCCGTGTTCATTATTATGGGAGTGCACTGTATAAGGCTGTGTTCATTGTAACGGGAGTGCACTGTATAAGGCTGTGTTCATTGTAATGGGAATGCACTGTATAAGGCTGTGTTCATTGTAACAGGAGTGCACTGTATAAGGCTGTGTTCATTGTAACAGGAGTGCACTGTATGAGGCTGTGTTCATTGTAACAGGAGTGCACTATACTGTATAAGGCTGTGTTCATTATAACGGGAGTGCACTGTATAAGGCTGTGTTCATTATAACGGGAGTGCACTGTATAAGGCTGTGTACATTATAACGGGAGTGCACTGTATAAGATTTTTCCTCATAATTTGTTGAAGGAGCATCATTTGGTATCTTTTATGTTCAAGTATTTCAGAATGTATTCATGTTTGACGATCCATGGTGTACTGTCTGGAAAACGATGTCACTTTTAATGACATTTTCCAAATAGCACACAATTTGTGAAGTGTGCCACAAAGCAATCAGTGCCTTGTGCCCTGCTGCTTATGCTAACTTTAGGATACCTTCATGATATAGCTTCCACCACATGACTTTTCACCTCATTTTTCAACTTCTTTAGTTTCAGTATTTAATCAAAAATAGAAACAAATTTGCTCTGCCTAATTTCAGATTTCTTGTCGAAACTATTTGCCTCAGTGCCTACAACAGGACTATTTACTGCAGGGCAACACCCCTCAAAGAATAGTAATGTTTTGGCGCTGCCGCTGCTCATAGTTTTGACCTGAAACTCTCAAGGCAAAGTATATTTGTTTACTAGCCATTGCTAGCCAGTCAAATTCCTGAATGATATTAATTGACATACTGTCACTGCTTGCAATATGACAATTTTGGTCCTTGTTGCATTGGTCCTGTGATTGCAGATTGACCAATCCTCACCCAGCCTTTATGTTAAGTATTCAATATGACCTCTTGATGCATGTCCTTGTCTGCATGCATATGACAGGATTGTGCTCCTGGCTTCACTCGCTCAGGAGGTGGACTCTACCTAGGAACCTGCATCCCTTGTAACTGCAATGGACACTCCAATCAGTGTGATCAAGAGACGGGTGTATGTGCGGTAAGCACCGTCTTGTATTCTCTTTTCTTCTATACCAGATTTCTCATTACTCTCTTGACTCAAATTGTAATGGATTGTCAGAATATACCACATGTTCTATCCATCTAGCAGTTTATTTAGCTACCAGTATGTTCACATCTACCTTTGATTTCTGTCTTAAACCCTTGTATTATAGAACTGTGCCCACAACACTATTGGTCAATATTGTGATCAATGTGCAGTTGGTTTCTATGGTGATGCAACATCTGGCACACCTAATGATTGCCGCCAGTGTGCCTGTCCTCTGTCCACACCTTCAAACCAGTGAGTAGCCTTTTCTTATTTAAAGGAGTGAAAGCTTTTGTAAGAATAAATAATTACTCCTCATTTGTCTTAGTCTACTACTGAAGGTTATATGCTAATGTAATGAACACATTTCTATTGACAGAAAAATCATGATATATATGTATGTGTACATTCTCACATGTAATAGTGTATATTGTTCATTTTACTGTGTTTTTATTTCTGCGAATTTAATGAAATTACCAACTGGCAAAAATGTTACCTCCCATAAAGCAAATACACTATATGTTGTCTTTAGGGTAGAAAAGGACTACTTTTCCTCCAGAAAAAATTCCTTCACTGTGTTTCCTGATTGCGATTTCAGGCATTCACAAATAGTCTTTACAAGATCCTTTTCACAAAATAGTACACTTGCAGAATGTAAGGCTCACCGATATACACTAGCATGGAGTATTTCAGTTGTAGAATTCACTGAAATGTTCTTTGATGTGATCAAGAGATGTAAATACAGGTGTATGAAATTTGACCAATTTGTAAAGCAGCAGTTCACAAAGTGAGCTAGCAGTGTGTTCTTCATCCCGTGCCAGACTTCACTGAATGATGCATTATCTTGCTGTACGTACTCCTTTGGTCTCTCTGTCCAGGTTCTCACCCACCTGCATCCTGGATTCTGATCGTAGCATGACTTGCACTGCCTGTGCGACTGGCTACACTGGCCGTAGATGTGAGAGGTTGGTTTTGTGCTCCCTCAGTCTTACTATTGATCAGCATGAATTAAATACCTGCATGTACAATAGGGATGATGTAAAGCCTTCATTCATATCTATCTCAACTGTAAATCAAAATTCAATCCATTGGATAGGATGTGACCAGTTGCCTGCCTTACATCAATGGTTTGGCTTTGATAAGCTTTTTCTTCTTTTTATGCCTCCACCATGAAGTGTCACCAGAGGAACTATGTTTTCGGGTTGTCCATCCATCCTTCCATCCATAATCAATTTTGTGGACAACATGACAAAAAACTTTGATTTGTTTGCATTTACATGCAATGTTTTTGAGCAGTGAAGATGGACTTTAAATGTCTTCCTTATGTTTTTTTCTCTTTATGCAATTCCATACACATTGTAATAAAAGACTCTGAACACAAAATAGTAGATATTGAGTACTCCTTCGGTGTTCTGAAGTGCACTTTCATAGTAGTATTCTGTAAAGTGACAGATACACTTGTATACATCATTCTCCGATGGATGCTGACTTATTCTCCAGGTGTGCCTCTGGCTATGGAGGGGATCCCACAATACCTGGTCAGACATGCAGTCCAAGAGGCACTGGTAAAAAAATGTTTTTATCCTTGATATTACCCCACGTGCTGTGTCTATTTGTGTATATGTGTGCTTCTTTTCTCACAAGTTTTTCTTTGGCCAGTACAATCGTTGCTCCTTTTCTAAATGGTATTTTTAATTCCGAACTGTTTGTGAATCTTGAGGTTAGGAAAATATAATTGTTGTTCTTACTTGTAAATTCTTATCTGTGCATTATGTTTGATAAATATTCCGAAGAAAAGCACTCTGCACAGCAGAGTTGGTGCAAAATTTGAAAAAAATCAACAAAGCAAAACAAAACAGGCACTTGCCTTCCTTGTTGGGAGAGTAGGAAGATGAATATTCATGATGGCTTAATCTCCCTCTATTTAACCATAGGCCTCTGTCTATTGTTTTCTGGCATTGTGGCATATCCAAACCAATTGTGGTGTCATCCTGGCAAAACATGTGGGATCTGTAATGTGTAAAACATTTTTGCCACAAGCACGTATCATCAGATAATAATAAAATGTTTTCTTTAGATTTGTCAATGTGCTCCTGGTTAATTAGCTTGGTTCAGTCTGGGTCATATGTCACTGGTAGTGATACTTCGGGTAGCATAGTACTGCTGTTGCTAGTTGCAATAGCTTATACTACTTTTCTGCTTGATCGTTAGTCTTTTTTTGACATGTCTTAGTGTTATGCAAACATTGTTTCAGTTTAAGTGTTGATTAAGTTTAGACTGAAGTACATGAATCTTTTTCCGACTTTACAAGTCTTGTCTGGGTGACAAATGGTCACTTCACCGCATACAGACAGCTGATTCCACATTTAGTCATTCCCCCGAAGTTACAGCTTCCGGCCCTGGCAGGGTACTGTGGAGGCGTGCCAAATTGGATATTACACGGCTGACATCTCCAATTTCCAAAGATTTTGTTCCATTGCATGGCTCTGATGTCACAATAAACAAACATTTGCCATGCACACTCAACAATTACAAGAACATTTGCAAGCGCTTATTTTTCACTCATTTTTGTAAACAACTTCAGCCGATCGGTTTCGCATACATACGTACATGGCTGACTGTGACTATGCTGCTACTCATTTGCCTTTCACAGTAAATGATTGCCATTTCTGTTATAAATTCAAGAATCTGTGCGGACCACATCTCTTGACATCGAGTTGTTGCATAGAACAAATATTGTAGGATCATTTCTCGTGCAATGGAACAAGATTTCGCATGAGGAGAAAGATGAGGCAGACTATTCAACTCTGCTTTGTTTTAATAGAGCGCCTGTATCTTTCACCTCATGCAAAATCTTGTACCATCGCACTCGTGACCAGACAATATCTGTATATCACTATCAATATTTTGTTCCACCATCAGTGAAGATGTTACAGCTGTCATTGATATCTGCAAGTTAATCTCTTGAATCTCTTGAATTAAATGTTGATTGTCCTAGATTTATGATGGAGCTCGCTCACTCTGTCAAGCCTTACAGTGCTTTATAAGTTGATTGTCACATGCACTATAGTGCTTTTCTTGGTGATTGCCACAGATATAAGCTACCTGCCAATGCACAGATATTTAATTTCTGTATCCTTCATATGTCACCATGGCCACCCTGTTGAGCTGAGGCAAAGTTCATTTAATTAGGCTGTTTAACTACAATAAGTTCAAGGTGTAGACTCATAAAATATCTTCTCCTTGGTTACTAACCAAATTTCACTCCCTAAACTTGAATGTTTATCATGCTTGAATGCAAAGTATGTGAATTCAAGCTGCTATACTTACAGTTTGAATTCATATGTAAATAATTATGATTTATTGATATCCAGGAAATGATTATTATCATTCATGACCCTTATGTACCCCTGTCTACACTGTGTCCTCAGTTGAACCAATCCCAGTTGTGTCTGTGTCACCTACTGAGGCCTCGGCTGTCATTGGTGGAAGTGTCCTCTTCCAAGTTCGCATTGTAGGCAACTACACCGCAGCTGGTTGGCAAAGAGTGGATGGCCAACCTCTCCCCCAGGATAGCTATGTGGAACCAGGCACTTACAGGTTGCAGGTACATTAGAGGAACACACATAATTCCAGCAGTCATCCATGCTTTCTGTACAGAGATTTTAAAATGTTCCATTATATATTTGCATCAACAGTGCAGGTTGGAATTTGTACAATTCAGAATATAAAAAAAGCCAAACTCAATAGTTTAACAATATGGAGAGAGAGATAAGAAAATGAGAAAAGGGAGCAGGCAGTATAACTGGTTAGAAAGCCATGTCAGTAGTAACACAACAAACTTCATGAGAGAAAGACACAATGACTTACCTTACCATCTTCTAGTATTTCAATTGTAATATGTCAATAGCATGTCCCACTAGCTCATAATTTACAAATGCTCTATGAAGCCAGGACCCGAAATTGCATTAAAGTTGAGATCAGACATATGTACATGTATGTTAATACTCAGCTGGCTGATACCTGACTCACTTGTGATTTTCTGACTTATGCTTGAGTGCATCTTTTCATGTGACAGGGCCCAGATGTTTTGGCTGTTACACACAAGTCATATGTTACATATATAATGAATTTTAAAAAATGCCTACTACAGCTGTATATGTGAAAACCTGCAATCATTAGCAAGGACTGTTAAGGGTTTTGAGAAATGTGAGTTATACATTCAAGTGTCCCTAGGATGTTACTTGTAGGGTGAAAATTCAGTTCACACAAGATTATAGTAAATATGGTGATGGATTAGATTAAATTAGATTTGATTGCAGGCTTATGCAAATGAATTTTCTTCATAATATGTATTACATTTCTTCTTTCAGATTCGAAACCTTCAAGCCAGTGATCAAGGAATTTATGTGTTTACAGCATCAAACCGATATGGGTCTGGCTCTGGAGAAGTCAACCTGCAAGTTGTGGGTATGGATGACTAGTTTCTTTCTTTCTCTGTAGAGGGCAATGCATGTGAATAAACCGAACTTACCACTCAACCTACTGGGGAATAAAACAATATACTCTGTTTTATATTCAACTGACCTCACTTTTTTTTTCTTCTTCTTCTTCTTCTTTTTTTTTTTGGTGGGGTCACTTTAGCCCCACAACGAATGTGTGACCATATATACTGTGGAAGCTTTAAGGAAATGAACATTTTGATTTATATTTTGTCTAATCACTGAACATCATAATATGTAAACTCATGAAATTTTGCAGTGCCCCATTTTTCCTAGGTGTATAGACAAAAGTGCACAAAATACTCCACAAATAGTAAGTGAGGCTACATTCAAGTGACTGTGTCTCATAGGGACATCCTGTATTGAAAGTGAATTGAGATCTTTGTCCATCACATCACCCAAACACAGCACTCCAACTGTTAGCTGACACAAGTTGCTTCCTTTCACACCAGAACATTCAGGAATATTAACATTGGTGAACGTTACATTTGTAAAACAGATAATATGCAAATTGTGTGTTCATGTCAGGGCAAGGCAAACAGTTTTAATTATGTTCAAACCAAGTTGTGAATCAAATCTATTATTTTGAGTATAACACTACCTTGTGAAAAGTTCAAGGAGAAACACACAAAGAGTTACCAGTATTCTTTTACGTTGTGTTCCTGTACTGCCAGGGTGACTTTTTTCTGACCACTACTCAGATAGTCTCAGCATTATTCTAAAACTTTACTTAGGGTAGGAAAGTAACATGTAAAAGAGTGTGCCTACCTCCACTGTGAATTTGGTGAACTGTGTTGGGTGCTATGTCTCTGAGTCTGTGGCTCCCCTGACCTCCTGTTAAGGCACATTTTGGTAAATTACCAAAATGTACAATTTACCAAAATGTGCTGTAACTATGTTACGGCACATTTTAGTTCAAAAAATTTGTTACCAAAATGTGCAGTTAGAAGTGGATTTGCCTGTACATTTTGGACAATCTGCACATTTTGGTAACTGAACTAAAAACCCATGGATGGGCTTGAGAGTTATTATACAATCAAGGAAATAAGGTGATATGGTCCTGCAGTAAAGACAAGCAAGACAAATTTGCTTCCCCACAAGTCAACCCGCAAAACTTCCCCAGATACGGTATGACAAGGCCTTGAGCATGCTCAAAATATGTTCCGAGTGAGTCGCTGGGTACACGCAGAACACCAGTGGGAGACCCTTACTGGCAGCACCTTTGCAGGCAACTCCAATGCAGGTACTCTGCAGTACTCGTAAGTCACTCGTAACAGAAAATGGATCAGTTTCAAAGCTCTCACGCAGGTCACACGGAACACACGCAAGTAGAAGGTAAGTAGCACACGTCTAGCAGGTAAGACAAAAGCGTGAAACTCGCAAACATTCTTGTCTGCCCATAGAAGATTTTCCTGCGTGATGGAAAATCCCTACCTGCAACAAGCCCGCGTAGCTCGCCCGGAAAGGCCGTGTCACATCTTTCCAGGCAAGCCTTGCATGCGACTTACGAAGAACAATTTTTATTACCTGGAAGTCCCCGCAGATGACCCGCACATAACAGTACCTAGCACATATCTCACCCGTAGTCGCCCGGAGGTGCGCACGCTAATCCGTTTTACCTGTAACCATGTTTAGGCCTTGTTACACCTTTCCGGGCAAGCTACGCGGGCTTGTTGCGTATAGGGATTTTCCAGCATACCAGACAATTTCTGAGGGCGGACAAGGCCATGTCACATCTTTCCAGGCAAGCCTTGCATGCGACTTGCGAAGAACAATTTTTATTACCTGGAAGTCCCCGCAGATGACCCGCACATAACAGTACCTAGCACATATCTCACCCGTAGTCGCCCGGAGGTGTGCACGCCAATCCGTTTTACCTGTAACCATGTTTAGGCCTTGTTACACCTTTCCGGGCAAGCTACGCGGGCTTGTTGCGTATAGGGATTTTCCAGCATACCAGACAATTTCTGAGGGCGGACAGGGATTTGGTCGAGTTGTGCATGTGTGTTACTTGCTGGACGCGTTCTACTTACGTTCTTCTTGCAGGTATTCTGTGTGACCTGTGTGCCAGGTGCATGGGGGTTGGCAACTCAGTTAGAAATTCAACTTAAGGAATGGCAGAAGTCCAACAGAAATGACAGAATGTCATTATCTTGGCCGCGCTGGCCGCATACGGGGACTACAAAGTACCTGCATGGGAGTTGCCTGCAAGGTGCTGCTCAAAACTTGGCTGCAGGCAAATCGGACTTGCATGTGCACCTCCGGGCAACTACAGGCAAGATAATTTTCCTATGTGATGGAAAACCTTACTTGCAACAAGCCTGCGTAGCTTGCCCGGAAAGGTGTGACATGGCCTTTAGGCTGCCGAACTTATTTGGTGGGGACAAAAACCAACTGCACTTACAATTTGTTTTTGTGATGATTGTGGAGCAGCAGAAAATTACCAAAATGTGCCGTCAATGTCCTTCACATTTTGGTTAATTTACCAAAATGTGCAATTTACCAAAATGTGCCGTAACACCTCCACCCTCCTTGACAGCCAACATCAGGTGTCCTTTCCCTTGCCACAGCTCTGATTATCTGTCTCTTTCTGTCCACCGTTCAGGGCAAGCAATGAGAGTAGTGATTCAGGAGCCGCAGAGAGTAGAAGTGTCAGAAGGAGAGACAGTCGTCTTTAGGTGCACCGGAATCAGTCAGGTAGGTCAGCTGTAAGACTTGCTCCTTAGTAATCTAGTCAAGTAGCCCTGTGCCAGTTATTCACTGACCTGTATAAGGCATACGCAATGCCCATAATAGATTTTAGAAGATGTGATTGAAATTCAAATGCTTAGACAGATTTTTTTTGTGTGTTTATGTGTGTAGTGACGTGTACTCCCTTTCACTTGTATTTGTTCAGAAATAAGAAACACTTTGTCACCTTTTGTGTTTTTTGTTAAAATGATATAGCATTGCAGTATAAAGTCTTTCTAATATGTGATATTCTCAAGTAGATGTTGTGATCTGTTGATTGATATAATGTGACTGAAACTTGTGATGTCTGAAGTGCAAAGTTTGCAATGATTGTTTGAAAAAATTACTGCAAGGAAATGTAGACCCCCACATTATGATGTGTACACCCTTTGTATTGTAGTGTTGTAATGGTCTTGAAATCAATAGATACAACTTACATGTATATGCACAATCTGCGTTTGTTATGTGAAATATGCATGTCTGTATTAGCCGTATGTCAAAAGCAGTTTGAGAGACTAGTGCATCCCGGTCACTATCTTTTATGTTTTAGGTTCCAGCATACACAATTGCATGGAGTCGTATTGATGGCTTCCTACCAGCCAATGCTAGAGACATCATGGGGACACTTACCATCACAGGGGTCACTCTCTCTGATGCTGGCCAATATGTGTGCATGGGATCAAACAGCCTGGACACTGCTGAGGCCTATGCAACCATTGTTGTCACAAGTAAGTACTTACAATGCTATGGCTATACATAATGTGTACACAGCTGTTATACTGAATAGGGTTCTTTGTGATAAGATATAATTACTCAAGTTTACTGTTACATTATGGTCTGTAAGGCGTATATTTGCGAAGTTTTCGTTTTCACAAATTTCAGAAGTTAACTGATATATGAAAACTAATAGCACACTGTATATCATCTCTAATAACATGAATACAACCCACAATTCATCTTCCCCAAAAATGAACCGACATTGCTTCTTAAAGGTCCAGTTTACCTTTGGGATCAGTGATATTAAAAATGTTCAAGATATCACATTTGATGCATATGTGTAGGTCTGCTGTATCACAAAACATCCTACCATATACAGTTTTTGCAATAAAGCCTAAAATGTAAGGAGATATCAGTATTTTTCTCAATAAACCATAACTGTAGACCGTTTACTCTGGAAGCATTGTTATTATAACTATTGTTCACATTTTTTGTATTCAACAATACTTAACATCGATTATACGGATTCAAATTTTTACACTGGCTGTTTCTATCGCTAACTCACATTTTAGAACTATTTTAAAGCACTAATGCTGGGTTTTTGTTTCATCTGCAAATGGTAAAGTGTGCCTTTAATGAGAGATAATACAAATTTTTCATTCCGTTACTTGAACTTGTGGATAACAAAATTAATCAACTATTCATGAAATTGTATTACTGGTTGAGATTTGTGAAAAAGGCTTTCAAAATATGTGTGGTTATTCAGTATATCTAAAAAATAAGTTTCTATATATGCTATTTTGTAGCAGTTTTCAATCTTTTAGCATTCCAATCACATAATTTGCTTTTCATTTATATCAAAAAGGTATGTAGACCGGTTCTAATTCTACACGTGTATTTGTCTAAACTCCTGGAATATGCTTTTTGTGTGGCATAAGTGTTCTTCCAACCTGTGGCATAATCTATAAAAGTAATATTGAAGTAACAGAAGAGGAAATAAATGTACATTTATGGTCTTAATGTTCCATGTGAAAGTAAAAGTCACTCCACAGGAGACACCTTTTCTTCTATTTTGCTAGTTGTGTACAAGGAGTAAATCTTACAACTTTCTTCTATGTCCACCAGGTTCCTCCCAGAGACCCACAGTCATCATTGATCCACGCTTTATTCGTGTCACTGAGGGTGACCGGGTGGAATTTACATGCAGAGCCACAGGTAGTCCAACACCAACCCTCAGATGGACCGGTGGACAAGGAGGCATCCTAAACCCAGAGTCCACCTTTGAAAATGGTGTGTTTGTCATCCCCGAGGCCAGAGCTAGTGATGAAGCAGAGTACTTCTGTGAGGCTTCCAATTCAGCTGGATCACAGTCCATCCGTACTGTCCTCTATGTCAGCCGTGAGTGTCCTTTTTGTGGTGTATGCTTTATTCTTCACTTTTGTATGATGAGATTGATCACTTTACAGAAGAGGTAATTGTTTTGTTTTTGCATGATTAATCCTGATTCTTATACCATATTATATTTTGGAGCAAAAAAATGTATCCTCTAATGATTGGTTGAAAGAGCTTCAAGTGATTATGGGGATTTTCAGCTATGTCGGAATGTTGGCATGTTTGACACTCATGGCATACTATTTGAAAATTGCATCACTTTTAATGACAACCTTTTCCAAATAGTATATAGGCCTACTATGTGTGAAATTATGTCACCAAGTAATTGTGACATCACAAAGTGATTGTGACATTGCACACTTCTTTGTTTTGTCACTCTGCAAAATGTAACCATTTCTAACAAAACAATTGTGACATCACAAAGCAATTCTTACATCGTGCACTGCTTCATACGGTCAGTGTAGGATCCCTTCACAACATTGCTTCTATCACGTGGCTTCTCGCCTCACATTTTCCCCTTCTTTTGTTTAAATTTTTGATCCAAAATGTAAAACAAACATACTCTTTCTAAGTTCGAGTTTCTAGTTAAAACTTTAATCTTTGGTGTCCCCAAAAGTACTTTTCACTGAGGGGTGTATAGTACACATTGTACTATTTTAGAATCACCTCTGCCCAGAGTTTAACCATAAACTCTCAAGGCAAAGTATATTTGTAGAATATATGCAGTTTGAAAATCACATTGTTCTTCAAGAAACTCAAGATACTGTATGTGGTGACATGTCCTGGTTTCTACAGCATCGCGCTCTCCTTCAGTGACCATCAACCCACCTACAGTGAGTGTGAGTGAGGGAGAACGTGTCATATTGTACTGCTCAGCAAGGGGTGATCCTGAACCAGACAAGGTGTGGTCTCGAGTTGATGGGGAACTGTCATCCAATTATCGTGAAGAGAATGGCTACCTCATCATCCCAGCTGCTTCATATGCAGACAGTGGTACCTACCGATGCTCTGCGACAAACAGCTATGGTTCTGACTACGCTGATGCAACAGTCTTTGTGCAAGAAGGTTGGAAAATATTCATCGCTATCACTTATAGATTACATGGTTTTGAAATGCAATATGAGAAATTGATGCATTATACTATGAGCTTTGTGTGTATGTGTGTGGATTATACATTGTATATCAAATTTAAGCATAGATATTGGACTAAATTAATATTATGTTATCAGAAAACACTCGCACTCGTGGCTCCATCTGACATGACCTCATCTGTGTTCATTGGGTCTTATTTAACCAGCATAGCCTCTTTCAAACTGTATTACTGTTCTTCCAGAATGCCTCATCATTATTCTTTCCAGGTACTGTTTTTACACATGAGTTAGAAAGGGGTTAAGTTAACATCTGTAGTGATACAGATGTCTGCACCAAGTAAAAGGCAAATCTCAGTGCCCCTCTAAAGTCTAGACCCTCACCATGATATAATGGTGCTTCCACAGGTTTCAGCTCGTTGCACTATACAATACACAGTCACATGTGGATTCATTGCCCGAAAGAATCCTGCACAAATGCTATGAAAATATAATTGTGCAAGCAACAGGTTAAGCTTTTTGAAATAGCTGATGTACCCACTGTACGAAGAGTATTTAGCACATTATTTCTCAATTTGGCTATCAGAACAGGTTTTACTCCACCAGGCCTTTTTTTATAAAATATCATTACTGGAGATAATTTTTCAATTTAGGAGGTGAGATACTTTGGGCAAACTGTAGCAGAATGTGACTAAAAATCCATTTCTAGAAGACAAAGTGGTACACTTGTATGTTTCACGTATTTCATGGAAGTCGTGCTGTACTTGAATTGTTTCAATCAGTAATATTCTGTTTATTCTCCAGTAATTTATTATTGGAAAAATGAGCAAAGAAAATGGGATTCCATCGGGATTCGAACTCGAGACCTCCGGATTGCTAGCCCAGTGCTCTACCGACTGAGCTATAGAAAGCCCTAGTTCAGTGTTCGTCCCAGAAACCCTAAATTTTCAATGCTCGGATGGTCAGAAGCTATAATGGTGCACTTAGCTTGTGACACACACGTACGCACTTAGACCTGGCAAACCCGAAGGATAATTCAATTTAGGGATAAATTCGAGGGATCACCGAAGTGATGAAAAAAATGGAATCCCATTTTCTTTGCTCATTTTTATAATAATAAATTATATTCATTTCTGGTCAGTTTTCCTCTGTTTACATTTGTTATATTCTCCAGTAACTTACATTGTATCTGTAACATGTGGATTGTACTTAATGAAATGGATTTTACAGACAACCAACGGAGCCCAACAGCTCGTATTGAGCCTGAAGATGTTACAGTGGCCCAGGGTTCTACTCAGATCCTGCGATGCTTGACTACCGGTGTGCCCACACCCACTGTCACCTGGTCCAGGGCTGGTGGTCCATTAAATAATAACCATCAGGTGGATATAACCTCTTTATTCCAAGTCTTTCTACAGTTGATTTTAGCTCACTTCAGCTAGGGGCTTATATGAGAGCTATTCTGATCACATGCAATGGATTATGCACTGTCCGTAAAAATTTTACATTTGCATCTTCTATTAACCAAGTTGGGGCACACAGTTCTGAGAGCATCCTACCCATTCAGACAAGCCTATTTTACCATTAGAATGAGTGGTAATGCATATTGCATGCGTGCACCATTGACACACACACACACATAATTATACGCGTCTATGGTGGAAACCAAGGACCTGTTTTACCCATAAGAATTTTACCACATAACCGAGGACCTGTGTAACAGTAGGACACTTGTCAACCGAGGACTCATTCATATATTACCATCCAACCGAGGACTTATTACAATAATGCTAATCAAGGACCTACAAACACGTACCCCTACTTGCAAAAGCATGCAAAAGCAGACCGTTTGGATGGTCTTGTACCGAGGACATCCTCAGTTCTCTGTGTGTCCTCGGTTTAAATGTAAAGTTTGTATGTGTGTCCTCGTTGTACACCATGGGTAAGTGCACACACACACACATACCATGGTACACTTGTATGACAGAGCAGCTTCTGAGATAGTGACTATTAAAAGACTAAGTAGTCTGTCAGAAGTGTACTGTGCTTGATTGTGTTGAGCACTTTTCATCTCAGTAGTCATGTAGTTGTGTCGAGATGCATGTATTTGTGTATTTCATATGCTATGTGGCTACATAGGCTTTCACCCAAAGCTTTGCTTTTTAGCAATGATGGCAACATTTACTGCCATCTTTATTATAATGATTTATATTTTTCATATTTGTACACATAAGTAACGAGCATGATTAAGAGCATGGTATGATGATTAAGAGCATGGTATGTTAGTAATCTATGCTGTTTAAGATAATAATCTTTTTTATTTGATCGCTAAATGAATCAAGAACACCTTAATTACAAATCACAGCCAATGATTGATATCTAATTACTTGTAATGAGTTGAGTATAAACAAGAAACAAACAGCAATAATCAAAACAGGGATATTACTACCAGGATATCACTACTAGAACATTCAACTCTGTTGATGAGGTTCATTGTTGGGATCTGATTGTTATTTATTTTGTTCCCCGTAGGTTTTAAATGGAGCACTTCGCATCACTAATGCAGACATCGCCGACAGAGATATGTACATGTGCACTGCTGAAAATGTTGTTGGGTCATCCACCGCCACAGCATACGTTGAAATTGCAAGTAAGTTGCATATTTGTTGTTTCACACAGAGCATTGATTAGTATTGATTTTACATTTCTAGCCGTGATTATTATAATGACTTGATAATGCAGAAAAACCAAGAATGGAGAAAGAGTATTGATCAGAGACATTTGTCACTGTTTAGTGAATTTTCCCACATGAACCTGCAAGTTTTCATCATCTCATTACTCTTGTAGGAAGAGAGGTGCCACGGGTTGAAATTCAACCAAGCACAAGTATTCTGGCTTATGATGGTGACAACATTCAGTTCCAGTGTCGCAGTCTTGCCGGTATCCCAAGTCCAACGCTTTCTTGGAGCAGGGCCAACGGACGTCCATTTGGACTAAGTACCACAGTAAGTTTGCTCATCAGCCCTCCATTATGGACCCCTTAGTTGCATGTTTGCACGCAAATGTTTGTATAGGAGCATTCCAGCAGATGCTGCAGAGCTGTATGCACGCAGTGCATGGAATAGTTCTTACCTGTTTTACATTGGTGAACAATGGGATGAGATGTTTTGCCCTTTACTTTCTGTATTGCAGTGTTTTTGGAGAAAGGTGTTTACATTGATTGAGTTACCTTGAATAAGGTAATGATAGTTGTAATGATTGTTATTATTACTATTACTATTACTTTTACTATTACTATTACTATTACTATTACTATTACTATTACTATTACTATTACTATTACTATTACTATTACTATTACTATTACTATTACTATTACTATTACTACTACTATATATGATAAGTTCTGTATTATTGTTACTATTCCCTTTTGCTATCATTATCATTAGATGAAGGGGTGGAAGCCAGCTACCAGCACCATCTTTAGACGCTTAGAAATTAAAGTTCCAGTATACAGTTTGTGTAACAATTCTTATTATTCCACAGATGTGACATATTGTGTACAAGTACTGTATTGTAATTGTGTGTTTCATGAAGACATTGTGATGACAGCCTAGATATCAGATAACAGTGCAGAGAGGAATGAATGGAATGATGATTGTCTCCATTCCATTTTTATCTGACCCACTGAAGGTGGAGGTGGAACTAAGGGATTCAAAGTGGCATCCAGCCATTGGGTGATTTCAAGTTCGGTGCTAGTGCTAGTGCTAGCCCCCAAATAATAGCCTTAAATCGACCGCCAACACCGACGGTCAGATTAATGAGGCGATACCGATCAAAATTATCAATCACCAGCACCAGGTGTTCGAATCACAGCACCGCGAGCTCCGTGGCAATTTCGCGACGAAAAAAGTGTTGGCGCATAGTTAAAGTCAAATATGAAAAGATGTCGCAAAAACTGCTTAGTTTTAGGCACGTAACGAGGGAGACTGATTAAAATGCCACAAATTTCATCCCTTCATTAAAACACAATTATCTTTATTTTGCTCCCAGGCTCAGATTTCTATAGCCATGTCTGGAGTGTTTGTGGTCTTTACGTGGGCGACCATTGCATTAGCATAGACTTTGCACGTAAAACGTGCATCTCTTACATGGAAGTGAATACAGGTCTCGCACGGCAACGCTAACACCAGCACCGAACTTGAAATGAAGAAAATGATGATCCCTAGGGGCTAGTGTTAGTCAATAGGGTAAAAGCACGTACAATGTAAGTCGCTAACACAATCGGCGGAGCTCGGTTCAGCAGACAACATTCAACACCAAGCCCAGCACCAGCAACCGGAAATACTCCCAACACCGACGTGATTTCAAGTTCGGTTTTATCGCCGGTGCTAGTGCTGAGATAGCACTAGCACTAGCACTAGCACCGAACTTGAAATCACCTATTATTCATCTATTGACCACCCACTGTCTACATGTATGACTGATACCAAAAACTTATTACCTGTAACACTTTTTTGTGACACATAACTTTCCAACCGTGACTCTATTTGCAACCAAACTTGGATCAGGGATGCACATTTTTACATCGCCACACTTTTCCACGGTTACATGGGGAAACATAGAAGATGATCAAAAGTCACACATTCAAGTTAACCTGAAAGATGCTCTTGCTATCAGATAACTTAGCAACCATTAATTCAATTAATGCAATACATGGTTCAGAGTCGCACAAGGTCCAATGTCTACAACATATTTTATTTTGCACTTTAATGACTAAGGTAAAATCAAATAAACAGAAAGGTAGAAGTGTCAAAAAATCTGATATGTTAAAAGAAAGCTGTAGAACTATCATATCTTACATGATATTCCTTGTCAACAACAAAAGAGTGACACTTAGAATTAATGCATTGAATGAAAACTTTTAAATGATGTGATATGAAGACTTATTTGTAGGTATATGCCTGTGGGAAATGAAAGGTGATAACACTGTGGTCAAAGAGAGCTGATGCTGGATGAATGAATCCTTGATTGTAATTGTTCTACATTTATATCATGCAGGAGCAAAATGGTGTCCTAAGAATCATGGGAGTTACATCAGAAGATCAAGGAGCATATATTTGCACAGGATCAAATGTGGCTGGCTCCACCACAGCCACCGTGACTGTCAGAGTGCAAGGTAAGACTGTTGTGTCTTCTTCTATGTGAGTGTGTGTATAAAAGGCCATGTGTGACCCTGCGTCACAAAACAAACAAAAAGTTGCCAGACATGAAATTTTAGCTAAGAGCATATTCTAAAAGAGCAGACTGTAAGCTTTAAAATGATGTATAACTCAAATCAAATGGACTCTTCTAACCTATCTAAATATCGGAAAGAAAGCACACTTTCAGGGAAAGTGTGAACTGAGAAAAGAGGCTGTGAAGTACACTGTCTATTGAAGTGCTTAACCGATTTCTTCCGCAATTCTCCGAGTGCCTTTAATGCCCCCAAACAAGATTGGTAATCTACCTTTGTGAAGGCAGTCAAGCAGTACATTGTATCCCCCTTTCCATGGTCAACTACATGTGCCAGTGAACAATGGAAATATCGATCGGGTGCGAGGTATGAATAGAGCGTGCGCTGATGAGCTCACAGAATCTTTTGTTCTACACAAAACCAGGTACCTGAATGAGGTGACTGGGGTCAGCGAACCCAGATTTCTAACTGATCTCAGCCTTGATTGCTATGTACATGTTCGTACGAGTTTACAGCAGAACAAGCGAAAAACTTAATTAGGAAAAAGGTACATAATACTGTGAAATATGCATTTTTCAAACAGAAGGAGAACACATGCTGATAGAATAAACTCTGATCATTTTATCAAACCCATTTTTCTGGGCATTTTAAGACAAAGAAACATAGATTTAGGCCACTAAAGCAGGCACTCTTGTCTTCATTTTGGGAACCTGGTATACCAGGTTCCCGTATATCAGTTGCTCCCACGGGAACCTGGTATGCCAGGTTCCCGTAAGGAATGGGTTTTAATCTTTACCAAGCCGTGCTGGCTGTGTGATGAATGGGACAAAAGACAGAATGTGAACCACTGGAGTAACAACAATGAAGGGATTATCAGATTAAACTGAAATTGAGCATGCCTTATTAAGACATTCTGTCCATAATTAATGCCAACTTTCAGAGCAGTAGCATCATCCTGTCAAAAGTTATGAGAGTTGAAAGTGAAGAATGGGTCTTTAAGAAATGAAAAGGGGACTGTAAAGACGCACCTAATCAGCCTATTCTTCCAAAAGTTGTTTGAGATAAACTGCTTAAAAACACACTTTCCTGCCGGTTCTATGATCCAAAAATTTAGCATAATGAAGAAGACTTGCCCTTTCAGAAAA
This sequence comes from Diadema setosum, assembly GCF_964275005.1. Classification (NCBI taxonomy): domain Eukaryota; kingdom Metazoa; phylum Echinodermata; class Echinoidea; order Diadematoida; family Diadematidae; genus Diadema; species Diadema setosum. The sequence continues at coordinate 21,394,336 of NC_092699.1, read as the reverse complement.
TATGAAAAAGTCAAGATCGACTAGGTTGACCCATTTCACGTATTTTCAGTCCTCACACAAAATCAGTGTGTGCGACTTTTTGTTCGTTTTGTGATGCACGGTCACATATACACAGTATATGATAACACTTCAGACAAGATTAACTATGAATGTCTGACTCCATGTTCATGCCCTTGACAACCGTGACAACTGGTACGTGCATACAATCATTAAATTATCACATAAAGTACGTATTCATTTTGGATATTGTGATGTCGTAGCACATCTGTGAATGTGTATTTGTGTATGCTTATATATGTATTTATGATAGCTACCTTCGAGGAAAAAAATGAGCATTTGGTAATAACATTTACAGTAATAATACTAATATGATAATAACAATTATGAAATGAAATAAAACAAAAATTGTGAAAGAAAGTATAGAAAGCAGAAAATTTAGGAGAGATTTTGTCATCTACTTGTGTTATGAAGGACTGCCTCAGATCACTGTGACCCCTAACAGCCCAGCTGAGTTCAGGGTTGGAGAGACTGCTGTCTTGGAATGTGTGGCTACAGGAGAGCCGATGCCTTCAGTTCAGTGGATGGTCATGAATGGTGAACAGGTCAGGGAATCGTATGATGATAGCCTAATGTCTTGCGTCACAAATTTGCTAAATGTCTAGATACAATAACTGAACATCAACCAGTATAAAGTGACTTGGTTGATTAGAATTAGCATTTCTGTTTTATCTTGCATATTCATGATCAATGCAATGATGATGTTTTCATGTCTAAAAGAGTTTAAAATGTGAATTTATATCTTTATCCTGCCACTGGCTGAATGAGACAGTGCTACAAGTTATTGTGACCAGTATATTTGAGTGTCCCACACATCTCCTTAGTTATGTTTTGTTTTTTGGTTGTTTTGCATATTTTGCGCACCTTATATCACTGAAATTCTACAAAATTCTGCTCACATCAAGGAAAAATACTCAAGATTCTAACAGAATCAAAAGTTCAGTGATCAGTGCCAAATTTCTAGTTGTCGTCATGGAACACAGATGATGTCATTTAGTTGTGTGCTAAAAAAGGTGCCTGCACCTCACCATCCCGCGCCCCCATAAACAAAACATGTAAAAGATGTGTGCGGGGGACCGTGATACTGCAAAGGCAATACTTTTACATAACAGTGACACACATTTATTATAGAAATGTCATATTTTCAAGGAGAACTGGCCTGTTTCCACCCTAAGTTTATTTGATTGAGGTAACCTGCAAAGTTCCAAGATACACTTGTAGCCATTTTACATAGGGTGGCAGTTTTAGGGCCCCGACGAGGTGCCGGTGCCTGTATACAACTGTATGTTTACCAGATTACTTATGATTTTCATTTATTTTCCTTCTTCACCTTAGTTTCGTAACATTTTTTAGGCACTTCTAAAAGTTCTTACAGTGTCACTGAAATGCTTCCACAACATCTGGCCAAATTCAGATACTAGCTCTATGCAAGACAGCCCGATATTCGCACAGTCCCAAGCATTTGTGCCAGGTGACATGTATCAAAATAGCTTACCTCAGTGTTCAGCAGTAGTAGGTAAAATTGATTCAGCAACCTCTTAGTCCACCAATTCTTCAATACAATGCTTCATTTTCACATGATGTCATTTTAGGACAACAAGCCAGCTCACAGTTGCATTCTGAGCATAAAGGTCGATGCAGATTTTCTCTTGAAATGACTTGTAACTAAGGTATTTGAAAAGCTGGATAGTTTGGCCTTCATAAAAATTGTATTATTACCAGTAGTATTTATGTATGAGCTAGGCACATATCAGAATGTACAGGAGAATGAATATTCTTTTCAACAAAATTAACAAAAACCATTAATGCAGCAATTACATGTGTAAATTACCACTTCCCACTTGGCCATTGTCATCTGCTCTTCTAACTACCAAAGATTTATCCATGATTCTAAAAGTTTGTGGTTCAGGGGTCATTTTAGACCATTTCTAGCTGAGCTGTCTTGTCAAATTATTACAGTAGTAGGTGGCTGACATTCCTGCATTGAAACAAGTTGTTACTAAAAACCAAGAGCGCACAGTGATATTTTGTTATTGAGGATGTCTAGGCTCCTTGAAAGATGTTTAGCTCATTTGATACAGGTGTATGAAGCGATAAGGCATGCAGACAGTCCAACAGCAGATGAGACGAGCGCGATGCATCACATCCAGAGTATCAGCATGAATGATGCTGGCAGTTATATGTGTCGAGCAGAAAACACTGCAGGAGCTGTGGAAGAAGAGCTGATAGTCAGAGGTGAATGACAAATTACTTCTACTTTTTCTTTGTTAGCGTTGAGTGTACATGTCAAATGAATTACCACAGACATGAGACTTTTCAAGAAACTGTGCCCAGAGTTCATAGTTCGATGATCTATGTGGATTTCAAGGATTTGAATGTAAAAATACAAGCATACAGGGGCATTAAAGTTTGTTTTGCAGTCCTTGAGATAAACATATGATTCTTTGTCAGCAATTGAGTCATCTCTTGTTGGTTTTACAGTCGTTGGTGACAACCAACCACAGCCACTTACCATACAAGTCAGTCCCACACAGCTGGAGAAGGTGGAGGGAGAGACAGCAGTCTTTACATGCAATTCTCCTGGGAGTGCACCTGGTTACACCATCACCTGGCGCCGTGTTGGCCAGCGGATGCCACCTTCTGTATCCGTTAGCAACGGGGTGCTAACCATCCGTGAGGTCAGGGAACACTACAGTGGCCAGTACTACTGTATTGTGGAAAGCAACACTGGCTATGAACAGAGATTGGTCACTCTATATGTCCTTGGTAAGCAGTGAGAATGATTACCATGTCAGGGTAGGATTTTTGATTTTGTGCTTATTGATTAAATAATTTATAAAGGGGATATCTAAATGCAAAAATTATACTATTTAATGGCAAAATTACACTTTTTTGTCCATGGATACAAAGATGTACATTTGTACCTAACAGATGGTGATTATTTGCCAATCATATGGAACCATTGCCATGAAAGATTTGAGTCAGTTTTCTCCTTCAGTACATTGTGAAACATTGATTATGTATTTCTTAGCTTGTAAATCTTTTGTTTTTCATCATTTTGATATCTAGAATACATTGTAGTTTATGATAGCCAAAAGGAGGAAAAGCAGAAGAAAAAAAAAATCTTCTTCTTACAACACTTCTAGTAAATCCCATACATTGTACACGCAAAAGTCATTGGAAACGACCATTGTTTGTGACATTGGTCGAGAATATGTTCTACATAGTGTACATCTCCCGCAGCTATACCACAATATTTCCAGTTATGGTCTTAAAATATGCATGAGATGTGATTTTTTTTTTTATCCCTGAAATGTGGAGAAGGGTAACTTCCCCCCCCCCCCCCCCATCATTGAGGATTCAATAATCTTGAACAGGTTTCCATATCAGTTGACATTGTAATAGCTCTTGATACATCTGATTCTTCTTCCTTTATCCTATTAATTCCATAATTGATGTCAAACTTAACCGCAATAGCAGTCTTTTAGTCTTCTTTGTTATGTTATATCACTGCTTGAATTTACCCTTGGATAAGTTACCAAGTCTTCCTCAGTCTGCAGGAAATTCCCTCATGTCTAGATAAGAGATGAAAATCTCTCTTATTCTGGAATTATTTTGCCCATTGAAATACACGTATTTCACGTGTATCTCCCTGAGTGCTCTTTTGAATTTCATTGACATTGATAGGAAAATGATGGCAGTCCTGTACATACGCTGGACACTACACCTATTTACACAGGTTGCATGATGGTGCATAGAAGTAAGGTCAGCCTGCCTCAGCAGGTGTCCTGTCTGCCTCTGATGCAGTTTGACTGTTGACTACATCACAGAGTACATCAGGGCAGTACTGACATCATGAAGAGTGTCAAACAAGCAATGATCCTGTGTCTGTCATGCCATGACACATCAGTGCAGGAAAACTGATGCAGAGAAAATAAAGCTTGTCAGATTTACATGGGTATCAAGTTTACTTCATCGGCAATGGTGATGGCATCAGCAAAGCATCGGTGTACTCTGTGTGACACTTCTTGACCATGTATGCATTGACCACTGGACACTCTATTTATTACCTTTTAAATGTCACAAATTACTAGTCATCATCGTGATTATTTCCTGGGAATATTTTCTCTCGTTCCCTTTTCAGTCCCACCAACGCCAGTAGTAACCCCATCATCTCAGACTGTAACAGCAGGCGAGATCGTCAGGATGTCTTGTATGGCAGAGGGAACACAACCCATCACCTATGATTGGTCCAAGGTGTGTATGAAACACATCATCAGCCTTGATTCATTTATATATTATCATTGCATCATAGGAGATACTTGTATGTCATTTGCTCTTTAGCCATGACATGAATATTTTTTTTTTTTGTACAATTGAACGAGTCTCATTTCAAGTTGAGAGAGAAGTGCTATACCGTAGAAATATTTTTAATGTTAGAATCATACTAACAATAGCCATTTTGTCTTTCTTCAAGAGTGTATTGAACTTCGTTCATATCCCTCAGGTGGATGGTCCTCTTCCCCCGACAGCAGTGCAGAGAGATGGCATTCTCCAGATCTCACCAGCCACAGCTGCAGATGGTGGTCAGTACAGATGTATTTGCAACAATGCTGCTGGAACAAGGGACATGTATGCTGCAGTCAGGGTACAAGGTAAGATTAATACATAGGTCTTTTGAATCTGAAACATGCATCTTTTTCATACCTTTATAGGCCCTAAAGGGGTTAGAGGCATTATTTCATTTTTGGTCTTTGTAAACTTTGTTTGAAGCTGAACTGCACAGCACATAACCACAATAAGTAAGGAATTGAAAACAGGCATGTAAGTGTTTGAAATTTGTAGTATGACACATTGAAAATTTGCCAACAATAACTACATTTAACATAAACAATGACACGATGAGGATGAAATAGAAGGAACAAGTGAGCCATTATGAGAAATGAGGAAATGCAATCCATTGTGAATATGTCATGAAATAACAAATGAAATGAAATTGAATAGGGTAGCCTTAATGTAGAAGCCTTGAAGGATTTTGAACTGAACCACATTGTCATATGTGAATAATGGACTGAAAAATTGAAAAGATGAAAACAAGATCTTATATACTGTGATGTGGATGAGAGAGTTGGTTATTACTGTATTTGGAAGCAACTGAAATTTTTGCAAGCAGGGTTAATTTTCTGATGTGCAATACATAATTTTCTGATGTGCAGATTTTTGTAGTTCAATCTTTAAAAGCTAGATTATTATTTGTGTTACTGTTCTGTGATAAAAAAAACACATCTTTTGCCATGGTGATTGCAGTGTAGCATGTGTAGAGATCAAAGGAATTGTCATGTAGAAGTAGTGCAGACTCTCAGATGCATCTGCTATTTACGTAGTCCCAATTTATATGGTTCTGTAATGTCAGTACGTGCCATCCCACCACCGTGCCAGTTGTCAATCACCAAAATTTGTTACTTCCCACGGTATCGATAGAAATGTTATTTTTTGCTGCCTTTAATAGTGATTCCAACTGTGTCTGTGAGCCCCTCTCGTGAGACACGTGCTATTGGTGGTTCAGTGGAGTTCTCTTGCCAGGCAACAGGGAATCCCCCTCCCACCATCTCATGGGAGAAGGAAGACGGAACTCTTCCTGCCCAGCACAGCATTGCTAATGGTGTCCTCAGGTGAGATTAGATATTTACTCATTACAGGTAAAATAATTCAGATTATTGGATCACTTTGACTCATACTCAATGCTAGGTTTTTGTTCTAGCATCCAGAACCTAGAGGAACTAAGTTACATTTGGTTTGAAGTTTTCTATTGAGTAGTCCAGTCAGGTACCAAATTGGGGCCAATTTTCACATTTCATAGTTGTTATAAATCTAGCAGGCATTATCATGAGGGTGATAGAATTATGAATCATACATTCGTATTAGGTACAAATGGGCCCCATGCCCCACTGTGGGGGCCTTCCCAGGGGACCCAGAACTCCCAAATTGAAGAATCTCTTAAAAAATCACTTTCTCAAGCTTAGATGCTGTATGTAGGTAAATTTGTGAGTATAATTTCGATTTTGTTTGTGTCAGATCCAGGGATTCAAATGAAGTGTCAGTTAGTCACCAAACTTGGCAATTTAATCTTTTAGGGGGAAAAAAAATCTCCTAAAAAACAAACAAACAAACACCAGAAGTGCTTTGAGTATTTGAGTATGTAGCAAATGTAAGTTTTAGTTTGTAAAGAAGATCCAAGGGTGGCCCAAATTAAGGGCCAAGTTTTACACATTCACCTTCTTTGTAAAAATGCACTGTCATATTTTGTTGGCAAATTATAGAATGTATATTTAGTCAAATGGGCACCACGCCTCCTTGAAGACCCCTAGGGAGTCCCAAGACCCCAGAATTAAGAGACTCTTTTACATTTCTTTCTCTAGAACCAGAATTGATTGAGTCAATGCTATGAGCAAATATATTATGTTTTTTGATGAGTGTACATGTACCTTTCAAGTTTTTCATGGCAGATCCAGGGATGGCCACCTTGAGGCCAGAATGAAGGTGAACTTGTAATGGTTGGGTGACTCTTGTTTCTTCATTGATACTGAAAAGACTTCTTGATGTTTGACATCCATGAAATTGCAGTGAGTCTTCTTTTACTTTCATCAACCGACAGTGTCCACTACATACCATACAGAATAAGAACATTTCAATGAAGTTTAGCATTCTCTCTCCCCCTCCCTCACCCTCTCTCTCCTTATTATCTGTAGTATAAGTTCATTGAGAGAAGGTGATGAAGGTCGATTTGTGTGTATTGCAACCAACTCAGCTGGCTCATCCAAGGGGTATGCCCGGCTCTTTTTGCATGGTAAGATATCTACAGTGTCGTGTTTTCTCAGTTCTCCACAGTAGTACGCTGTTGTCAGAAACCATGATCAGTGGCATGTTGACTACTCACTTGTTTCATTAATGATCTCATTGCACAGCACATTTGAACATGTTTGCAGATGGAAAATTAGCTATATACATGTATTGTTATTATTATCATTATTATTATTGACTTTTTCAAGTATGCATCATGCTCAGTGAAAGAGACAAATACATGTATTACGTACATGTGATACAAGTTGAAACGTTACCTTGTTCAAAGAGGAGTTTCAGTCAGTAGTTTTGTCCTACAAAGATAACGAGTTATGGAGTCTTTATAATCATTGTATCTTTTATCATATGGAAGTATGATCATCTCATTATATGTACAGTGAAAGAATTATTATTTCAGCATAGTAGAAGTCGAAATTTTCAGGTAATTCTTTCCTTGAGCAAATTTGTCTAATTCTCTGCACTGGTAATACATAGAGAAAGCATGAGTACACCCAAGTCCAGGTATTGGTGAATGCAACTTTCTATTATTGTCTCTCTTCACAGCTGCTCCAACTGTACAGATCACAGTGCACACCACTGTGCAGTACATTCCTGTTGGTGAATCTGTCACATTTGAGTGTCTAGCCAAGGGAGACCCTACTCCTGTGGTCACCTGGACCCGACTGGACAGTGAAATGCCTATCACTGTTGTCATCCGAGGCTCCAAACTCACCATCCCACAGGTTTCGCTCTCTGATGCTGGCCTATACCGCTGTACTGCTGCAAACATTGTTGGCTCTCGTACATCACAGGTCTTCCTCTATGTTCAATGTAAGAATGTGTTGTCATTATCACACAATTCAAAAACTGGTATCAATAAATGTGGCATTTTGAGTATTTTGAAGAGTCTAAAGGTACATTTTTCCCCTTTTTGAGTGACCGAATATAAAACTGATACTGCTGTCACTCAGTAAATATTACAGAGTGGGCCATCCATCCAGTCCCATAGATAGAGATCAAGTAACACACATTTTAATTCTGTGAGTAAAGCATGATTAGGTAGAGGGAAAAAAAACATTGGTAGACAATGAGTGGTTGCATCAGGTGGAAGGCCATGGTAATTAAAGAAAGTAGAGAAGACATATTAGTCATTTTCAGAATGTAAGTGCATCATGTGGCCATATTCATGCATCTGATCCCACGCAGAACTAAAGATTTTAATTCCTTATTCATTCCATGTACCCATGAAATAATGTTAATCCATGTATTTGAGGCTAATACATACTTTTTAAATCACTGTTCTGGGGCTAACTCCAGGCTAACACGAAAAAAGCAATACAAACTAAAGAGCTCTTGTTTTGATGAATTCTATCAAGTGTTTTAGGAGAGGAACATGACTTGCAGTAGTCATTGCTGAAAACATTTTAAAATATTCTATTTCTGAGCACTGAACAGTCCCTAATCAAATGTAGTCTGAATCAATCCTGAATTAAGAGGCTCCAACTCTTCAGCGCTGCGGCCATTTTCACAAATGTCGCATTCTCCCACCTGAGTTTACAATTTTCCTGCTCTCGCTGTGAGTCTCCTACTTACAGTCACTATTTCCTCCAGCTTAAGATTTAGCTTTCTCCTGCCCAGTAGTAGTTTGTAATGATAATGTTCAAACTGTGAGGGTTAGATGTCACAAGAGAGCATCACCCTATATTTAACCCTAAGGCTTGCAGGGTCCTCAAACCTGCCCTGGACCCCAGTCACAAGGGATGTTGTACTGCACACTTGTGATGTGTGCATATTTTAACAATCAGAATCTCCAGTTTGCAAGGGGATCCAGGCAGGAGAATCTCTATTTTATGAGAAACTTTGGGTTTTGTTTCTGTGAATCTGACATAATGTTATGTGAAGTCTCTTACAGTTCAGCTTCTTAACACTTCATTTCCATTATCTACATGACTGCCAAGGATGCTGTATTGAAATGCCAATTGATTTCATTTTGTATTTATTTTTTGATAATATTTCTTTCATTCATTATCAGATATTTCAGTCTGATCAAAATCATTAGGTTTACAATAATGTGATTTTCATGATTTCTTGTACAAGGTAGGATGCACAAGAGACTCAACCATAAAACTCAAGGTTAGAATACACTAACAGATCAAAGCCTGTATGTGCCATGCTGCCATTTGACAACAATGAGGGTCTGATGAGAGTTGAATGATATACAATTTCATCCTCAGCTGCCCCACAACTGAGTGTGACTCCATCCACACGCACTGCCCCACGGGGTTCTACCGTTGTGTTCTCATGCCTTGCTGTGGGTTTCCCTGCACCAGAGATCACATGGCACAAGGAAAATGGGGATCTGCCTGCTGACTACCAAATTAGCAATGGCATTCTGACACTCAATAATGTAAGGGAGAGTGATGAGGGAACTTATGTCTGCACTGCAGCCAATAATGGAGGAACAAGTGAATTTAGTGCCACGCTCATCATTGGAGGTAACATCTTAAGCCCCTTTTTATGCCTCCGCCACGAAGTGGTGCCGGAGGCATTATGTTTTCGGGTTGTCCGTCCGTCCGTCCGTCCGTACGTCCGTACGTCCGTACGTACGTCCGTCCGCTTTCGTTTACGCGATAACTTGAGTAATATTTACTGGAATTTTACCAAAGTTGGTCCAAGTAGGAAGTATGATGGGGCAATTATTTGATTAGATTTTGGGTGAAATCGGCGGAAGGTCAAAGGTCAAAGATCAAGGTCAAATCCTAAAATTTATCTGTTTACGTGATAACTCAAAACTGGATGAAGCAGCTTTCACCAAACTTGGTCCAAGGATGATGTATGATGGGACAATTAGTTGAGTAGATTTTAGTGACATTGGCAAGAGGTCAAAGGTCAAAAGGTCAAGGTCAAATGCTACAAATGTTGCAATTTCCCCCATATCTATGCAATGCCAGAAGGTATTTTCTTGAAACTTGGTGTGGACATGTACTACTGCGTATAGATTCTCCAGAGAGAGTTTCATGTCATAAGGTCAAAGGTCAAAAGGTCAAAGGTTAGGTGAAAATGTTGCAATATTACTTTTCTCTCAAATGCTTCAATGTATCTTCGTGGAACTTGGTACATATGCATGTACTGTCTGGCAGGGATTATCTAGGGAATTTAGGGGTCATGGGTCAATAGTCAGGGGTCAAAGGTCAAGGTCAACTCCTCAAAATTTTACTATTTCCCTCATATACTAGTTTATGCAATGCTTGCATTATTAGTTTCAAAACTTAATACATGCATTACCTAATGGAGATTCTCCGGGAAATTTCCAGCCAGAAGGTCAAAGGTTAAGGGTCAAAGGCCAGGTTTCAATGCCCCCCCCCCCAAAAAAAAAAAAAAAAAAAAAATCTATTTTATACCGTCATCACACTCTTTCTTCGTACCTTGGAAATTACTCATTGCATGAACTTTCCCAAAATTCCCCAAATATGTGTACCTGCACTCTTAGAAAATTATAGCAAACCCAGTTCGAGACATTTCTGACAAACCTGTCATTTCAATATTTTGCCAGTTATGTGAAACTGTCATGGATCACACATTGTGAAGACATTGTACTATACGCCTATTGGGAGAATCATGCATTATGGCGGAGGCATCAGTCGCCATAGCGACATTTCTAGTTCTTACAAATAGTATACACTGTCTTTTAGAAAAGATGTCACTTCATTTGCAGAAGAAGTTTTGACAAAAATGTATTGTACACATAGTGTAACAAAAAAATGTGGTGAAAGCATTTATGCATTAGTATGTGATATATGATGTATACAGGTGTACATGTTTGATAGTGATTGTGGTGTTGTGACATGAAGATAAAACCCATGCCATGCATGAACATTTTTGATATACAGCCAAATATGGAACCTGCAAACTGTACCATGTTAACTCTATTTCACAGCACATTTTTCAATAGAGTAATAATAATTGTTGCAACAAGTAACAACATTTTGTCACTAGATACATCAGATTTTGATTTGATGGTGTCATGTCTGTAATGATTACAGAGTACATGTACATTCTCTTCACTCTCTTTCTCTCTTGCAGAACTTATTCCATACTTTGTGCAGATGCCTCACTCCTATATTGGCTACCCAAGACTGTCCAATGCATACCTCGAGTTTGAAATTCAGATTTCCTTTAAACCAGAGAGCACAGAAGGTAATTGCCTTTCTCTTTTTATTTCTTTCACTCTCTGGTTCGTTTAGTACAGCTCCTTTTCTTAATGAAGAAAATCTGGTTCTTTCCTAAAGCTATTATCATGTTAATGTACACGTAGGTAGCATAATTCCTTGTGTTCTCATAGAATGAATATTTCAGTATACATTAATGTATGGTTGGTGTCTGCTGACTGTCGGATATTTTTCCCCCCCGCAAAACCTTGCAATTTCTCTGGCAGCAGATTCCAGCCCTACTGTCTTTTTGTTGTCTTGTGCTGTATTAATGTTTATATGTGCCATACATTGGAGGATATCAGGAAAAAAGCCTGGAAAGAGTGCAATTTTGTGTGTTCATTGTATGTTGACTCTGACATTGTCACTAAGGAGCTGACGTTTGGACCCATACATGCACTCTGGTGTAAGTACCTCTCTGGCTACGAGTTGTGTAGTTTTATTACCGTTCATTAGTACGGGATAAAGACACGGTGAATCATCGTTGTACGCATTAAACATCGGCATGCCTCTTGTTTATATCGATTACATAACATCCGGGACTACAAGCACTGCGAACATGAATGTCTATTATATTATCCTCGTCACTATTCCAGCGCTTTTCAACCCCTGTGAAGGATTGCTGCATTTCCAAATACCCTCCTTACCTACCACCTGAAGCATGGAAAGAGATTGATAGTGACTTAAAGGCACATTTGGCCATCCCGCATCACAAACTTGCTACAGGAGAAGTAGCGCCAAACTTCGCCCGCTAAGGAGTTCACCCCTGTGTTTACTGAGTTTCTTTACGATAAGTCTGAATTTGTTCAGGAGAAAGTGACTGATTTCTTCGAAAAACATGAGCCGAAAACTCTTAAAGAAGCAACAAGAATAAAAAACGCCCTCCGTAAGAAAGCATTTGGTAAAAATGGCACAGATGAAGATAGGCAGGCGTTTAAACAAGCATTGAAAGCTCATAGCCAGCTGAAAGGGATTGAAAAAAAGAAACGCGAGCAATCGACCACAAGGAGACAAGAGGATATGTACCGAAAGGATTTCTGGGATTTTGCCAAAAAGTGTTCTTCGGAGATTTTACACAACAGGCCACAAGCTCCTTCTTTTCCAAAAAACGATTGCTGATGAATATCATATGTCTCTTTACTCAACTGCAAACCCGGTGAGCATTGAAGCAGTTTCTTGGTTTCCCTACATACATGTAAGAGATCATATACACCATTTGATTATGAAGCTGTATGCCCCAAACACATTAAAGCTATTCTGAATAAAGAAATCTAACTCAGCACCTGGAGAGGATGGCATTCTATACGGTCTCCTTAAAAAAATGCCCAGCACGCATCATTTTCTCACCATGCTCTTTACAAAGCTCCTTCACAACGTCGACCCTCCGAAAGAATGGTCAAAATGCAAAGTGACGCTGATTCACAAATCAGGTGGTACAGAGGATCCAAAATCATTCAGAATGATAGCCCTGACATCTTGTATTGGAAAACTACTAGTATTTTGTCAGATACTGGCAGAAAGAGCAGTAGAATTTTCCGTTGCGAATGATTTAATTGATCCATCTGTGCAGAAGGCATTTCTTCACGGTATCAACAGATGTACAGAAAACACGCAGGTTATCCGTGAGTTATTAATGGATGCCAAGGCAAAGAAAAAAAACGATACACGTAACTTTCTTCGACCTCCAAGATGCTTTTGGATCAGTTGAGCATAACCTCATTCATCATGTGTTAGAGATGTACGGGTTTCCGGAACACTTCAGGCGGTATGTTAAGATTTTATATTTGCGACTCAATGGAGTAGTCAAAACTCCACATTGGACTTCTGACAGTTTCCCCTTCAACAGAGATGTATTCTAAGGAGACCCGCTCTCCCCTATTATCTTCTTACTCACGTTCAACTCGATATTGAAACATTTGCAAGCGAATGAAGCGAAATAGGAATACAATTTGAATGGAACACAATTCATCTGCGTACCATTCGCTGACGACTTCAACCTTATAACGAGTAAAAAAAGAACTCACCAACGTCTTATGAACGAAATATCTGGTTTGGTAAAGTCTATGAAACTCGCCATCAAGCCATCCAAATGTCGCACTATATCGATCTGTGGCGGAAACCCTACTGATATTACTTTTTTAATTGACAAACATAATACTGAAACAGTTCGAAATAAGCCGGAAAAATATCTCGGTTCTCTTATAACGTTTAATATGCAATCTGCGGATGCTTATATTTTTATATTGGAGAAAATATGTAATATTATTACAAATATCAATAGTTGTTCTGTTCGTGATGAATACAAATTGGCGGTATTTACCAGATACAGCTTACCATCTCTTCGATACTTACTGTCTGTCCATGACCTTACCAACACTCAGCAGGACAGTCTGGACAAAGCTGCAATTTCTCAAATTAAGAAATGGATGAAAATTCCGTCTCATGGAGCATCAACCGCTTTTTTATTTAGCCGCGATAGACTCGGCTTTAGATTACCCTCTCAACTTTACAAAGAATCTCATGTTCTCAGACATGTTTCTTCGCGTATTCGTGGTGATGATAAGGTCCAAGCTGCTCTGGATGCGAAAGTTTCTCGCGAAGGGCAATGGTCGAAAAAGATGTCCAATTGCAATGCTAAAACATGTGAAAAGTATTGTTCTGATATGGCTGTATCTGATTGGGAAAAGGTAAAAAATGTAGTGAAGCAAACCTTACATACTGAAGTTAAAGCATTTTGGAGGGAAAAGGTACACTACATGTAGCTCCCTTTGTCATGCAAGGTGATTTTTTTAAAGCTGTTGCAATTAGAGAATTCGGATTTGACGTGGCATTCAATTATGTTCTCCTTTCCAAAAAGCGCCCTCAGTTTTATCACAAGAGCGTCCATCAACTGCCTACCTTCAGGTGATAATCTTCGTAGATGGGGAAAAAAATTAAACTCCCATTGTTATTTGTGTGGTAATCATGAAACGCTTTTCCACATATTGAACAATTGTAAAAGAGCGTTGGAACAAGAGCGATATAATTACAGACATGACAGTATTTTGAACTAGGTGAAGAATGTTATCAGTGATAACATTTCTTGTACTGGAAATTTGGATTTGTATGCAGATTTAGATGGTCATCACGTGAACGGTGGCACCATACCCCCTGATGTTGTGGTTACAGCAGAACGTCCCGATATTGTGATATTGAACAAGAGAGATAAGCAAGTTGTAATTGCAGAGATGACAGTTCCATTTGAGCCCAATATCACAGATGCAAATAAAAGAAAAGAAGAAAACTATGCGCCCCTTCAAGCAGACATTGAATCCCATGGTTACAAGTGTGATCTCATTTGCTTCGCGATTGGCTCCCGAGGACTAGTTACAAAAGAAAACAAAAACAAAATCTGTTCCATACTAAGATTCGCAGATAAACAAGCAAAAATGAAACCCTACATCCAGGCCCTGTCTAAAATATCTATTGTTTCCTCTTATGCCATCTATAATGCTCGTAAAGAACCCACGTGGAATGTCAAAGCTTTACGTACACTGAAAATAAAAACAAGTATTTGGGGTTCGGTTTACTATGAGTATATAATGTATGGCGGTTAATGATTTTAGAAAGAATGTTTGTATATTTATATCATCAGTAAAAGTTTTTTTTGACTGTTAAGATTTCATGTTTAGGTTTATATAAGGAGAAAAAAAAAGAATGTGAGATTTGGTTTATTGTTAGTATATGATATTATATAAGATCTGATGTTATGATTTGGTATGTTAATTGATTGTTATTTTTATTTAGAAAGTTAAAGTGGAGTTTTTTGGAGAAGAAATTAAGAAGGTGTAAAATGAATTAATGGGTAATGGAGTAAAAGAAAGGTATAAGAAAGATAGGGGAAGGCAGAGAGAGAGAGAAGAGAGAGAGAGAGGGAGAGAGAGAAAGGTTAACAACAATGATTTATATAGTAAAATGTAAAGAGATGAAAATAATTGAATGAGATGAAGTTGTATTATTATGATAGAAAGGTATGTTTTGAAATCAAATACATGTATTGTATATTTTAATTTGTTTGTGTATAAATGTATTTTTGGTCAATTTGTTTGTGAGTATGTAATTGTACTTGTTGAGTGTGTTTTTTTACCATGTAAGATGTATTTACATGTTTTTCTGCATTGTCCTTTGTCTTTGCCTTGTGCCTCCTGTTCAATCCAGGAGACAACCTTGGCCTTTCATGTTACATTGTTTATTAATACAATAAAGAATGTTGAACAACAACTATAAGGTTACATTTTAAGCCAAATTTTAGCTTTAGGAAAGATTCTTGTCAATTACTCTGGATGAAAAATGCAATGGTGCTTTTTAGTAATTATTAAGCATGAAAAATATGAGAAAATCATACCTGGGTATGACTTGAATGAAGACTTGCAAGGTACATTATTTTGTAATGTCTTCTTTTAGCTCTTACATTGTATGAGCCATTTGACCCAGAGTGATCATTGTAGTCATTTTCATCCATATTGCACCATCCATAAATCCTCCACATATCCACCTTCTTCTAAAAGACTGTCAACATTGTCAACATTCTCAATGCTGCTGTTTGAATCCAGGGTTTGAAATATGTAAATGAAGGTGAAACCTGTGTTGCATTAGGGTTTCATTCACAATCTACTGCTCCTCGGGACCGTCAGCCATGGTGAGAATCTCATATTTTTGCCATTTTGTAACATCTCTTCTCTACTTTTGGGGATGGCTTTCTAGATTTTTTTTTTCACTTATATACCAATTTTTATCGAGTCAAACTTGTTAATAGTCCGCTATGCTCAAACTTTCAGTGAGCTACCATAAGTTTACTTCTGGTATTATTCCAAATATTTTTCTGTCATAAATGTTCTCTTCCAAACTAAAGTATATTCGGTACTAAAAATTTTCTCTCTCTTCATGCGCCAGGTCTGCTTCTGTACAACGGTCAAAACCTTGACAGGTCAGGCGACTTCTTCTCCTTTGGTTTGTCTGGAGGTCATGCAGAACTGAGGTATGAGTTGGGAGCTGGAACCACCATTGTGCGAAGTGAGGAGGCAGTAGAATTAGGACAGTGGCACACAGTCACCATCAGAAGGAACAGAACTAGGGCATACTTACAGGTAAGAGATCTTTAGCCATTATCAAGATCTTGCTGATATTTCCAGGTTTGATCACCAAATGTAAGACATAAATCAAAGAATCATGATACACATACTATGCACACACCCATAAACGTGATTGTTGGGATTTAGTTCTGAGAGAATTGGTTGCTTTTTGAGCTGAGAGGGGTAAGAGGGGACCTCCCAGGCCTTCTTCCTTCCTGACTTTCTCCCACTATACAGTACCTCCTGATGGCTGAAGCTTTGCAAACAGCTTTCCTGTGCTTTTATCTGATTTTTAGCTCACCTGAGCCAAAGGCTCAAGTGAGCTATTGCGATCGCCCTTCGTCCGGCGTTCGTCGTGCGTCGTCCGTCGTCCGTCGTCCGTCGTGCATAAACTTTTTACATTTTCATCAAACTTGGCAGGTAGCATCCCTAGGGGGTTAGGAACTCAATTTGTTAAAATGGGCACCATACCCCACCCAGGGGGCCCCCAAAGGGGCCCAAACCCCCCAAAATTAAGGAATCTGTAAAAATCTTCTTCTCTAGAACCAGAAGTGATAGAGCTAAGTTAATACTATGAGTTAGTACATTGATGACTTTAGTTTCAAGTTTGTTCATGGCAGAATCAGGGGTGCCCCCCTTGGGACCCAGGGGAGGGGGGTGGGGAGGGGTCCTAATGGGGCCTAAATTGTACATTTTCATCTTCTTCTTGAGAACCCCATGACCCATTTTCACAAAACTTGGCAGGTAGCATCCCTAGGGGGTTAGGATCTCATTTTGTTAAAATGGGCACCATGCCCCACCCAGGGGGCCCCCAGGGGGGCCCAAACCCCCCCCCCCCCAAAAAAAAAAAAAATAAAAAATAAAAAATAAAAAAAAATGAAGGAATCTTTAAAAATCTTCTCTAAGATAAGCTAAGATAATACTATGAGTGAGTACATTAATGACTGTAGTTTCAAGTTTGTTCATAGCAGATCCAGGGGTGCCCCTCTTGGGGGCAGGGGGGGGGGGGGTTGGGAAGGTCCAAATGGGGGCCTGAATTGTACATTTTCATCTTTTTCCTGAAAACCTCATGATGGATTTTCGTCAAACTTGGCAGGTAGCATCCCTAGGGGGTCAGGATCTCAATTTATCAAAGTGGGCACCATGCCCCACCCAGTGGGCCCCAGGGGGCCCCAATGCCCCCAAATTAAGGAATCTTTAAAAATTTTGGCCCTTATTGTACATTTTCATGTTCTACTTGAGAATGCCTGGTCAAATTTTAGTAAAGCTGTGAATAATTTAGATTAGTGACTGCATGAAAGGTGAACTTGCGATACTCAGGTGAGCGCTAGACCCGCGGGTCTCTTGTTACCTCATGTGGTAATACCAAAGGGATGGACGTCTTTTCAAGCAATGCTTACAATGGCGGCCCTCTGCATAATCGCTTCTTAACTACAATTGTTATTGTATTCCCTGCTGCATAGACATGCATACTGTATAATTATATCATTAATTTCCTTTTATATCGTTGTTTATGCAAGTCAAATGACTCTGTTTTAAATATACTTTGTATGTTTCCCACATGTTCATGATTGTGTAACTTAATGTGTATATTGATAAATAAATAATATATGCATCAAATTACAGTATTCACTCCTCCGTCAAGTGTGCTTCTCCGGCATTGTTCTTGTGGTATCCTATAATCAATACCATGTTATTGATATATACAGTTTCATTCCACACTCATGTGATAATACATCATGTTTATAAAACAAAATAAATAAGTGTATTTTGATGTCCTCACGAATTGGAAGTGATATAATAGCAAAAAGAAAAATATTTATATATGTATATTCATTCATGTGTGACTGTAGTTTGTCTAGTAATAGCCCATGTCCTAGGTGTCTTGTACTCAACAGATATTACAAAAGCACCCCAATTTTGAGAATGATTAACAGATACAATTTATAAATATATAACTTGTAATATTGCCAAAAGAGTCTCCCCACAGTACAGCCTTATTCTTCAAATAGTTTCATGCATGTAGAGCCAAACATATGTGAGTTCTATAGATGGCCAAGACTTAGAAATTGCCATTGCACATCTTTTTATGGGTAAATGCATTTTACACAAAAGGTTCTACATATGCAAATCTTTGCAATGGAAGGTTTTAAGCCCAATTTTCATTGTAATATGATGATAAAATGATAAATGGATACGTAAGGCTGATATTCTCATTTGCAATAGCAATCATAATTTACTGGTAATTCATGATTAAAACTTCATATTAAACTGCAAAGGGCATTTTCACAGCCAGTCTAAAGGTGTGGTAAGCCTTGCATGAAATTTATGCTGAGCAGTGTGTCAACACTTACACATTTCAAAGTGTTTGTAGTTGGCTCATCATTCAAAAAAAGAACAGAGAAGTTAGAATCATGTACTTTCAATGCAGGTGGACAATCAGAATGAAGTTGTAGGCGTGGCACCAGGTAACTTTAGAGGCCTGGATTTGGTCCAGGACCTGTATCTTGGAGGAATCAACAACTTTGAAGAAATCCCTCGTACTGTGGGCTTTAGCACTGGCTTCATAGGTGAGAATTTGTTTATTTGTATGTTTTTAAGCACTTGCATCATTTCATGAATGAAAGAGTGAGTGAGTACATGCCTTACTATAGGAAAGACTGAATCAAGTATTCAATATTGTATTATCTGATGTAAGTTACGTAAGCATATTGTGACTTGAAGTGCAGCTTGAAGTGCAGCTTACAGTATAGTAGTTCATGTCTGTATTACTTTCAGCTAGATGGTGTAATTTTTCCAAAAAAGCTGGTCAAATACACATACATGTAGTTATAAGGAATATTTGGGAATCCAAATTTGATTGACCAATAATCAATATATTATGACAACAGTTAACATTTTCTTCCCCCAACAGCTGCCTTTTGAAAGCCAAGTGATAATGTGCTCATGATACAATTAGTTTTAGTGGTATGTCTGGCATGTAGAAGCAAACCCAATTTAACCAAGCTGCTGGACGATTAGTTCACAAATTTAAGACATTCAACTCAACTGAGCACTTGCCATTAATACAGAGCTATGTATCCATGCCCCAGTCTTGTAGTAATCTATAGGTCATGACTCATATCTCTGTGTGTACCATTGTTCTGCTTCCAGGTTGTGTCAGCCAGCTGATAATTGATGATGTTGAGATGGTGCTTGACAGTGCTCGAACCATTGTGGGAGTAGAGCAGTGTCCAACATGTGAAGGAAACCCCTGTGCCAATGGAGGAGTGTGTGAAGAGGCCCAATCAGAGTATGGCTACCGCTGCCTCTGCCCTGAAGGCTTTAGTGGTGATCAATGCACAGACACCTCTCAGGCTTGTACTGTTGGTAAGGAAACAGTGTGTGGGAAGAAAACAGATAGGCATCTAATCATAATCATAAAAGTGCCATGTAGTAAGGCAGTAATACTCCATTAGTCTTTTACTGTGTATGCCATATATTTCATTAGGTTTTTATTTTCGCAAGTTTTGCGGTCTGGCACCATTCACCATTCAGGCAAATATCAACTCTATTCCTGACATGAAAGCAGTCTACATGCTTAAATTTCTCTGTTCATTATTGTACTGCATAATCACAAATTTAACCACTTGGACATTGTCGGGAAGCCCCAATTTGCGAAAAATTAGATTCGCTTAGTATATAGCGTATACAGTATACCTTCTGTATGTATGACAGTATATGTACATGTAAAGAGTGATTATTAATTACCCCCTGCTTTGTTCACATATGAGTAATGCAGAAAATATGTATGGTCTGACTGTAGATATTTCATGTACAACATAACAACAAGCAGGGGGCAACAATTTGATCTTTATATGTGACCCTGCACCACAAAACAAACAAAAAGTCGCCAGACATGAATTTTTAGTTAAGACCATATTCTGAAAGAGCAGACTTCAAGCGTTTAAATGATGTATAACGCAAATCAAATGGACTCTCCAAACCTATCCAAATATTGGAAAGAAAGCGCACACTCTGGAAAAGTGTGAACCGAGAAAAGAGGCTCTGAAGTACAGGGTCTATTCAAGCGCCTAATCTTTACCAAGCCGTGCTGGCTGTGCTATGAATGGGACAAAAAAATAGCAAGTAGACCACCAGAGTTACAACAATGAAGGGATTATTAGATTAAACTGAAATTGAGCATGCCTCATTAAAACATTCTGTCCATAATTAATGCCAACTTTCAAAGCAGTAGCATTATCCTTTCAAAAGTTATTAGAGTTGAAAGTGAAGAGTGTGTACAAGGTTTTTCATAAATGAAAAGGGGACTCTAACGGCACACCTAATCACACTATTCTACCAAAAATGTTCGAAATAAACTGCTAAAAAACACACTTTCCTGCCCGTTTTATGATCCCAAATTTTAGCATAATGTATAGAAGACTTGTTCTTTCAGAAAATGTGAAAAAGTCAAGAGCGGCTAGGTTGACCCATTTCACTTATATTCAGTCCTCACGCAAAATCAGTGTGTGCGACTTTTTGTTCGTTTTGTGATGTACGGTCACATATGTACTGTAATTTCATTGGTGAATTTTTGATGAAAACGTAGACCTCTGATTCAAATTTCAGAATTTTTAGTCTACCCACCACTTGTGCTTTTTTGTCTTTCTTTCATATAAATTAGCTAGTATCAAATTGTTACAGTTCAAGTGCACGCAGCTTTGATATGCACAAATTAACAGTATGAACAATGCGAAAGACAAAATACGATTAGAGCAGTGACCTCATTCACATATAATTGGATATGCTGCATGGTTGATTGACTAAATAGATAACAGATAACAGAATTTACCATCACTAAAAGATAGAGGGTGATATTTACATTCTTGTGGTGTGATTTTTCTTCAATTTGTCTCCCTCTATTTGTAGAGGGAGACAAATTGAAGAAAACTCACACCTCAACCTTCACCCCTCTGCTTAGTTTCTTGCTCTCATTTACTGTACGTTCTTGTAATGGCATTTGTTGTACCTGTATTGTTATCATCATTTTTTTTTTTTTTTTTTTTTTCAGGCAGATGGGGAAAAGAACTTTTTGTGTGGTATTGCAGGTGTTTGTTGAGAAAAATTATAGAGTTATTCAAAAATAAATGGGCAGTCATATTATCAACCTTGCATTTGTCTTATTTTTATTGACATTGTTACATTGCAGGTATTTGTGGAGAAGGGCGATGTGTTGAAGACTCTGGACCCCGAGGTTTCTATTGTGAATGTCCTCTTGGGCGATCGGGAGAATTTTGTGAAAATGGTGAGACCATGTAGACATCAAAGCATGCAAGTTGTAGATATGCTCTGTCCATTGACCATCAACCTCTATATTCATGTAGCTTTATCTTTTCATTTTTTATGACAACTGTGTCTTGCATGTTGACATAATTTAGACATTTTTCAATCTTCATAAAAAATGACAGATTTTGTAGATTGACAATTTTAAGAAAATTTGGTACTGTGTGATTTTTCTTAGAGCAGTTACCATTTTAGAAGGTTGCATTTCACAAGACATGTCTTAAAAGTGGCAATTTTAATTTCTCAGCGGATTAAATGAATTTCAAGTTTTCTAATTCTGCGGAATCAGAGATAAAGTTATGATTGCATTTAATATGCAACAATATTTGCACACCTTTATTTTCACACTACTTCCATGTTGCGCAAAATGCACAAAATTTTCCACTTTTACAGTAGCAAAGTAATCACAGCATCTTATTTCTTTGTATTGATCCAGGAGGTTCAGAACATTATCTGGGATGAAGCTTATTTTCCATAAGTGTGTAGGAAAATCACATTCAATTCACCAATACCTCTTGTACAATTATATTCACTGTGTTTTCTCAGAACACACTGAAACTAAGCCAAAAAAAAAAAAATCAATTCTTCTGTTGTTTTACCTCAAAGCAGACCACATTTCAATGTATCTTTGACTCATTTGATCAGTTTCAAAGTGATTTTAAATATTTCTTTCAGTTTTTCTTTGTCCAAACATGTTTAATAAGTGATAATTGCATACAACATAGTTTAAAAGTAGATTACCAAGATTGTCCTTATTGTGCTTGTAACATTGTAAATGAAAATTATAATTGTTAATCCAATAATGACAGTAATGGGAACCTAAACAGCATAGCATTTATTGGAGTGGGTTGAGATAGTTTGTTTTGGTAGTGATCAATTTAGTAGCGAATACATTCTTAAGACTGTGCATGCTGCAGTATGACAGCTTTCTTCTACTCAGTGTTTGTTCATTTTCTAAAATATTGTTTTAACATCCATATTTGTCCTGGAATCAGAAGGTGAACTTTTAGCCGACTTCAACCACGGGCTCCAGCAAGGCGATCATGGTATTTGTTGTCTTGTCTTTATAAGAAATGTTGAAAAGAAAAGAAAGCAAGCAAACATAATGCACCATTTGTGACAGATTCATAGCCATACTGTTAGCTGTTGCCTTTCGTTTATTTAAGTGCACTGTGTTTAATAACATTTCATTGCTGATCATTTCTCTTCCTATCCTACTTTTTTTTCCTTTTTCTACAACTCTCCTTTCTTAACTTCTTCACACACCATCTCATGTATTCAAGCAGCTGCTCAGTATCAGATTAGTGTCCATGTTAATACAAAAAAAAAGCAAGAAACTGCCCTTTGATTAGTGAAGTATAATACATATGCTTGATCTCAATGAAAAGGTGTATTTGATAAAATGTTTTCATTATTTCTTGCACCCCACATGAACTTACGATGTTTCAAAATACAGCAAACAACTAATAAAATAGTTTATAAATTATTCAGTTTACAGTGTAAACAAAGAAATGCTTTGCACAAGCATATTAGAGTCAGGGTTACACATGACATACTTGAGAAACTTCCTATTCTGCTTTTGTGTGTACACACATATACAGTTTATCAAGCAGTTGTTTACTTCCTTGAGTTATGTGTGCACTTCATCATGGACACTCATTTGAATGCAGACAAAGAAAGTTCTGTGCCATAGTGTATTACCCCAAATATCCTAATTTTGCCTCATGATTTTCCTGCAGCTATCCTTACATGTACACTGTATTTTCATATTTTGTCAGCTGAAGAGAGTCTAACTGATGTGCCCGACTGATTAATGATTATTTGTTTTATTCATCATTTTTGTTATTCATCAATTGCTATATGTACCTGCACATTTGTTTCTTGTCATAATTCAATTTTGTTCTTTGCTGATGTGGACCTTGCAGGTTTCCTAGTCCTAACTTATTAATATAATTATGTGTTGTTGCCGGTTAGTTTCCACCTCTGCATTCTCACTGCTTGATTTTGATATAATGACTACACCAGTTCCTCAAGAATGTTGAGAAGATTACTGAACCCCAAAACATGAAAGAATAACTTCTGAGGTAGAATTTACAGTGGCGGATCCAGGAGGGGCACACTGGGTATGTGCCCCCCACCCCCTTTATTATCTTTTAAATAAAAGAAATAAAAAGAAAAAATGAAAGATGTGCGAGCCCCCCCCCCTTTAATTTTTTGTTCCTTTTTTTTTTTTTCAAAACCATCCTTCAATGAGTCAGTTGTATTATATAGGGCCTGTGTTCCACGTTGGTACAAATAAATTACATGTCTGCAGTTGACTGCATTTTAAAAATATATAAGTCCCCCACACAGAGGTATATGGTACAAACCAAAAAGCATTTGCAGTGTTAAGACCTGTGATAAGACCATGATTCATGATCATTTAATCCAAATTCTTATTTACTGCCAGTGTATTTCTCTTTGATGCAAATTTCTATCAGTGACTGCGCATCTGTATAACCAGTATCCATTTTCATGTGAGGATGTGTAAAGTCTGTTCATGTTACGGACAAATGCCCATATTTTCCTCAAGGCATCATAGAAGATACTTTGTCAACAATATTACCCCTACTGCCTGGAGTGATGTTAGCGGAGATTTCCATTTTATCTATGCTTTTTATCATGAACTCATCAAATGATTTATGTTTCATATATCAAAAGATAGAAATATTCCACATTTTTGCACCAATTAAAAGGCTACAAGTGAATTTTAAGTAGTGAATGTTTGTGTTGATTAATATTGTTAACACACATGTTAAAGTTATGCATGATATTGATATGAAGTACAACTGTAAACAGTACATGAAGTGATGTGATGTACCACTGTATTACATTGCAAAATAGAATTATAACAGCTGTTGACATTTATGTTCTGTGTAGCACATTCATTAATGTCTCTTAGCACTTTGATAGCCTTCCAAGCTTGTAACAGTGTTTGTAATAGTTAAGGAACTGGCAGTACTAATTGTGTGGCACTTACTGCATACAGGAGCTCATTTCTTTGTGTTTTTCCCCCTTGACTTACATTTATGGAGTTGCAGTATGTGTGCTTTCCCCTCAACAAAATTTGCTAACTTCCTCCTTTTATGATCCTCAGATAAACAATGTAAAGTAAATGTGTGTGAAATTGGCATGACTGACTGAAAATGAAGACAAAAAAAAGGACATTATCACCAAAATTGTATGTGGTCTAACACCATTGCTGTGTGATTACAAATATAACACTAAATTCCATGTTTTACAAAGTCTTACTTACATAATCAGAGAGATAACACATTAAAACACACACATTGAAATAAGGCAATCAGCAATCTATTAGCATGAATAAGAGTATTATGTTCTCATTCCAACTTCTGATTTTTTTTTCAAGTAATTGATGGTAAGACCATAGAAACAGAGAATTACTATGCTGATAAAAGTTATATATTTGATATTAAGAAGAGTGTTTTCTTATCAGAGATACACTGTACATAATAATTATGATGTTTTGTTACGTGCCTCTGTTGTACAGTGCTTGACAGTGTATATTTTGTACGCGTGTGTATCACTTGTGTATTGCTTCAGATGTTAACATTTGAAATTTAGTGAGAAAAAAATAGTTTTGATTTTAATGCTGAATTCTACTTAATTTTTTTTCCCATTCTTTGATTGTTAATGATAGAAAGTTTAATTTGAACTTGTTCACTTTTTTTTTTTTGAATTTTTTTTTTTTTTTGAGCACTGTTTACTATACCTCAGTTATATATCTACATGTACGTATGCACAGTGTGGGCCTTCATAACTGGTATTTGCATGACATGGGAATCTTTGGTCTTTAATACATACACTTCCACCCATTTGCTGTGGAAAGGGTTTCTCAGGCTTGCAGTTTTCTCTCATCATGGATCATTAGCATGGGCCTTTGGGTGACGACATGGTTTACTTTTTGTCATTCCAACACAGGGATGTTGCCAGAGCCTCTCTTGCATTTCTTTGATTCTGTTATAAACTCATTTTTCTCCCATTCCTTACTTTCTGAGCATGAATTTCTCCTGTTTTTATTTGTCATCAAATTGAAAACAAGTTGAGTACATGCGCATGTAATTTATGTTATTCAGTTATGCTTTGACACTGATCTTTTTTGAATGTTGGGAGAACCTGCATAATCTGTGTTAGATCTTTAGGCATGCAGATAATAAGAAGAACCCTTAGATCTGACTTCATTTTTTAATTATCTTCAAAGTAACATGCTTAGTTGTTTGTAGTGTTATTTAGTATTTGCTTCCAAAAATCAAGACAATATAAAAAAGAAAAATAATTTGGTTCAGAATCAGTTTTTTTACCTTTCCCCATAGAAGAAGCAGGATATATATTATCTACTTATGTCTACTGATATTTTTTAAAGCAATATTTAGAAATATTGAATCAAGTTTGGCTATGTTCATGTACATGTGCAATGTACCAGGGTGGTATATGGTGTTTATCTGTATGAATGATGATCAAGGGCTGTTTTCCAATTTGACACACAATATGTGAACTGAGGTAGTGTCCTTACACTGCATTGAGGGATTTGGGACATGCATGTTGTAGGAGATCACAGTATTTAAGAATTTGATGAAAGTTTTCCTGATTTTATGGTTCCACAAGGTGTTGGTAAGATAACATGTAGTCATGAAAGTAGGGTTATTTAGAGTGTAAATTGTACTCTTCACAATCATGAATCTGATTAGTTCAGCTGGAAGGATTGTATGACAATGAGATAAATTGTTTAATTTATATGAGACTAAATTATGGCTAGTCACAGTAGTGATCTGATTTTGACAGAGTAGCTGAAGTTGTTGGTTTTTGTTGTGTTTTTCTGTATTGTAGGAGTGCCTGTTGAAGAGCCTTCCTTTCAGGGAGATTCCTACATCTCATATCCTGGTCTGACCAGCAGCCATCGTCGAGTTCAGATAGCCATCATGTTCAAAGCCAGGACCACAGTGGACAGCCTGCTCCTTTTCAATGGCCAGGCCCCCCAGGGCAGAGGAGACTACATTGCACTCTTCCTTAAAAATGGCAGGCTTGTCTTCCAGTATGACAGTGGCACTGGTGAGAGGATGTACACTACAGGGCCTCATCTGTAGTCATTCTGTGTGAAGTTTAATACTCTAGCAACTTGAGCAGATTGAATTCATCATTGGAATTCATGAGAAACCAAAAGGAGCCATCAGATACTACTAGGCTCTTCGCTCATCTGAGCCAAGGGCACAAATGAGTCATCACACTTCAATATTCCCCCAAATTATATCCTTTTCACATATTTCAGTGGGTAACATACTTCCAATGTTATACATACGTGCCAACTAGTAAGATTTTATCAGATTCAGTAAGATTTTTTACGTTAGAAATAGCAAAATCAGATTTTCTGTCAGAGAAATCAGATTTTAAAAAATATTTAGATATACCTTTCATGTGTATTTTCTGAGGATATGACAGAAAGTAAGATTTTTAACTTCAGTTTGCATATAAAATAAGATTTTCGCAATCCACGAGTAAGATAAGATATTTCATCTTGAAATGTTGGCAGGTATGTGTTATATATGATTTTCGGTCTGACACTAACATCCCAGTTTTCAACTGATAATTTTAATTTGTAGCTTTTATTTCGTTGGTTTAGTGATGCAAGGAAATCTGTTATGGTGAACCAATTCAAATTGTATACATGCATTTGGTGGTATCCTTAAAAGTGGTTGTTGCTTATTCTTTATTTTCATGATATGAGCCTGTTTGTCTGCAGTGCTATGTACTTTGTGTGTACTGATTAGCCTGCAGAGAGGGAGTTATCACTAACAGAATTGAGAATTTGAATGGTTTGGTATTATAATAGGTCCAGCTGTCATTGAGAGTTCTGAGCTGATAGAAGATGAGCGATGGTACACTGCAGTGGTGGAGCGCAACCTGCAGGATGGATCTCTCCAGCTGGACAGCAGTGAAGCAGTCAAGGGCAGGTCACCAGGCAGTAGCAGAGGCTTGAACTTGAGACTGCCACTCTATCTAGGAGGAATTGATCAATTTTCTGAAGTGCCCCGCCAGCTTGGAATTAGCAAAGGCTTTGATGGCTGTGTGGCAGAGGTGAGAATGTGCTCTGATGACAGAACGTATGACAATCGTATTCCGTTGTCATTTAGAGAGAGTCTGTATTCTGTGTTTAAGTTGACTTGATGAAAGTGTAAAGTCAAGCAAATCATGATCCAAATCTCGAGATTTTTTGCAAGAGTTCACACGGACAGAAATATCCCGCTGATTGCCAATCATGATAATTTGCCAACAAATCAGGGTATGCATGAAATCTGCCAAACTGGCACATACAGTGCACTTCACTGCCTGCGCTTCTCTTTGCCCTTTTGTTCTTGTGCATCACAGTGTTGTGGTGCACCTGCTGTTGTGATGTGTGCTTTAAATAATAGGATACAAGATCTCAAGATTAGTCTAGCATTCACATGGTCACCGTTGGGCAAAGAATTGTGCTATCTCAGAAATAAGCGCAAGATTTCTTGGGATTAGCATTGCGATGTCGATTGTGGTAATTGGGGGATTTTTGTGTCCACACATGCAAAAATCTTGAGATTGCGATCGCAATGCAAATCTTGAGAATTGTATCCCGCTAAAGCCCGCCGCACACTATACGATTCGACAGGTCATACGACTCTAAGACCGAAAGTGTGACGTCACCAGCCTTGCCAGTTTTAGTCATATGACTGGGTCTTAGTGCCAGTCATAGAGATTTGACCTGTTAACGAATTTCCACAACCGGTTGTGGGCTTTCAGCCAATCAAGATGCAGTATAATGCAAGCGCACGAAGTGTGCGGCGCTTTAATACTCATTGGTAAAATGTGCTGAAGACAGCACAGTCATAAGCCTACTCGTAAGGTCAGGTCGTATAGTGTGTGCGTTGCCAGGTCGTACGACTGGGTCTTATGGTCTTAAGGTGGTATAGAGCGTGAGTCGTATAGTGTGTGGCAGGCTTAATTCGTGTACGTCTGAATCTCGCTTATATACAATGTAGGAGTTGTAGTGTGTTTTTTCATTTCTTGTAACCTGACATGGAAACAGTTATGACTTGTTTTTATTTTCTATGGTTGCAATAACAGTTTGCCTGTGTGAAGAATTACAGGAGTCTTGTATAATTTCCAATGAATTTTATTTTTCTAGGTGGAAATCAATGGCTCTCCCTTGGATCTGATTGAAGGAGCATCAGCTAGTGTGAATATTGAGGAGTGTTCAGACAAACTGCTGTGTGAAAGAAAACCTTGCCTGAATGGTGCATCCTGCACTCCATCTCAAGATAACCTGGAGTACACATGCACATGTGCCCCTGGCTTTACAGGTAGATTCATACACTAGAAGTTGTGCATAAAGTATTCACTTTGGCTTGCTGTTCTGAAAGGTACTAACCCCCCCCCCCCCACCATAAGTCAAAAAATCTTTGTCATTGTCTGAGTGGGGGTTGTTCGATTTTTATGCCTCTACTACAAAGTGGTGCCGGTGGCATTATGTTTTCGGGTTGTCCTTCCGCATTTGTTTTACGCGATAACTTGAGTAATATTGACTGGAATTTTACCAAACATGGTCCAGGTATAAAGTATGATGGGGCAATTACTTGAGTAGATTTTGGGTGAAATCGGCTGAAGGCCAAGGTCAAAGGTCAAGGTCAAATCATGAAATTGTATCTGTTTACGCAATAACTCAAGACTGGATCAAGCAAATTTCACCAAACTGTGTCCAAGGATGATATAGAATGGGACAATTACTTGATTAGTTTTTGAGTGAAATTGGATGGAGTTCAAAGGTCAAAGAGCAAGGTCAAATCCTAATATTTATCTGTTTCCGTGATAACTCAAAACTGGATGAAGCAACTTTCACCAAACTTGGTCCAAGGATGAAGTATGATGGGGCAATTAGTTGAGTAGTTTTTTAGTGAAATTGGCAAGAGGTCAAAGGTCAAAAGGTCAAAGTCAAATGCTATAAATGTTGCTATTTCCCCCATATCTATGCAATGCCCAAAGGTATTTTCTTGAAACTTAGTGTAGACATGTACTACTGGGTAAAGATTCTCCAGAGAGAGTTTCATGTCATAAGGTCAAAAGGTCAAAGGTCTGGTGAAAATGTTACAATTTCACTTTTCTCACAAATGGTTCAATGTATCTTCATGGAACTTGGTACACACTCATGCGCTACCTGATAGTGATTATCTAGGGAATTTAGGGGTCATGGGTAAGTAGGGGGTCAAAGGTCAAGGTCAACTCCTCAAAATTTCACTATTTATTTTATACTGTAGTTACACTTTTTCTTCATACCTTGAAAATTACTCAGTGCATAAATTTCATATAAGGGTCGGTCAAAAGTCAAGTAAAAATCCTCAATTCCCCAAATACATGTACCAGTGTCCTGCACTCTAAGACAATTATAGCAAATCTAGTTCAAGGAAAGTGAACATTTAAGACATTTCTGACAAACCTGTCATTTCATTATTTTGCCAGCTGTGTGAAACTGTCATCACACATTGTGAAGACATTGTACAATACACTTATTGGGAGAATCATGCATTATGGCGGAGGCATACCAGTCGCCATAGCGACATTTCTAGCTATTTGTCTTTTCTCTATCTCTCTCTCTCTTTCCCCAAGTGGCAGTAATATTAAGAGTACAATCATCACTTGCAATGTACTCCCATGAGATTACTCATAAAAGGCACTAAATCATCACAATACAATCAGTTGTAATGAAAAGTAACTAATGTTATATACAGCACAAAATCCAGTCAATGAATGCAGCATTGTGACTGCCTTGCTGGCAGAGTCTCTTAAATCATCCATGTTACTCTTGTTATAGGTCGCCACTGTGAGTCTGTAGCTGGACTGTGCAGTGTGGACCAGCCTTGTGCCAACGGAGGTAGCTGTCAGCCAGTAGATGGGGGCTACATGTGTCTGTGTCCACTTGGCTTCTCTGGTACATCTTGCCAGAATGGTGAGTCAAAATGTAACCCCAGCTGAATAAACACTGAGATTTAACATAATAAGTGGCAGCCTGGAGTTTTCAAGACTTTTTTTTTTTTATGCCTCCGCCCGTAGGGTGCAGGAGGCATTTATTTAATGTACATTTTTCGTGTCTTAAGTTAAACAGATAGCTGTGCAGTGCATACTTGCCAACTAGTAAGATTTTATCAGATTCAGTAAGATTTTTTACGTTAAAAATAGCAAAATCAGATTTTCTGTCGGAGAAATCAGATTTTAGAAAAATATTTAGATATACATTGTACCTTTCATGTGTATTTTCTGAAGATTTGACCGAAAGTAAGATTTTTAACTTCAGTTTGCATATAAAATAAGATTTTTGCAGTCCACGAGTAAGATATTTCATCTTGAAATGTTGGCAGGTATGGCAGTGGTGTTGTTGTTGTTGTTTGTGACATAGGTCCTATGCATACTCATAATTACATCGATGAATTGGAATATTATTAAAAGTTTGAAATGTACCTTTTAAACAAGTGCAAGACTAGCTTGATAGTGGTTGCCAAGGCAGATGATGTACACAGTAATATGTAAAAATTGTCTCATTAAGTCAATGCAACATATATATTTTGTGTATACATGTGATTATGTAAAGCAACAGAAAAGACATTGAATTGAAATTTCATAATGCATTTAGCATTTGGCAAAATGAATTTGTGTTTAATTTATCTTATTGTTTCACTTGACTGGTACTGATTCATTTTAACTTCGCATGATGCAATAAAGAGTTTGTTGGCATTTATTGTGAAAATGCTGTATTGTACATGTAAATGATTGGTAGTGATATTTTCCTGTTAAATGTATAATGGCATCTGAAGTGGCGCGTCTGCAGACAGGATTTTTTTTTTTTTTTTTTTTTTGCATTTTCCACATTTCAACAATGAAATAAACACTTCTCACCAGTTGAAGTAGAAAAGGAATTGTGGATTCAGAAAATATGTGTGCACTTGTGGCTTGTGCACAGTCAACATACTTGTATCTTGTTTACAAATGCACTGAGGGGTTTTTGTGTGGTTTTTTTTTTTCAACTCCTTAAGTTAGTTGGATTGTGCTTTGTACAACACTTTAGTTTACTCCCTTTGGATATGGCTCATATATGAATTGGAATCAAATTGCTTTGTGGTGAGGAGCTGTCTTAATGGATTGTTGTTGTTTTGCAGAATAGTTCATTATCAAATTTCTGTCTATTTTTGATCATTTGGATGGGACAAAATCAAACATGAAGAAACTTCTTGCACACTGCAGATGCTTAGAATTTCAAACACAAAATGTAGCTTTGTGGGGCATGGAAAATGTTAGTGCAACAAATATTTATGTCCATACATGCTTGACAAAATTTTGTCATTATGTGGTAATATTTTGTGACTATGTTTCTTTGATATCTTGTATGATTAATTGCAAATGACACTGTTCATTTGAGTGATTTGTTGATGAGTCACCTTTCTTGTTTTCTTAATAGTTGAACAATTTAGCTACAGTGCTGCCTTCAGTGCAACCAGCTACATCAAGCTACCTAAGACACTCTTATCAAGGAGACAAAGGTAACTATGGATATATCACTTATTAACAGGCAGCAACATGTTTTCACTATCACTCCAATATATGACTAATTCTTGCTCTCATGCTTTCATATACAGTGCTTAGATTATCATTACATTCTGGTATATGTTTAGATGTATACAAGTGGTTTTTCTCTAAAGTTTGAGTAGAAGCAGAGATTATTGAAGATATTATGAAAGGATATGTCAAAATAACTCACTCTATCCATAAGATGAATAATGTTTAACTTAGTTATGGATAAAATCTGTTGACCAACAGATGAAGATTGACTGCTCAGGTTTTGATGATATACTCAGCACAAAACTCTCTTGTTAATTGTTTTTTTTTTTCTAATATGCCAATGACCCCCGATATGAGCTAAAAGTTCCTTTCACCACAGCTTCTGTATCTTAGTGGTAAAGTAACAGAAATTGCTACTTCCTGTTTAGGGTGAAATCAAGAAGTTTCAGTGCTCTGTCTGGAGCATTATTGTCAACCAAAGTACAGGTAGTGAATTTAATTCAGTGAGCATACATAAACATAAGAGAGAGCCACTGAAAGCAATAAGAACAAAATAATTTTGCACATTCTTTACTCATGGAGTAAAGTGATGTAGAAAAGCAAGCTGAATTAACATTTATGTTGAGTCATGCTGAGTGCCCTTGTTTTGTTTTTGTTTTGTTTTGTTTTGTTTTGTTTTTCATTGATTCGGTGAAATTATGTAAAATATGTGTTTGGCACTCATGAATTTTGATATGAAATTTACTTCCTTTCTCCAAGTGTCTTAGGTATCAGAAAAAAAGCATAAAACAATTTTGCTGTGAGCCTTCCATTTGGTGACATTAAGTATGAAGACAATATGCAAAAAGGGTCCAGCAACCTTAGACCACAATAGATTCTATTACTCAAATCTGTACAAATATTCCTCATGATTCAAGTTACACAAGAACAGCAGGTACATGTGTATGCAGTATTGTGGTATGTTTATGTGATTATCAAGTAAGGTAGAATAAGTACATATAATGGCAAGAAATAGTGTCAAAGAAGAAATGTTTCTATTTAACTAGCTGTTTAGACAAATGTATACAAATAAAAATGTGCAAAGGCATGTTTAACCATACTAGTTTAAAAGTTTGTTGTTGTTTTTTCTGGATTATACATTACATCCACTAGCACTCATATATGCACACACATACAGCTGTAGTACATGATAGCATGAAGTTTTTCATGATTACATTTTTACACATATTAGATCATACATGTAACCAGTTTTTTCAAGTCAGTCATTCAATTTGCTTTGCAATTCACAATTAGAGAAAGAGGTATTACTGATTGGGTGTACCATTTGTTACAACACTTTCAATTACAGGAGTAATCTTGAAGAAGTTGTTGGATTCAGCTTGGTGACAAGCTCCACTGATGGCTTGATCCTGTGGCAGGGTGTCGTAAGTATTTGTGTAGGATCAGTTTATCTTTAGAAGTATACACTCTGAAGAGTTATTAGATTTAATCTAATTAGATGGCATAGTACAAGGATAAGTAGCGAATTAGTTGTTAAGGCCTAGCATCTGCTAGAGAGCACAGACAAGATTAGGAGAAATTGCAGAATCAAATTATGTCATTTTGGTCTTCTTTTCATGTCAGACATGGAAACATTGACAAGGAAAAATAAGAAAGACTTTCCAACAACCATTTAGATAAGCGGAAAATATGAAGAGATATTGCAACTTCTGCACCAACTGGGTTTTTTTCTCAAATGCCTGCTAGCTATCTTATCATGTTCCTCCTCCTCCATATTAATATCATTGACAGAAATAACATGATTCAGTAATGCAATGATTATGAGTTTTCAGTGGTAATTGAGTTACCACAATAACCTTGTTTACATCATGTACAGTTGTTATGTGGGAATGGGTGAGCAATAATTTTCTGCATTATTTTTATGTATTTAAATCCCCCTTCAATTGCCCTGTAGCATTCAGGTACTTTTAAAAAAACTCTACACCCAGTATACATATCAAGGGTATGAACAATCTCTCCTTCGTATATTTTTTGTCAATTCCATAAAGTTTTTTTCATCCTTGAAAAGGAAAAAAAAAGTTTTGCAACCTTCATCGATGTAAATGAAGTTTGTGTCAATGAAGTTTGTGAACATCCTCTATATTCTTTCTTACAAAGGCCGAAGGTTCATCTGGACAACGGCAAGACTTTATAGCTGTTGGTCTTCGGGATGGTTACATTGTATTCAGGTAAATAGCTGTGACAGTTGATCCAGTCAATTAATGTATGTGGTCCATTCTGTTTATGTTTGTGACAGTAACAACACTGTTTTATCCGTAATCATACAACTGTGAATGTCTGCTGGTGTAGACACCCCGGCCTGAAAGCTTTTTAGTACCTTGTCAGCTCACATATTTGATGATAGTGTGATGGGAGGAATTTTTACAAAAGTGAAAATACTGTTTATGTATGATTAAATGTAAGCTTTTTAAAGTAAATGTTTATGAAAATCAGTCTACACAATTGGAATTTCTTTAGAATCTTTCTTATAAAAATAAGCAATTTGACTGCCACTTTCACTTGACTAGGATGTCCCTGCCACTAATGCAGCCACTACATTTCCACAGGTATATGACCCTACATTTGCATTTAGATAAAGCTCATTGATCTTGTCCACAGACCAAGGATTAACCCCCAGCACTCTTTGCCCAAAAGGAATACTTATCAATTAATTTGTATCCATTACACAAAATTACATTATGATGCTGATACCCAGAGAAATTTGCTCCCACAACATGACATTTTAAAAGTATAGTGACCAATGATCGTCACCTTCAACCTATGACCAGTGATGTCATCAATCATCAATTCATTTCTGCATTTCTGCTTACATCACCAGAAGACATTTCTAGCTGAGATGATTGCTGGAAGTCACATTTTTTGTCTCCCTGTTGATCTTGACCTTTAAACTTTCACCACTACTGTTTCGTGGAAATGATTGTCCATCTGTTCCTGGAATTGACCCTTTTAATTTTGCTATGGTACAGTGACCTTTAACTGTGACCTTTCACCTCTCACCACATTCACTTCAGAGAAGTGTCATTTTTTCCCTTCGTACCAATTACATTACTACTCGATATTCCCAGAAGAAGTTTCAGCTGGGAAAAAAAAAAAAATCAATTTGTAGCCAAAGATCAATGACCTATGACTTTTGACCTTTAGGGGTTTTGCCAAAAATCTTATTGCTGTATTTTTAACCACTTGCTAAATTGTTGGATAGTCCCGATTAGCAAAAAAAACACCAAAAAACGCCTCCTAAATTTGTGGTATATATGGCAACTAAATGCATCTTCACCATGTGCAGTAAGTCAGGTACGAAGGGAATCCATCAATATTTTATTCTTTGATTAGAAGATCTCAGACAGATGGGTGAACTGACAAGCTGAAAACATATTATGTAGGCTGGAATGCACAAAGGGAGTTTGTATCAAGTCTGTGGATTCTGCAAATGTCAGCTTGGAAAATGCACTTGACACATTATGTACACAAAAGGACATCCAATATTGAATGCCTGCTGATACTCGCATATGCAGAGTGTACAAGTATCACATTTATTTTAGTCCATGGACTATGATTAAAACATTGATTTGATTTAAACTATACATATTAACCCTATTCTAACTGGGCTATTTGAGACCAAGTTTTTACTGAGGGGGGGTCAATTTGACCCCCCCTTCAGATCTCGGCCGCCAATCGCGCGATCACCGCAAAATTTTGCCTGAAGATAGAACTGGATGTCAACTACAAGATTACATGGTCATACAATAGAAAAATATTGCCTTTCTATTTTTAATAAATTAATTATGCAAATTTGTGCATGAAATCATATTTTCACCTATAACTCCATTAAAAAGACTGGAGGATTGCTAGATTTTTGTGTCAGAATTCCTCAAGACACATCAAACAATTTGCGTGTAAAAAAATAGCACAATCAAAATCAATTTCTTTTGTTTTTTATTGTTTTGTTAATTTCTTATGTATATTATTGTTTTTTTTTGTTTTCTATTGTTTTTTCGACCTTTTGTTTTCTATTGTTTTTTTGCCAAAATTTGTTGCAGGCACTTTTTCAGGCTTATCTACACTAGAATTGATTAATTTTAATGGTTAAAAGTTGAAATAATCTAATTTATATCAGTTTAACCAAAAAACACAATTTGCATTGGATTTGCACATGATATCACGAATTTGAGCTGTTTTTTGGTTGACATGCATATGCAAAACATTACGTAACTTCAAAACAGTGCACCCGGACGTCGCAAATTTTGGTCACAAAATATGCGGGAGACTTCAATGAAAAAAGTCGTGAAACGACGCGGCAAAATCTTCGCGCGCTGCGAAATCGTGGCGCGAAACGTCGAGGGGGGGTCAATTTGACCCCCCCCCCACCAGTTAGAATAGGGTTAAGTCAATTTCGACCAAAATGCATCTGGCATCTTTTAGGACAACAGCAAAAGAATTGTTTCTTGGATATTGTTGTCATGGTTATTTGGTACTTGGGTGATACTGTGCAGGTGTACAGTGGACACCACAAAGTATTCAAATTGAAGGTGTTGGATTGAGGAAAGCATGCATAGAGTTCAAGAATTTGAGTTTTTGTGTCATCATTGTAGCTATCAGCTGGGCAGTGGTGAGGCCAACATTGAGTCTACTGTCAGGATTGATGATGGCAACCTGCACAACATCACAGTTACAAGGTAAGTGTAGTACGCCACTTGCCATGCATGGGGAATGTGAGAACAACAAAAAGAAGTGTCCATCATATTGATCTTGGTTTTATGAAATTTCCTCTCCCTGTCATTGTAATTCT
Source organism: Diadema setosum (assembly GCF_964275005.1). NCBI lineage: Eukaryota > Metazoa > Echinodermata > Echinoidea > Diadematoida > Diadematidae > Diadema > Diadema setosum. Next base: position 21,357,317 of record NC_092699.1, on the reverse strand, counting down.
GCTGGGTTGAACCTATAATTGCCTATTCAGATGAGCTTGAACAAAGAAAACAATTAGAGTGCAAAATTGAGCAAACAATGCAGTTATCAAAGCAATGACAGTTATTTCACTTGACTCTTGAAAAAAACTGAAGTAGAAGGGGCAGCGATAGCATTTTTGAACTTGCATTTCTCCTAAGTTCCTATTGTAACATATTCTGCTTTCTACATGTATTTATCAATATTCATGCAGATGTCTCACAGAGCAGTAGTAGCGTGTTGGGTGAATTTATCACCATTGCTTCGTTCGTCTTATTAATTTTTTGCCCTTTTTATGTAATTGTGGGGGTTTTTGCCTATTTTATTGAAATAATTTAATATATACATGTAGACCACAACAATCTTATGTCAGATACCACTCAAGTGATCAAATGTTCTGGTTGAAACTGTGGCAAGATTTCCGTCATGTCTCCACTTACAAGCAATGCACATTACTGTAAAAATCATCAATGATCGAGCCTGGCATCAATTTATTCACACTCTAAGGCGTGGGCAGCAAGGAACTCTGATGGTGGATGAAGAAGATTCAGTCAGGGGCCAGTCTGGTGGTGATCTTCAAATGCTTAATGTCAAGGGATCAATCTTCCTTGGTAAGATTTCTACTGGTATGACTTTTATGTACATGAAGTTGCTGGTAAAAGTTGCCTGACTTTGCTGTTCATTCATTCTTGTAAGGTATTGCAAACATAAATCCTGGTGAGATAGCATACAAGAGAGAGGGGGGGGGGGGGAGAGAAAGAAAGCTAAAAAGGCAAGAATTCAGAAGCATAGACTGACAATAAATATCTAACCATTTTCAGTTTATAAGGAGTGGGGGATATACCACTCAATGCAGTCTGTTTTGTTGTTGTTGTTGTTTTTTATTCCTAAATGAGCAGGTACACCTGTTTAGTTATATACAATGTAATTGGCTACATTGGTCTTGACTATGCAAACGCCAAGCATTGTGATAATATCAGACTTTCAACTGTAAGTAAACTCTTTGTTGTGTTCAGCTGAAAGAGTTTTAAATTTGTACCTCTTTTTTTCTAATTATCTTTACGATAAAATATATGGTGGAATAATTTTTAGAGAAAGTGTATTTTGTTTGATCAAATCTACTGAATGTTTTATCAATTCTCATTCATCATTATGTTTTCAAGTATACTTACCTTATCTCAATTAGAATGATATCAAATCAGGAGATAATTCCCATGTGGTTATCCTGTTTTTCCAGGTTCAGCACCAGATGTAGAGGTCCTGACAGGAGGCAAGTATTCCCAAGGTGCTGAGGCTTGCCTTGGAGACCTCAGAATGCAGACAGGTGAACAGGCCCCACACAATGTGAACCTGTATGAAGAAGCAGTTGCAGCAGTTAATGTAAAGAACTGTCAATTTTGATGAGGATTCACACTTGTAGTGATTTCCTTGCTTTTTTTGGTGTGCCTTTGTAAGTTGAATAACTGTCTCAAATTCTGTTTTGCAAGGCATCATATCTGGTTGTAGTATGTACTTGGGAACATACAGGCTATAGTTTATGCAAATATGTCTCAGAAGTTTGTTAGTTTCTTATCAGTACAAATGGAATAACCTTGCACAAGCTTTTCTATTTAAACTTGTCAATTTTTTTGGGGAAAAAAGGTGCCAAGGTTAATGTTATCTGCTTCAAAGAGTTTAAAATGGTACTTCCAGTTACAATGCATATTTACTGGTCCCGTGTCATACTGCATTATTTACATTCGATTGAAATAAGCAGAGACCAATATTTCTGTCAATATGCAGACATAAGTAGAGTATTTTAGGGGAAGTTAGTGTTCTAGTTATCTATATTATTTTACACAATTTGATCTTAAATTTTATGTCTTAGATTCTTTAGTAAACAATATTTTTAAGGTATTTTGTGGTTTTCAACATTTTAGAACTCATTTATTGACAGCCTGCTCTTCCTGTTGTGTATGGGAGATAAAAGACAGCATTTCACTATTTACTACTTATGTTTTTTCTAAGTACATGTGATGTTAACATCGTTAGGATTCTAACTAACATTTATGGATGTGGAATATTCAAAATTCAGAGTTGATTTGATCGAAAACAAAATCTGGTGCTGTATATTAATTTATTGATGTATCCCATGTAGTTATCTCGATGTTGCTGAATAGGCACATCACATTTTTATAAACTTCTTGTACATATCAGCTATTGAGTTTTCTGTGGAGGAGCATGAAATATACATGTTTGTATTTTTTGTTGTATGTGCCTTCCTTATTTAATGTCTTATGTATATTCTGTGAAGTACTAAATGTGTGTATGCAGATTTCATACAAAGAACAAGAATTAATAGAACAGATTATGCTTCTCACAGAAAGCATGTTAAGTGGGTAATGAGTTGAAGTTAGTATGAACTGTCAACCCTTGACATTATCTACACTCAGTCTTACTCAAAGGCCAAAAATTACTTTCCAATATGGTGCTAAATCAAGCCAGGCATGACTTGTTATATCCAATAATGGTTTCAATGGAACCTAGTTAGAACCCAATTTTTTTCCTGCTTCTTGAAAACACATGGTCAAATTTGTTAACAGACTTGGCCGGCATTATCACAAGGGTTACAATACATATTCATTTCATGGACTCCAGAACCCCTAATTAGAGAAGAAGAAGGAGAAGAAAAAAAAAAAGATTGAAGTAAATACATTTGTGAATGTACTTTCAGGCTCATTTATAGAGATCCAGGGGTCAGGCGGTACCGAATTGTGGGCCAGTTTTTTAATACTTTAATCTTAGTTGTTTTTTTAACTGCAGGGTCAAATTATCTAAATGCAGTGTACTTGGCAGGTAGAGTGTGATACAAATTGATACCATGTCCCCCATAGGCCCTCAAAGCTGCCCCGCCCCCCCAAAATGCTTTGTTCTCACACAATACTCTACAAGCATGTGTGGAAGGTGAAAAGTGATATGATGAGGTGTCATGGTTTTTGATGTCCTTATTACAACAAGGTTCCCCTGTACCATTGCAAAGCCAAGCAACAAACAAGAAGTGAAAGTGCTCTGCATTGAAAACTTTAGTCACATTGCATGTGACATTTTCCATATTTACCCTTGTATTATAGTCCTCCCCCCTTTTTATCTCACACTGGCCAGAGGCTCAAGTGAGCTATTGTTTTATATTCAAAGCATTTTAGTGCAGATTATTAGATGATAAATTTCAGAGTACAGTTTATATTTCCATGAACAGGATCTCAATGTCCCACAGTGGCTGAGAGCTAACCTCTCTGTGGGCTGGTAGCCGAACAGTGGCATTCCCCATGTTCAGTCATCTCACAGGAACCAGGATAAGCTCTGTTTAGATACCCTCCAAATAGACCTCTATGTGTTCAATTTCACAGTGGTCCCAAAACATGTGTTCTTTTGATTTCATATACAAATGTAGGTATGATATTGTGTTGTTGCCTTCACATCTGTTTCATAACCCACATAGCATCAATTGTCCTCCATACTTTGCATGAAAAGACGTTGAGACTTGGTGTGACAAGTCTTGTTGTCTCATTGAAACATATATTATAACAATGTTTTTTGTCAGCAATTTATTCCATGTGTTACCTCCATCAGACCAGGGTCATTTCACCCCATTGTAGGGAGCACTCCAGAGGGTAGTGTTCCTGGTGCTTCTCACACATGCTGCACTTTTTTCTTCTGTGAGATGAAATCAAACAAACTTCCTGTACACAGTGCTATTTGAGCAAATTGATTATTGTAACATGTGATTCATGTAGAGAAAAAAAAAATCTTTTATCACTTTGTTGTTTAGTGAAGTGTTACAACTGCTTTTGGAAAATTCAAGCTTGTGTTTTGTATGAGGCATGAACTTATAAGACTTGCCTGTTTTAAGATGCAGCATCCTTTTTTTTTTTTTAATCATCAGCATTGCAAAGAATGTATTTTTCATCTCTTTTTACCTGCTTATATTTGTCATATGATTCATGTGTAGATTTTAGGTGTGTATTTTAGTCATGTTGAATATGCAAACAAGAACCAAACCAAATCATAGATATTTGAATTCTGGTAATTAATCAATGAAGTAGCTTCGAAACAATCATAATAAAAGCCTGTGCCTCAAGTATAAGCAACATTGATTTACATGCGCATGTATAGCTTGATGCAAAAGTTATGTATTGATTGTGCAGTTTTTGTTGTACAACTTATATACACAAATTATCATGGTGCTGATCTATTTAATGGGAGGGTGTATGTTTTTATTAGGCATACAAGAAGAGAGACAATAAAGAGATGCTCATTGTATTTGTTCAATTCATTATCTGCTGCAAGAACAGTATTTCTTTTTCTCAGCAAAGGTAATAATTCTGGTCAGTTTTGCAATGGCTGATACAACCATGGTTCTTTCAAAAATAACTTATTCACACTCTATCATAGAGTGTGGTTGTTGTTAGCATCTGAAGGGCATGCAAAATCAATTGTGACACGTTGTGGGAACAAAAATTTAGCTGGAGATGGTAATTGCACTCACATTTTATGTATCAAAGAATTATTACACAGTGATGTTTGTAAAACGATAACATTTACTGTGGATAAATGAACTGTCCGATACAATAAAACCTCGTTGAAAATTTCCCACTGAGAATTTGGGTTTGAATTTTTATTTACCTGCATGGTATTTCTTGTGACATTTGTTGTCAAGCATTGAACATAAACTGAAACATTTATACACTGAATTTTTGCTGTTTCTTTTTTATGCCCCCACCATGAAGTGCATAGAGGTGCTATGTTTTCAGTTTCTCTGACCATCCGTCCATCTGTCTGTCAACCTGCTACCTTGTTCATGAGATAATCAGCATAACTTAAGAACCATTTAAGGTATCCAAATGAAACTTTAATGAAACTTATGTATATTGTAAGTATGAGTTGATCAAGTTGTGCCTATCAACTATTGGTTGCACATGCTCAAGGTCAAAGGTATAGGTCAAATTTTTAAAATTTCACTATTCCCCCCCCCCCCCCAATATCTATGCAATGAAACTTTGTGTATACAAGTATTACCAGGTAAAGATTGTGTACGGCAAGTTTTGGCCCATGGGGGTCAAAGGTCAAGTAAAAATACTAAAATTTCACTTTTTTATCCAAATCTAGGAAATGCCTCATGTTTTTTCTTGAAATTTAGTGTATACATGCATTACCAGATAAAAATTATTTAGGGGAAATTGTGGGTCATGGATCATAGGTTGAAGGTCAAAGGTCAAGTGAAATATGCTAAAATTTCACTTTTTTCTCCATACATCTCAGAAATGGTTCAAGGTACATGTTTCTTCATGAAACTTAATGTAGCACATATGCATTTACTGGCTGACAGTGATCTTGTTTTTTTACTTTTTGGGTCAAGGGGGTCAAAGGTCAAATTTTGGCAAATTGTGGGTCATGGATCATGGGTTGAAGATCAAAGGTCAAGTGAAATGTGCTAAAATTTCACTTTTTTCTCCATACATCTCAGAAATGGTTCAAGGTACATGTACATGTATCTTCATGAAACAATGTAGCACATATGCATTTACTGGCTGACAGTGATCTTGTTTTTTTACTTTTTGGGTCAAGGGGGGTCAAAGGTCAAATTGAAATGCTGGAATTCTACTACTTGTATTTCTCCATACCTAGATGATTACTTGATGCATAATATGCCTTCATTACTGGCCAAGGGGTGAAACATCACAGGGAATATATTCAAATGTTACAATTTTTCCCACATTTTGACCTGCTCTCATTTATAAACAATTATAGCCATTCATCCAAATGAAACCCAATTCAAAGAAAGTAAACACTCAACACATTTGCGACAGTTCAATATGAGGCAAAAAAAAAACAGACGAATTTGTAGACGTACTTTTGCAGTGTACTGAAATATAATCGAAATAATGACAACTTCCCGGCCATAAATAAGGCAGCTAGGCCATTGCCAGCTTTAACATTGCTTAGGATTCAGTGGTACGAGTGTACCATTATTTAATATGTGAATTGTCCATGGTCAAATGTCACCACAAATTATCTGAAATGTCATCTTCCAGCCTTAACATCTACTACATCCAGAGGAAAAACAAAATATGTTTAGGTCTCATGACCATTCTAATAGCTAAAAGGTTAATTTTTTTTTTTTAGGTTGCCCATACACTACACAAATTTCTCTTTACAAATTGGGATCAAATTGGAAAATGCCCCGGATGTGACTAAGGCTTGCCATTCTGAATTTAGATACAATGGTGAATCGTAGATAACTAAAAGCACTTTGTAAGTTGCCATAACCCCAACTTTTTTTCAGTCACAATGACTGAAAATGTAAAAAAAAAGATAATGCACTGTTTATCAGCAGGATAATTTCTTGATGCTGCTAACTAGTGGGTCAAACTGTAATTACATTGTTAGACCTGACAAAGACAAATTTAAGGCGTGACAGACAGTTACTTGCTGGCATTCTAGAATGTGTTCGGATTACTTATCTCCGTAGCATGCACTTGAGAATGTGTGCATTCTTGCCCCATTCCTGCCGCCGTTTGGGAATGCTCAGCTTAACAACCTGGAGATGAGACACGGGCATGCCGAATGAAGCTAAGAATGCTTTAACAGTTCAGGCGACCTTTTCTTCATTCATCTATTGTCTGTCAAAACCTAGCGGTATAAAATCACAATGACCTGAAATGTCAGAAAATAAATGCACTGTCAACAGACTAATTTTTCTATCCTGAATAGGCCAAGCTAGTCATTTTTGGCAAATAGTGGGTCAAACTGTAGTCATGTTGTTTGACTTGACAATAGAGCCACTTTCTGAAGCTGATGTTCTTTTGAAATCATTAATTGAAGTGACATGTCATTCAATTCAATTCAATTCAGTTCAATTCATTTTTAATCAGAAAAAAAAAAATTACAAGAAATCCAATGCATGATTTTTGCTAACATAAATGTCAAGAAGGGCGGTGAGTTGGCTCAGTCGGTAGCGCATCTGCCTCACCATCCTAAGGACCCGGGTTCGAACCCGAGTCTGGACTGAGCAATGTTGTGTGTAAACATACCGTCCCCTCTAGCAAGAGGCAAAACACTCTGTCCCTTGGATAGGACATAAAATGGAGGTCCCATGTATGAGAGAGTCACAGCTCATGCACGTAAAAGATCCTGTGACTTCATTCATCGCAACGAGCAGGGTGTTTAACCCGGTGAAGTGGTCCCACCTCACATCCAACTGGACTCCATGGAAGACCAGCTTAGCATAGCTGAATATGGGCTATCCAGCCATCTTCTCAGATGGAAATGAACAAACAAACAAAAAGAACACAAAATAGTACATGATAAATAAGTAAATGAACATACATACAAAGTCAAACTGAAGAGAAAAACAATCATATCATAGAAACATGGCATAAACCGGCTCACTTGGCATAATTTTAAAAACTCCAGAAATCTTTCTTTGTTGCTACAAAATCATTCCCAGTCCTAGTCTCTTCCCCCCCCCCCCCCCCTTCTGCCCGCAATAAACTGAAACAGCTCAAACAAACTCACCCTAAAATAACACGAAAAGAAAATTTAGCACCTGCATGCAATATCAGTTATTGCACTATCACTGAGAATTTCCTCCGGAGTCCCACCAATATTGCACATAATCACTATACAAATTATCTCGGATATACAATAATGAATGCAATCTTATGTCAGCTTACCAGGTTAAAATATATATATATATACATGTACAATAATGAATGTAATCATTGATATGTCAGCTTGCCAGATTAAAAATAAAGAAATAAGTTAGTAAATAAATACATTGTAAATATTGATTATAACTGACAGAAAAGAAGAGGAAGAAAAAATGAAAAATAAGAGGGAGCATTACAGCTCATAAATGACTTATATTAGAGATTAACAACTAAGATCCCAAGATGAGGTGATGATTATGATGACCGTGATAATGGCTATGAAGATGACGATGATTATGGTGGTGAAGCTGATAGTGAAGATGGTGATAATGTTGTGGAAATGATGATGATAATGATGATGATGAAGATGATAAATGGTGAAATAAGACATGGGATCTTCAGTGCAGTTTTACTGCAGTCATCTACATCGATTCTAATTAACGGGTACTACTGAAAACTCTAATTGCAGACAGAATTTTAAAAAGTCAGATGTCAGTTTGGAAGTTGTCCTGCATTTTGCAGACTGCAGTCGTTTGCCAGATCTCAACCAGCAGAAATAAAATTTCGTCTAGAAAGAAATCTCTGAATAAAGATGTGGAATCGGGCGTGGAAAGACAGTTGCCTGTAGTCAAATTTAGAAGTTTCAATGGCTGAGCACCGATTTCAAAACATAGCAGAGCCCGAATGAATGTTAGTCTTCCCTCCTAAGTGTACTAAAGATTGTCTTTCAATAAGAATAGAATTTGCCCTGTCTCCTTCACATTATTACAGTATTTTTTTCATTCTTTCCCATTCATTTTGAGGTGCATTACAACCTACATTACTTCTAATAAAAAAAATAAATAAATAAATAAATGATAGAAGTCAATGAAACTTAAATAACTTAATTTGAAAATTCATGAAGCCTTTGCACATGGAAACTACTCCAAAATTACTGCCGAATGCAAATCTTTAACTATGATGGTTATTCACTTTGATAATCCATTTCGGAAATGTAATTGATGACATAACTCCCATTTATTTATTTTTCACCATGAGTGCCCTATGTTTTCATATTACATTTAGTAAAGTATTTGCTGAATGTCAGTAAAACTGCTGTCAAGATAATATCTATCACGGAGCACTATTTCAACAGGCATTTCTGTTTTCTCGCGTGATCACACTGTGGTGGGAGAACCTGTCCGAGGTATACATGTACGGTGAAAAGTGAAAAAAAAAAAGAAGCTGCGACACAAAAGGATTCCTGCAAAGCCAAAAGCCCAGGGAAGAATGTGGTGTATTCTTTTTGCAATCATGAAATTACGAGATGCCCAGTCATGCAGAAGGCTTTGTGACGGTAGTACAGGTACTAGTAAAGAAAAATCGATACAATCTGATTAACATGTTGCAAATCACAATGAAGATGAGGACATCTCTTCTGGCCGCCATTCGGAATGCATGCCTATGCAGAAAATGTGAAGCTATCATCAACAAGCTAACGAATGTGGATGATGCTCAAAATCGACATATTATGAAACTGAAGCACAATTCAACAAGCAAAATCTGTGACTGTGACCAAAGCGCCAGAAAAGACACGTGTGACTCAATCGAGGCGTCTGACACCATTTTCACCAGAAACATTTATTATCATTTAGAGGAAGGTCATCATTGATAACATACCGGTACGTACTTATTTGTTTAGATCTGTCAGAAATGAAATCTAACCGTTTTTTTTTTTTTTTTTTTAATGGCAAGATTTCAGTAATAATTGTGTTCCTTCCTTCTTTTCCGAAGGTGTTTGAAGGATAGCTATACCTACAACTCATAAACAATTCAAAATCATTCAAATAAATCGCAAACAAAAGAGGAGAAAGGTTAAAGTCACCCTGGCGTACACCAATATTACAATCAAACAGTTCTGATGTATCGTTATTAACCCTTACACACAACTTTACTCTATCATACAAATTATAAACAACATTAAATATCTTTCCATTGATATTATTAGCTATAAGCTATAAGCTTTGACCATAATGAGGATCTGTAAACGAGATCAAAAGCTTTCTTGTAATCCACAAAATGTGCAATATAACCTCTTCTTCTGAGACAGATATTAATCAATCAGACAATGCATAACAAAAACGTGGTCAATATAGTAGAAAACCCTGAACGAAATCCTGCCTGTTCGTCCCCGATTATCAAAGTACTTTCCAGATATCAAGCAGTAAGACGAGTATCAATAGCTGATGTAAGTAATCTCCCAATGCAGCTCAATAAAGTGATTCCTCGATAATTATCAGGATCATCAATGGAACCCGGCCTTTTAATTGTTTTTGAACAGCGGAACAATAATCCCAAATGCACCAATCAGTTGGCACAATGCCTGTTAATAGAACTAAATTAAACAACTTTACTATCGCTTCTTTAACCTTTAATGGACTATACTTCAAAAACTCATGTATAATAATCAACACCAAAGGCTTTATATTCTGCAAATTCTTCAACAGTTGCATCAACTCTTCAAGAGTAAACAAACAAGTAATCTCATCATTTGCAGAATGAGAGATCTCTCTCGGGTCACAATTTTCAGTATTTACCAAATTCAAAGGTTAGCAATTTTTTTTCACTTAAATTCCGGAAATGACTTATAAAATCCTGTAAAGAAATATTACCCACCTTCTTTACACTGTGATCCTTTCTGTTTCTAATTTCCCAATACTCTTTAGATTTGCACTTTTTCAAGGACCTCAATTGACCGTGAAGGTTCTTACAGGGCCTAATAACTCCTACGAGTCTTTCTGATGAAACGCTTATACTTCCTAGCTTCTGTTTTGAGCAAATCAACAGCATAAGCTGATTTCAATTTACACAATACGTATGTTCTTCAGTTTCATATATTTAGATCTCCTCTGAAAATATTCCTTCGAAAACCATAGCTGATTAACTGACTTAACTTCTTTCTGTCTACGTGCAGTGGCAGATCTAGAGGGGGCACAGGGGGCACGTGCCCCCCCCCCCCCGACCAAAAAGGGAAACGACGGGGAAAAACATCAGTTTCTGAAGTAAAAAAAGAAAAAAAATCAGAACCCCGTCCACCCCCCGCAACAGCGCCACGCCTGACGGGTGAGGCAACTCTGTTCCGCAAGATCCAGATTAGATCGTCGATCGCGTGCGACGTACCCGCATCGCACGCGATTCCCGATTCCACCTTAGAGGGCCCCTGAAATCTAAATGCATGATGATTTGTGTTGATTTATGATACCCTCAACATCACCTTTGTGGTGAAACGAATATCTAGAAACATTCCATATATTTGTAACGATTTTTTCTTCTATTTTTCTTCAGATTACTTGGGAACGCCCACAAAAACCCTTCCAAACCAATATTCCTCAGATGACCTCATCTGTCAATCATTGCTAAAGTACTGAAATGTTTAAAAAAGACATTAGAATGCACCTTCCCCTCGACTCAGCATAACTTGATGTTTCTGTGATATTAATGTGACTAACCAAAGACATGGCGAGGGAATGGAGATGAGGATTGGGCTTTTAACTTTTTGCGAGATATCCGAAGAAAACACTTATGAAATAGTACAGAGCATACCACTTTAAGAGGAATTCAAAGTTTATTTGATGAAAATCGGGTTTGGAATTTGTTAAAAATTTGTTTTGGAATTGGACTTTATTAGAATCGCTCTGTTTTGGATATCTCAGCCATTTCAAAACCAATTTTCATCACATAAACATTGCATTTCTCATGGAATTACATGCTCTTTCATATTTCATAAGAGGTTTCTCATTATCTCACACACACACACACACAAAAAAAAAAAAAAAATGTTAGAAACATGAAATTAGGTCTCAACCAAAACCATACAATCCCTTTAAAATAAACTCTAGTAACTATAAAACATAGTCATCACACTGGCCATGTGTTATTTTCAGGCCGTTTCTTTTTATTGGATTTTAAACAATCATCATTTCCCTAAGTATTCCAGTATTTTTTTTCCCTGACTGAAATCAGAAAGTCTAAATGCCACGTTGTGTGTGGATGTGCCGATGTGCAAAACACGACGTGTTTTCACTTTCAAGTTAGGGAATGCGCCATGTTTGTGGCTATATACTGCAAGTTCGATGGATCGAATGCGCCGCAGCTGCGCTTAATGGCTTATTACGTGGAACAGTTTACATTCGATACGAAGAAATCATTTACGAGCAAACAAACAAACAGACAGACAAGAAATAGCAAAACAAAAAAACACGAACGAATGGTGCATGATAGTCAAATCATCTTCGTAAACTGTGGAACGTCAGAGTTCATATAGGTGAAGTTCCTGCAAAATTTGACAAGTAATACGCGCAGTTCCAAATTGTCATGTTTTTGTTGTCTAACCGGGAAGTGGCTGCATCACACACTCGTAGTGAATTTGTGTCGGCAAACGAGAGTCCTTTAATATCTTCCTGTGATTCTATAAATCTAGTGAACAATCCCTTTTTATAGTTCAGGGAACATCTAAAATGATCAAGTATAATACACTATAATCCCGGACTAATCGACTTTAGGTTCGATGTTTCTACATGGGTCATAAAAGAAAGGCTATAGAATCATGACCCTTGCAATGATTGTTTTAACTCAACTTATGAACGAGCTAGTTCTTCGATATTTCCAGGCCATTTATTAAGAATAGTGCGCGCATTCTTTCGTCTGGCACCTGGGATCTGGCACCTGCTAACCGTTTGTGGAAAGTTAAGGGGTGTGTGTGTGTGTGTGTGTGTGTGTGTGTGTGTGTGTGTGTGTGTGTGTGTGTGTGTGTGTGTGTGTGTGTGTGTGATTGTGTGTGTGTGTGTGTGTGTGTGTGTGTGTGTGTTCGGGGGGGGGGGGTATCAAGTTTCTCCGATCCGGAGAGACTGCATACAATCTCTTCGCTTCTAACTGTCGTGTTTTTCCACCTTATTCTTTGCTGGCAATGAACATTTTATAGATTTAACTTTACAAAGGTTGCTAGCACGTGCGGGTTCTTTTAGTTGTGAAGTACATGCAATTTTTATTTTCATCATTCATGGGAGGGAAAAGAAGAGAAGAAGAGGGAGACATGAAATAAGACGAAGGAAACACGTATGCTCAGCATTTACAGCAAGCTGTCTTTTACATCAGCATCGATAGGTCCTATCATCACCGTCTGACACTCAGGATCATTTTGTCCTATTCCTCTTAATATTTAGAGACACGACCACCATCTTCACTCAAGGTAAACACCTAAGCAAACAAATAAAGTGACAACTTCCCCGAGAAGAACACTTGTAACGCTACAAAATATACTACAAAAGATAAACACACAGCACACCGGAGTGGCTGGGATCAAACTTCCTTCGAAAATACTGCAGCAAAGCGGTCTGCAGCAAAGCGGTGAAATCGCCGTTAAGAAAATGCATGGACAGTGCGAATTACTTTTAAATACTTGCGAAATATAAAGGGAACGAATTAAGTGATATTAATCGAAAGAAATCGTACCAAAATGAGATGAGAGATATGAGAACGACGAAAATTAATGCAATATGCGCCCTAACCGAAGTTCGCAGCACCGACAGTGGAAACTCGGTGTGACGAGATCCTTCTATGGGACCAAGACAATTTCTCTTCATCAGTAATCAATAAACGATGAAAAATAAAGGAAATGAATTCATTGGGACCGAAGTAAAAAGTTTTAATATCAAGCATATATGTTACTGGTATATCATATCTCCGTATAGGCCTAGATCTACCACGATACACGGGAAACAAAGTTCAAACGCCTTTCACCTGTGCAGTGCACATCGACAATTAAATACTTCCTTATATTTTTTCCACCGACGTATCTTCTTATCAATTGATTTAATATTTTCCAAATGTTCCATCCAAAATATGCACCTGATCGATGATGAATTCCTACTTCACAGCGACGCATAATGCAGCGTTGATATATAGTTGCGGATACCGCTTCGTGACAGTCGCACTATTTTTTGTTTCCATGTACCTCTTCTTCCTTTTCTTTCATGTTCTCGTGATCTTTGAAGTCTTGAGGAATAAAAAATAAATGAAAGGATAGACTGTGATGCAAACCGACACTTTATTACTGGTGATAGGCCCAAGTATCAACGATTATAAAAGAAAATTTCGGACACTTAAATGTCACAGTTTATAGCGACACAAAGCGTTGATAGTGCAATGCCGCTGACTCTGCGCTAAGTTCGTTCCACTCATTTTTTTTTTCTTTTCAATCATTTTTTTTTCTACCATTGCTCGATTCTTGAATTATTAAAAAAAAAAACTCAAGGCGCAAAGACTCGTCACGTTTTCAGAGACGCAAAGTAAGCTAAACGCAGCTTTGATAAAGCGGAATGCCGCTTCGTTATTGTTGCACCAATATTTTCTTTTTATTCCTTTTTCTTCAAATCAGTGTAATCCTTGAAAAAAAAACGCAAAAGAAAGTGCAAAAAGTGATGCAAACTCACACTCTGTAAAGTGATATAGGCATCCACGATATTGTCAAAAAAGAAAAGATAATTTCGCAGAATATAGATAAGTGATATTTTCAGCGATGCAAAGCTAAGCTAAACGCAGCGTTGTAGTGCGATGCCGCTCGTTAGTTGTACCAATATCTCCTTCCCTTTACTATGCTTATTCTTTCTAAATAATGTGATCCTTAAAAAAACGCAAAAGAGAGTATAAAAAGCAATGCACACCCACACTTTATTAATAGTATTCACTAAAGATCATAAAAGAAAGCGGCACAAAATTACCTATATAATTAATAAACACGGCGTTAGAATTGATAGTGCGATATCGCTCCCATTAGTTCCATCGGTATTTTCTCCTTTAAACATTTTTTCTTGCTTTTTTCTCTTCTAAATTGCGTGATTCTTGAAATTAAAAAACAAAACAAAGAAAGGATAAAATGGAATTCAAATCTGTAATCTTTAGTTACGTGATAAAATTAAAGATAATTAGGGACACCTTAATTCGTTTCACAAATGCAGCGGACCCCCGCAGCAAGGGACTTCGCGCTCGTGATGTGCGCTTCGTGCACATTTCTCAGTATTTTCGCAAGTCGCCCCTTTGGAACTTGATGTGCCCCCAGCCATGAAATCCTGGATCCGCCACTGACGTGTTGCCTAACTTTTCTCAGCCACCATCCCCACAGACTGTGCAGGGTTTATTAAAACATCACAAAGACTTTTGCACATAAAATCAATATCTACCTGGCCTAAACCGTCAACATCAACTTCTTCAAAACATACTTTTTCCACGTCGTTACTCAAAAAATTATCTTTATATTCATAAAGTTTATTTACTAGATATCACAACATAAATCACACTATAGAACCATTATTTTTCAAACATGTAAAATCACCCAGAGCTTTATCACTTCTAAAACGACCATTAACAATCCTTAGATCCATTCCCTTGCACAACTCAACTAACTTACGCCCGTTATCAGTAAAAGTTATCAGAATTAGCTCGATTATGATACCTTGAACTTTCCTAACTTTGTTTGGAAACAAAATGTTTGGAACCGACCATATGAAACAAACACCCTCTGATCAGGGATCGGGCGCGTGTTTTTTTTTTTTTAGACGGCGCAATTGGGGACCCTAAAAATCTATTGGGGACCCTATCCCTAAACCTAACCCTAATCCTAATCCTAGCCCTAACCATCAAACCCTAACCCTAACCCTAACCCTTACCCTAACCAAAAAACCCTAACCCAACGTTTTTCCCATAGGTTTAACACGCGCCATGCCCCAATCTGTGCCGTCTTTAAAAAAAAAAAAAAAACCGCTTCCCGGGCCCGACTCTTGCAACACATGGCGTTCCATAAATGCCATAACCATGTTTACGGAGCTAGCTAGGCCAACGGCACTACCTGCGCTAACCAGCTTGGCACGTGTGTGTACTGTATGTGTAGGTTTTCTGCCGTGTACACATGTACCAAAGAAGATCGTACGATCTTTGCATGTACCGGGGAAGCTGTCTTCAATTCAGACTGGTACTACGTGAGAGCCAGAGGAGGACAGGTTATTGCTCATGTGTAGGCCTACCACAGTTGCACGGTGGTAAATTATCTGGTCTAAATAGGTAGGTCTTCTTCTTCTTCAAGTTCTTCTCCTTCGATTAGCTGAAGATTCTTGGTCTTGCAGACTATGGTATGGAACCGCAGCGCAGTTTGCATCCATTCGAATGTTGTTTACATTAGCATGGACTACCTATCTATCTGGTGGTATCATCTCGTAAAAGTTTACTGTTAGTACGGTCACTGTTACGTAACAGTTAGATCATGTTTCGGCCTCTTACCGTACCCCGGCCACACGAATATGTGGACAGTAATCATGGTAATGGTTGTTAACTAAAGTATAACCGCAATTCAACAGCGACCCCAACCCGTACCGAGTTACTGGTTAGGGTCTAACGTTACAGTTGACCGACAAGTCTGTCTAATTCCGCGAAAAACTTCTCATTTATAATGATGACATTTGCTGGGTCAGTTTTTAAGCGAAAAAGTGACCCAGCA
The DNA here is from genome assembly GCF_964275005.1 of Diadema setosum. NCBI lineage: Eukaryota > Metazoa > Echinodermata > Echinoidea > Diadematoida > Diadematidae > Diadema > Diadema setosum. The sequence goes on along the minus strand of NC_092699.1, from coordinate 21,341,085 downwards.
AATGTCATCATTATAAATGAGAAGTTTTTCGCGGAATTAGACAGACTTGTCGGTCAAGGTCCACAGCGCCCCGCGCCGGGGATAGTTTTCTATTCTAGTCATCTAGACAGAAAGATCCGTCTGTCCGGAGGAGTCTCAAATAGTTTAATTTTTATTGACGTTATCACTCTCCTCCTAGGGGATCCTTGAAGCCAGACGCAGTCTCCACGAACATATCCCTGACCACCAGATACATGAACCGATGTTTCGGTCAAGTTGTTAACCTAACCCGGGGGTAGCCCCGGAGACCCGCCGCTCTGCGGCGGGGTCCTGGCGGCTACCCCGCAGTTTCGTTCAAGTGAGAATCACGAACAACTCCCTATTGCCACATATACGGCAACTTCACAAATAAACCATGGCTAAATGTCCATCATAAACACAGTGACAATATAAAATGAAATATACACTACCCCATTGCCTTGGTCCTTCTCACCAATTTATCTGGAAACTGCATAATTTTCCACATTTTTTAGGAGTAGGCGGTCTGCCCCAGTGGAGAGCTTTGCTGCTATTTTGAACGTGTATATCCATCAGTACGCATCTACGCATGCGTAAATAATGACGTCAACGTTACGGACGCAAAAGGATCGTACGGTGAATATTGTAGCGAGTAATACAGCTGTCGATGCACTGCACTGAATGCATTGTGTGTGCATGTGCAAGTGATTGTGAGTTTTAGTGAGCATCGGTGAGCTGAAGATATTTGCCTTTAATATAAGACAGCATTTTCTGCATCATAAGCAATGAAATGCATCAAACAGTCGCCGATGTGAATCATTTAGGTTTAGTCCACCCATGTACCCTTATTCCCAGTAGTTTTTGTTGAAAAATTAAGGAAATACAGCGCCGGAACGGCACCCGTTTGGTACAACATTAATATATCGAGGCCAAAACGGCGCAGCCCCAACACTGTACGTTGTACGTTGGGGCTGCTGGTCGCAGTTAACCCGGGGGGTGCTCCTTGTACACAGTTCAGTTGTGGGAGCAACGCGTAGCGGAACGTTGGGGCTGGTCGCAGTTTAGAACGTCTAGTTGTTAACCTAGCTGCGACCAGCCCGAAAGATTCGATTAGATCAGTGTAGATCAGTCTATTAATTCTTCGTCACAACAAATAAGTTTACTGTCTGATGTACATGTATGCCTATTATAGACAGAAAATTTTGTCTGTCCGGCAGAGTCTTTTATCATTTTTTACCTTGTTGGCTCTCCTCAGGAGGGGATTCCGTGAAGCCAGACGCAGTCCGACTAAAACCGCACCAGTGACCCCAACATGTACCGAGACTGGTTAACAGCAGCACCCGGGGGTTAATCCCCGACGACCGACCAGAGTTCTACAGACTGATCTCTCGGTCAAATGTATAGTAACCCTACTACATATCGACCGCCCTTATTTAAACCGACCGCGTAGTATTGATGCACAGAACGCTTGGTACGCACTTCACTGCGTGCAGAGCACATAAAAATGGATTGGCTTTGACTGTTGATGAGGATGTGTGGGAAAACGCGAAAATTCACTGTTCATTTATGGTTTTAATCAAGGACAAAATTTTGAATGAATATTTTCACCGAATCGTAATGTAATGTCTATGGAAGTTTCTAAAAAGCTTCGTACAACACGGTGTTCAATACAACTCGGTTTGCGTGCATTGTCAATGCAAAATCTGTGGTCAATTTCAATAAGGAGCGTTACCGCGGGGAGCTGAAACAAGGCCACGCAAGATTGACAGCGATATTTTTGCACTGAAACTTCGAATCGAAATGTGAACAACGGCATTTGATAGTGCTTGATTTTCTCAATCACGTAGGTCAAGTTTTTACATGAATTTCAGTGTTAAGTATTCTTATCAAGCAAATAAAGATTAGGCGGTCAATGTGTAGTAGGTCCAACCGTACATGTAACAGCATGTGGTCGGGCTAGAACCGTTTGATGTTGACCTAAAGAATGGTCTGTATCTTGTCAGGGATATATTCCACAGAGACTATGTCTGGCTTCACGGACCCTCCTGTCAGTATGGAGGAGGAGAGTCATAGAAGTAAAAAATTATAAAAGACTCCTCCGGACAGACGGATTTGTGTGTCTAGGTTTGATGCAGAGTGTGATGCGTCCATAGGATATGCCTACACTAGGCTACAGCGTAAGGTGTGTCTTTGATCATGCTTCAAAAGATTGATTGAAATTTTCCTTTTCCATATAATATTTTGCAGAATATGACAGATGCATTCCGGAAGTCCGTGAGAACTGGTTGATATTGTGGGGAAAACGGTCCAAGCCTTTGATTACGGTCGTTTGGGGTAGATCTATACAACCATGGCTGATGATGAACCAGAAAAGAGTTACACCTGGGAAGGAGACTATGAAAGAACATGGTAAGTTGGTATCGGTAAATGACATGGTTCACATTCCACAGCATTTCTGTAATTTCAGGCAGTATTTTCTCTTCTTCAATGAAGGGCTTAGGCTTCAGGCATATCACATCTTTGCATAAAGTCTTGTTCACACAGCTTCATCACTAATCTGCCTTGCTTTCATAATTGTCTCACCTGCTGAGCAGAAGCAAGACACATATGATGTAGGCATGTCAACATCATCAACAGTTTGGTGTACTCCTTTCTATGTTTCCACAGCTTTGACCGACCGTATATGACAACCAAACACACACTACAGGTGCATAACCTGGAAATGCCGGTCAGGTTCAAATATGAGTGAAGTCTAACAAGGTCAAAGGTCCAAAGGTCCATTATGGACTTACCCTGATTTAAGCACTGTACTCACAGTATTGTGGCATACTCTCATCTCAATTACTCTTCACTGATTTGAGCGATGACCACCAAACTCGAGCACTACAGGTGCAGAGCCAAAGAGTATAGAAGCGCTAGGAGGGTGTAGTCTTGCGATTTCACATGAAACGGGTGTAGTACGTCATGGAGCCCAACATGGAGCCCAATGGCGGCCATTTTGGTAACAAATCGTTGAGGGCATTGGATTGTCATGAGCATATTGATATATGTGACCCAGTGGAGCAAACTCTTGCCTTCCTTCCTTTTTCTCCATTTTAAGGAGGCAGACAGTGGTATCATATCTCCTTGGTATAACTGTGTTTCAAACCTCAAAATGTCATCCAGAAGAATCTTCTCTGCTGAGGCATTAAAAAATATGAAGTATGAAATATCATTTACTTTTCAATCTGTTAAGCTCCCTCAAAGTTTATGTGTGAGCTGACAAATGCCGTCTGATCTCTTTCTTTCTCTCTCTCTCTCTGTCCCAATAGTTAACCATTTAGGCCTGTAATGATAATGATGATGATAATGATGATGATGATGATTAAATAATAATAATAATAATAATATTAATAACAAAAACAAACAAAACGAAAACAGCTTTAGCAGACGACTCCAAAATATGAATGGTGTAATTAAGATTCACAAAAGAGAACGGCAAAAGAGGGGGACTTAGAGTGAATATGAATTAAGGAATTAGAATTCCTTTACCGCTAAAAGAGAACGACAAAGGAGGGAGAGGGGATTGGGGAGAGAAAGCTTGGACCACTGTGAACACTGCCATGCACACCATAAATGAAACACCATTGAAACACAATGGTTTATAGAATAAAAGTACGCCCTACAGTAATTACTAGTTTAGTTAGCTCAAACTTTATGGGACTGCAGATTTGAAAACAAAGGGCATCTCTTCAATTGCATTTTATGCTTAGAACAAAATGAAGTTCTAAGTATAATCTCATCCTCTGTATGCCCCCCTAAAAGGGAGAAAATGAAAGGGAGACAGAAATCACTTCATATAAAATGATACCAGGGCCCAGTGCCGTGTTACACATGTGTCACTTAGGGTCACTTGATATACACCCTCTAACAACCATTTGGTTTTGTTACACAAATGGTGCCTGTATTTCGCCCATGAGCATACTACGCAAAATTGCAAGAGCAAGCTCTCTTAGCGCTAGCTTCTATACCCTAGCACTAGCACCAAACTTAAAATCACCCAGTGTACTTCTTGATGGCAGCACTGGTGACTCCATTAAGCCACCACTGCCCTTTCCAGTATTGTTATAGCTGTCTCAATGCTGATAACCTACACTGTAGTTGTTTTAGACAGTTCCAGGTACGTGTATGACCCTGTTTGGTCTCGGAGGGGGACCCAAAGGAAATATTAACTGTATTATCATTTGCTTCAAGTTGCATAATCAGATTCTTCCCAGATTTACTAGGAACCATCCTTTACAGTAGACATTACATCCTTATTGGAGTCATAGGACAGGGCTACTGAGGGCCAATAAGTCTATTGATTCAACCGCATCCTGTAGTGTAGGTAAACTGTATCTTGTATGCTTAACTTTGTAGAGATAAAGAAATTATTCCCCATTGCTTGATAGTGGGAAATTTCAGTGCATGTAATTTCTCCTGGTTGGTCTTCTGTGATCCAGGGAGGCTCTTAAAGAAGATGAGGAAGGGTCTCTACAAGCAACAGTTGATGATATCGTCCAGAGAGCCAAGAGGCGACGCTTGGAGGACCGACCAAACAATGTCAGACTGGGGATGGTAATTTTTAGCCTTTGATTCATGTGAATGACTTGTGTAAACAACTGACTTCATGTGAAAATATGATTCAGAAATTGTTTGATCAAGGACCCCGTTTACAGTGCAGGAATGGGCCGAGCCCAGGCTGAGCCCAGGCTGAGCCCGGCCTCAATTGCGGTACTCAGCCCTGCAATTTTGTCTGTTTGCAGTGGAGGGCTCGGCCCCAGCTTTTAATTCAAACGTTTCAATATTTTGTTGTAGTGGTGCTCTGCTTGTAAACAAATGAAAATTATTTGGAACCCGCCTGTTGCAATTTGGTACTGCATTTGGCCCAGTGTGCGTTTACAGTGAGAAAAGGCCAGGCCGAGCCCGGGCCAAGCCGCAGCCAAGACTACCTCCAGAGCTTGGCCAAATGTGCTGCCGATTTTGGTACCGCATTCGGTCTTTTGCACATTTACAGTGAAATGAAGACAGGGCTCGTCCGCGACCAAGCCTGGCCCTTTCACTCACTGTAAACGGGGTCATAGTCACAGTGGTGTTATAGAAGTAATCCATGCAAACCCATGTTTGGGTCCTGAAGCATTACAATAGGATGTCTAACATTGCTCTGTGCTTTCATCCCATTCTCAGCACTACTCTATCTCCAAGATAAAACTCGGAGATAAAGAAAAAAAAATAATCATTCATAAAATCTTAAATGACATAATATAACCTTTTTCAGAACAGTTCAGGAAAAATTACAAATTATATTTTTGTTCGCGTAATGTACCATCTAAATGAAGTAAAAATGAGGTCCTCTTATCTTTGTGATATTTATGAATGTGATCATTGCAGGTCGTCTCCTATCCCTCACTCCTTCAAGTATCCTAAGTATCAGGATCTGTCCTGGAGTCAATCATTCCTGTCAGAAGCCATTCTGAGAGTCTCTTAGCAGTGGATCTATGTAGGGTCTGATACAGTTCAAGGTCATTCTGTTACATGTCTTAGCTACTACTGAGCTCAGACAAATCCCATGGTAGTTGTCAGACTGGGAGAGATCCCCTGACTTTGGTACTGGGATGATATTAGATGTAGACCACTGTTCTGGCTGGTCCCCATACTCATATGAGCGGTTGATGAGCTCTAAGATGATGTCATCCACAGGGACATAAATGTATTTCAGCACTTCAGGGGCTACTCTATCCTCCCCAAGTTGTTTTTGTTGTTCTTTATGCATGCTTTAGTCTTTTTGTACTCATTGTAAAGGAGCTATGTGGTATGAGAAGGTTAATGAAAATGGGTCCTATTGGTTCATTATCTTCTAGGAGCTCAGGGGGGTTGCCCAAGAGGTTTTTGAAGTGTGAGTATCAGGTCGCAACCCTCTTTTTCTGCGCTTTTATCTGAAATCCTGACAGATTGGGATGTATTTTGTCCGGAGATGTCATTGATGAGCTTCCAGCTCACTCCATACTTTCGATTTTCATGTGCTCTTTCCCCACTTCACTTATTTACCTATAGGGTGACATGCAAAGACCCCAAAATCGACTAAAGGTGTTTTCTTCAAACTTAGTATATTGCCCGATAAGAATTCTCTAGAGGAAGTTATAGGCTGTGAGGTCAAAGGTCATGTGGAAATGCTAGAATTTCACTTTTTTCTCCATATCTCGGAAATGGTTCAAGGTATCTCCATGGAACTAGGTAAATATGCATGTTCTACCTGACAGTGATTATCTTAGGAATTTTGAGGTCGTGGGTCAAAGGTCAAGGTCAACTTCTCAAAATTTCAATATTTTCCTCATGTCTATGCAATGCCTAAAGGTATTTTCTTGAAACTTAGTGTATACTTGTATTACCCAATAGAGATTCTCTGGGAAAGTTTTTGGTCAAAAGGTCAAAAGTTAAAAGGTCAAAGGTCAAGTAAAATTCTAAAATTCACTTCTTTCTCCATATCTTGGAAGTGGCTCAAGGTATCATCATGAAACTAAGTACATATTTATGCATGTTTACTGCCTGACAGTGATTCTCTTGGGAATTTTAGGGTCATGGGGTCAAAGGATAAGGGTGAAAGGCCACAGTTTAAAGTGCTAAAATTTTACTATTTAATGCTAAAATTACACTCTTTCTACATACCTTGAAAATTAGTATTACTCATTGCATTAACCTATAGAAGGGTCGAAGGTTGAGTAAAAATCCTCAAATCCCTTTGGTCTCTTGATATAGCCATTCATCCAGTTAAACCTACATAATGGTTGTAGTTCAAGGAAAGTGAACACTTGACACATTTGTGACAGACATGTCATTTTAATACCGGTATCTTAAATAGCCAGTCATGTGAAACTGTCTTCACGCATTGTCAAGACGTATAATATAGACCTACTAGTATTTGGAAAACCCTGCAAAATGACAGAGGCATTCCAGTCGCCATAGCGACATTTCTAGTTTTTAATCTGGTTCTTTAATAAATGACTTGTACATATTTTCCATGCTGAATATGAATTTTTTTTTGCAGATGCGTCATCTATTCCTTATTATTGACTGTTCGCGGTCCATGGAGGATCAAGATCTGAAGCCAAATAGACTTACTTGCTGTGCTAAGGTAAAACCTTTTCCACAAATAAATTGTAACATGTGGCTGTGTGAAGGGTTTGTCAAAGCTTAAGTTATATGGGAATAAAATGCACAGTAAACCTCACTTAAGTTGACATCGTGTAAGTCGACAACTCGCTTAAGTTGACATGGCAGAAGAGTCACAATTTTTCCCTTTGTTATTCCAAAGCTTTGTTCATCCGAAAGTGAAATAAGGTTCAATCATTGTTATGAAAATTCATTATTCTTATTAACACAAAAATGTTGCATACCTAGATCCTTGTAGATGTTTGTTAAAAGATCATGAAATAGACCCTTTCATTAATCAGAGTAATCATGAGGTTAATTATTTTGAAGTGGGATAATAAACTAGGGCCTGTCTCTAGAAACTTTGCATTTAAATTCAACTCAAAATATCAAATGCAAAGGTATCAAATCACATGCTACTTTGTATTCAAATGCAAGTGGGTTACTGAAAGGCTAACATTTGATAATCCTACAAAACTAGAAAATTGTAGGAAACTAGAAACTCATTTGCATTTAAATGCAACTTTGATAATCAGATGCAACTCCATCATATCACACTCAACTTTGTATTTAAAAACGAGAGCATTGCAGGTAAGATTTGCTATTTTTTCATACGAAATTAGAAACTTTGCATTTAAACGCAACTCGAAAAATCAACGCACTGTAAACGCAACTCGAAAAATCAACGCAATTGCGTTGCTGAAAAAGGCATGCATTTGATTGATTGTGTACGCAAATATCAAACGCCACTTTCGCTGTGACTGAACTTAGTAACGGGAAATACATTGCAACAGTTACACGCTTCAAACTACCGAATCGCAATGCAGCGTCATGAAATATTAATGAAAAAGTGGTAAGAAATTGTTGCAGTTCATCATGCCGAAGGGTTAAATGCCAGTCCAAAGTTTTATTAGTCCGAAAATGGAATGAGATTCGTTTTTCTGAAGTCTAGTAAGTCAGATAATAAGATGTCAGTTTCAGATGTAAAAATTTCTCTTTTTTTCATTTTCAGATGGGACCACGCTCTACAGAGCATTAATGCAGTGAATTAGAGTGCAAGAACAATTCTTTCTAGAATATGGCAATAGGAATCCGCCCCCCCTCGACGTTTCGCGCTATAATTCTGTAACGCGAGAAGGCCTCGTCGCGAGGCTTCTTGACTTTGTTTGTTCAAGTCTCGCACAACTTTTGAGACCAAATTTGCAACTTCCGCGCATACTTTTGCAAAGCCACGCCCATTTTTGTAACGGAATGTCGCCCCAAAACGGGCACAATTTTGTGATTTTGTGTACATTTCCTATGGAAAACAGTGCTCTGTCATGAAAGTCATGAAAACCTGATTATTTTTACAATTAATCACTTTCATTGATTAATTTTATGCTAATTATGGTAGAAAAGTGGCCAGTGACAATTTCCATAAAAAAAAACATAAGTTGAAAAACAAAGAAATACATTAAAATTAGAAATTGATTGTTTCAAAAAATCTTATGACACAATCTTGTATATTATGACGTGGGCCTCACGCATGCAAAATTTCATCGCGATCGCACCACCGATGCCCGAGATCTCGGGGGCGGAATCCATCCCCCCGGTCTCGGCATAGCCAGAAAAGCCCAGTCCTTTTAGGGACAGGGAGGTGTTAGAGAAGGAGTGGAATCTCTATCCATTTTGTGCAAATTTATGTGTAGGTTCTATAGCATAACGATTGAATGTTTAGCATTCCTCTGGCTTTGATATTCCATGCTCCAAGCCACTCTTCTGTAGTGTTTTAATATGGAGACCAAATACAAGGTTCTTAATTTTAACATTTTTAAGCAGTGTTTAAATGGAAATGCTGAAATCCTGTGTGGAACTTAATAGTCATATGTTACAAAACAACCCTTTCAGTTTTTCTTCAAATCTTCTCGTTATCAATATCCCCGGGCTGAAAAAAGGAACTTGAGTATTGCATAAAAAGTTAGCATTTCACCATCTTGTGCACATTCGTACATAATTTTGTTTGCCAGGTTTACTACTTGAATGTGAAATTTTTCTGATTGAATAATTAGCTACATGTTTCCTTATGTTTAATAACATTTTGCAGTTAAAGAAGTGCAATTTTTTATTGACATTGTTCGTGTGTCCTCTTCTCTACAGACAAAATAATTGCTAGCAAAAATATTGAAAGGAACAGTGAACTGTTCTGTAATTAATTGTTACTCAGCAGAAAGGCTTCTGTCAGTGATGTTACTTTGTTGAACAATATGTGGCTGAGATTTGTTTATAAAACTGAATCGGGTTATGGGTTCAAATAAAGGTCTGTACATTGCAAAGCATATGCAGCAGATGTTAATCCTCTTAACCCTAATCCCACCGGGTTTTTTGAAGGACTTGAAACCACCGGGGAGCAAATCATAGATCACAGATTTCCGTCGTGGATCGCACAATCCTTGCGAAAATTTGTACAAAGGTAGAGGCCAATGTAATCTACAAGACTGTATAGTTAAATTTTTCAAATTTTAATTTATGTATTTTATAATAATTTATTCTAAAATAATTTAAAATGTTTTAAATTTTTTTGTGTCTATAAATCAAAAAATAAAGCTCCAAGACCTCTAATATTTGGTGAACATATTCCTTTCAATATCCTTAACAATATTATTGAAGGAAAAATTCAGCTTCATAATTATTTCTTATATATTTTATTGTTTATTGAATTTCTTATGTATTTCTTTGTTTTTTTCTTTTTGTTATTGTTGTTTTTTCGTCAAAATTTGTCGCAAAAACTTTTTAAAGCATGATCAGGCTAAAATAAATCATTATCAGCCATTGAAAGTAAAAATGTTTATTTTTATATGAATTAATTGCAAAGACACAATTTACATTGGATTTGTACACAAAATCATGTTTTTGAGCAATTTTGGGGTCGACAAATTTTTTTCAAAGGGGCGTGGCTACTAAATGGTATGCCCGGGAGCGACAAATTTGGTCTCAAAAGTTGCGCGATACTTGAAAGAAAAAAGTCATAAAATGTCGCGGCGAGAGCATCACACATTGCGGAATAATCACGCGAAACATCGAGGGGGGGGGCCAAAATGGCGCCTCCCCCCCCCCCCCCCCCCCCCCCCCCCCCCGATGGGGATAGGGTTAAAGAACATGTATCTAAGAGTGTGTTTAGAGTATTATTTGCATTCAGTCTGCATTCTTATTTGTTTTCATTTTTTCCAGCTTCTTGAACACTTCATAGAGGAGTATTTTGATCAGAACCCCATAAGCCAAGTAAGTTCAAAATGGTGACAGTAACTGTGGTACAAATATATAGATCAATGTTATTTTTGAACAGCTGCAATGCATGCAGTGGTAGTTCATGTCATTTTATACACCTGTTTAGAATGTAGCTATCCGATTGGTCGATTGCCCATCACCGTCACGTCACATTTAGTGAAAAGTTCCATTGCACGCTCTGGCTGTCTCAGCAGTGCAATTTTGTTTGACCAAAATGTTCCATTGCACGGGCTCTGATGTCACAAGAAACACACATGTGCCGCACGCACTCAACAATTACAAGCGTGCTTACAAGCGGGTATTTTTGTCACTCATTTTTGTAAACAACTTCGTTTCGCATATGTACGTACACATGTTCATACACGGTGACTGCGACTGTGAGGCTACTCATTTGTCTTTCACGGAAAATGGTTGCCATTTCTGTGCTAAATTTAAGAATCTGTGAGTACCAAATCTGTTGACGTTCGAGGTGTTGTATAAAACAAATAGTATATGGTCTTTACTCGTGCAATGGAACGAGATTTCGCACTCGGTGAAAGATGAGGCGCACTATTCAACTCGGCTTCGCCTCGTTGAATAGAGCGCCTCTATCTTTCACCTTGTGTGAAATCTTGTACCATTGCACTCGTGACCATTCACTATTTGTATACTATTTTTGTGTTTGAAAGAGATTAATTAGCATTCATATTTTATATTCATAATGTAACTTGTGAGAAAGTTGGAAAAATGCAAAATATATTATCTTTTTATTTCCCATATATCTATGAAATACTTGAAGGTATATTCCTGAAACTAACTATATACATGTATTACCCAATAAAGATTCTCTTGGGAAAGTTTTGGACCATGAGGTCAAAGATCAAAGGTCAAGTGAAAATGCAAAAATTGCACTTTTTTCTTCATATCTTGGCAGTGGTTCAAGGTATCTTCATGGAACTTAATGCATGTACTGCCTAACAGTGATATTCTCTTGGAAATTTGGGGGTCATGAAGTCAGAGGTCAAGGCCAACTCCTCAAAGTTTCACTATTTCCCTCATACAAATTACAAACAGCTATGCAGTGCCTGAAGGTATTTTATTGAAACTCAGTGTATACATGTATTACCTAGTAGAGATTTTCTGATAAAGTTTTTTAGCCAAAAGATTTGAGGTCAAAGGTAAGGTGAAAATGCTTAATTTCACTTTTTCCTCCATATGTGACTCATGGTGGCTCAAGGTATCATCATGAAACTTGGTACATATTTATGCATGTACTGCCTGACAGTCATTCTCATGGGAATTTTTGAGTCATGGGGGAAAAGGTCAAGAGTCAAACACTAGGTTAAAATGCTAGAATTTGACTATTTAATGCTGTCTTCTAAATAATATGTATATCTGTGTCTGGCATGCAGCAATTTATTGTCAGCTATTCATATGTAGTGGCAAAACACATGGAATTTTCAATCCTGGATGGAGCTGGTGCTATTATGTAGTGTCCCGGAATAAATATGGAGGCTACAGGGAGTACATGAACACAGTACCTTCTAAGTAGAGTGTGGACTGATTTTCATCCATGAATTTTGGGATGAAAACTTAAGCAAGCTTCATTTTTTCCAAGGACATGCTGGAAGAACAAGAATCACACTGGATGACTTCACAGTGTTTACATGGTCTTACTAGAAACGGCAAGGATGATCCTGGAACGCGATCTATGATGATATGTGACAGATTTGTGAAAGTGTAAAAGGGGTGTGAATAAAAGATTAGTCAAGAAAATCAATTTAGTCATATGATTGCCACTATGTGCCAGATTAATACATTTGTTGACTATTGTTAGTCACCACAAGGGGAATCACATTATTCACCTGTTTTGTAGTGTGTGTGTGTGTGGGATGGGCTCTTTGTAAAGATATATATTTGTGTGTTTGTGTCTTGCACTTGCACATAATGTTAGTATCATTGCTTTGCTATTATGATAATTTCATGATGTATACAGATTGGAATCATCACTACCAGCAACATGAGAGCAGAAAAACTCACAGAATTAGGAGGTGAGGTTTGTTTGTTTGTTTGTTTGTTTGTTTGTTTGTTTGTTCGTTCATTTCCATCTGAAAAGATGGCTGGATAGCCCATGATCTACGTTAAGCTGGTCTTCCATGGGGTCCAGTTGGATGTGAGGTGGGACCACTTCACCGGGTTAAACACCCTGCTCTTTGCAATGAATGAATCAAGCGGGATCTTTTACGTGTATGAGTTGTTACTCTCTCGTACACGGGACCTCCATTTTATGTTCTATCCGAGGGACAGAGTGTTTTGCCTCTTGCTAGAGGGGACGGTATGCTTGCACACAACATTGCTCAGTCCAGACTTGGGTTCGAACCTGGGCCGCGTGATTGTGACGCAGACGCGCTACCGACTGAGCCAACTCACCGCCCTAATATGTGAAAATGCATTTTTTAAATTTTTTATTATTAAACATAATCAAGAAGTATTAAAGCTAAAACATAGTCCTGATAAGGGCCCAAAATTCATCTTTCACAAATTCCAATTTGCTTGCAATATATCAGAAAGCTCCGCTGAGAAACTTGTTGGGCTGGCACAGTTTGTCGAGATAGTGAGTTATTTTTTGTAGTATTTCGAGTGTAAAGTGTGGAATTATAAACGTCGCTAAATCAACTTTTATTATGGAAGGGCCATCCTTGTTCAGTAGTGGGTTGTAGAACGCTGCTAGTATGGTGATGATCGAATGCTGTCCAAGCAGTAGTTTTGGATCGCCTGCAAAACAAACTGCAGAAGATGCACTCGCTCGCAATGGATACCAATGTGGCTTGATATATGGTCAATGCAATCGAATGTAAGATATCACATAGCAGCCATGCTCGTGTAAGCTCTGAGACTGGAGTACTTCCAGCGAACCTTTTTTGTTAAAATTTGAGGAAATTCATTTGATGTCTGACTGTAGTGAAAGCACTCGGATGAATTAGGGAAAATTCAGTGAAGTTTTTACTAACATAATAAAAGGGAGCAGCAGATGACATTTCATAGCTGAAACAAATATAGTGCATTCATTGCTTCTAAAGAAGGAGTTAAATTACTTCAAATTAGGCTTGTTGTGATATTCTTTGAAAGAAAAGGTGGCACAGAACGTTACTATACATGTGCCAAGCTTAGAAACCATCCCTGGAAAGGCAAGGGCCATCACATTTTGAAGTTTGAAAGCCCACCTAACAATGATGAATGTGAAAAGACAGCAAACCACCTGGCATGGCTGTGCGGCTGAATGCATAACTCAAATAGCAAGTCCACACAAATGCTGACAATAACTTTGGCCAAAATGTTTTGGGCAGGCAAGTGCATGAGAGACGTGGAATTTTACCTTGTATTTGACAGATTGTCGTTTCTGTTAGTGTTTAAAGCAGATTATTCAGTTGACACGGAAAAGCATGAGATTCACCTTTCATTGGTATGGCATTTATCCTGGCCAAATATCAATACATACTCTCCTAGGAAAAACAGTTTCACCTTTAAATCTGTGCATTGTCTATAGAACATAGTCTACTTTGGCTTTGCTGAGTCTATTCAGTGATGTCTCAAATATCAGGCATGTTTGGCGAGTTCCAGTAGGGTTTTGAAATAGAAAGAAGAATGGTATTCTTCTCGCTTTATGTTGCACAAATCTTTTCTATGAGGTCGGGAATCATGATAACAGGCTGCCTTAAACTCTATTTGCAATTTCGTGAAATGGTATTAATGTGTTATATCTTTAAATGTGCAGTTGACCTTTGTATTTTTTCATATATCATAAGTCTCTTCCTCACACTGCGTGAAGAGTATTGTGTCTTAGCAGTGAAAAGCATTGTAAAATGTATGCGACAAACACATGACCAGATGTAGTCTTTCTCGGTTTAAATATTTCAGTGATAACCTACATGTACTTGCATCTCTGAACATTTGAATTTATTCCTTGTATTAAACAGGCAATCCCAAGAGACACGTGGAAGCCCTGGGGAAGTTAAGTGACAAGCCTTGGCTGAAGGAGCCTTCTCTGCAGAATGCTCTAGAACTAGCTGCAGCTACGCTCAGGTTAATTGAACTGCCAGACATTTGCTTTAACCTGTTCCTCCCACAATTCATAAAAAGCCTTCTATGCCCCCAAATAAGATTCTCTTTGCCTGTCAACAAAGAATGGGATGGATTTCCACCAAACTTCTTGGCAGTTAGCATCCCTTGGGGAATGGAATCTCATTTGAACTAATGCGCACCATGCCCCTCTCTGGTGGGGGGGGGGGGGGGGAGCCCAAACTCCCCCAAATTAAGACAAAAAAAAAAAAGAAAAAAAAAAAGCTAATTGCATTAATTTGTCTTTTAGGACCAGATTTTAACTATCACGATGCTACATGGACACGTCACGATGTTACAGGACACCGTTACATATTGTTTTAATAACTTCATCAAAATTGAGTCTGAATGGCACAAAATTTCCAGGAAAATGTATGGTCTCAATACAAATGTAAAGCCTATAAACAATATATGTATAGCATAATTAGTATTGAGTTATGCTAAACTGTAACACTTTGTGCCCGAACTTCACGGAATTACCCACATGTAATACCAAACAAAAATTTTCTAGGGAACGTTTTAGGCCATAAGGTCAAAGGTCAAATGAAAAATGCTTAAATTTCACTTTTTTCTCCATATCTTGGAAATGACTCAAGGAATCTTCATGAAACTTAGTACATTTGCATGTACTGCCTGTCAGTGATTTTCTTGGGACTTTTTAGGGTCATGAGGGCCAATTGTCAAGGTCAAATGTTAACAATTTCACTATTTCCCCCATATCCAGGCAATACCTGAAGGAATTTTCTTTAAATGTGGTGTATACATGTATTACCAGATAAAGATTTTCCTCGAAAGTTTTGGGCCATGGGGTCAAAGGTCAAGTGAAAATGTCAAAATTTTACTTTTTTTCTCCATATCTCTGAAAAGGCTGAAGGTGTTTTCATGAAATTTGGCAAGTATTCATATACTGCCTGACAATGATTCTCTGAGGGAATTTTGAGGTCAGTGGTCAAGGGTCAAAGGCCAGGTTAAAGTGGCAAAATTGACATTTTTGCCATACATTGTAGATTACTTGATGCATAAACTTGATAAAACAAGGATATACAACCATGCATTACAGCGTAATGATTCTGTAGGGAAAGATTTTGGCCATGGGGTCAAAGGTCAAGGAAGTTGTTCAAATGTCACAGTTTTTTCCCACATTTTGAAAGTAGCCCAAAATATGAAAATGGATGTTTCCAGTTTAGTTAGGGATTATTTGCAGAATTGTGGGCCAGGGGGTCAATAGGCAAGGAAATGAAAATGTCTCTAATCCTCAAACACCTGCTCCCTTAAACAATTTAGCCATCCATGCAAATGAAACCGAGTTCAAGGAAAGTAAACACTCGACACATTTGTGACCAGCATATTTTATTATTTATTTTTTGCCAAGGAAGTGAAACTAGCATCTCAACATTGTCAAGTGGTACTATAGACCCAGGAGGAAAACCATGCTTTATGGCATAGGCATACCAGTCGCCATAGTGACATTTCTAGTTACATTTATTTTATTTTTTTTAACTGCATAGTCAAATTTTCTAAATACAGTGTACTTGGCAGGTATTTTTACCAGTGTGATGGAATATACAAATGGACACCATGCCCCCGTAGAAGCCCTCAAAGCTACCCCACCCCAAAAGTTTGCAATGTTCTCGGGTAATAGTTCGCAAGAATGCATGAAAGGAGAATTCCCGATACTTAGGTTAGCATGAGACCCCGGGTCTCTTGTTTCCTGGTAAATTGATCATACACATACTAGATTAATCCTGAGAACTAAGTAATATGACAACAACAACAACTAAAATTAGTAGTTAAGTTTGTGTTTCCATGGTACAATAGTAGATTGTGAATTGCAGATGTTTTGGAGACCACTTTTTGCACCTTTATGCTATTCCTTAACCAGTATTTATTAGGCTTATCACACTCAACATTTAGAAAACAAAAATAAATTAGTTCAATATATTCCTCAGAAATAAATGCATGTGTTCATACGATAATGTGGGACCAAACACATTTTATGTTCACTCTACCCTCCTACCCTCTTTGTAGGCACATGCCTGGTCATGCTAGCAGAGAAGTTCTAGTCATCATGGGAAGCCTGACATCATGTGACCCAGGCAACATTCATGACACCATACAGGTAGGCACTATTCATACTTGCCTCATATTTACCACCTGTATAGCAATCACTCTTGTGCTTTGATGTTGAAGCTTTAGTCCACAAGTTGGCATCTTTAATTTGTTCTAGCTCTTGTATAGAGTGAACACGGGGCTATGTGGAAATACATGCACCTACATAAAATTAGTTTCCCCCTACCATCATCCAAGCATGAACATCAGACATCATGTTTCACCAGATAGTAAATATCTCAAAAGATCAGGAACTGTGGAGAGAATAGTGAAGGGACAGCAATAATACTGCTGTTACTGAAGTCAGGCAAGACCTTGCAAAGAAAGCCCTGCAGAGAGCATTCACACGTCATAAAACAGGCATCATCACCATACAGTGCTCACCACTTAATCGGGAGGGGTCTGGAGACAAGTCTTTCTCCCGTTTCATTAGCGGTGCTCGATATTGGCCCGTGCAAACCGCACAACATAAGCACAGTATGTGGGCATTACACTAAACCATGCACAGTTACCAAACCCGCTGATAACCACAGCAACAAATACACACGCTACGACACGCAGACACAGCGATAAGAAAAGACACAGCAGTCTCATAATTTTGATAAATGCATCATCGGAACAAACCTTCATTCATTTGATCCACAAAATAACCCTCTTTTAGAGTTCAAAGTTTATAGCAAGTCACGATGCCTACCCTATTGATGCAGAGAAAGAGGCAGCTATGCTGACTTCCACATGCTGCTTAACATGTAACAACATGCACATTACGTCGACACTGATTGTGACGATCGTCCGAACACATTTTTGAAAGAGTAAAGCTAATCTTTTGTCTCACAAAGTGAGGTAAACACTCTCTTTTGTGTGAGTGTGTTTACCTCGCTTTGTGAGACAAGATTAGCTTTATTCTTTCAGTTAATACCGAAATGATGAACATCTTCCGTACTTATTGATGTAGATTTTGATTCATCCGGGTAGTATGCTAAAAGCGTATAAATTAAATCTGTTCGACTGGACTTGTGAAAATCACTGACACAACCTTTCACCAACATACAAGTCGGTGATCCGCAAAATTCCTTGACGTACAGACAATAGAGGCAGCAACATCGCCCATTCCACCCTCCACGGGTGAATGCTCGTCAGCCAGACAGAGCTGAAGAAGTGACTCGGACGAGTCACGAAACTGTTCTCTCTGTGATTTTCACAAGTAAGTCCAGTCAAACAGATTTAATTTACACGCTCTTATCTTCCGTACTATTGAACACATTTTTCTCATAGTCATGCCCCCTGTTCTGCTGTCACGCACAAATATACACAATGCCTGCATGTATACTATGCATGAACAGGGAAAATATGGGGTGCAAGCTGGGAAAGTAACACTTTGTATCACACTAAAGGGGTGATACAGTATAAGTACATGAGTAGAAGCTGACAACGTACAATAAGATGACGCTCAATAAGACCGTCTCTGCATTGCATCTCACTGTCTACAGCAAATGTTTAGACTGCAGTCAGCATAATCTATCAGGATCTGGTTAGAAAATAAACCGTCTGGTAAGGAAATTAAATCCCTGCAATAATTTCCAGGGATTTACTTATCATTTTTAGACATTGATACACGAACAATAGAAGTGTTTCAGCCAGATTTGTCCCGATAAAGCGGTGGAAATAACACATGAAAAATTTGTTACATCAAGTTTTGTTGCACTTAAGTGGGGGTTCCCGCAAAAGCAGTTCCCAATTTACAGGTGAGCACTATACTACAGTGTATGTATTGCTCTTTAATTCTTATGGAAAAACAAGGCTAAGAGTATCATTCCTCTTGTATGTCATGACGCAAGTAAATCTCTTACACATACAGGTGTACTTAATATGTTTGATTGGCGACCACATGATCAGCAAGAATTAGATAGAATTAAATATCTGTTTATGATGAAGACATAGAAAGCCACATTTGCATCACACATGGAATTCCATTGATTTCTACTCAGGCTATGAGGGATCACAGCATTCGTTGCTCAGTCATTGGTTTAGCAGCTGAGGTCAGAGTGTGCCGCAAATTAGCGACAGTAACTCACGGTGAGTCCTTACTGATAAATGGCCCCCATCACATTCATTGTTGTTACTATAAGAACCCATAGAAAATCTGTTACTTTCTGCTAGACATGCAATCTGTAAACTTGTATATCTTGAATATCTGCTTATGATTAAAAACAGTGACATCAATATTTTGCAATCTTACTTTTTTATTTGATATTGTAAATGGCATAACTTACAAAAGATTTGAGGTATCCAAATGAAGCTTGACATACAGGTATTTATTAAAGTATAAGTGGACAAAGTTACATGTTGTACCAGCATATCACCTTGTGTGTTGTAAGGAATCTCGCTTACCTTTTTTCTTTTCCTTCTTTCTTTCTGACAGATTTTATGAATGTGATATATATCTCAACAATGACTTGAGCAATTAACATGAAATTTTCCATCATCTTATCTCGTCAATATCTAGATACAGAAAGCTAATTGTTGAATTGGAGGCACCATTTCGTGATTTTGAGACGATATCAAATGATCAGTCATATCTTCAGAACTAAATATATATCTTTATCGGCTGATCTTCTTACACTGTGCTTATCAGTCAAGCTATCATGACACATGCTTTTCAGATCATTTTAGGCTTTTCAAAAATGTTTGCATGTACTCGTGCAATAATGCTGTGTTTACACCATGTTCCTGGTGGCCGGGACAGTCACCAGGCCTCCGTGGACAAAATGGGATGGACGTGAGACAGCATGGTGAGACGGGATAGGCAAACGTGACAGGCTGTGATTGCCGTGTCAGATTTTTAAACTGTCAAAAAATTTGCCTCGACAGTCCCGGTGCTAATGAGAAACCTTGTAGGCCATAATGAAATGGAGTGAATGCAACAAAACGAGATGGCATGTAACAGGCTGTAACAAAACTTGTAGAGGTGGTCTGTAGTGGGGTGTGACAGAAAATATTGTGTAGTCTAGCCTGACCAGACTCTGTGAGAAAGGCGTCTGATAGCTGCATGTTCACCAGAGTGAGGACTGGAGTGAACATGACTGGAATACGCAGGGGAAAAAACAGGAGAATGTTCCATCTACCTGTGGCGCGCTACGTTTTGGGCAAACAGTCCTGCTATGATCACATGGTGTAAATGTAGAATTAGGAAATGCACTTTTTCTGCTTGATTTGGATTCCTGATACATCCAGTAATAGTGTCCAATGATTTCTGATTAACCTTAAAGGACAAGTTCACCTTCATTAACATAAGGATTGAGAGAATCTAGCAATATTAGTAGAACACATCATTGAAAGTTTGAGGAAAATCGGACAATCCATTCAAAAGTTATGAATTTTTGAAGTTTTTGTGCAGTCACTGCTGGATGAGAAGACTACTGCAGTGTATGATGTCACATGCGTACAACAATTTAAGGAAAATATAAAGAGAATTTCACAAAATTTCATCTTTTGAAAAAAGTACACATTCCCTTGACTCGTTACTGACATATGTTATGGGTAATATTATTCCCATTGCCTTTAGAAAGAGGCAAGTCAAGTGGTCTTTTATTATGCGAAAAAAGTGAAAATATGTTGAATTTTCTTTACATTTTCTTTATACTGTTGTACTCATATGACATCACAAGCCTTAGTAGTCTCCTCATCCAGCAGTTCCAACACAAAAATTGTAAACATTCATAACTTTTGCATCGATTGTCCAATTTTCCTCAAACTTTCACTGATGTGTTCTACTAATATTGCTGCATTCTCTCAATCCTTATGTTTATGAAGGTGAACTTGTCCTTTAACTCTTTATGTGCCACGTTCGCACCTCCGACTCAGTCGACGGCGTGCCAACTTCGCATATTCTGCTCAACAAACAAAGCCGCCAAGACCGATCGATAAACCGCTAATTACTGCTAATCCCGCAGCACAATGAAAGCGTTTCTCGTGCTTTTGTTCCTCTCATGCGGCTTGCATTCTATGTGGTGATCGACTATCAAGCGATGTTCCCAACTAGATTTACTCGTACATTCTATGTTTCTGTCACGGTTTAATGTGCAAAAGTCATGCCTTTATAGTAATGTAGCAACTGGTTATTAAAAGAAAAAAATGAAAATAGAATCGGCATACAATTTATATCGAAACAAAGTTTGGCATTCCTCTTTAACTTTGCCTACTATTACGCCCATCTTAACAGAAATTTGTAGAAGTTATACAAATTGTAAAAACAGAATTCTTTCTCAAAGCATGACTACCTTCGTGTCTCAGAATAACGTGGCACACAGGGGGTTTCCACCATGGCACATAAAGAGTTAACCATTAGCAAAGTTATGGGTGTGCGCCAAAGCTATAATTCCATGTGCGTATCTGTGTACAAATATAGTGAAAAGGCATGCCTTTTTTTAATTTTACCATAGCTCCTCAGAATGAAGGGTGACCCCTTTTTTATTCCAAATTCCAAAAGCATATTATTTGTAAATACCGTAACATTTCAAGTATAAGTATTTAGACGAATTAGAATGATGTCATCATATCGTCATCTGAACTCAGATAAGTGAAATTTAATTTCATGACATAATGTTTCTGACACTTATTTGTGTGTACCTCGGTCATTTTTGTCAAGCCCAACGGAGGTGATAGTCTGGGTGCCAAAGGCTGAACCTTGTTTTACCGTCCACCCAGTGTTTTTTGATAGTTTTACCCTATTTCGGGGATGCTGAATCCGAATCTGGATGATGCAACTCTTACATCCTTGAGGGTTTTGAGATATTCAAGATGGCCGCCAAAGCCGGAAATTCCCACGTATTTCCTTCTAAATGGTGAGATATTGAAAACAATTGACGGTTTTACCCTATTTCGGGGGTGCTGAATCCAAATCTGGATGATGCAACTCTTGCATCCTTGAGGGTTTCGAGATATTCAAGATGGCCGCCAAAATGGCCGCCAAAACCGAAAATTCCCACGTATTTCCTTCTAAATGGTGAGATATTGAAAACAATTCACGGTTTTACCCTATTTCGGGGGTGCTGAATCCAAATCTGGATGATGCAACTCTTGCATCATTGAGGGTTTCGAGATATTCAAGATGGCCGCCAAAATGGCCGCCAAAACCGAAAATTCCCACGTATTTCCTTCTAAATGGTATGAAATTGAAAATAATTGATGATTCTTCTCTATTTGGAAGGTGCTGAATCCGAATCTGGATGATGCAACCCATTCATCCATCAAGTTTTTGAAATATTCAAGATGGCCGCCAAAATGGCTGGCAATTAAAACCGGAAATTCCCACGTATTTCCTTCTAAATGGTGAGATATTGGAAACAATTGATGGTTTTACCCTATTTTGAGGGTGCTGAAACCGAATCTGGATGACGCAACTCTTGCATCCTTGAGGATTTTGAGATATTTAAGATGGCCGCCAAAATGGCCGCTAAACCGGAAATTCCCATGTATTTCCTTCTAACTGGTGTGAAATTGAAAATAATTGACGATTCTACTCTATTTTGAAGGTGCTGAATCCGAATCTGGATGATGCAACTCATGCATCCAACAAGTTTTTGAGATATTCAAGATGGCCGCCAAAATGGCTGTCAATAAAAACCAGAAATGCCCATGTATTTCCGTTTAAATGGTGAGAAATTAAAAACAATTGATGGTTTTACCCTATTTTGAGGGTGCTGAATCCGAATCTGGATGACGCAACTCTTGCATCCTTGAGGATTTTGAGATATTCAAGATGGCCGCCAAAATGACCGCTAAACCGGAAATTCCCATGTATTTCCTTCTAAATGGTGTGAAGTTGAAAATAATTGACGATTCTACTCTATTTTGAAGATGCTGAATCCGAATCTGGATGATGCAACTCATACATTCAACAAGTTTTTGAGATATTAAAGATGGCCGCCAAAATGGCTGTCAATGAAAACCAGAAATTCCCATGTATTTCCTTTTAAATGGTGAGAAATTAAAAACAGTTTATTGTTTTACCCTATTTGGAAGGTGCTGAATCCAAATGTGGATGATGGAACTCTTGCATCCATAAGGTTTTTGGGCTATTCAAGATGGCAGCCAAAATGGCCACCAATTAAAACCGGAAATTCCCATGTATTTCCTTCTAAATGGTGAGAAATTGAAAACTATTGATGGTTTTACCCTATTCCGAGGGTGCTGAATCAGAATCTGGATAATGCAACTCCTGCATTGATGGAGATTTTGAGATATTCAATATGGCCGTTAAAATTTACCGCCCAAAACGGAAGTTCCCATGTATTTCCTTCTAAATTGTGACAATTTGAAAGCAATTGGTGGTTTTTATCTTATTTTGGGTGCGCTGAATCCGAAGCTCAGGATACAACTCTTGCATCCTTAAGGGTTTCGAGATGATAAAGATGGTCTCCAAAAATGACAGCCAAAACGGAAATTCATATGTAGACCCCCTATTTCCTTCTAAATTGTGTAAAATATGAAATAGTTGGTGGTTTTACACTATTTTGAGTTTGCTGAATTTGAAGCTCGAGGATACAGCTTTTGCTTCCTTGAGGGTTTTGAGATAATAAAGATGGCCGCCAGAATGGCCCCTAAATGGCCGTCAAAAACGAAAATTTCCATGTAAGCCCTATATTACCTTCTAAATGGTGTAAAATTTAAAACAGTTGGCGGTTTTACTCTATTTCGAGGGTGCTGAATCCGAACCTGGTTGATGCAACTTTCGTGTTCTTTTTAAAGGGTTTTGAGATGTCCAAGATGACCGCCAAAATAACTGTCAAATATTGGAAAATTTTAGACCCTATTCAGCACCCTCGAAACTTGGTTGCTGAATTTCGTCCATTCTTTAGGGTTTTTAGACGTCCAAGATGATAGCCAATATACGTGGCAGAAATTCCAATGTTAATATATTTTTCTTAATGGTAAAAATTTTAGAATAAATTGATGGTCTTACCCTATTTCGAGGGTGCTGAAGGTCTTTGAAGGTTTTGGGACATCTATAAATGTCCTGCATGAACGAAAACTCCTTAACATTTGCTTACACTTAAATTGTGAAGTACTGTGCTCTAACGCTTTTTAGCAGTCCCCTCCATTTTCGACCTTTTCTTTGTTATGATTCAGTCACATTTTGTCCATGTACTGTATTTCTTCAACTAAAGTATGTTTATTGATTCATGTAAACATATTATGACGTGTATCTAAATTCTATTTGGAAATGTAAAAGTTACATTGTACTAAATTTGTTTATATGCAATTGTCATATTTGCTTTGGCCGGAAATGAAATAAAAATGAAATGAAATGAAATGAACGTGAAGCGGGGGATTATAACCATGTAGGGTGAAAAGCAATAATTCGTATTCTTAAATTCAACTCAGTTGAGCGAATTTGTCAAATCAGCCAAAAGTTATTGACATCCAAAATGACTGTCACAATGGTATTGTAATATACTGAGATATTCCGATCTCAAACGGAACTTTAACACGTACTGCAAAAAAAAAAAAAAAAGAAGTGATATTGACATCATACTGAAACGTACAAACACAAACATACGACTGAAAATTTCTTTATGCATAATTGTTACAAAATAATGCTTGTGGTCGCCAATAATGTGGCTCCACAGATGTGAAGTTAAACCTTTTCGGCTATCAATCGAGTAAAATTAAATTATGGCATGTTGGTATTTGGTGTCGAAACTTGGTTTATAGGCTGACGAGTCTCGCCTCGTAGTCTTGTGAAACTTGTCGCATTTTCTGATTACGTCATTGGAAATGGTTGCATCCATGACCACTATCAATATTAAAAAAAAGGGTAATTTCAAAAGCACTCTGCGCGATTATGATATTCGTAAGTACTGGATTATCAATTATTACCTTCCATGTTGTCGTGTTTTTTTTTATTCATTTTTTTTTTCACGGCGCGTTACCTGTGATATATATATATATATATATATATATATATATATATATAATCCATATAAACATATATAATGTTACATCATATTGCCGACAAAAAAAATTGAAGCATAACTATAAAAATGTCCCACTCGTGTCTTCAACCAATGTCATCAAGACCAGGAATATAAACCAAATAACCAATTTGAGTGTTCATGGATGAAGAGATTAAAACTGCTCATGGATGAAGACAGGTAATGTTGGGTAATTTCAATACACTTTTCTACATCACTATCACAATATGATTTAGATGAACATGTCTTGTCCATTGATTGTTAGTGTTCAAAACATATCCATTATATGTAGAGGAAACAGTGTAATCTTGCAATTATTCAAAAGTATCTGTATTCTTGAAAGGTTAATTGCTGGCACACTTATATCGTACCAATTCAAAAGATATCGGGTATAGAGCTGGTTTCACTGTATATACAGCAATGTCATACTGTGCCATTGACGAAAACCTGAAATCTTTCAGTAAAAAAAAATAGGGTAAAACCATCAATTTTTATCAATTTCTCACCTTTTATAAGAAGGATATACATAAGAGTTTCCCTTTTGGCCGCCATTTTGGCGGCCATCTTGACTATCTCGAGGTGCATCATCCATCAGATTCGGATTCAGTACCATCGAAATAGGGTAAAACTATCATTTGTTTTCTATTTCTCACCATTTAGAAGCTAATACATAGAAATTTCCGGTTTTAACTGGCGTCCATTTTGGCGGCCACATTGGCGGCCATCTTGAATATCTCAATACCCTGAAGGATGCAAGATTTGCATCATCCAGACTCGGATTCAGCACCCTAGAGATAGGGTAGAACCATCAATTGTTTTAAATTTCTCACCACTTAGAAGGAAATACATGGGAATTTCCGGTTTTGATTGGCGGCCATTTTGAATATCTCAAAAACTTCATGGATGCATGAGTTGCATCATCCAGATTCGGATTCAGCACCTTCCAAATAGGGTATAGGATCATCAATTATTTTCAATTTCACACCATTTATATAGAAGGAAATACGTGGGAATTTTCGATTTTGGCGGCCATTTTGGCGGCCGTCTTGAATATCTCAAAATCCTCAATGATGCAAAAGTTGTATTATCCAGATTAGGATTCAGCATCCTCGAAATAGGGTAAAACCATCAATTGTTTTCAATTCATCACCATTTAGAAGGAAATACGTGGGAATTTCCAGTTCGGGCGGCCATTTTGGCGGCCATCTTGAATATCTCAAAAGCCTCAAGGATGCAAGTGTTGCATCATCCAGATTCGGATTCAGCACCCCCGAAATAGGGTAAAACCATCAAAAAACATTGGGTGGACGGTAAAGCAAGGTTAGGCCCAAAAAGTGGCTTTGGCACCCAGACTATGAGGGGAGACTAAGGGATCGCCTGCGGCATCTGTCCGTCCGTTTTCCGACCGTCCGTCCGTCTGTCGTCCGACTGTCCGTCTGTCTGTCGTCTGTCCGTAACGCTACAAAAACTTCAGTAACTCTTTATTCTGGGCTTCAATTGCAATCAAACTTCGAGGGAAGAGGGGTCATACAAAGTTTCACGTTTTACCATTTATGAAGGTCACCTCAAGGTCAAAGCTCACAGGCAGGCGTCAATGAACTTTAGGGCCCAATGTTAAGTTTTTATGGCGCTTTTCTATTATGGGTCATAACTTTTGATCCATAGGTCCGTTTGTGACCAAACTTGGATGGTAGATGTCCCTTGGGGAGTGGATGGTCACCACAAGGTCAAAGGTCACAGGCAGGGGTCAAGGAACTTTAAGGGCCCAATGTTAAGTTTTTATGGCACGTTTCTGTTTTGCCATAAATTTTTACCCTTTTACATCTCTTTTTATCTGTTATATCTCTTTTTTTTAGCTCACCTGAGCCGAAGGCTCAAGTGAGCTATTACGATTTCCCTTCGTCCGGCGTGCATCGTCCGTCGTGCGTAAACTTTTTACATTTTCATCTTCTTCTTGAGAACCCCATGACCGATTTTCACCAAACTTGACAGGTAGCATCCCTAGGGGGATAGGATCTCAATTTCTTCAAATGGGCACCATGGCCCACCTGGGGGGGGGGGCCCAGGGGGGCCCAAACCCCCTAAAATTAAGGAATCTTTAAAAATCTTCTTCTCTAGAACCAGAAGTGATAGGGCTTAGTTAATACTATGAGTTAGTACATTAATGACTGTAGTTTCAAGTTTGTTCATGGGGGAATCAGGGGTGCCCCCCTTGGGACCCAGGGGAGGGGGTTGGGAGGGGTCCTAATGGGGCCTAAATTGTACATTTTCATCTTCACTTTGAGATCCCCATGTCTGATTTTCACCAAACTTGGTAGGTAGCATCCCTAGGGGGATAGGATCTCAATTTGTTCAAATGGGCACCATGGCCCACCTGGGGGCCCCCAGGGGGCCCAAACCTCCTAAAATTAAGGAATCTTTAAAAATCTTCTCTAGAACCAGAAGTGACAGGGCTTAGATAATACTATGAGTTAGTACATTGATGACTGTAGTTTCAAGTTTGTACATGGGATTGGCGGAATCAGGGGTGCTCCCCCCCCCCCCCCCCTTGGGACCCAGGAGAGGGGATGGGGATGTGTCCTAATGGGACCTGAATTGTACATGTTCATCTTCTTGTTGAAAACCTCATGATGAATTTTGACCAAACTTAGCAGGTAGCATCCCTAGGGGGATATAATCTCAATTCCTTCAAATGGGCACCATGTCCCTCTTGGGGGCCCCTAGGGGGCCCGCCCCCCCCCCCCCCACATTAAGGAATATTTAAAATCTCCTACTCTAGAATCAGAAATGATAAAGCAAAGTTAATACCATGAGTTTGTACATTGATGACTTTAGTTCCAAGTTTGTCCATATATGCAGACCTAAGTTTCCAATGTTCTCAGGTATGAGTGT
This sequence comes from Diadema setosum, assembly GCF_964275005.1. Lineage (NCBI taxonomy): Eukaryota > Metazoa > Echinodermata > Echinoidea > Diadematoida > Diadematidae > Diadema > Diadema setosum. The sequence continues at coordinate 21,313,582 of NC_092699.1, read as the reverse complement.
GCAAAAATGCATGGAAGGTGAAATTGCGATACTCAGGTGAGCGCATGACCCCCGGGTCTCTTGTTTTATCTGTTATATCCCATTCGCGTACAATTTCTTGTTCGCGAATAGGCGAGACATTATGGCACTTGCCTTGTTGCTTGATATGCATCCACGTTTGAATTTGTTGTATTTCGGACAGTTGTCTTTCCATTCGACATCGTTTTTTTATTCTCCCTATCACAGCCAATATCAAGTGATATCACCTCGCAATACCAATATTTGATCGATCACTTTTGGGACGTGTACTTCCTAGTTAGCAGTTCTGGAAAATCGTACCAGAGATCCTACATAGTGTAGGAACTTTGATCGTACATTCCTTTCTGGAAATGTCTCGAACAAATGCGCAAGTTTTACTTCAGGTCGAGGTGGTCTTTCCTTCGAAGCAGATTTTTCCACGCTCTCCGATGAACTTTGTCTGTTGGGAACTTCACCCACACCATGTCCTTAATCTATGGAGAAAATCGGTCATTAAGTCATTTTGAGCCATTTCAAAATTTTAACATGCACATATGATGACATAAATGGTATCCCGGGGTACCAAATAAAAATTAGCCATTTTGTTGAATTATTTATTTTTTTAAAAAGGTTATAACCTGGTTCCCAAAAAGTGGAAATTATTTTGGTGCTGGAGCTACTGCACTGCACTGCACTGAAGCAAACGCTATTGCTAGCACAGCGTGCCATGCATGCATAGTACATGTATAACATGCAGTGGCATGGGAATGACTATGTACATGCACACATAGTGCATGCATTTCTCTGCGGCTGTCCTCGGTTGGACGTGAGGTGGCACTACACAACGTGGTACCCCGGGGTAACATGTGATGCATCATATGCAGCGTCTTGAATGCCTGACTGATATAGTGTAAAACATGATATATTCGCGGCATGAATTTTTCGCCAATTGGAGCCGACGGCCTTTTTTGTGGCATGAAATTTTCGCGAACTGCTACTGGCATTTAATGCATATAGTCTAGACAAGAACTTTCGCGTGCATTTTAATTTTGTGAATCTTTGCACTCACGAAATTCGCGAATTTAAATGCACGCGAACATTCCTTGTTTTACAGTACACTATGCGAGATGATCAGGTGACACATGAAACTTGATGTCCAATAAAAATGATAAAGTTATGACATTTAGTTATGAAGATATGACTGATCATTTGACATCATGTCAAAATCACAAAATGGCGCCTAGATGACGTCACAGATGAATTGACGTTATGAAAAGATTTCTTTATCCAGATGTTGACATGTTATATATTGACTGAAAATTTCACATTAATTGGTCATGTCATTGTTGAGATACTGCATTCACAAAATTTGTTAGAAAGAAGAATAAGAAAAAAAGGAAGATTCCATATAAACAGTAGGTAATACGCCGTTAGCGCTAATTACACTGAATGAGGTGGCAGCTTCACCATTTATATGAATGCATGAGTTGGAGCTCACCATAAAAATTCATGAGTAGGAGGCTCACATTATATTTCAGAAATGTAGCTATGCAGTCCATTACAATACCGCTTGCTTAACAAGGTCACCTGTGTAGAATTTTTACAAAGGTCATGCTTTCTTCATTTGTCCTGCTTTCTTAAGCTCTCACTCATGCATTCGTATGATGAAGCTGCTATGTCGTCATCCTTGTTCATTGTGATTTGTTATAAATTTGGAAAAACATTCTTATTCCTTCCCCAACCACTACCACTTATGAGATTCTGTACCAAGTATAACCAATTCATCGTTGTTCAAATATAAAATGCTAAAAATCAGCTGTAGTTCTCCTATAATCCAGCTACAAGTCAGTTAGCCAGCAGATTTTGGCAAAGCAACTTTTGTGCTGCCCCATGTGCCTATTTGAGTGTGCTAGAGAGCTGACCAACCCCAAGCCCTACATATATTTTTAGTATAGTATCTCTGAATCTGTTCCTGTCATTTCTGTGCATATCTTCTCTATTTACCTTTCTGTGATAATCAGTGAGCATTGACAAGTTTTTCCTGGGCTTCATGTAATGTTAAAGTTATAATATTTATATCTTACAAGTGTTCATTTAGTAATATCTTTTATACTTTTATAAAGTTTGGCATTTGTGTTTATTGTTGATAGAGGTGAGATCAGTCACTCAATCAGTAAATTATTTCCATTCATATTGCAGGCACTTATGGAGTCATTCTTGATGAAAGTCATTTCAAAGAGCTCTTGATTGAACACACCGTTCCTCCACCAGCTAGGGTAAGCATCTTGCCTTCTTATAATTATCTGATTCTTTAAGCATTATTAATCATGGCGGGAGTTAGTGTTCTCTTGGACTTGCATTGATATATTAAGAATTATCAAAACTTTGTGAAAATCAAAACAAGCCTCGTGCATAAGAAGGTTGATATTAAATTCTATATTTGGCACTTTTTTCTACTTTCCTTTCCACAGTTCTTTTTTCCAGAGAGACCATGGCTAAGTATGTTTTGGTTTCATTATACAGTAAAATCCTGTCAAACAAGGTCCTTGGGACCACTGATATTACCTCATTATATCCAGTTCCTCATTATAACTGTACACATTATAAGTAGAGAAAAACATAAGTATGAAGACATTTATCAATTACCGTATTCGCCGACAATAAGACTGCACTATTTCTCACAAAAATAAAGCCGTAAAGTCAGGGTGCAGCCTATACGCCAGCCCAAGTGAATTATCGTCTTTCCAGCTCAGAAAATCACCTAACTTAACCAACACAGAGAATCATGTATGGGACTATGCAATGTGCATAGGAGCAACATGATATCAACCACTGAATTAATCAACCTTACAGACGATGCTATGATCTGCAGTCAAGTGGTAACTTTTTTTTTTCCACTACCTACTTACCACTTGCATGGTGCCAATTCAATAAAAGTTTAAAAAGAGAAAGCACAGCACAATTGCAAATTAATGTGCATAACCACTGTGGCAATTGCAATCCTGCACAAATCACACAATGACACTATCTCTGCAATGCTCGCTATCAAATAGTACAGTGTGTGTGAATGAAGACACACTGATACTAGGCTATTGAATAGTGCGTGTGAATGTTGAACACACACTCAGTCATTCTTTACATTAGAGCCCTACACACAGAAATAATCATTCAAAATCCTGACACAATGTTTGCATCAACTGGAAAAACTTGATATCGAACAAATATTAATTATTGTTAGAAAACCCATGGAAAAACGGAAAAATAACAAAATTTTTCAGAAATATAATGTAGACAAGTACTGAAGTTTTGATCAAAACAAAACTCCTATATTTTTTCCTACTTTTTATCATCAAAGTCAGGATGCAGCTTATCTGGAGCTGTGGCCTTATCGCCGGCGAATATGGTAGTCAAACCTATGAGCAGTCTTTTCGTTGTTTACACATATGCATCATATCGAAAATGCATTTCGTATCTCTTGAAAATCTTTTTGCGTATTGTAAATGCAAATTTCAAAGGTTTATGGCAGGGTTGAATTTCTAATCCTTTGACACCTGTTCCATCTTCAGCATTATTGTATGGAACAGTTCAGAAAGAGTTAAAGGACAAGTTCACCTTCGTATACATGTGGATTGAGATAATGCAGCAATATAAGTGGAACACATCAGTGAAAGTTTGAGGAAAATTGGACAATCCGTTCAAAAGTTATGAATTTTTAAAGTTTCTGTGCAGTCACTGCTGGATGAGAAGACTACTGCATTTGATGATGTCACATGCGTACAACGATACAAGGAAAATATAAAGAGAATTCCACAAAATTTCATTTTTTGAAAAAAGAACACATTCCCTCAACTTGTAACTGATATATGTTAAGGGTAATATTACTCCCCCTGTCTTCTCAAAGAGGCAAGTCATGTGCTCTTCTATAATGCGAGAAAAATGAAAATATGTTGAATTTTCTTCATTGTCTCTTTATATGGTTGTACTCATATGACATCACAAGCTATAGCAGTCTTCACATCCAGCGATCGCGAAACTGAAACTTTCAAAATTCATAACTTTTGAACGGATTGTCCAATTTTCCTCAAACTTTCACCTATGTGTTCTACTAATATTGCTGCATTCTCTCAATTGTCATGTTTATGAAAGTGGAGTTGTCCTTTAAAATAAAAAAAATTCATTTGAGAACTGAAGTGATATGAAAATGAATAAAATCAGATCATATTAAATGTGTTCGGTACTTTTTGAAATATCAGCATTTGGAAGTGTATGAGTAAGTAACATGCTGTTGTAAATTTACACTGTTGGCACACATGCCAAAAACTTGTTCTTTCATTTTCTACCCCTATAGTTTATGTAGAAAGATCCAGCACAAGATCAAAAGTTTATAAATGAGTACATATGTGACACGCTCTGTCAAAATGAGTCAAAAGTGGCGAAAAAATGAGATTTTATTTAGGCCTGTATGTGAATTCTATAGACTCTTAGCTTTACAGTGATATATAAAATAGGACCCAATTCCACATCCCCTTAAACCTTACCCATTGAGGACGAGTCCCCAGTACACTCGGGCAAGCTTCTATGGGAAATGCATTTAGTAGCAAAATCAAACCGTCCTCAGTGGGTCAAAAATGAATAATTTTAAACTGCATTGAAACACTTATGGTGTCAGTCCACTTTCTAAAAAATGGCAAATATTGCTCTCAAAGTTCATATTTCATTAAAGTTCACAACTTTTATCTTTCCCTGAACAAAACAATACAGCAGTCCTTAGCAATCTTTGTCAGAGGCAAAATGACAAACAGGCACGGAAAGCAATCACATACAATAGTTTGAAGGACTACACTCAATAAGAACAGTCAGGGGAGGGCTAGTGACACAGAACAAAGAAAGCAAAAGGGATGGGTTGGAAGTCAAGGGCAAGGGGCCCAACAAGTAAAGGAGGGGGATTAAAGCAGGAGGGTAGACAGACAAAAGGCAGAGGAGGGTCGGTGATGTTCCCGAAGACCATGGGGGCAACCTGTAAAGGATAAGGATGAATAGGGAGGCAACATCAAACAAGATGTGGAACAAAAGAGGGATAAAGAAAGAAAAGAGTGAAATACAGTAGCAACAAATGGGGGGGGGGGGGGTGAACAAGCAGCGAGCCCTAACCTGGTGTACCAAGAGGAGACAACAAAATGAAAGTAAGAGTCATTTCCTGCACATTTATGATTTCAGTCAGTTCTAACCAACATTTGTGACTAATACGAACCTACACTTTTCTTTGCAGATGAACACAGAACCATCTCCTATAAGAATGGGTGAGTTTATCTGACTTACAGTCTAGTTTTGTCCACTCATTATTTATGCTTACCCCACCAAATGAATTCGTAAAGACCCTTGCATGCCTTTATTTATATTAGCAACTTTTGTCTATAGATCATGTAGAATTTGCAAATGATGTTATGATTGTAAATGCTTATCTGTATACAAAGTTGAAAAGAGCCTGAGCAGGGAAGTAGGAAAGAAGAGTGATCATTTTTACGAGTTCTTTGATCTTGTGCTTACCACTGACTCTTTTTTTTTTTTTTTTTTATTGCCACCATTTCACCATACTGGTGCGGCGATGCGGTGCAATTAACTCGGCCAAAGAGTACAACCTGGAAGTCTCATTTGCATAGAATTATGCAGAAACACTGGGGAAGTGTTGCAGGACAATCACAATATCTGTCTCAGAAGCCATCAAATGATAAAATCTATACAGCAAATTGAAGGAGAAACTATTCTCTAACTGACAATGCTAGTTAGTTTGGATTTTATTGAGGATAAACCTGTGAAAGTAACTTCGAAACTTGGCCTCCAAAAAAGACAATTTGGTCTCTTAAAAAATTGTTAAGTTTTCATATTTTTCACATTTTTTGTTATTGCCCAATAATGAAACTTCAGTATATGACTTGTGGTAGTATGCTCATATTGTGTTCCACATATCTTTTCTGTGATATTTGTTGCACGGTTATGCCAGAAAAAAAAAAAACAAAAAAAAAAACCAAGACCACTGTCATTTCTGACTCGTGTAAAATCCATAGCATGAACAGTACGCAGTCCGATGTATCGGTTTTTGTGCTGCATGAAACAGTTGAAGCACATTGCAGGGCTTGTCTCTCGCTCACTCACCACCCTGTGGGCTGAAACTGAACCCTGTCGCTGTTTTTCAACCAAAATTTACGAGCTTATTTGGTGATTTGAAGTTTGTTTTTAGTGAAAGTAGTTCATTGGAGGTACCAACAACAACATATTTTTTTAAAATTCGTGAGGACTGCCTCACTTTAAAAATCTTTTCGAGAATCAGAAGTGACAGAGCTAAATTAATACTATGAGTCAGTACATTAATGACTAGTTTCAAGTTTGTTTGATAGCAGATCCAGGGGTGCCCCCCTTGCAGGCAGGGGGGAGGGGTGGGGAGGTCCAAATTAGGGCCTAAATTGTACATTTTCATCCTCTTCTTGAAAACCTCATGATGAATGTTCACCAAACTTGGCAGGTAGCATCCCTCGGGGGTTAGGATCTCAATTTGTTAAAATGGGCACCATGCTCGTAGCCCCCCCCCCCCCCTTCCCCCAAATTAAGGGATCTTAAAAAGGTGTTCTTCTCTAGAACCAGAAGTGATAGAGCTAAAATTGATACTATGAGTGGGGGGGTCCGAATTTGGGCCCTAATAAATTGTTCATGTTCATCTTCTACTTGAGAATGCCTGGTCAAATTTCGGTAGAGCTGTGTGTAATTTAGATTAGTGACTGCGTGAAAGGTGAACTTGCGATACTCAGGTGAGCGCTAGACCCAAGGGTCTCTTGTTTCTCCATATCTTGGAAATGGTTCAAGGTATCTTCGTGGAACATAGTATATATGCATGTACTGACTGGAAATGATTATCTAGGGAATTTTGGGTTCATGGGGTCAAAGGTCAGGGGTCAAATGTCAAGGGTAACAGTTTTTACTATTTTACTATTTTTACTATTTACTATTTAAAATTTTACTATTTCCCTCATATTTATACAATACCTGGAGGATTTTTTTTTAACTTGGTGTATACATGTTTAGCCCATTTTTTTTTTTTTTTTTTTTGCCAAAAAGGTCAAAGATCAAGTGAAAGTGCTGAACTTTACTTCTTCCTCCATATCTCAGAAGTGGCTCAAGTTTTCTTGAAACTTAGTACATATTTATGCATGTTCTCCCTGACAATGATTCTCTTATGAATTTTAGGATCAAAGGTCAAGGGTCAAGACCAGATGAAAATGGTAACAATTTATTATTCAATACAGAAATTGCACTTTTTCTCCATACCTTGAAAATTACTCAATGCATAGACTTAAGAGAGAGTCAAAGTCAAGTAAAAGTCCTAAAATCCCCAAATTCATGCTCTCTCATTCATCCAGTTAAAGGTAGGTCAAGGTAGGTAAACATTCAACACATTTGTGACAAACATGTCATTTTAATATTTTGCCAATTTTGTGAAAATGTAATCACACATTGTCCAGATGTACTATAGACTTATTAGGAGAATCATTCATTATGGCGGAGGCATACCAGTCGCCATGGCGACACTTCTAGTTTGGACATGGGGTCAAAGGTCAGGTTAAAATGCTAACATTTTTGTAATTCTAATTACTTTTTCTCGATACCTTGGAGAATACTCTGTGTATGTAACTTTTAAGTTAGGTACATGTTTACACATGAATCACTGCACAATGATTCTGTCAGAAAAAAGATTTTGGACATGGGGTCAAAGGTCAAGGAAAAATGTTCACATGCCACAATTTAATCGTATTTTGAAAAATAACTCAAAGCATTGTCATAAAAATGGATGTTACCAGTTAGTGATTATTTGAAGAATTGTGGGCCATGGAGTCAAATGGCAAGGATTAAAGGTCAAGTGAAAATGCTAAAGTCCACAATACCTGCACTCTCAAACAATTTAGCTATCCAGAAATGAAATGTGTCATTTTTATTTTTTGCCAGTTATGTGAAACTATCATCTCACATTGTTAAAGACCTAATAAAATGGTTTAGGCATTTTTTTCTCAATGATGTAATAATATTAAATGTTAGATTCTAAGTAATTCTATCGTTGTGCGGGGTTTTTTACTGTTCTGAATTTTGTTCTATATTTGTTAACATAATGGATGCAATTTCCTCGGTTTTGGAAAACTTTCTATACTTTCGGCGCATGCGGTGCACTGTCACTTTTAAATTGTGATGACGTCTAAGAACGGAGTCGTTCACGACCAGTCTAGCCGTAGCCAGCGAGCTGGCAAGGCTATGCTAGCGCAGCGCAGCGACAGCCGGCCGGCGGCTGCATGCACTGACTGGCTAGCGCTGGCGGGGGAGCGAGCTAGCGAGTGCATAGCAGGTGCTGCGCTGCATTATTGTCATTGGCTAAGCCTTTAGACAAAAGAATATTTAATGAACTGTATCGGATTTAATACTGCCAATAATACAGATTACAACTGTGGTACGCTTGGATATCCATTATTTTCGGCAAACTCGTGAAATAGGCCCCACCACTGCGTGTCTGTACTAACGGCGACTCGCCTGTTTCAGCCCCACTGTGTGGCGTTCATCTCGGTAGGTAAGCACGGCGGTGGGGCTGCCTTCCACAGTGAATACTCGTGAATGCGGCGAAAATGACTTCATTATATGGCCCTCGACTAATTTAACGGCCAATTTAACCATAAATACAACCCTACCTAACCCTAAACCCTAGGACCTACCCTTACTTGCTACAAACGGACGGGTACGGTGCACGCGCACTGCGATGGGACCTATTTCACGATAGCCCCACCACCACTGCGTGTCTGTACTAATACTACGGCGACTCGCCTGCTTTATAGGCCTAGACCTACTCGTGAATCCAGCCCCACCGTGGCATTCATCGGTAGATAAGCACGGCGTTTGGGCTTCCTTCCACAGTATGATTTTTAGCATAAAACAAAAACTACTCGACCAAAATTGACGATAATTCTTGGTATCGTTTTTCTTAGAAAATGGCGCATCTAAATTACTGATAACAAATATTGCAGAAACTGACTATGGGAAACTGGTTAGTCCTTTTTTTTTTCTTTTTTTCCCCTTTTTGAGCCTCGACCCATGCCCTGTAACAACATACCCCCCTAACCGTTAGGCGTTAGAGTGTAGCCTCTGTACTACTACCAAAGATTTTGCTATTACTACCTACTAGTCTACTAGACCTAGTGCCGTAGTGGTAATAGTACTACTACTAGTAGTAGTACTAGTAGACTACTACTACTAACCTAGTAGACTACTATAACTACTAGTAGACTGCTACTAGATCTACTACTAGACTACTACTGGTAGTTTAACTTGTAAGCGCCGGCTGACGGCCCAGGCCACGGCCGGGACGCTCCCGCTTGCTTGCTGCGGCCGGAGTAGCCGCTCACTTTGTGAGCGAGCTGGGCCTGTTCTTGTAATCTACTTACTAGACAAACAGTTACAACTTACAATGTCAATCATATAGAATGCAGTATATCCTTTCTAACGTTAAACTATATGGGGGCATACCAGACATACCACTCTGTATTTCCCAGGCGATCGTTTCCGTGAGGTCTATTCTCGGGCTTGGTGCCATGTTCATACGCTCTTGCACTGGCAGCGGGGGAGATGCAGCTGGTTCATATCGGTAAGGTGCAGCCCCACGATAACGTTCTGGTTCATCGGCTGCCTCTCCCTCCCCATCTTCCCCTTCATCTTCATGTGCCTCCTCTTCTTCTCCGCTACCGTCAGAGCTGCAGTCTTCATCATCATCATCAATGTCGAAGTTTACCCATATAGGGGAAGACATTATGCTCGAGGTACCAGGTATCTGTGCAAGCTAACTTAGTGATAATGTACGTGGTAATGCGTACATGTCGACAGTCAGTGGGTCAACCGGGAGCGCACATCCCGCAGGGCCCGGGCCTGGCCGGGCTAGCTATCGTGTACGCGCGTGTACCAAGCTAGTTATCTGAGTGCTTGTGCTGAGCGGCGTCTGCTAACTGAGCACAACTCCGTGCTTATACGTCATCAATCGGTTCAAGGGTGTTGGTCACGTGACTATCTTTTTCGCAAAAGCTGCAACGGGGTCCTCCAAAAATGTGATATTTGGGGGAGTTTCTAGAAGCGATAAAAACCGGAACGACACTGACAACATATTTACATTGATAATCATGACATATATTTTACATTTCTTTTGCATATTAAAACATTTTGCAAGCATTTTATTAGGTCTTTAAGACATACTCCAGACCTACCAGGAGGACCATGCTTTATGGCGGAGGCATACAGTCACCATAGTGACATTTCTAGTTGTTTGTTTTGAACCAAGCAGTCTTATGTGTTTGTTTCATAAGTATCCTGATTTTAGCAATTTGTTTCTATGCCTCTGCCATGAAGTGTCGCTGGAGGCATTATGTTTTTGGGTTGTCCATCCATTTGTAATCAATTTTGTGGACAGCATAACTAAAAAACATTTGAGGTATCCTAATGAAACTTGGCATGTATATGTATGAGTGGGCTAAGTTGTGCCTATCAACTTTTGGGTGCCCATGCTCAAGATCAAAGGTCAAAAGGTCATGGTCAAATGCTCAGAATTTCACTATTTCCCCTCTATCTATAAATGTAATGCCTGAAGGTATTTTCTTTAGATTTAGTGTAGACTTGTAGTACCAAATAAGGATTCCCCAGAGAGTTTTGGGTCATGAGGTCAAAGGTCAAAAGGTTAAGGAAATATGTTAAAATTTCACTTTTTTCTCCATATCTTGCAAATGGCTCAAGATATCTTCATGGAACTTAGAACATATGCATGTAATCACTGGCGGTGATTAGGAATGGGGGGTGTCAAAGGTCATGGTCAACTCCTCAAAATTTCACCATTTCCCTTATTAATTTATGCAATGCCTGCAGGATTTTTCTTGAAACTTAATTATTACCCGAAAGAGATTCTCTGTGAAGTTTCTTGCCAGAAGGTCAAGGGTCAAAGCTCAAGTGGAAGAGCTGAATTTCAAATTTCACTTCTTTCTCTTTATCTCAAAAGTGACTCAAGGTATCATCATGAAACTTAGTACATGTTTATGAATATTCTTACTGACAGTGATTCTCTTGAGAATTTTAGGGTCAAAGGTCCATGGTCAAAAGCCAGGTTAAAATGTTAAAATTTTACTATTTGATACTGAAATTACACCCTCAATGCATAGACTTATAAAAGAGTCAAAAGTCAGGTAAAAATCTTCAAATCCCCAAATACCTGCACTCTTAGACAATATAGCTAATCTAGTTCCAGGAAAGTGAACATTCAACACATTTGTGACAAACCTGTCATTTTAATATTTTGCCACTTATGTGAAACTGTCATCACACATTGTCAAAACATTGTACTATATACCTATTGAGAACCATGCATTTATGGCTGAGGCACACCAGTCGCCATAGCGACATTTCTGGAGTCAAATCCTGACAAAAGTATGTTGATATATATAGGTTGATATGTAATATATAAACATATATTATAATCATTCAAAACACAATATCAATGAATTGAGCACAAACTGGACAAAAATTAATACCTTCCTACGTTACATTAAGACCCTGTTTACAGTGCGGGGCTGGGCCGAGCCGCGGCCGAGCCCAGCCTCAATTGCGGGGCCGAGCCCCGCAATTTTGTCCATTTACACTGCGTACTGCCTGGCTTGGCCGCGCTTTTAATTCAAACCTTTCAATATTTTGTTGTAGTGGCGCTCTGCTTGTTAACAAACACAATTTGGTATAGTCTGGTTTTCAGACCCTTTGCCAACTGGATTCCGTGGCGACAAAGTCGCCGTTCGGGCAAAGGCCTTTGCCGAAGGAAAAATCCTTTGCAGGACAAAACCACCTTAAACTATACTAGTTTTCGACGTTGAGGGGGTTAATATCCTGAATAGCGAAATAGTACGGGCAAAGGGTCTGGAAGCCAGACTAAAATTGGCCGCGCATTTGGCCCAGTTTGCGTTTACACTGAGAAAAGGCCGAGACCACCTCCAGAACCTTGCCAAATGTGCTGCCAATTTTGGCCCCGCATTTGGCCTTTTGCGCGTTTACACTGAAATGAAGGCGGGCTCGGCCGCGGCCCAGCCCCGCACTGTAAACGGGGTCTAATTGATTTCACCCGTAGTGTGTAACACCTCTTTGAAATATGTGATATTTCCCGTTCTTCAAACTGTGTTCAATGGTCTAAAACAAAACACTTTTGCAGGATTCCCACAACATGTTCTTCATTCTGACAAGAACAAGATCAGCAAGCTATCCATGTGTATGTGGTGAGTATTGTTGAAGAAATTAAGTAAAGCTTATCACAATGTTTGTTAAAATCATCCATCATGCAAGTCAACATTGTGCTAAAACAACAACTGAGAAAGCAATGTATCACCCCTGCATACTTGACAATGTGATTAATTGACTGAATGACTTAGCTTTCATCGAAATTGCGCTGTTATTATCTGCAATATCAATTCCAGGATATTTTATTTTCACACCATTGGCGCCAGTGCTAACTGCCTTTTAATTGTTTTCTTCCCATTTGTAGCTCACATACCTTTATGCAGACAGTTATTTAGATGATACTGTGCCACAAATAAAGCATGAAATTAATTTGAGGTCGCAGATTATAAGAAAAAAATTTTAAAAATAGAATGGCACTGACTCAGCGCAAAGTCTGTAGAATTTACCCATTCCTTCCGCAATTCTTTAAGTGCCTTAAATGCCCCAAGCGAGATTCTTTTTGCCCGTCGACAGAATGGACAGGTTGGTAATCCACCTGTGCGAAAGCAGTCAAACGGTACATGACATCCCCCTTTCCACGGTCAATTACCTGTGCCAGTGAACAATGGCAAACTAAATCAGGAGAAAGGTTGATAATACTGATATATGCATTTTTCGAACAGGACGACAACAAATGCTGATAGAATTTACTCTTATCTTTTTATCAAAACCACTTTTCTAGGCATTTTACCACAAAAAAGTGAATTTAGGCCATGAAAGCAGGCACTCTTGTCTTCATCTGGGGAACCTGGTATACCAGGTTCCCATACAGTTGTTCCCACGAGAACCTGGTATACGTGTACCTGGTTCTCGTAAGGAACGGGTTTATAATATTCTGGTATTGATAACCTGGTATACCAGGTTCCCATATATCAGTTGTTCCCACGAGAACCTGGTATACCAAATATCTTGTGGAATTTTGTCAATCATTTTTTTTTTTAAAGTAAAACAAAAGAGGATGACTTGAATTGACCAATGAGATTGTAACCTGGAGCATTATAACCTGGAGCATTGATTAAGGCGAAATTTCATTTGTACACAACCAGAGAAAAATATCTACCTTGTGTGAGCTTTCACCTACTGTCTTTAGGCTTCATCAGACTGGCGTTGACTCGCCGTAGATGGGGTGTAGGCAGTCTTACAGTCCGAGAGAATGGGAATGTACGCTGAAGATAATTTGTATTGCCCCACGTCATGATTCATCATGTGTTCACGCCCCGGTTGGATGTGGATATAACCTCTCTTATCCATGGTTTGAATTTATTGCTGTATTTTTGGACACAATCTTGCTCTTTTTCCAGTCAATGGTGTGGTTTTCCTGAGCCACGTGATCACTAATGGCTGACTTTTTAGGAGTGAGATCTTCCTCCTTCTTCTTGGCCCTTGTGAAATACGTCTTCCCCAGTGATTCTGCCTCTTGTTGATGTTCTGACTTCCTGACTCCAAATTTTTTGCCTATCTCACCAATGTAAACTTTGTCACAATCCTTACAAGGTATTTGGTACAGCAATAAATTCACACGATGGATAAGAGAGGCTATCCACATCCAACGGGGGCGTGATGTGGGGCAATACAAATTATCTTCAGCGTACATTCCTATTCTCTCAGACTGTAAGACTGCCGACACTCCATCTACGGCGAGTCAACGCCAGCCTGATGAAGCCTACAGACAGTAGGTGAAAGCTCACACAAGGTAAATAATTTTCTCTGGTTGTGTACAAATGAAATTTCGCCTTAATTAATACGTAGTGACGTTGGAGGAAATCTGTTCAAGAGTTATATGAAGTTTCTACATTTCAATTGCTAGATAAGAAGACTAACATTTTGCACTGTCACATTGTAATTTCAACAATAGTAAGAAAATTCCACAAAATTTTATATTCAATAAAAAGTACAAATTCCTTCCATTTGTTAGTGAAATTTGCTCAGGGTAATGTTATATTCCCACCTTTGGGAAAGAAAAATAAAAATATGTTGAATTCTTCTTATATTTTCTGTATGTAGTTGTCCATGCAAAACATCACAAATAGTTGTAGTCTTCTGTCCCTGCAACTTTTTAACAGATTTTCTGATTTTCCTCAAACTTCACTGTTGTGTTTTACTAATATTTGTGCATTCACTCAACCCACATATTGTGTTTCATTCACCTTTAAAAGAAACAATGTATTCTTTGCAGCCACTTGGATGGCAAGGGGTCAGAAGGCTTTGGAACAGGAGGCTACTTTTGCCCTCAGTGTGAAAGCAAGTATTGTGAGCTGCCTGTTGAGTGTAAAGTATGTGGTAAGTCAAGTCTTCTGTATGTCTCAGTGCCTTGTTGTGGCATGCTTTGGCTGAAAGGTCTCAGTAGGCACGGTCCGACTGGCAAAAGATTGAGAAGTTCGATGGGAGTGGCATAGAGGGAGATATCACTAGTTGGAGTGGGAAGTTTCGCAAGAAATTTTGCAGGAAGTTTTTGGTCACACTGGCAAATCTTTGAGGTCTTAAAGATCGCAAACTTCAACTTCTCAATCTTTGGCCAAACTGACCGTGCCTATTCTGTCTCATTAAAATTGCCATGAAAATTGCCATATTCCCTGTGGCATAATCTACCAAACTATAAAAATAGATTGAAATTGTCATTTTTATGCCTCCACCACGAAGTGTCACCGGAGGAATTATGTTTTCAGGTTATCCATCCTTCTGTCAGCCCTTCCTTCCGTCCATCCTTCCTTCCATCAGTCCTTCTGTCCGTCTGTCCGTAATCAATTTTGTAGACAGCGTAACTAAAACACATTTGAGGTATCCTAATGAAATTTGGCATGTATATGTATGAGTGGGCGAAGTTGTGCCTATCAACTTTTGTGTGCACATGGTCAAGGTTAAATGTTCAAAATTTCACTATTGCCCCCATATCTATGCAATGCCTGAAGGTATTTTCATAAAACTTAGTGTGTACATGTACTACCGAATGAAGATACTCTAGACAGAGTTTTGGGTCATGAGGTCAAAGTTCAAAGGTCAAGTTAAAATGTTAAAATTTCCTTTTTTTCCCTCCATATCTCAGAAATGGTTCTGGGTATCTTCATGGAACTGATATGCATGCACTGACTTGGCCGTGATTATCTAGGGAATTTGGGGGTCAGGAGGTCAAGGGTCAATGGTCAAGGTTAACTCCTCAAAATTTCACTTTTTCCCTCATATTTATGCAATGCCTGCAGGATTTTTCTTGAAACAAGGGTCATAAGTCAAGTGAAAATCCTCAAATCCCCAAACACATGCTTTCTTAGAAAATATAACCATTCATCTGATTAAACCTAGTTCAAGGAAACTGAACATTCAACACATTTGTGACAAACATGTCATTTTGATATTTTGCCAATTATGTTAAACTGTCATCACACATGGTCAAGACATCCCTTTGTACTCTAGACCTTTTAGGAGAATCATGCATTATGGCAGAGGCATTCCAGTTGCCATAGTGACATTCTAGTTTATATTTTATTATTAATAATGCTAATATATGTGTGAAATCATGCATTTTACTCTAAATGAAAAAAATGAAATCCTAGAATCCCAATATTTGGTTTAAGTATTTTTAGCATTCCTAAATATGTACTTGAAAAAAAAACAAAAATCTGGTATCAAAATGAATTTCTGATTTACGTCCGATGTGAGGCCGATTTTGGTACCGCAATTTGCCTTTTGCGCGTTTACAGTGAAATGAAGGCCGGACTCGGCCATGGCCGAGCCCGGCCTTTTCACTCACTGTAAACGGGGTCTAACTGTGATAGCTTCTGAATTATCAGCATTTGTCAGCACTTACAGATTTTGTTTAACTCTTTTCAGGTTTGATACTTGTTTCTGCTCCACACCTTGCTCGGTCCTTTCACCATCTTTTTCCACTGGACAGATTTGGGGAAGTTCGGCAGGATGGCCATCAGAGAGCAGAGTACCTGTAAGTACGGCACTCACTCTCTACTCATATGATTGCATTATACCCCCATCTCACTAGACGGCGCTACGATCATCAAAAATCCACAAAGCGCGGTGGATCGTGGCTTGATTGCTTTAAATCTTCTCCATCATATCTTGAGCGGTTCAGAAGTGCGGAGGATCGCCACCATCGCCATGGTTGGCGACCGCGCTACGGAAGTTTTGAATATGTCCAAAACTTCCGTAGCGAGGTCGCCGATCACCGTGGTTTTAGAGCGTATCACCATCGCCTCACAAGCGCATTAAAAAGCGCCACATTCGTAGCTTTGACGGGGTAACATCGCGCAAAGTGTAACTCAAGCGCATCAGAAGCGGCTCCCATCGCCCATGAAAATTACCACTTTTTACAGTATAACGTAACAGGAACCAACCATGAACGAAAGAAAGTGATGCACAGACCAGGAAGGTGGACATGGAGAAAAATATAAACATAAAATTCATTTTTCAACGTACACTCAGTACATATCTACTTTGTTTATTAAATTGTTTGTTTGTCACATATCATTGCAAGTCAATGAAAGTAAAAATTAAGTTGTAATATTTTCAAATATATCTTCATAAAATTGTCTCGTTGTAGGATACGATTTTTAGTTTGCTCGTAAGCCGGTTCTTTAATATTATATACTCATTTTACCCTTTTATTTTAATTCGTAATTCTCCGTACGGCATAATATGAGATCCCGCTCGCGCATGCGCCGACAATTCGCTCGCAATATGGCGCCGTTTCTAGTTTCTTCTCGACGATCAGATTTCTAAATCCATTTCAATCGCCGTTTTTACTCGACATCGACGTTACTTTGAGCTACTACGCTTTTTGTTGGATGTCAGTAGTTAAATTGCGAAGCTGATTTGATTTCTTCCCTACTGTATAGAGGGAAATTCTCGTCAGATTTTTCGGACTGATCAGCTCGCATGGACGCGAATACCGCAGCGGAGGTGAGGCCGGCACAGCCGCGCTCTGCCCCCGGAACTTCGGCCCAGACGCCGGCAAAGCCAGGCGCGGGCACGGACAGCACGAAGAGCAAACCGAGTGCGACGCATTCGTTAGTGCCCACTGCAAAAGCGGGTGGAAGTAAAGGGAAAGAGAAGTCTGGCAAAGGGAAGAGCATTTCTACCGCTACAGCGGGTTCTTCGGACATTTCTAGTATGGAGAAAAGACTTCAGAACCTGGAAGGTTTGCTAGCAAAAGTGATTGACCATCTCCCGTCTGACAAACGTACTCCTCGCATAGCGGCAGATCGGCTTCAACTCACGTCAGTCAGCCTCTGCGGGCTACGATGCCCACTGCTCTGCCTATCAAGGAGGTGCATATGACTATGAAAGAGAGCATGACAGTGATTATGATCAGTACGATGAAGAGGGAAGTAGTTCTACTATTTCTTTCCCCACAGGGGAACAGGAGATGGATCCGGATGCTAGTAGCGTGCCCTCTCTCGCCGCGAAATTTGCACGCCCAAATGAGATTGGGGAGGCTGTGGATGATAATGTAGCACATTCAGTAACTTATATGCTTACTCACCAATTGGAAGAAATCTCCCTGGAAGAGACAGCCAAGAAATATCCCTCGCCAAACAACTGCAGCCTGCTTGATGTACCGAGAGTTAATCCTCCTATTTGGGAGAACTTAAAATCGGGCACAAAAAGCAGAGACTTGAAACTCCAGCGGGTTCAGCACTCTCTCTCCAGAGGCCTTGTTGCCTTCATGCGCACAATTGATTCCAAAGATATTTCAGAACAGCAGCAAGATGCTCTTGCTCTTCTGAGCAATGCTACGTTTGAACTGAGCTGCATCAGAAAACACCTCATCCGCCCCGACATGAATTCGCGATTCACGCATTTGTGCAAACCCTCAACACCAATTGGGAAATTTCTGTTTGGAGATGACTTGCCCAAACAAGTTAAAGACCTGCAAGAATAACAAAAGGCCACCGCAGGTGTCATGCGGGGACAAAACAGAGAATTCTGAGGGCGTCGCGGTTTTCACCCATATTCGCGCAACAGATATCAAGATGCAGGCTGGACATCCCACAGGGATACGCCACAGTCAGGGACCTCAAATCGGCCTTTTTTAGGGGCACGTTTTCAGGGGCAGACGCACAGACGCCATGCGGCACCTCCAGCCACGAGGAGCAGACCGCCGCCCCACCCCTCACAGCAGAGGCCAGGGACAGGCCAGGCTCCAAGGAGAGTCTAAGAGGAGCTTGCCTTGAAGAGGTAAGTTATCCAAATTCTCAGTCTAGGCCTATGCATAATTCTCAAGTTGGAGGTCGACTGAAGCAATTTTATGATGAGTGGTGCAAAATAACAGCTGACCCGTTCATTTTGTCAGCCATACAAAAAGGGTATGAACTTGAGTTTGACCCAGAACTGGGACCACCATCGAGATCCTATCCTATCTTTGAATATCAGAAAGACAACAAAGAAAGAGAAGCTATTCAGGAAGAGATACAAAAACTTGTGGCTAAGAACGTGATCGAACCATGTACACATGAAAGTGGAGAATTTGTGTCCAACATTTTCACGAGGCCGAAGAAAAATGGCAGCCTCAGAATAATTCTAAATCTGTCTGATCTTAATAAGTACATGAGTTACCAACATTTCAAAATGGATGGTATTCACGTAGCCATGGATTTGATCTCGTCTAATTGTTTCCTTGCTTCAGTCGACCTCCAGGATGCCTATTATTCTGTCCCAATTCACCCTCGCCATGAGAAATACCTGAAGTTTGTATGGCAAAGACAGCTGTATCAGTTTAAGGTCCTGCCAAACGGTCTGAGCACAGCCCGTAGACTTTTCACTAAACTCCTCAAACCAGTTTTTGCTTCCCTACGGCAGGAAGGACATGTGGTTGTCGGGTACTTGGATGATACCATCATAATAGGGAAAGATGCAGAGCTTACTCACAAAGCAGTCCAAGCAACTACAAGCTTGTTTTCTCAGCTTGGTTTCCTTGTTCACCCTGAGAAATCAGTACTCCAACCAACCCAAGTAATTCAATTCTTAGGGTTTACTTTGGACTCCCGTGCAATGACCATTTCACTCCCAGAAAGTAAGAAGGAGGAAATAATTGAGGCATGTTCAGACCTACTTGGGCAGAATAAGCCATCAGTCCGCTTTGTTGCCAGAGTGATTGGGAAAATCATTTCTACATTCCCAGCTATTCAGTACGGCCCTCTCCACTATCGCTCCCTAGAAAGGGATAAGATAAATGCTCTTAAGAGGAATAGAGGTCATTTTGACCGTCCAATGAATTTATCAGAGAATGCTAAGCAGAACTTAAGATGGTGGATTCTTAATGTGAAAGGATTTAAATCCCCAATACAGCGGAAAGGACCGCAACATGAGATACGCACTGATGCAAGTGGGGCCGGATGGGGTGCCAGTGACCTCCGCATAAAGACGGGAGGAAGATGGAATGAACAAGAAATAGTCAGGGCAAGAAATAATGACATTAATTTCCTAGAAACTCTGACGGCAGAGTTTGGATTGATGGCCCTTTGTGCAGATTTGCATGATGTGCACATATTAATCAGACTAGATAATACCACAGCTGTGGCATATCTAAACAATATGGGAGGATGTAAATCTAGAGACTGTGATGAGGTAGCACGCCGGATCTGGGGATGGTGCGTTGAGAGGAATATATGGCTAACTGCAGAGCACCTCCCTGGGCGGCTTAACACAGAGGCAGATACCATGTCCAGAAAATTTAATGACAAATCAGAGTGGATGCTTGACAGAGAGGTGTTCAATGATGTTGTGGATCAATTTGGTACCCCAGAAATCGATCTATTTGCATCGAGATTGAATGCACAAGTACCTCGATATATCTCATGGTATCCAGAGCCAGAGGTAGAATCAGTCAATGCTTTTCTAACAGATTGGGGTCCGCTGAAGTTTTATGCTTTCCCACCTTTCTGTCTAATTGCAAAATGCTTACAAAAGGTACAGGCAGATAAAGCAACGGGGATAATATTTGTTCCGAATTGGCCCACACAAGCGTGGTATCCACGACTTAAAGAGCTTATAGTTGGGGAGCCCCTCTGCCTGAAAAAGAGCAGAAATCTATTAAAGCTGCCAGTCTCCAATACCCCACATCCTCTTAATGACCGTCTCGAATTATTGTGTTGCAGGATTTGCGGAGACAGTACAAAAACACAGGCCTGAGTGACAAGACAGTTGACATTATTTCAGCTTCTTGGAGATCCTCAACCAAGACACAATATGGAGTCTACACCAGAAAATGGAAAGATTTCTGCAGACGCAGACAGGTTGACTTCATTCACACCACAACAAGCCTGGTTTTGGATTTCTTCACAGAGTTGTTTCACCAACAAGGAGCTAGTTACAGCTGTTTGAATACAGCAAGAAGTGCACTATCTACCGTGGTGGTGCTTGATGGTCCTCACACAGTGGGATCACATCCCGTCATATGCCAGTTTTTCAAAGGAGTTTTTCAGCTTAGACCCCCAGTAGCCAGATACAGTCACATCTGGGATGTTAAAGTGGTGCTAAATTATCTCCGAAAAATGTCTCCAGCAAATTCACTTT
The DNA here is from genome assembly GCF_964275005.1 of Diadema setosum. Lineage (NCBI taxonomy): Eukaryota > Metazoa > Echinodermata > Echinoidea > Diadematoida > Diadematidae > Diadema > Diadema setosum. The sequence goes on along the minus strand of NC_092699.1, from coordinate 21,292,738 downwards.
CACTCATGCAACTGACGCTAAAGGTGGTCATGTTAATGGCGCTTGTAACAGCACAAAGGGTGCAATCATTATCTCTTTTATCATTGGACAACATGATTTTGAAAGAGAGTTCTGTTGTTTTTTCATTTGACACTCTGCTAAAGCAACACCGGCAGAGAAATAAGAGTTGTTGCAGACACATTAAATTGAAAGCTTATCCAGCGGACAGGCGCTTATGTGTGCTTCGGTATTTGCACCAGTACGTCAGACATACCGAACAACTAAGAGGAAGTGAAAAGCGACTCTTCATTAGTTACCGTAAACCACACAAACATGTGACGAGACAAACGATTTCGCGATGGCTTCGCACCACGATGTCAGCAGCTGGAATCGATACGGACACATTCAAGCCTCACTCAACAAGGGCAGCAGCTACTTCTGCCGCAAAGAGGAGTGAGGTTCCGGTAGATGAGATTCTAAGCAAAGCCGGATGGTCTCGGGAAAAAACATTCCGAAAATATTACAATAAGCCCTTAGAAAGACAAACATTTGATTTGGCGGTGTTGGGGCACTGAATGCCAACAGATCTACAGTGTAGTACGCAGTACATACTGACCTGAGAGTAAAGACATTTACCTGCTGGTTGAACTGACCAATTTAACAGCCACACCAGGTGATTGATTTATTGTGTGTCTAATCTTCTTGATGGTATCAAATTGATACACATCTTTTGCATGTCAATGTACCCACAGTGTCTTTGAACTCTCATATTATGCCGTACGGAGAATTACGAATTAGAATAGAAAGATTAAACGAGAACTTACCGTTCGAAGTTTGAGATTTATTTTAATGAGTAATTTGAGGGGAGGTATAATATGCCCCCCTCTTCCCTCCCTGGGATTACTCAAACTTCAGTAAGTTCTCGTAGTTTCATCTCCTGATTTTTGTGACTGTGGGCACATTGTTGCTTTGAATATTGTCGGCGCATGCGCGAGCGGGATCTCATATTATACCTCCCCTCAAATTACTCATTAAAATAAATCTCAAACTTCGAACGGTAAGTTCTTGTTTAATCTTTCTAATTGAATGGATGACTTAACTAATAGTGCAATTTCACATCAGATTCTAAATGGTGTGTTCTAGAATGCTAAGATGTAAGGGTAAAACCATATTCTGCATATCCATGTTGGTTTGACACTGACATCTGCCTGAAGAAATTCAATCATGAAATCCATTTGATACCCTGATCGCTTGAGATCGTAGCATGAGCCCAGCGTAAACGTATCATTGTCACTCCGATCGTATCATTGTTGTAGCGAGGTCTTGTTAAGCGTACGAATATCGCAACACAGTCGGTTCGATCGCAGAAGCAGCGCGTCTCATCAGCCTGGAAATGTGGCAACAATGTGGCAGAGTCGTATTATCATCGTGGCACTATCGCTTACAGCGCAGGTTGAGCGTGGAGAAACCGTAGTGTAATCGCCTCGGAGGCCAAAAAATGGAGACGGACGGCGATCAAGCCACGATTTGTTAAATCGTCACAGATCGCCATGGTCGCCTTCCTATTAAGATGGGGGCCTTACTGACGGCAGTTCTTGCGTTGTTTTTCATGGCTCAGAGAATGCCTGTCTTTTTAGCTCACCTGAGCCAAAGGCTCATGTAAGCTAAAGATTGTTCTTCGTCCGGCATCCAGCGCGCGTCATCCATAAACTTTTCCTACATTTTTCCTACATTTTGCTCAATGTATGGTCATGAAAATACATGTTGGCAGTTAGCGATTATTTGAAGAATTGTGGACCATTGGGTCAAAAGGCAAGGGTCAAATGTCAAGTGAAATGCTTAAGTCCCTGAGTTCCTTCTCTCTTAAACAATGTAGCCATCTATCAAAATGAAACCTAGTGCAAGGAAAGTAACCAATGAACACATTTGTGACAAACATGTCATTTCTATTTTTGGTCAATTATGTGAACTTTCATATCACGTTGTCAAGATGTACTCAAGACCTATTGGGAGAAGCATGCATTATGTCAGAGGCATACCAGTTGGCATAACAACATTTCTAGTTCCCATAAAGGCTTCGGTGCAAATGTTAGAGATAGTAACATTAAGAAAGCAGAGCTGCCAACCAGTACATTTTATTGTATTTCATATGATTTTTGCATGAGAATACAACAGTACAATATCTCAATAAAATACAATTTTATTGATTCTGACTATGTGCCCTATGTGTGCTGTATTATACATGTGCTAAAACACCCGTTGTGTTGATTGCATGCACATGCATGTGCTAAGCTGAGCCTAACCATGTTCGTGTCTAAAGATCAGAACGCACACATGCTTGACTGTTTCCTTTCATAAACTAATACATGTACTATCTCTATGGGTACTGCGGCCCAACGAACCTGTTACTGTATCGTAAATAGAGCACATGCAATCACTGCATACAATGTGTATGGATGATATCTGTAATTCCCTAACGCAACGTTGCAATACATGATGTACGTCTATGCGTGTTGAAACTGCACTGCATCATGTCATACACGGTATTGGAAATAGAGTCAGTGAATTGGTGATAACGATAGTCGTTTGTCATTCGAAATTGGATACTTCTTTCTCTTTCTTTTTTTCCTCGTCATGGCTTCGAAATCAACATCAAGTGTGCATATACAAACATTTAAGCCGGAATACTCGTCGAAGTGGTCATTTATTGAACCAAGCAAGAAGGACAACTGTAGTGTCCGATGTACTGTGTGCTTATGTGACTCTCCATATCCCACGGCGATGCTTGGGACATTACACATCAGTCAAAAGTACAAAAATTGCTATGAAAACATTTGGAAATGTGACTTCTTTGTCTACTTTTTTGCAGCAACAGAGTTATTTTTCAGTAATCAGAGCAGAGGCTTTGGTGATGAACTTTTTAGTAGGACATAATCTGTCGTTTTCATCAGCATACCATCTAACTAAACTCTTTATGAGTCATGTTTCTCGATAGCAAAATAGCAAAGGAATTTGCATCAAAACGGATTCCATCAATGGCAATAGCAAGGACACTTGGACAAGAAGCTAAGGGTATGTATTAATTCCAACATCACTGTGAAATTGTACTATTGCCACTGTTTGATTATCACTGAATTAATGGGCATTCATTCTTGTGTTCACCACTCTGCAAAACAGTAAGTATTAGGCCTACTGTTTTAAAATTAAGTGGCCCCATCTCTGCCTATTTGTGTTTTGACTTTACCAAAGTACTTAAGTTTGAAATATCTTTGTATTGAATATGTTCTGGTGTTCTCAACATTTTTGTGCACTGGATTTCCCTTTATGATACTGAAAGATGCATTTTAAGTTATCAAACCACAGTCCGATAGTGAAATTTGATATCTACATAAGTTACACGTAGGCAGTTTCTTTCCAAATGCAGTTGCTGCATATCATTGATATTGACATAAACTAGGGGTAGGGCTTAAATTGACTTTTTAATCACTTTTTTAATCACTTCAAATGTACAGTGTACAAATAACTGTTTACTATGAATGTTACTGTTAAGTGTATGGTTGAGAATGAGTAGTATATGTTGCCCTACTGAATTGATTTTATTCATGCCCATGTCACAGTGGAGCCTATGCACTCTGAGGGCCAATTTCTTGTGTTAGTGTCCCTGGCCTCAAAGGCTCGATGTCCTGATATTAAGTAATAAGTTACATTAAGCCAGAAATGTATTCAATGGTAAATTTCCACCTTTATAACATTAAAGAAATATATATATCAGTATTGAATGATTGTCTGTTAAAATGGTAATTTTGTTATCTGGTATATACATGTAGATTGTTATCTTGTGGTGTTTTTTGGGGGGATATTTTAACAGCTGAAATTGTTTGCAAGGTAAGGGATTCTTCCTTTACTCTATCAGTCAATGGGAGTTCTGACCACAGCACCAGAGAACAGTTATATCCAGTAATTGTACGGTTCTTTGGTGGGGATGCAAACAGGGTCATCAGTGCATTGGTAGAAATTGGTGTCACAAAAGAAACTTCAACTGAGAAGCACACCTTTGCTCTCCTTGATGAAATTTTGACAAAAAGCAACAAACCATGGAAGAATGTGATCTCATTTTCAGCAGACAGTGCTGCCGTAATGATGGGCTGTCAAAATAGCATAGCTGCATTTGTCAAGAAGAAGAATCCCGACACATACATTTAGTCCATAGATACAAATGTCAGTGCCATGTGCTGCACCTTGCAATGGAAAGGGGTGCAAAGGAATTGCTATTTGTCCCACTTGAGTTGTTCATCCCATTATACTATTATCTTGAGAAATTGAGCAAGAGGAACAAAGAGTTTGCAAAGTTTCAAGATCTTTGAAGTGTGGAAAATCATATCCTTTTAAGACATGTATGCACTCAATGGCTGTCATTGGAAAGAGTGCTACAACGATGGTTAGAGCAGTGGAAATCACTGTGTGCCCATGAGTGCCAAGAATGTAAGGGAAGCAAAAATAAAGTTGAAACAAATCAAATAAACACAAGTGCTTCCAAGAAAGAGAAGGCGTCAGTGTCGAAAGAGGAGAGCAGCAAAGTACCTCAAAGGCTAATTGCTGGGAGCAAGACGGGCATCAAATTTGTGCACAAAGCTACAAGAACATCTTGTGCTAAACCTGCCACCTTTGCACAATCTCCCAACAAAAATGTTCTGGTTGTCTGCCTGCATCTACCTCTAAAGGTGCAGCATCTCTCAGCAGCAAATCTTTTGGTTGTCTACCAGCATATACCTCTAAAGGTGCAGCGTCTGTCAGCAGCAACTCTTCTGGTTCTCTACCAGCATATACCTCTTAAGGTGCAGCATCTCTCAGCAGCAAACCTTCTGGTTCTCTAACAGCATCTACCTCTGAAGTTACAGCATCTCTCAGCAGCGACTCTTCTGGTTCTCTACCGGCATATATACATGTACCTCTAAAGGTGCAGCATCTCTCAGCAGCAAACCTGGTTCTCTAACAGCATCTACCTCTGAAGTTGCAGCATCTCTCAGCAGCAACTCTTCTGGTTCTGTCCCAGCATATACATGTACCTCTAAAGGTGCAGCATCTCAACAACAAACCTTCGGTTCTCTTCCGGCATCTACCTCTGAAGTTGAAGCATCTGCCAGCAGCAAATCTTCTGGTTCTCTACCGGCATCTTCCTCAGAAGTTGCAGCATCTCTCTGCACCAACCCTTCTGGTTCTCTACCGGCATGTACATGTGCCTCTAAAGGTACAGCATCTGTCAGCAGCAAATCTTCTGGTTCTCTACCGGCATCTACCTTTAAAGTCGCAGCATCTGTCAGCAGCAAACCTTCTCATTCTCTACTGGCATCTACTTCTGAAGTTGCATCATCTCTCTGCAGCAACTCTTCTGGTTCTCTACCGTCAAATACATGTGCCTCTAAAGGTACACCATCTGTCAGCTGCAAATCTTCAGGTTCTAAAAGTGAAAAGAATGTCTCTGCATCATCTAAGTCTGCTGAAACTATACCAAGCTTAATGACTACAATAAGTTATATTGTTTATTCCTAGTTGGCACCATAATCTTGAATTACAAGAAGAATCACCACAAATCCAAAACTTACATGATAAGTTACAAGAATTCTTGGAGAATCCTTGTGAGCTTTGTGAAACCATCAGTTATAACTAGTGCTACATCTGCTAACAGTGCAACTATGAGGATGTTTGCAAACAGCGTAGTGATGATGACCTTGTCCTGGGAAAGGATGTCCTTGTCTTCTTATCTGTAAAGCACTTTACAGCAGGACAAAAGCAAGAATTCTTCACTTCTGTAGTGTTGCAACATGCCAGAATTGCTAGTCCTGTTAATAGAATGGAGAGCAAAATTGCATCCTTACACTCTTTTTGTGGAGGAGTTTCATTACATGGAGGAGCATATTGATGAGTTGGAGACTGAGTTTGCTCACTGTCAAATTGATCCTTTGGATGGAATTCAGCTGGACAAGAGAGCTGATGATGTATGGGCAGACATATTATGTGTGAAAAGTGCATCTGGACAGCCAAAGTATCCTCTCTTGCCAAAGTTCATGATGGCAATTCTGTCAGTTGGGCATAGCAATGCCTCAGACGAAAGAACTTTACATATTGTACGAAAAAATAGCACAGACTTCACACCAAGTCTGAAGACAGAGCACTTGTGTGACATACTAACCCAAAAGATGTTGAGTCAGTCAAGAGGTACTCAGTGCTAAAATGAGAAATTCATTAATGCTGTTCTCTGCAAGTGTAAACAGGCAGCTGCAGCATCTCAGAAGTTGTAATGCAGGTAACTTACATGTATGTGAATGGTTAAGTAAGTGGTTATTTTAAGCAACATTTTTATGCCTCCGCCACGAAGTGGTGCCGGAGGCATTATGTTTTCTGGTTGTCCGTCCGTCCGTACGTCCGTACGTCCGTCCGTCCGCTTTCGTTTACGCGATAACTTGAGTAGTATTTACTGGAATTTTACCAAACTTGGTTCAAGTATGAAGTATGATGGGGCAATTATTTGATTAGATTTTTGGTGAAACCGGCTAAAGGTCAAAGGTCAAGGTCAAATTATGAAATTGTATCCATTTACGCGATGAGTTAACTCAAGACTGGATGGAGCAAATTTCACGAAACTTTGTTGGCGGATGATGTATGATGGGACAATTACTTGATTAGTTTTTCAGTGAAATCGGACAGAGGTCAAAGGTCAAAGATCAAGGTCAAATCCTAAAATTTATCTGTTTACGTGATAACTCAAAACTGGATGAAGCAGCTTTCACCAAACTTGGTCCAAGGATGATGTATGATGGGACAATTAGTTGAGTAGATTTTAGTGACATTGGCAAGAGGTCAAAGGTCAAAAGATCAAGGTCAAATGCTACAAATGTTGCAATTTCCCCCATATCTATGCAATGCCCGAAGGTATTTTCTTGAAACTTGGTGTGGACATGTACTACTGTAAAGATTCTCCAGAGAGAGTTTCATGTCATAAGGTCAAAGGTCAAAAGGTCAAAGGTTAGGTGAAAATGTTGCAATATTTTCTCACAAATGGTTCAATGTATCTTCGTGGAATTTGGTATATATGCATGTACTGTCTGGCAGGGATTATCTAGGGAATTTAGGGGTCATGGGTCAATAGTCAAGGGTCAAAGGTCAAGGTCAACTCCTCAAAATTTTACTATTTCCCTCATATACTAGTATATGCAATGCTTGCATTATTAGTTTCAAAACTTAATACATGCATTACCTAATGGAGATTCTCTCCGGGAAATTTCCAGCCAGAAGGTCAAAGGTCAAAGGTTAAGGGTCAAAGGCCAGATTTCAATGCCCCCCCTCCCCAAAAAAAAAAAAAAAAAAAAAAAAATCTATTTTGTACCGTCATCACACTCTTTCTTCGTACCTTGGAAATTACTCAATGCATAAACTTCCCCAAAATTCCCCAAATATGTGTACCTGCACTCTTAGAAAATTATAGCAAACCCAGTTCAAGACAAACCTGTCATTTCAATATTTTGCCAGTTATGTGAAACTCTCATGGATCACACATTGTGAAGACAATGTACTATACGCCTATTGGGAGAATCATGCATTATGGCAGAGGCATCAGTCGCCATAGCGACATTTCGAGTTAACTTTGGTGTGCTAGTCTCTGTGCTGAAAACTTGCTACATGTAGTGACGAACATGTGGCAAAAGTGTATGTCAAAAACAAAAATAGGATATTTGTGTTGAGAATAGGATTTTTTAGAGAAAATAGGATTTTTTTCCAATTTGGTTGGCAGCTCTGACAAAGGGTTAATTTGTTTTCTTTACTGACAGACATTGTAGGTGAACTGCACAGAAAGATGGCAATTAGATACTAATTGAAAACACAGTCAACCTTGCCTATATCGACATAATAAGACTGAGCAAACATGTTGATTTACACAAAAGTCAATTTACGCGAAAGTGTTGGCTTGGGCGTAATTAATTTCCCCTCTACAGAATGAGATTTGGGATGGATTGTGATGTTGATTGCTATCCAAATCTCACTCCTTTTGCCATCAAAACGTACCTATTGTATCTTAGCAACGATCATATTTTAGTTCATGCATAAATCACACGCGGACTAGTGACAACAATGCACTAGTTGTGAAATTTAGAGAGATTTTGAGAGAGCGGTATTGGAAACCTGGGCCTGTTTGTAGAAACTTTATGTTTTTAAACTCAACATAAAAAAAGTGCAGATTCCCAAAATAATTTTCAACTTTGCATTTAAATGCAAGTGCATCATTGAAAACACTTGTTTGATTTTGTATGATTTTGTTGACATGATTTTGAAGGGTGTGTACAGTTCTGGTTGAGGTGAGGATTTAGCTTTTAACGTTTTGTGAGATATTCAGAAACCACTCTATGAGATGTCAAAGAGCATGCAATTCTAAGGGGTATCAAAAGTTTATTTGATGAAAATCGGTTTTTAAATGGCTGATATCCAAAAACAATGTGAAACAAAGAGAACCTAATAGGCGTGGCCTGTCGCCTTTTATTATTATCGCTTTTTTGGATATCTCGGCCATTTGAAAACCAACTTTCATTGAATAAACGTTGAATCGTTCTTAAAATTACATGCTCTTTCATATTTCGTAAGAGGTTTCTCATTATCTCACTTAGGAATGTTCAAAACATGAATCCCCATCTCAACCAGCACTGTACAGTCCCTTTAAGTGCCAACAGAGTTAGAATATGTGTATTAATTTCTTCTTCTAAGTCACCATAATTCTTTGCTCAAATTCCTATCATTGTACTCTGAAGTATAACTGTTCTCATGCTCCGATTCGCAGCGTTAGCACTCTGTATGGTGCGGTACCGTCTGGAAGTGAAGAAAAGTTTGTTGATCTGAAAACGACATCTAATTTTTGGATTTACTAACCTTTGTAAAAATGAGACTCATTCCATTTTAGGACTAATGAAATGATGGACTGACATTTAAACCTCTGGCATAACGAACTGTTACAATTTTTTTTCCGTTTTTCATTAATTTGTGGAACTGCACTGCAATTCAGTAGTTTGAAACCTGTGAATGTTGCGATGTCTTTCCCCTGCTACTAAAGTTCAGTAACAACGAAAGTTGCGTGTGATATTAGTGTACAAAATCAAATACAAGTCTTTTCAGCAACGCACTTGCTTTGATTTTTTTTAGTTCCATTAAAGTGCAAAGTTTTCACTTTCGTATGAAATCAAACACAAGTCTTTTCTACAACGCTCGTGTATTTGAATAAAAAAATTGTGTGATTTGATGGACTTCCATTTGATATTTACAGTTGCATTTAAACACAATAGAGTTCTACCTTTGTTCAATTATCTAGTTTTGTGTGAAACCAAATGCAAGTCTTTTTAAGCAGTGCACATGGTTAAAATGCAAAGTTGTGTGTGATTTTGTGGACTTGCATTTGATATTTGAGTTTCTAGAAACAGGCCCAGGTTTGACCTCCCTCAAGAATAATCAACCTCACAAATATTTGGATTAATGAAGGAGTCTATTCCATGTATAAATAACAAACATATATACATGTAGGTATACAAATTTTGTGTTTTTAGAATAACTAATCTACAGGAAAAACTATCAAATCTTATTTCATTGTCGGATGAACAAAGCCTTAGAGTAATATAGTAATGGACATCATCCATAACAAACACATTATCCCTGCAAACCATGTGAACAAACAATGAGCGTGCAAAGAGGAATGAGATGCTTGTTATTTGACAAAATTGTACACATTAATGACTGTCACCCCACAAAATATATTTTTTTTGACTTAGCTTAGAAGGCAAGTGTACAGTACAATGCATGTAATTTTATGTATGACAAAAAGCGAGAAAAAATAGTTCAAGAACAATTTCCCGCTGCACCCTTATTGGACTACATTATATGTAGCATTAGCTCCCTGTTTGCACCATATATTATACTGGTATACACCTGCACCATATAAACATACACAGAAACAGAGAGAGGGTAGGAGAAAGACTAAGACAATGAACTACCTTGGGTACTAGTACTCGGGTGTGTATACATGAGTGTACACCCTTTATATTTGAGCGTACAAGAAAACGGATACAGAGTGCAAATGGTTCTGTGCTGTACAGTAATGCAAATTAGCGAGTGGTGCTGCGAACCAGAGCGCGAAAACAATTCTTTTTTAGAGTACTGTGATGAGAATTTGAGCAAAGAATTGTATTGACTTAAAAGAGGTAATTCACACAAAGTTGGTACAGTCGGCACTGAAAATCATGTCATAATACACAAGTTGTCGACTTATACAAGGAAAAATTCAGACTTTTTTGCCATGTCGACTTAAGCGAGTTGTCAACTTACACGATGTTGACTTAAGCAAGGTTTACTGTACTTTGAAACCAGAAATTTTCTTTTGCATGAAACTTTCATCAATTTTACAAGGAGCAAAGACTCACAAAAGTAAAATACATGCAAAATTGTTTATCTACACAATGCATTAAATGCCAGTACAATGCTGTACACCATCATGGCCAGCAATTCACAAAATTTTTATGACACAAAAAAAGATTGTGGGCTCCAATTCATGAAAGTTTCATGCAAAGAAAAGTACAGTGTAAATACCATTAAATAGATTTTGACATAAATCAATAATACATGTAGATTTACTTTTCTACCTGACAGCTTTTGTCAAGGATGTCAAGCACATATACAGGATCAAACAGTGAGTATATATTAATTTTGTTTGAACGTGAACTTTAAGATTGTGTAGAAATATATATATATGTATATTACATACAGAGTGAGAAGTAGAAAGGAGCTGTAGGTGTAGCTATATTATAGCAGTAATTTTTTCGGCCAAGCTTTCGGTGGGTTTGTATAGTGGACTTTCTTCAGGGCTGCATTAAAGGGATTGTATAGTTTTGGTTGAGACCTAACTTCAGGTTTCTAACATTTTTGGTGAGATAATGAAGAAACCTCTTATGGAATATGAAAGATTAGGCCTATGTAGTTTCACAAGGAATTCAATGTTTATTTGATGAAAATTGGTTTGGAAATGGCTGAGATATCCAAAACAGAGCAATTCTAATAATAGGTGGGACCCACTTTCTATTACAGTGGTCTTGTTTTACTTTGTTTTTGGATGTTTCAGCCATTCCAAAACCGATTTTACTCAAATAAACTTTGAAATCCTCTTAGAGTGGTATGCTCTGTACTATATCAGTGTTTTTGTGGTATCTCACAAAAAGTTAAAAAGTGCAATTCTCATCTCTACCAATACTGTACCATCCCTTTAACAGACAGTTGAAATGACTCCTTTCAGCAGCTCTTTGCTTAAAACGGTACTTGCGGGATGTAGGGCCACAGTGTGTGTAGAATACACTTGAAATTTTTAATATGAGTTGACTTTGAAGAAACATATATTATACAGTGAATAAGTATCACACAGTAATAATATGCTAAAGGGTAATTCCAGTGCAGTTGAAAGTTATCTGAACAGGAGTAAAATTTTCTCAGCACAATAATGAAAATTTGATCAAAATCGGATGAAAACTCAGGAAGTTATGACACCTTGAAGTCTCATTAATTTTTCTGGAAACAGTTCTTGGAACAGTCGATATGAAAATGCAAATAGTGATGTGATGACTTCATCCCCTCTCAACTTGCCATACAGTTTCTATATAATTTGTTTTTTTAATTTCCAGTTTTTACACCCCATTTTCACATCCTGATAAATCTAGATGATAATCATTCTGAAGTTTTTCAACCAGAGATGGCATAATGTTTTTCACTTCAATCACAGAAACATTGAGTTTTTATCATTTTTTTTTTGGTGTGTACATGAATAATGTAATGAACAATCATGATGTGATTACATGATCAGCTGACTCATTTGAATGTTCCTATTAAATGTACAAAAACTGTTCTGCAGAAATTAAAACTTTGCATTTCATGACTTTCCTAATATCTATCCGACTTTGATAAAATTTTCACTGTTTTACTTGTAAGATTTTACTCTTATCCGACTAACTTATAACTGGACCAAACTTCTGCTTTAACGTAAAACATATAACATACACAACCCATATTGGGAGCCACATTGACATCAAAACCTCATTAACATAATTATTCAAAACTGATGGCTTACCAGTGCAGTATCTTAATGCTGTCAGGTTAGTAATCAGCAAAGAAATGTGGGAAATACACAGTGTATGCAATTTGTATTGTTTACCTTCAGTTGATGTGGCTGCTGGGCCTGGGTGTTCATAGGTGCTGGGTTGGGTACTAGTATGTTGTGATTTCATGATGGGCATGTGTGGTGCTGATATCTATTATACAGACTGTACATGAGATCAGTGAAGCAGAATTTTGTTACTCATGTCTCTCTGGTCTCTCTGGTCTCTGGTCACAGGGTTGGAGAGCTCTGGGTTTAGCGATCCAGAATGATTCATGCCAGAGGATTATGGGATGAGTGTATAGGGTTTTGTTTCTGTTTTGCCAATGTATTGTTTCTGAAATTTCCTGTATATACCTACCAAATTTTATGGAATTGACAATCACTTAGGTTCCAGTTCAAAGACTCTTCAGTTACTATCCAGAGTGAGAAGCATCTAAAGCAACATAGACAAAAGAGTGTGGGCTGTATGATTAACCTGAAAAACCTGATCGTTAGAGTCCTTGAACTATGCCCACAGAAAATGAAAGATATCTGAAAGACCCAGTTTGTGGGTAGAGAGTCTTTCAGTTTCACCATGAAGTATGAATCCTTAGGATTACTATTAGGATTGAAAGAGCCATGAGTGTAAAGTTGAGCAAAAGTATTTTCTTTTGATGAAAGAAAAATACTTTTGCTCAGGAACTTCAGGAACTTGATAGGGTGTGTAAGTGTGTGTCTATGTCGTCTGTTTGGGTATGTGTATGTGGTATGCTTTTGCAGTGGGTGGATATGTGTCAGTGTTTTGGGTGCGCAGCCGCACACTGACGCTGTGGGTGTGGATTATATTGTGTAGGGGTATGTAGAGCCGCGGAGCTACTACAGTAGCCCTTTGGTTCAGCTGTACATTTGTGATGTGGGCGTGTATGAGGCGTGGGGAGGTGCGGGTGTGTCTGTGTGTGTGTGTGTGTGGGTGGATGAGTGTGGGTTTGCGTGTATTGTTTTTGAGTGTTGGATGGGTAGCCGGGTCACAAGCCATGCATGCTTTTTTTGCGTGTACACACGTGTAATAAGATAAGTCATGTACATGTGCAGGGACCAAGTGCAATATTTTGATTATTATAATACGTGTACTTGCTGTACTTTGTTTAGTGTTATGTTCCTTGTCCTTCAGTTATGTATACGTATTTATTTTCCTTCACATGTGAAATTTTTATGGAGACTGTTGCAAAGATTTTTACGCCGTAGTGCATGACAATAAACGATCTGAATCTGAATCTGAATCTGATGAAAATTTAGTTCCAAACAAAACTTACATGAGGAAGAAGATGTGGAGATAGTGACAGTGTATTCCCACTTCCTACTGACCTGTGAAGACTAAAATGTGGCATCCCTCAGTATTTTGAGTGGGCTGTGCTGCCTGACATCACTCTGATGATTTTCCTTCATAAAGTAGGAAAATACAATTGTTAATGACACTTAATAGTAACTCTTAACTAATTTTCCCATGGTTATTTTTCTTATTTCTTGTAATGAAAGCTTTATAGGTGTCCAAAATGTGGAAACTTGTTTTGCCTGGACTGTGAACTCTTCATCCAGGAGTCCCTACACTCCTGTCCCGGCTGTGCCTCCACCAGGCCGTCCTAGTCATGGCACCAGCACACCAACATTACCTGTGTCCTTCACCTCACTTCAACAAGCGACCCAAGCAACGATTACTCTGTGTCTTTGGAATATTTGATTTGGGGAGACTCCAGGTAGTGTGCATGGTCAATAGGTAGTCTCCGGCATTGCATGGCACACACAGAGATAATGTAGACACTGCAGGGAAGCTCAGTGTAAAGAGGTACCATGTAAGTGATAGGAGCTGATTGATACAATGAGTCAGTATATTGATGACTGTTGTTTCAAATTTGTTCATGGCATACTCAGGGGTGCCCCCCCCCCCCCTTTGGACCAAGAGGAGTGGGGTGGGATGGGTCCAAATGAGAACTTAATTTGAACATGTTCTTGAAAACCCCTTGATGAATGTTCACCAAACTTGGCAGGTAGCATGTCAGTGGGTGAACACCTCAATTTGTTCAACTGGGCACCATGCTCCCCTTACAATTCTTCTCTAGAACCAGAAGTGATAAAGCAAAGTTAATAATTTGTACATTGATGACTTTAGTTCCAAGTTTTTTCATTGCACACATTCAGGGCTGTCTCTCCCCCCTTTTTGGAGTGGGGGGGGGGGGGGGCAGGAGGGATTCACATGCAAACCTAAATTGTCCTACACTAAGTCCTACACTAAGTAAGTTTGGTCTGACATGCATGTACATATTTATGCGCAACTTCGGAACCGTGCGCCCGGGCATCACAAATTTGGTGTCAAAAGATGCGGGAGACTCGAAAGAAAAAAGTCATGAAACGTCGCGGCGATAGCTTTTCGCTATAGCGATACATCGCGCAAAACGTCGAGTGGGGGGCCTTGGAGGCCCCCCATCCCCCGACCCAGTTAGGGTTAAGACCTTGAAGTAGCATTCAGACAGTTTAATCATTTTGGGTGTTATCAGTGTGAAAATCTGATTGTGATTTTTTGGGGACATACTGTAATGTAAGGATGGACAAGGAGGAAGAGCAACAATACACTATGCATGCTGTAACTGCTCAGAAGATATTGCTTCAATTTTTGTTTGAATGAAATTAAAACGGTGCAACTTGTAAGTTCTGTGGGGAGTTCATTGCAATACTTGGGCCCATTGAACATTATGGTTTTCTTTGCAAAAATTGTTCGGGTACGTGGAAGGTGATACGCATAACATTGACAGGTTGGATAATCATTAATTGTATAATTTCTTGTAAACATTTGGGAAAATACATCTGGTAGTTGACCATTGACAGGTTGGATAATCATTAATTGTATAATTTCTTGTAAACATTTGGGAAAATACATCTGGTAGTTGACCAGTTGAATATTCACACATAAACAGGCCAACTTTGTAGTAGAATAGCTCAGGAATTTTCAAAATTTTGTTTCTCATAAATTCATTTGTGTGGGATAAATATCCAGTATGATTTACAATTCTAATAGTGCATTTTTGGACAATAGATAAAGAATTGATCAGATTTGTAGAAGCATTTCCCCAAGCAAGAATCCCATAATTAAGATAAGGAGAAATTGAATTTGAATATATACTCCGTAGAATATTACATAGAAAATAATATCTAAGTTTGTTGAGAACACCTGTATTTCTGGCAATAATTCTTCTTACATAGTTAACATGGGTTCTCCAAGATAAATCACTATTGATATAAAGACCCAAAAATGTTGCACTATAGACCTTTGACAGATTAATGTTGTTTATCTTGATAAAGATAGGAAACACAGGTAGCGTATTACTAAACAGCATAATGAGTTTTATCAATTATCATGTTATAGCTACATTGTATACCACGTAGAAAATTCTCCACTGATCTGGTCAGCCTGTATGTACTATATCTATATCATATAGAATGTTCTCCATTAATCTGGTTCACCTGTGTACATACACATTAAAACAACCATGCATACAGCCTTGATACATGTACATAACTACAATGTACTTGTGTGGACATTTATGACACATAATAGAGTGTTTGAACTTCTGAGATTTCCAGATATTTCTTTACTTGAAGGTAAGATAAAAACCAATTTTGTTGGCTTTTGTTAGATTTATTTCTAGCTCCTTGTCAGCCCATTTTTAAAATTTCATCTTTATCTGTTTACATCATGGTTCAACTCTCCCACAAGTGGCACATGTCTTCGAAAGCTGGCTCAACTCTCCTCATACTGCGGGAGTGTTGAGCCACTTGAGTTGTTATTGTTTTTTCGAGGAAAGTCTTTTTAATTAGGCAATTAGCTAGAATAAAATTCCATAGCTACAAGACAGCTTTATAGTTGTAACTTTAATTTGGTAACAAACCCTTGATATAAGCAATGATTAAGTAGGAATTGTTTTTTTAAAGGAAAAGAATATTAATAGAGGAGTGAATGTTGAATTTTCTTCAATTATTTGTCTCCCTCTACAAATCACATTTTTTAAGATCGCACCTGTTGATCTATTATTTAACAAACATGTCAGAAAAAAGGAACCACAGGACTCAAACCTGTCATCTACTGTTTTTTCCAACATGTTTGTTAAATTACGTATCAGCAGTTGCGATCTTAGAAATGTCAATCTCTTGCCTTGTTTGCCTTGGACTACTTTAACGCAATAATGTTGGAATTTCGGAGCCTGTTCCAAGTTCGTCATGTCGGCGGGCAACCAGGGGTAGCCTGGTGGTAGTGTCGCTTCCTGGTAAGCAGTAGATGACAGGTTTAGGTCCCTTGGTTCCTCTTTTTCAACATGTATTTTGTTAAATTCCTACACATTTTACACATTTTATTAGCTCACCTGAGCCGAAGGCTCAAGTGACCTATTGCGATTGCCCTTCATCCATCGTCCGTTGTGCGTTAACTTTTTACATTTTCAGCTTCTTCTTGAAAACCCCAAGACCGATTTTTACCAAACTTGGCAGGTAGCATCCCTAGGGGGTTAGGATTTCAATTTGTAAAAATGGGCACCATGCCCCACCCAGGGGGCCCCCAGGGGGCACCAAACCCCCCCCCCCCAAAAAAAAAGGAATCTTTAAAGATCTTTTCAAGAATCAGAAGTGATAGAGCTAAGTTAATACTATGAGTTAGTACATTAATGACTGTAGTTCCAAGTTTGTTCATGGCAGATCCAGGGGTGCCCCCCTTGGGACAGGAGGGGGGGGGGGGAGGTCCAAATGGGGCCTAAATTTACATTTTCATTATCTTCTTGAAAACTTCATGATGGATTTTCACCAAACTTTGCAGGTAGCATCCCTAGGGGTTAGGGTCTCAATTTGTTAAAATGGGCACCATGCCCCACCCAGGGCCCCGAACCCCCCAAAATCAAGGAATCTTTGAAAATCTTCTCCAGAACCAGAAGTGATAGAGCTAAGTTAATACTATGAGTTAGTACATTATTGACTGTAGTTTCAAGTTTGTTCATGGTGGAATCAGGGGTGCCCCCCTTGGGACCCAGGGCAGGGGGTGGGGAAGGGTCCTAATGGGGCCTAAATTGTACATTTTCATCTTCTTCTTGAGAACCCCATAACCCATTTTCACCAAACTTGGCAGGTAGCATCCCTAGGGGTGTAGGATCTCAATTAGTTCAAATGGGTACCGTGTCCCACCTGATGGGCCCAAAGGGACCCAAACCTCCCAAAATTAAGGAATCTTTAAAAATCTTTTCGAGAATCAGAAGTGATAGAGCTAATTTGATACTTTGAGTTAGTACATGAATGACTGTAGTTTCAAGTTTGTTTGATAGCAGATCCAGGGGTGCCTCCCTTGCAGCAGGGGGGAGGGGTGGGGAGGTCCAAATTAGGGCCTAAATTGTACATTTTCATCTTCTTGAAAACCTCATGATGAATGTTCACCAGACTTGGCAGGTAGCATCCCTAGGGGGTTAGGATCTCAATTTGTTTGAAAAAAGGCACCATGCTCCTGCCCCCCTCCCCCATCCCCCCCCCCCCCAAATTAAGGAATCTTAATAAAAGTGTTCTCTAGAACCAGAAGTGATAGAACTAAAATTGATACTATGAGAGTGTGTGTGTGTGTGTGGGGGGGGGGGCGTCCCTAATTTTACATGTTCATATTCTACTTGAGAATGGCTGGTCAAATTTTGGTAGAGCTGTGTGTACTTGATAGTGATTAGTTGATTAGTGACTGCGTGAAAGGTGAACTTGCGATACTCAGGTCACAGAGCGCTAGACCTGCGGGTCTCTTGTTTGTAAAGGAAGACAAATTGTAGGAAATATTTCCAAAAATGGAAAAAGTGGCTCAACTCTCTTGCACCTCCCCTATACCCTGACAAACCTTCTGCTAAAAAACACTCTTGCGGTAACATTCCCTGATACATTCAACATGCTTGTGCAATAGTCCAAACAGAATGACACACTACTCCCCAATCATGTGCATGGATTGTAATCAAACCCTCTTCAGGCATGAAAGGTAAGGTTGATATGGAACTTACTAAGGTTTTCAGTGTGTGTCTCTTTAAACAGTACCCCTCGATCTCTCCCGCATTTTTATTGCTGGAGGCGAGGAATTTGTTCTCTGGGCTTTGTCCTGGCATTGTCAAGTAAAGTCTGTTAAAGCAGGGCTGTTTTGTCATCTATACAAGGTACAAATTGTAGATATTGCTTGACTTTCTTACACTGGGCCAATGTTGGCAGTGGTCGGCAAGGACGCAAATTATGAGCTAAACGCTGGCTCAGTGTTGTGCCACTGTCATACTTTTGTTTCTAATGGCAAAGAGTTGAGTTAATTACTAGTTACCCAACTGTAATGAATGTACATATTATTATGATATATTATATGGTTGCTTATATGTGTGCATGTAAGCCAGTGCATCAAACATCATCTTTGGATATTTTTAGGGGATTACCCTAACAAAATTGATGATCATATTTCTGATTGTACCGATGGTGATTTATTGCTGAAATATTACTGTTAATAAACCGCCTGACCGTTAATTCATTGGTTTTTCTGTGCAATCATTCTCATGTGTGATTTTGGTAGTAACACAACATTGCAATGTGTAACTTTGTTCATGTTGCCAAAATGTTACGGTGTAATATGGTATAGAGTTGAGTTAGTGTTGCAACAGGGTTGACCGTAATACCGTATGTCCCCCAAAAAAATTACAACGGGGCCCTCCGCAATGATATCTTTAAAAATAGTGAATCAATCCAAATACAAATTCAGGGTATGAAACTATAACTCATTGCCCACACCTTACAGAAAACCCCATTCGATTTGCTTCAGTGGTCAAAGAGATATACGGAATTTTGTAGAGGATGTCGGGAATCTCTTCCCTCCAAGTTCTGTCTATTATTCACACACAAGATCATCGAAGTGCTAAACTTGAAAGAATCAGACTCATGACATGCTTTACAACAATCCACATTTCTCTGTGACCGCTTAACCAAATCGAATGGGGATTTCTGCAAAATAGAGCTAAAATGTTATATCTTAAGACCCTGAAGTAGCATTTAAAAAGATTTAATCATATTGGGTGTTATCAATGCGAAAATCTGATTGTAATTTTTTTGGGAGATACTGCAGTATGTGCAAAAAAAAAAGGCATATCAAAGATCTAAAATTAAACCATATATCATTCTTGTCATCTTTCATTTATTGGGGGGCCACGAAGAGCGCAATTTTATTTTGGAAAAAAAAAAAGAAATTGGTAACAATGTTGTGAAGGAACTGCCCCCTAAAAGCCACACGTGTAGAAATACATACATGTAGTTGATGTAGTCGATATGTAGATGGTGCTGTTCAAGTAGTTACAATCTCTTCACTTTGCGTGCCGAAATTGCGCCTGCCAGTATGTTATTTTCCCCTTCATGGAACACCCTGTACAGGTACATATGTAGATGGCGCTGTTCATCCTGTCGGTCTCGTGAGCCTTCTTTGCTCGTGTCGGTCTCGTGGACTTTCTCTGCCTAGTCTCGGTCTCGTGAGCCTCTTTTGCGTTCTGTCGGTCTTGTGAGCCTTTTTTTTTTTTTTTTTTTTGCGTATTGTCGGTCTCGTGGACTTTCTTTGCGTAGTGTCGATCTCTTGAGCGTTTTCTGCGTGTACATGTAGTTTTGATCTCATGGGCTGTAGGACTCGTGAGCTGTATATAGTAACTTGTGGGTTGTATGACTCCTGGATCTACATGTATTTTTTATGTTGGTCTTGTGGACAGTATGACTCAAGGGTGTCGGTCTCGTGGGATGACTCCAATCTAATTGGCTATCAACCTGGTGGGTACATTGAAAAGGAAACTTTATGCATTAGTGAACACATTAGTTTTTCTCTTCAAAGGCACAAAAGTAAAAATTGCAAAAATTAATAAGTTGTCATTTATGCTCAAGTGCTCTTCCATATAAAAATGAGAACAAAAGACAAATTTAATGACGCATGGGTGTCGGTCTCGTGGGATGACTCCAATCTAATTGGCTATCAACCTGGTGGGTACATTGAAAAGGAAACTTTATGCATTAGTGAACACATTAGTTTTTCTCCTCCAAGGCACAAAAGTGAAATTGCAAAAATGAACAAGTTGTCATTCATGCTCAAGTGCTCTTCCATATAAAAGTGAGAACAAAAGACAATATAAACACAATAAGAAACACGAATTCGTAATAAAAATAATACTATGGTCTCTACAATGCCTTTGTAGCCCCCAAAGATATATCATGCAAGGCTGAATGTAATGGAGGAAAATGAATCTCCTGTCAAATCCGAATTCAAATGGCATTAGAGAAGAAGTGATATAAACAAAAATGATAGACATTTGAAATGTTATTCTAAATTAGGACAATCAAAAAACAACATTTGGTTCTTGGTTCTTGAATTTGCCTCATGGATTCTTACACTCCAAAAATCTAAGAATGAAATAAAGAAATTTTGCCCATTTTGTCACCTTTATGGCTTTGTGGATGGAGCCGATGCTATTTACGGATGTCCCGATGTCTTCACGGATTGTCCCGGAATGAGTACGGAGGTAACGCGGAGTGGCCGGTGCCTACAAGAAAAAAATACGGAGGTAACACGGAGTAGACGGTGCCAACAAGGAAGAGTTCGTATTGATTTTCCTCCGTGATGTCCGGGATGAAAACTTAAGCAGGCTTATTTTTTTTTTCCGCGGACACGCCGGATGATCAAGGATGATGCCAGATACAGGAGTCAACATGGTTATGCCGGAAACAATACGGAGAATATGCGATCCGTGAAAGCAAGGAGGTTCAAGAGAGTGGAGTCACAACTGTCGTATTTCCTTTGAAGTCACGTTTGATGCTGCCACTCGAAAGTATTTGAAGCATGTGGCAAACTGGATCTGCCGCGCAGATAGGAAGACAATTGACTCATGTCTCATTGCATAATCATCAGCCACTTTCTAACGAAAATATGTCTGTGTGATGGTAATTACTTTTCGCCATCCCTACTTATAAAAGATAGGTGGTATATAATGGTAAAGACACGGGGATGCGCGAATAGAAATTGCGCAAAAAATGATGAAATGAAAATGAAAATTACTCGACTGGCCGTGCCCGGCCACTAATCTGATATATCTATTAATATAGAATTATACTCGAAGATTATTCCATATCAGTTTTATTTGGCGGAATTGAGTGGAAAAGTGATAAAACCTGCTTTCCGGGAGGGTACAGTTTTAAACACTTTCACATGATACAGCTCTTATATACACTTTTGCACATATTTTTTGAAGGGATTGGCCTTTGTTTAATGAGCTTTATCATTAAGTGAGATTTCGTTTCATTTAATAGATGTACAAGCAAAATATAGCCAACATTAAGTTAACGTTCAAAATGAATCTTCAGATTGCTCAGCAAGACGGCGGCATCAAACCCCGTCACCAAAGGCACAGATGCACCTGTGGAATTCTTTTGTACATCAATAGAAAAGTGACAACTGTTTGAATAATTACAGCCAGTTGGAACTCCATCTCTTAAACCTCCTTGGTGAAAGTGAAAAAGGGGCCAAAGCCAAACACGATTACTGGCAGTCCTTAAAGCGATATTTGCTCATCCGTTGTTCAAATCGTCAATCCGGTGAACAGAATGCAAAGATTCCGTTATAGAGGAGCAAACGTGCACGGAAAAGGGTCCGAACCAAATAAAGAAACAACGAACCTGGGGCGATTGTGTACAGGACAGTGAAACGTGCGCAAATGAATGAGAAATGAATATGAACTGCTTGCCCACAGGACAAAACGCACGAGGAACAAATAGGTAACGCATGAGACGTAAATCGAACGTCGAGATCCATTGACGTTACGGCTATAGTAAATCGGGCTATACATTTATTACATCATCTTGGAGCGTCCAACACTTGGCCAGTTCTGCTTCTACTACCTGTGCACTTCACTTGACACATCTCGTATCAGCTCCCATCAATATGCCAAGGGATCGAAGGCCAAGACTTGGCCTCCTTCGCAATATGTTAGCTACTTGTTGCTGGACCTTTTACACCACTTTCTTCATTTCGGTCCTAAATATCACTTACATGCAGATTTGTTATACACAAACGTTTCTCACTTTACACAAAATCACTGTCATTCATGCCCGATGTTACAAATTTAACCGTCTCTGTTTTTGTTTCTGATTATTTTTTCAGATGTTCTTTACAATGATTAACAGCAGGATGAACATTGATTTCTCAAGTAAAGGCACATAGTTATTCTTCATTGAGCTCATCCATTGTATTTGAAGATCCTGAAGTCATTAAACACAATTTTGACTGCATTCAAAATAGCAATGTCAGCAATACATTTTCAAATTTGGACATTGACTCCAGGTTTGAAGCAGTCTCTATTTTCTCTCAAACAGTTTCTCTGCTACATCAAATCAAATGCATCACAGTCACATGACACTAATATGGCTCATTTAGATTTCCTAATGCTTTTCGAACCTTAACGTCATGGGTTTTGATTTTAATGGCTTCTACTCGTTGTCTCATGTTCGACTCATAACTTTTAACCTGTGAATATCCAACAGTTTATCTCAATCGATGCTCAGTCATATCAAATATACTTCATTGCCCCATGATAGCGAATCTGGTTAAGGCTACCCTTTTTGCTGGTAAAACCTACAACTAGTGTGTTAATTATGCATGCTTCCATAAATTTTGTTCAGATCTCTGCAATTCCTCAGACAATCTTACAACAGCCATGATGGTAACCTGACTGAATATCTTGCTTCTCCGAAAGACTTGTTGTCCTGTCACAGAGGGGTGAGAAGTCCCCCTCCCCCCCCCCCCCCCCCCAAGAAGATGATGGTCTTCTCGACCTGGAAACATAAATGATGCATTTTGTTTTCTTTTTTATGTGCCTCTCACCTTTTCACCTGAAACACAACATCTGCATGGCAAATCGGGGAAACTTAGCAAAATAGTTAGAATTTGTTTCGCGTTTGTGTCTATGACAACTTGTCATTCAGACCAAATTGCCTGTGTCTCTCAGGACCAATGTGCCACTTCTTGGACCAATATGCCACTTCTTGGACCGCATCTGCCTTCTCTGTTGCTTGCTTTCCCTCCTCCAGGCGGCAATATACTTATGGAGGGCCATGTTGGCATTTTGCAGCAACGGACTTTACAGAAGGCCTTGCGGATCGAAACGCGGGGAAAACGACAAAGTACAGTCAGATACAGGAGAAAACGTCCAACTATAGGACAATGGTCGGATCGCGCTATCCGTTTTTGGCGAGGAAAAACTTTGTGCATGCACAAAGTTTTCTGGCCGCTCTGGCAAACATCACCAGAAGACAATTGTCGATCCAAAGGATAAAGAGGACATGAAACGCATTTTAATGGATATCAACGGATGCCAAAAATCGACCTTTGGTTTCCACGCGTTTGCCTTATCCGGCAAAGTGTGACAGCGGCATTAGTTCGAAACTAAACGCTTCTCCTCAGTTTCAAAGGTATGGCAAACAATAAAAAGGATTGTGAAACATAGAAACATGCCACTTTACACTCCGAAGAGGACATTATCGTCAGCGATAAAACGTAAAGCACATATTTTTAGGAAAATATTTTGGTATATAGCATAGGAAGGAAACAGGAAAATGATAAGAATTATAAGGACATGTGAAGTTTTGGAAATGATGAAGGTAGATTCTGACAATAGTCGTGAATTAGTTTATAATGAGCCTTTTCAGCTCCGGGAATTAGACAGAGCATTTAGCTCAAGAAAAGACACTATTATTACGCCTGGGTTGAACGGAATAGGATATGAGGTTTACTGCAACATGCCCATACCTTCTAAGGAACTTTTTTACAAGCGAATTTGGGAAACTGGTCTTACACCACACGTATGTAAACACTAGATCTTGATTCCAATTTTGAAAGCAAATAACCCCCACAGAAGTGAGTTCTTACCGGCCAATTACAATACTACCTCGCTTTACGAAAATCATGGAAAGTATGGTTAAAAAGAGGATAATTTTTTTTTTTTGTGTGTGTGTGTGTGTGGAAAAGAATAATTTAAAATTCCCGATACAGAGGTGGATTCCGTAAAGGTAGAAGCTATGTGGATAATATAATTCACCTGGAAAATTAAATACAGAACAATCTTAAAGTTAGTATTAAAACAATCGCAGTATTCATTGATCTAGTCAAGGCATAATGAAGAGAAGAGGAGTTTTCTGTGTCCCTTCTTTTGTTTGTTTTTCTTTTGCCCGATACGCTCTTGCGGCCTCAGCGTGACATACTATGAAGTATCGTCTTAGCTTTTTTGTATTTCTTTAGCTCTCCTGGTCAAACTGTAGAAGGCAAACATTCGCGAGAAATCGCAAACATGCTGTCAAAGCGCACCTTTCAGGTGCGTGTGGGCAATGCACTATCTGAAACAATGGAAATGGTTAACGGATTACCCCCAAGGAAGCCCTTTGAGCCCCATTCTGTTCAACCTGATGCTCAGGGATATTCCGGTTAGGCCCAACCCCAAAGTTCTATTATACGCCGCCGATTACGTATTGTGGCAATCGGGTAACGACATCACAGAGGTGACCTCATGTTTACAAGGATACTTCAATACACTTAATGAGTGGTTCAAAAGACGGGGCATGCTCGTCTTATCCCCTAAAACTGTTCCAATACTGTTTTCACGCTCCAATAAAGAAAAACCCGTTCTAAACTATCTAGACGAACAACCACTTATTCGGAGAAAAGAACACAGATATCTCGGAGTTATATTAGACAAGAAGTTAACGTGGAAATCTCATATACAAGACTTGGCATGTAGAAGTAAAAAGAAAATAAATATACTTAAATGTTTGGCATATGTAAAATAGAATAAAAGATTTGATAACAGTATATAAATCATAAAGCATATGCCTCAGCATCTGATCATATCAAAAACATACTCAACTCAGTTCATATAAGGCCCTGTCAATTATGTCTGGGTATATAGCGAAGTCGGAACCTCCCTGAGAACTTTCCAAACAGAGTCAGGAGCGAAGCCCCTAGACATTCGGAGACAAATACTGAGTGCAAGGTATATAAAATGAACTGAAACCATTCTCGACCACCCTTTGCAGGAAGATGACAAGGACTGTCGGCAATACAGATTTCATGATGGCAAAACCCTTTCAAGTAACTCTTTTGGAAAAGGGGTTATGCAGTTAAAGAGGAAAACTACCTCGATATGCCTGTTGAGCCGGTAACTCCCTTAACTATCCCGGCTCTGGTATATTCCCAAAATGAATGTCTCAACTGAGTTAAGTAGGTTAATATCGAAAGTCAGGTAATCTATTGTTTCAAAATCAAATGAGATTAGAAATTACACAAAAGAAATGGAGTTATATTGCATGTATACACGGATGGATCCAGAAGTCAAACAGGCAGAGTGAGACCTACTTTTTGCGTTCCCTGTTGCAAATATATTGAATCGAAAAGACTGCTGGATTTTACGTCATCGTATAGGTTGGAACTTGCTGTAATTCTTCTGGCATTAACCTGGTTGAGACAACTCAGTAATGTGTATACAGGAGTTGTAATTTTTACTGACAGTTTAAGTGCTCTCCGGGCCCTTGAAACATGTACATTTGAGGATGCTTTTGTGAAAGAAATACACATTCTTTCGATGCACTTGCTATTCAGGGGTACGATAATGCATCTTGAATGGGTGCCCTGCCACTGTGGCATCATGGGCAATGATACAGTAGATAAAGCGGCAAAAACAGCTCTACAAGAAAAACATATCGGAGTCAACAATGGACTCAATAAGACAGAAGTTAAATATGTTTTAAATGGTTATTTTAACAAGAAGTGGCAAAAAAAAGATGGGAAGAAATAAAGTCCCCTTTAAAAGAAGTACAGAAGTATGTTTTTGGAAAAGTTGAATGCAGATTGAAAAACAGGGATGAACAAATCCTTATTCACCAAATCCGTATGTGCAATATTGGACTGAATAATGACAGGTGGAAAGTAAATTTGCATGAAACAGGCAACTGGCCCCACTGCCAGGAAAAAGAAAATTTAAGTCATTACTTATGTGATTGTCCGAAATATCTGATAGAGAGAGCCATGTTGATCGTAGACATTGGAGGCAAAGATCAATGGGATATAAGAAAAATATTATCCACATAAAATGACAACCATTTAAAGCCATTTATACGTGAAGAGACTCAGAAGATGTTTTAAAAGACCCAAGCCTGTTAAATGATGACGGTACTAATATGTAACGGAGTTTTTGTCTAATTTAGACTTGCACATTGCACCAACGGATATTTGCTTATTACATAACGTTAAATTAGAATTATTGTAAAGTATATGTCTATTTATTGAAACGTATATATGAAATACACAGAGTAATCTGTTTTGATGCTTATAACATATCCCATGCGGGAGTCTTGGTTTCTGTACCATAATATCATGCGTTAAGGCCCCGTCACACTATTGCGTATAAATCAGCGAATGCCTAGCGGATAGTATTTTTAGGGGCAAAATTTGGCAAAGTCCAGATACACTCGAATCCGCTGTGGTTTTCGAACGTTCGCCTAAAAAAAAAATGATGAGCATATATGCTGACCCATGCTGACCGTGTTACGAGCGCATGCGTACAGGCCATCCAACGGATGCTGAGCGAACAAAACGAATGACCAGCGAATGCCCAACATATGCAAAGCGATACTGCGGCAATCACGCGACGGATCTCGGCTGACGCACACTTCACCAATTTTTTTTTTTTGAGCAGAACTTAAATTCGACCGCTTTTTTTTTTCTTTTTTTCTTGCGACAGCCATCTTTCTTTCTTGTCTTTATGAGTGGACAATCAAGATCTTGTCTGCTTCTCTTGCTTTAAAAATAAGCATTTTGATGGGTGTGTCATGTAATGGTGTGTTATAATTTTAGCTTGATGGTGATATTTACCTTGATTGGGCATATTTGTCAAAATTATGCGTTGGTTTTGGCTCATACATAATCATTATCTGGGATTTCTGGATGTTCATGAAGAGTGATTGGGCGAATCATCAAAGATCATCAAAATAAATACTATATTGAAGAAAAAAAAATGTGTTCCTCACGACAGTCCTCTCTTCATCTCATCTCTTTCAGCATGCTTGTTCACGTTCTTTATCTTAAATAAAATGTGGGCCCTACTGATTAAATATACAGGAAATAATATTCACCAGCAGCACCAATAACAATGGAAAAATCAGAGTAACATTGTCGATAGTTGTTAATATGTTGTATTGCTCAAAATGTGCATCGGAGTTTCAATGTTTTAGTGCTTCGAGTCGATCTATCAAAATTCAACTTGAGATAAAATGCATAGTTTTATCAATAACATCTATACACAATGCGTATAAGGTAAAGTCCTTAAACCACGGTTAAAGCATTATATTCACCAGTTGATATTATTCCTCCTATGATAACGGAAGTCGAACTTTCACAATTCCCAATTACCATGTAGAGATTCCCATTTACAACAGGTTGACTGTTATGGCAGCGGTTTAGACTAATGTTCTCGATACAAGCACTGCAAGTGCGGTTATATCTATCATTTATTACTTAATGCCAGAATAGTGAAATGTCATGTGTACTATGAATATCTGTTGTTGTTGTTGTTGTTGTTGTTTTCTACTACGTTTAATTAACGTGTGTTCCTGTGCAGATTTGCTAGGTGAATTTGGACAAACGGCGGACGAATAAGAAACGAACGCAGAGCGAGCAAAACATTCGTACAGCGGATGCTAAACAAACACAAAGCGGATCGTCATTCCGTTTGGCTCCGGCGGATCTCTGCGAATGTCTACGAACAGCTAGCGGATACGGCGAATGTCAAGCAGGTCACGAACGACGAGCAACGGATGTGAGCGTATCTCCAAATTTTCGGATCCGTTTGGCATTCGTTGCCTCGATCGGCTCTCGAGCGCCTTGCGTGCGACAAAATAATGAGGGCTCTAGGTCAGTGTGCGCGACCGAGAAGCCAGCTCAATGTACGAGCCGGGCTAACCAGAGTTTGTTACCAGCAAGCATCACTGCCAGGACTTATCTGCCCTATTAACCGTATGACAGCATAGAATTTTATATACAAATAAGATGTTGAATAGAATTGGATTGGTTGAAAGAAAAGAATGTTCATTTTGTAATGTGTATGTTGAGACTTTAATACATTTTTTGAGTGAGTGTCAATATGTTGAATGATTGTGGGTTGAAGTAAGAGAATGGATTAATTTTAACACGGGGTTAGACATAACATTTACGACGGAAAATAAATTATTTGGTTTTGGGGGTATTAACAATTCGGCATTGAATTGTATTACCATGCTTGTGAGATATGAAATTTATCTTTGTAAAATAAGAAAATGATACCTCGTTTTGATTTATGTAAATATAGTATAAGGGAATATTATGATAAAGAGAAATTTATTGCAAGAAATAATCATAAGTTGCAAGTGTTTCAGAAAAAATGGTGTCTCTTTAGACACCTTTTTTCTTGATGTATATTATATTGTATTGAATTCGAAAAAGTATGATGTTATTTGAAATATGATGTATTACAAAAGAGAATAATAAATATCCCAGTGAGGGAAAAAAGAAGAAAAAAAAAAACACCGTATGACAGCAGATCCCCGCGCATAAAAATGATTATGAAGTATCACTTTTTTTTTCATACATTTTGTGTGTGTGTGTGTGTGTGTTTTTGGTTTTTGGTTTTGTTTTGTTTGTTTGTTTGTTTGTTTTGTTTTGTTTGTTTTTTTTTTTGGGGGGGGGGGTCTGTAGCGCCCACTAATGTCAAAATCGACCACTAATGTCAAAACAACCACTAATGTCATAACACGTCGACGACAAATGTCATAACAACCACTAATGTCATAACACGTCGACGACAAATGTCATAACAACCACTAATGTCATAGCACGTCGACGACCATTACTTGAATGTCATGACCATTAATGTCATAACACGTCGACGACAAATGTCAAAATCGGATGAACCACAAATGTCATAACACGTCGACAACTTATTTTTTAATGTCAAAATTTCCAAATTTAATGCAAATGTGATATCGCGTCACAAGGGCGAATCCAGGAATTCCGTAAAGGGGAGGCTCCTTTACAAAATCAAAGGCTGACGCGACCCCAACCCCAATTTGTTCTTTTTATTTCTGTTGTTTTAACAAAATATAGAGAGGGGCACCAGAGGGGGATGCGCCCCCTGTCGATCCGCGATTGCGTCAACAACAAATGTCATAACACGTCGACCACTAATGTCAAAACGCGTCACAGGGGCGGATCCAGGAATTCCGTAAAGGGGAGGCGCCTTTACAAAATCAAAGGCGGCCGAAACCCCTCCCCTTTCTTTTTCTTTTTCTTTCTTTTGTTTGAACACAAATATAGGACGGGGAGGGGGCGCCGCGTCCCCCTCTAGATCCGCGGCTGCATCAACCACAAGTCAATGTCAAAACCCACTGTTTGCATTACAGGGCGGATCCAGGAATTCCGTAAAAGGGAGGCGCCTTTACAAAATCAAAGGCTTCCACACCCCCTCCCAATTTCCTTCTTTTAATTTCTGTTTGAGGGGGGGGGGGCACCAGAGAGGGATGCGTCCCCTCTCCATCCATGATTGCGTCAACCACAAATGTCAAAACTCATTGCTTGCATTACAGGGGCGGAACCAGGAATTCCGTAAAGGGGTTCGAGGCGCCTTTACAAAATTAAAGCTGCCGCACCATGTTACGGCACATTTTGGTAAATTGCACATTTTGGTAAATTTACCAAAATGTGCAGGACATTGACGGCACATTTTGGTAACTTTCTGCTCCTCCACAACCATCACAAACACAAATTGTAAGTGCAGTTGGTTTTTGTCCCCAGGAAAGGTGTGACAAGGCCTTAACATGGTACGGGTAAAAGGGATTTGCGTGCGCTCCTCCGGGCGACTACAAGCATCCAGTACAGGCCTACAACCATCTTTGCACCATCCAAAATGAGCGTCATAAAAATGTCATATAGTATTCATACAGCCTGTAAACAATGTAAGATGTCTTTAATTTATGTAGATTAGACCTATACATATAATTTTTTCCACAATCGTAACAGCTCACACACAATATGAGAGGGGCAGACTCCCAACGCATGCCACACACACAAGCACATAATCCACACTTAGTACAAAGTATGTTCCAGAGGAAAATATCAATCTCTCTCTCTGTCCTTATCTCCTTCTCTCTCCCTCTCACTTTCTCTCCTTCCCTCGCATAATCTTTCCCTTATCTCTTTCCACTAACCCAATCTCAGGATAATGAGCATGCAGCGGTGTGTATTTTTCATGGAGGTAATTTTGCCGTTGGGCTGAATCTTCAGTGTATCTTTAGTTTATTGCAGTAAGATATCAAAATATCTTTCGTATATACCTTCTACTTCAGTGAAGTACTATAGTAGACGCAACGGCAATGAC
The DNA here is from genome assembly GCF_964275005.1 of Diadema setosum. NCBI lineage: Eukaryota > Metazoa > Echinodermata > Echinoidea > Diadematoida > Diadematidae > Diadema > Diadema setosum. The sequence continues at coordinate 21,262,093 of NC_092699.1, read as the reverse complement.
AATTTTATAACCCCCACTGCACCATGACTGATATTGTAATGAACAATGGTCACTGCGTGTGGGCTCTGCTCGCGCCCGCGTGATTGACTTTGGTAACGACATGGCGCCTGTAGATCACGGGACCAGCTTTTGACCAATCGCAGGCTTCAAAACACGTAAGCCGAAAACCGAGTTGGCCAGACTCTCTTTACTGTGTCGGTCCAGTGCCGTATATATCAAAAGAGAGTATGGCCAACTGCTAAATTGGACGCCATGTCACGCCATGTCGTTACCGCGCATATTACGCGTTACAGGGCTCACACCTGTAAATAAAATGGACTGTCCCAGACCCCTTCACAAAGATACCAAAATAAATGAAGAAAAAAATTAATTAAAAATCAATGATGTAGTTTGGCAAAAAAAAAAAACTGAATAGCTGTAGATATTGAGTATGAATTCCTCTACAAATTGCATTTTGGTTGGAAGATGAAAGCTTTTCTGATGGAATTTGAGGGGACTATATTTCATTGGGTACGTGTACGAAAATAGGTGATTTTTTGAGTGACAAGAACTCGTAGTCTGGCTTTGCGGACCCTTGGACAGAATTTGAGCCGAAGAATCCATGCACCCTAGAAATTTGATGGATGAAAGGGTATATCTCACTTATCCAGGTTAGTGAAGCTGAAACACCTCATTTCTCCTGGCTATTTTACAGAATTTTTTGAAATTTGAATTTTAACACACGTCTCTATGGGGAATTATTTACCCGTGTGAGCCCTACAGGGTTAGCGTGTATAACCGCTACGCTCAGACGTAACAAAATAACCAAGCCAAATACACTACGTATGAGCGCACTTTAGTAACGACATGGCTCCACAAAGATCACGGGACCCGTTTTGACCAATCACAGGCTTCAAAACTCATGAGCCGAAAACCGAGTTGGCCAGACTCTCTTTATATACAGCTCTGTGTCGGCCGAGAGTCTGGCCATCACTACTACAGTCATCCCCTACAGTCATCGCAGCTAACTTTCGGGAACGCACACAAAGCACCCGTAAGCAGCCAGATTTGACGTAATTCATTATTGTGACGTCACAAGAGCTAAAGGACACGTCCAATTTTTTTTTCTCCTTTAGAACTTTCAGCTATAAATCATATCCTTCGAGTCGATACACACGAATATCGAGTAGCACCGAATAGTGTTTGTGGGTCCGTGTTGTCAACCTCCTTGTGGTGGGCCCGGGGCAACTGATCGATCAGGTGACTGATTTATCAGGCGAATGACAACAATCTGAGACAGCAGCAGCACACAGTAAAGCTCTAAATAAGATGAATCCTTCATGTTCACAGCCTGAAGCTGACACAAAGTTATCAGGGCAAGCATCTTTTGATGTCATACAGGAAGGCGTCTCCGTGCTGCAACTAAACGTAGAAGGCCTAACCAAAGCCAAGATCAATGTTATTGAACAGTTACTTCAGACACATAAAGCAACAGTAGTTCTTCTACAGGAAACTCATGCTAAGGACAGCTCTTATCTGAAGATCCCTGGCTTCACTCTGGCCGCACATACAGTAAGCGAAATTCATGGGATTGCAACTTTTGTCAAGAGTACTCACAGTTGGAAAGCATTGGTTTCATGTCCATCAGACTCACCAGTGGAGTGGACGGCAACGTTAGTTGAAGAGGTTACCATTATAAACATCTACAAGCCACCCTCATTTCGACTCCAACCAAATACCCTTCCTATCTTCAGTGCTCCTTGCATCTATGCTGGAGATTTCAACAGTCACAGTACTTCGTGGGGCTACTCATCCACTAATCCAGATGGTTTTGCACTAGAAGATTGGTCCTCAACAGCTGGTGTCCAATTACTGTTTGACCCAAAACAGCCAGACAGCTTCCACTCTTGCAGATGGAATACAACGTCAAATCCTGACTTAGCCTTTGTCAACTTTCAAGGCCCATCACCTCACCGGATTATCTTAGACCCCTTTCCCAAGTCACAACACAGGCCATCACTGCTCATACCGGTAAACCCAGTCCGACCAGTCACAACCAAGCCTGTTAAGCGTTGGAATTTCCGCAAGGCTGACTGGAAAAAATTCTCGAACTTGGTAGACAAGGCCGTATGCAATCTCCCTCCACCAACTCCCCGTGACATCGACCAAGCCTACTCAGACTTCTGCAATATACTTATCAAGGCAGCAACGAATTCCATCCCGCGCGGTTTTCGCCGACACTACATCCCCACCTGGGACGAAGAATGTGATGCTATCTACAACCAGTTCTTGCTATCTGAACCTGGAGACATGGCTTCCACCAAAGGCTCAAAACGGACTGATTGTCTAGACAGGAAGCGCCG